>NC_083858.1:9772500-10412500 GCF_029169275.1 Apis cerana | reverse complement strand
AATAATTAAACGATTTTCTTCTTTTTTTTTTATTATAACAAAATAATTGGAAAATATATTCTTTATAAAAAATTTCAACTTCCTAACTAAATATAAATTTAAATTTTGTTTCATTAATGTTTAATAACAGTTGATAAATTAATAAAATATATGTAAAAATTTTTCATCGATTCGTTTTTAATTTATCATCATTCCATATTAGATAATTTATTTTTAAAGAATTTATTATATATCATTTTAATATATATAATACTTATTCGTATCTTTATCAATTGCATCAGATAATAATAAATAATAATCATTTGAGAACATTATTTATCGTGACTTGAAAGATCAATGTTTTATGTTTTACACATTTTAAATCTGTTAGGATAAATTTTAATTTGATCATCGTCGTATTAAGTTTCTTTTGTATCAATAATGCAATTATTAATCATACGTTACAAGATAAATAAATAGATAAGTAAATAATGAATAGAATAAAATAAATAAAATAGAATAAAAAAAACACTTTCTTTATTTATCTTTATCAATTTCTTTTAATTAAAGTAATAAGATTCAATTTTTTCGAATTATTCAAAAATCTAATTTATAATATTAATAATGATAATTAGAAACAAGTTATAACAATCTTATCTGACATAAATACTTTTTATTGCATCATAACTAATACAATTTTTCAAAAATAAAAGACAAACAGATCTTTAAATTTCGTTTAAAATTCATAAACATTAGAGTTTCATAAACATCAAAAATCGTTTGACATCGTTCCATTTCCCTTAATTATTCGACACATTAGACATCGAACGAACAAATTCTTGATCAATACGTCGTGAAAATTATGAGTACAAAGGAAAATAATATCTGATAATCATTATCGATTATTCATTAAATAACCAATTTATGATAAATTAAAAATTCCTAGAAACTGATTCAGTTATTAAAAATTACTATCTTCTATTTCAGACTATTCTGTTTGTCATTCTTATATATGTACAAGAATAATCTTATATACATATACAGTGTATACAATATAATACGTTGGCTTCTTACAGAATATTCATATAATAATACGTAATAAAATAAAGTTAAAATTTACAAAAAAATAAAAAGAAAAGTATAGAAATAATCGAAAAAAACAAGGCAAAATTATTGAAAAATAATGACAAAAATTTATAAAATAATGAAATAACTCGACATTTTTGATCAAATTTATGAAATCCATGATGGTGATCAAATTATAATTATATGTTAATTATACGATGTAATACTTGCAAAATGATCGCAAGAAACGAAATACGTTCTCTATTGCATAAAAATATGAAAAGAAGAAAATTATTTAATTTCTTTTTGTTCTTATTATAATTATTACCTTTTCTTAATAATTAAAAAAAAATAGTGATTTTATAATATGATTGAAATATATTTCTTTTACAATAAATAACGTAGAATAATTAGAACGATAAGATTTATCACGTTATCATGTTTTAGTAAATCGAGATGAGGAGTTACCTAACGTAATGAAATATTGTTCAACCAATTGTACTTTCGATAAAACAGAGTGAAACGAGTTAATAAAGACTTATCAGTATCCAGTTAATTTAAACTACACGGAATATTCAATTCTTCGATAATCTATAAATTAAATTGTATTCGCTGTATATACAAAAATTTTCGGATAAAAATTCGGAATTTTTTCAACGAAAAAATTTATAATTTGAATCGTGTAATTTCTTTTAAAAATAAAATATTAAATAAATAAAACTGTTTAAAATCGTTTATAAGATAAGGTAGTGTATAAAAAATTTAATCTCTAATATTATATTTATATTTTCTGAATTGACAGTTGGCATTTTTTTTTTTTTTGTTTTAGAAAATAAGAGGTCAATGAAACGACATCGATCATATCATTTTACCGTATTATTTAAGAAATTTATGAAATTTATGAATATTGAATTTGTACATATATTTATATTTACAATTTATATTCAATATCACCTTATACCATTTTAAAACGGTATTCTTATAACTATAAATTTATATTAATATTAAAATATTGTACCAGATTAAAGTATTTTCAAAATTGATTTAAAGATGAAACATTCGTATATGAGCTCCATATTTTTATTTATTATTATTATATGCTTGATAAATATTGATAAAATTTGATATTACATAAAAATTTGTCCATTCGTCAAATTAAAATTGGATATCTTGTAAATATTATTACACAGAGTAATTTAGAGAGTAGAGTAATTTTTGTCGACGAGAAATCTCTTTCAGAACACAAAATCAATAAAATTTGAATACTTCTAGTTTCGCATACAATTTTGCCTGAAAAATTTTTTTTTAGATAGATCGATAAATGAAGCATTAAATTTTAAACGTTTCGTGATTAAAAATTTTACTCTATCTGGCACCATTACGGAATTATATTTAAAAAATCGAAACGATTTCACTTCCTTAAAAGTTATTCGTTAAAAAAAAAAAGAATAGTTCATTTAAAAAAATGAAAAAAATATTGGAACACCATCAATAAACCATTCATAATAACACATTATCGATAAAACGGATGGATCAAGGTGCGATGGATCAATCATTTCGAAAAAAGAATTTATACGGATACAATAAGTTTATATGTATATACGTATACATATATCGGTCACTATCCGACGATATAATAACTTGGATCGTGACAACGCGCCGATTGATAAAGAAATATCGATAAGAAAAGTTAGGCAGATTTTTGATAATGGTTTCTCAACGTGCCTTACCTTATAAAGCACGAATCACCTCTACAGGTAAATCATTCATAAAGCAATCGTCGACGCGTAATTAATTTATTTCCGGGGATTTTGCATGGTGTAAAGTCGGCTTGCTGATCCATTTATCATCAAGGTACGTCGTTCAGTTAATAATATCCGGCACAATTTTCCTTTATCGAACGATCGCGGAAAATCGTTTTGGGGAACGACAATTTTGGAATCGAGGTCAATGAAATCTTTATGAAATCTTTAAACGTCGAGAAGATTTATTATTATTAGATTTTTCTTTCTCTTTTCTTTCTTCTAAGATTCAATTAACCACGATGGGTTATTTCCTTTCATTCGTGTTCGATAAACTCGCGCTGAAAGGATACGTACGTACGAGGTATGTCTAAGAAAAGATCGACCGATTCTTGGTCGTATGGAAACACTGTTACGGACACTATTTTGATATTTAAAATGTACAATATCTATCTCCAATTATTCTCAAATTTCAATTCGATTGGAACAGATTTGGTAACGAATATGTCATTGTGTTATTGACATACAGTTAAATAAACGAGTAGTCGTCATTATGCGAATTTTTATCAATTAAATTTGGCCAAATTCCGTAGCTTTCGATTTAAATCAATTTTTTCTCATCTCGAGAGTTGTTATTTTTGATAGGCAACGGTACAGTTTCGAGAAAACTTGTTTCCAGTATCCAGTTGGAAAATCTTAATCTTTATTCTATCTTTTCGAAAGAGTTACGAGTTTCGAAGAATACAATATACATAAGTATTTCACGGAAGGAAATATTTACATTCTTTAGTTCAATTAAACGTTACACCTCGTATGTCCTCTTATTTAAACAATCGCCTTCTCGCGCAGCAAAATTCGAAAAGTAACATCGCCCTCGTACACATCCACGACGCGAAGTGTACGATAAGTGATCTTGCACGAAAGATAATCGAGTGAATATTTATCGATCCAGGATGGCCAAAGCATTGTTGCTTCTCTGCTTGACGATCTGTCAAGCGAATTTTCTATTCGCGGTCAACCCTCGAGAGGAAAAACAGTACATGTACAGGCTTCCAACCGACGTCATACCATCGTCGTACGCGTTAAGTTTGGAACCGAATTTGGATAAATTCACGTTCACTGGCAATGTGAAGATCGCGATCGAGGTTAAAAGTAAAGAAGTTAATAACATAACACTGAATCAAAAGAATCTCAATATCAAGAGCGTAAGCCTGAAAAGTTTGAATGAAACAACGGATATAAAAGTTAAAATATACGACCTGGTAGAACAGGAAGAACTTTTAATTGTAAAACCCGAGAAAGATGAACTTATTAAAAAGGGGAACTATACACTTACGATAGATTATTCTGGCGAATTGAACGATCAGAAGAGAGGATTTTACAGGAGTAGATACATCGACAAGAACAACACTATAAAGTAAGCATATCATCTTGTAAATTTTCTCTAACTCGATAATGGACATTTGCAGGTTTTTAATTTCTGGAAAAATTTATAATACCGCAAAGAATAATTATCTTGTTGCTCCTACATATTTACGATAAATAGAAAGATAGAAAAATGAAATATCATTTAAACACGTTTCTTTTTCAACGATCTTTTGCTCACCAAAGGATCGTCGTATTATATGTGCGAGCATATTTGAGAGTTGTAATGTCGAGAATTATTTCTTGTTAATGGATACTTAATTTTCGAATAATCACAATTAGTATTCAAATTCCCTTAACACTGTTTTCTACAAATATTTTTTGATCCAATATTCTCACTACTCAACTGTTCATTTTCTTAAATGAATTCGTATCCTAAGCACAAATCTTCCACAAATTTCATCTCCAATATTATCATCTCCAAAGTGTCCAGGTTTCCCTGTAAAAATAATTCTCGACGACGACTCGTTTCAAATCTCTGTTGTTTCCAAATATTTTGTTGTTGCGCCTTGCAGATACGTTGCCGCAACTCACTTCGAGCCGACAGGCGCTCGATTAGCGTTCCCTTGTTGGGACGAGCCTGATTTCAAGGCGACTTTCGACATCTCTATAACCCACTCGAAATTGTACAACGCGATCTCGAATACGAAAAATAAAAATAAAATGACTGAAAATGAAAAGATCGTGTCCAAGTTCGAGACAACGCCGAAGATGTCCACTTACTTGGTGGCATTCGTGGTCTCTGATTACGAGTCGAGTGAGAGAAGCGAGAACGGTATCGAGTTCAAAGTTTGGACGAAACCGCACGCCGTGAACCAGACGAAATACGCTTTGAACGTGAGCGTGCATCTGTTGAAAGAATTGGACAAATATATGAAAATCCCGTATGGTAATGAGATTAAAAAAATGGACCAAGTGTCGCTGAAAGATTTCTCGGCAGGCGCAATGGAAAATTGGGGTCTCGTTACTTACAGGTAATTTTTTTTGATCGCTTTATTCCTCTTCAATTATTAATTATTACACTTTCTTTCTTTTTTTCTTTTTTTGATATTGAGTCGCGAGACTTTATTTTGATTAACATTTAGATATTTTGATTAGAGTCCTTTTAACAGAGAATTCATGGGACACTTTCTGTTAATAGAAAATACAAGCAACGATGATCAAATACATTTTTAATTATTGTCTCCCTTCTTGCTTGTGGAAATAGTGTTGAAATAGTATTGTTAGTAAAGAATTTTTCCAAAAATTGTGAAAAATGAGAAACAGATTTCCTTTTTGCGTATGCGTTCGAGTATCGTCGTCAGTGTGCGTGTGTGCACGTACAATCATTTTGAATCTCGTTGCTTTTTTCACCATCTTTTTTTTCCTACTTGTCGAAAATCGATATCCGCCATCTTGGATTTTTAATTTCACGGACGCGTTGAAAGTATTATTAATCGAAGTTTAATCCATTTTAGGGAGAGCTCTCTGCTCGTCGAGGACAATGTCACGTCAGAGCGTTCGATTCAAGGCGTAACCACGACCATAGCCCACGAATTCACCCATCAATGGTTCGGAAATCTCGTCAGCCCGAAATGGTGGAAGTACATTTGGTTGAACGAAGGATTCGCGGATTATTTCCAATATTTCATCACCCATAAGGCGAGTATTAACAATTATTTTTGCATGCCACGTATATATAAACGATGATAATAAAAATAAAATTCGTATAGCACGATGTTGAAGTGAAGATATATAATAATACTCGTGAAAAGTATTTCACGTACAAATTATCCAAGGATCTATCTAATCTCTTATTTTAAACTCTTATTTTTAATTCATTTCAGAAATATCGCATTAATCTATCTAATTTAATTCTGATTAATATTTTCGTTAGGTTCTGCCCGACTGGAGATTAGACGAGGTATTCGTTGTGGACAATACGCAGGGGGTCGCTTTTGTTGCGGATGCGGGTACAAACGCACGACCCATGAACCAGGACGCGACCACGCCCGCGGAAATCAGCAAATTGTTCGACAATATCGCGTATCAGAAGTGTAAGTGAAACGATATACAAGAGTTTATAAGAGTGATTAAAATTTATTTTCGATTATATTCGCGTAAAAATTAATCAGCAGTTACTTAGTATACTTAGTCAAAGTACTTAGCTGTTGATCGAGATCAATACGAGATTCTATTTTATTATTATTTTATCTTTAATGGAATTTTACTTCGAGGCAATGAAATTAACTTTTAATTGCTCTTACTCTATTCTTCATCTTTGTCTATTTCTTTATATTTTATTTTAATGGATGCACGTTTGAAAAATATTTTCAAAAATATTTGAAATTTTCACTTGGAAGCTGGGCGAAAAAAATGATCTTGGAAAAGATTTTTTATTCGAAAATAAAAAAAAAATTTCTACTTCTGATTATAACGTATAACGTTCGAGAGATATTAAGATAAAGATACGAGTCATTTTAGCATCAGATAAAAAAAAAAGAAAAATATATATCTGTGAATAAAGACGTCATTAGCTTCCAATAATTTCTATTTATTGATCAACGTTGCGAGATAATATGTAACATATCTTATCAGTCGGTTAATACATTTAATCTTGAAACTAAATATTATCAGACGACGAAAAAGTCAAGAGTTATTGTTTCATAGATCTATTTATTATTCTGTAGAATAACAGAAAATAGAATCATTGAATCGATACAAAAAATATCACGATCGTGATTTTCTCTCTTTCTTTTAATCTGATCATTTTAAATATATATATATACTAATAATTTGAAAAGAAAAAGACGAACGATAAATAATATCTATCGATAATTGTAAATTATAAAAATTGATAAATGAAAAATTTAGAAATTGATTCAAAGAAAGATAATAATTTAATCTTTCTTAATTTGAGATTTATAAAAGTAGATTTTATTGCGTTACGTAAAATGTTTAACGACACGTTGTTGTTAATACGAAATGATAAAGATGAAAAGAATTTTATGCCAATGTAATAAGTGGACTACTTAAACACAATTACAGGCATGATAATAATTGATAAAGGGACACCAATTTCTGCTTGGAAGATTTTGCTTTGGAAGAAACTTGAAAAGTAAAATTTAATAGATTTAAGGAGGAAAGGAGCTTTAAATTGTTGCGATAAGTAAAATAATTTTTATAGGAAAAAATCGAAGAAATAATCAAAATTTAAAATGTATTTCGCGTTTGTCTTGCATTTTAAAAATTCCTTCCATAATTGTTGAAGAAAATGCTGCAGTTATAATTTTTTATTACAATTTTTTATCATTTAGATTTTTATATTTTATAAAAATCCAAATTCTCTGTGCAACGATCAATGATTTTTCTTTTAAAGATAAAAAATCGAATTTTTGCGAGAAAAGAAAATAAATATTCGAAATATTTATTGAAAACAGTCAAACAGTCAAACAGTCAAAATGACGAATTTTCCGTAAAGAAGGATACAGATATTTTTGGAAAAAATTAATATACCGCATCGAGATATAATATGCCACTCGTACATAAATATTCATAAATAAATAAACAAACGTTAATTTTACACGAAACAAATTCGATAAAAAAACGTACACGAGGGAAATAAATTAAATGACAATAGCTTGAGAAAATTAATAATTGCTTTATTCCGATTAAAAATTAGATACAAAAATCGAGTAATAAGAAGCACCAATCATTCATAATATTCTTTACAGCTGGAGCGGTTATTCGAATGATGTCGCACATTTTGACGCTTGAAAATTTCCAAAATGGCTTGGTGGAATACCTGAAGGAGATGTACGTATATTAACACTTAACGGGAAGAAAAAGAGCGCGATACGAATTAATTCTCCTTAATTTTTGTTATTTGTTATTTCACTGGAAAAATATTAATCGCAATATAGATGAATATCAATTCGAATATTTTTTTTTATTATTCATCATCGTGAATTATTCTCTCTTACGAGCGCAACAATAATTACAGGAACCACAAAAATGCCGATTCGTCGGATCTTTTCAAATATCTTAACAAATACGGGAAGGAGTTGCCGAAGAATGTAATGTTCGAACAAGTTATGGACGAGTGGGTGAACAAGCCAGGATATCCGGTGGTGAACGTTATAAGGAAAGAGAAGACGTACGAGATATCTCAAAAACGATTTTTATTGTACGGGAATAAAAATAGCACCACGAAATGGTGGGTGCCACTCACTTATTTCCGTTTGTCCAATATTAATGAAATAACATTGCCAGAGTTGTGGTTGAGCCCGAAAGATGAATTCGTGAATGTCGATGTTAAAGAAGGGGATGGAATTATTTTCAACACGTTACAGACAGGTGAGCAGTGCGTCTCGTTTCACTTTGATATCTTGGCTTTCACGAGGTTTAATCCTTATTAATCATTCTTTATCATCTGTCTATTTCTACAAGTTCGATACACTTGTCTTTCATCTTTTGTTATATTCAATCTGGAAAAATTTTAATCCCCCTTCCAGGTTATTATCGCGTTAATTACGACGAGGAGAACTGGAAATTGTTAAACGATTACTTGAACTCGAACAATTATACCGAGTTGAGCCCCATAACGCGAGCTCAATTGATCGACGATGCTTTAAATTTGGCACGCGTTAATCAACTTCTTTACGACGTGGCGTTAAATCTCACGTTGTACCTTCACAAAGAAGTGGATTACATGCCTTGGCAAACGACATTTAGAAATTTGAACTTCTTAAATGTCATGATGCGAACTTCCGACCATTATCAAATGTTCAACGTACGTATTTGTGAAATTTGTTACACATCTTCCAATATCCAATAGATAACGACGAATATCGATTGCTCGATAAATGTAGAGATTCCTATGCTGCGGATTCGTTTGTAGCAAGTTTGAATTTCACAAAGGAAATGCATACTATGATATGAAAAAAAATAACAATGTAAATTTTGAAGAATTTTGCACGAATAATCGCAGCATTCTACTTATAATTTAATAAACGAATCGATAAATAAGTAGATTTTATTATGGCACCGATGTATCGACGCATATTTTTGTTTTTCACTCGAATAAAACGCTTACAGAGTTACGTTACCTGGATAATGAGATCCCTGGTGGAAAAAGTGGGTTACAAACCTAAGTCGAACGACGATCATCTTACGAAGATGCTTAGACCGACCATGATGTATTGGGGCTGCAGAGCTGGGGTTGAAAATTGCGTGGATTACGTGAATAATGAATTTAATGAATGGTTGGATTCTAAGAAAAAGTAAGTTGACACTTATTTCTATTTTTATTCATTTACTTTTTTTATAAATTTACTTTTTATCGATTGAGCTTATCAATTGGACGCATGTCTTCATATCTATTTATTTTATTTGATTTCTTCTATTTTCTTCTATCGTTACATAATATACATTTTACCAAATAAAAATGATTTACTAAATTTATACAAAACTTATAAAATATGCCGTTTTCTATTGGCTTCCTATTAATTTTCTACGTCTGTTCGCTATTCACGCTATTTAAATTTTATACGATTTCTCGTATATAATATCAAAATAAGTAATTCGAGAAAAATTTTATTTTACAGACTCGACGCCAATTTGAAGAACAACATTCTCTGCGCCGCTCTGAGAAATTCAAACGCGGAGGTATGGAACCGTACTTCGAACGTTGTGAAAAATATATGGGACGAAGATGAAAGGAATAATTTGTCACCGATCCTGGCCTGTTCAAGCTCGTCCGAAATTTTGAAGAATTATCTGTTGCAAACCCTCGAGAAAAATTCCTCCTTATCTTTCTCGACCGTGTATCGAAACATCATAAACGAACATCCGAGCGGTGTCGATATCGTTTTGAACGTGCTCAACGACAAATACGAGACACTGTAATTAACAATACTATCTTATTACGTACAATGAAAATTATTGTAATTTATATTTATGTATATATATGTATATTTCTTTTTTTTTTTTAGAAACAAAACTGAACATAACCTCAAATCGTATTTCGATACAATCGCGGCTAGCATTACGACCGACGATCAACTTGGAAAGGTATGATAATAATCTATTTTATCAACGAGTCGAATAGCTCTGGTATGAAAAAACGTTAATTTTTTTAACTTACAGTTAACACATCTTATCTTGAAAGAGGGATTGCAAACGGATATTGATATAACGTTGAAGGCGAACAGCAACATAGATTGGATCGGGCACAACAAAAAGTCGATCGAAGAATGGCTGCAAAAACAAGATTTTTCATCCGGCAACAGTTTGGTAGCGTTTGCTTGGATGATTGTATTATCAATATTTGTTAGTCGATTCTATTAAGAATATGTTGAGATCAGGTCATTGCGAACGAATCGTCAGAACAAAAATGCGATCGAGTATTGAAATAAATTTACGATAATCTTCTTGTACAGTATACATCAATACAATCGCGACATGTTGGACAATGTTATTCAGAGTGACAAGATTCGCAAGAATTTGAAAATATATTTTGATATAACGCGATTATTTAAACTAGACAATTGTAAATATGTAGAAAATATACGTGGAAAATGTATTTTTATATTATATTGTACGTAACATATGAACGCAATAAAAAGTAGAATTTTAACGTTAAGAATTTACGTATTTTGATTTTTGTTTACAAATTAAAAGAATAATTATTGGAAAAAATTATCCTTTATTCTTTAAGAATGAAGATAAAGTACGATACGTTATATTTTTGAAAGAAAAGAATAAAACGAAAGTGCGCTCAATTAACGCGCCCGTATTTCATTTGTGGTTACGCGCCAGGAATAGAACAGACAAGGAGAGTAAATAACGAGAGAAGGACAGAGATAGGGTAAAAATATGAAAATCAGCGCCATCTTCAGAGTGCCGCAAATGAAACTCAATATATAAGGACAGAAAATGTTAAAGAAGGACAGAGATAGGATAAGAATTGACCGTTAGCGCCATCTCTCGAGTATCGGAGATATCTTTTCGAAAAATAATTTCTGAAATAATTAAGAGATGGCGCTATATTTTAATTCTAATTCTACTTTACCCTACTATCTTAAAAGATATCTCTGACACTCGAGAGATGGCGTTGTCAGTCAATTCTTATCCTATCTCTATCCTTCTCCTACTATTTGCTGTCCTTATTTATTGAGTTTCATTTGCGGCACACTGAAGATGGCGCTGATTTCCACATTTTTACCCTATCTCTATCCTTTTCTTTCTATTTTCTGTCCTTATTTATTGAGTTTCATTTGCGGCACACTGAAGATGGCGCTGATTTCCACATTTTTATCCTATCTCTGTCCTTCTCTACTATCTATTTTCCTTGTCTATACTCACTAGCGCGCATACCACGAATGAATCACGAATGAATTGCGGGATTATTCGAATATTTAATTTGTAATCGCTTTATACGTAAATTCCACTTTTTTTAAATATTTGAAATAATCGTATATACGAATAATTACAAACAATTAAAAAATGTGAAAATATATAATTTTATCTTTCTTACAAGAATAGAATATAACACACATACGTTATCCACACGCAATTCTTTTATAAGAAAACGGAATAATTTATCATTTATCATCTGATCTGTCAAGTGTGATATTGCAATCGTTAAAAGTAAAGGAAATTAGTGTCTGGTAATCGAAACAATTGCTGATTTCTCATTGCTAAGAATTCTTAAAATTACAATTAATTACAATTATTAAAATATAAGTTACAGATACATGGTAAATATTTGAAATCGCTTTTTGATTCCTTCCGATATCTTAATTCGTGTCGAGATACAAGGATTGAAAATGGTATAACGTTTGTTAACACGGTGCAGAGACTAGGAATAGGATCACGACTCACTGACCTACACTTTTTCTTGGAAATGCGTCTGTCGCTTGTCTGCAGTTTGGGATAGGTCAATGAGACGAGGTGCGAGCGAGAGATCCGAGTAAGTAACAAGGACGGAGATAGTAAACGATCAAAAATTACCTTTTCCTTTACGCGACGATATCTCGGGAACCGGAAGTCGTATCGGGATAAATGAAAAACAGTTTTAAAGGGGAAAGTTTCGCGCTTTTAACGATCGTTCACTCGTTGACCGGAAGTCATTATTTTCAAAGTTATAACGATTCAAAATTTTCCTAATTTCGATAAGTTTGATCGAGTTTTATGATAAATTATGCGATAAATATATTTACTTCTGGAAGAATATTGCTCACAACGATCTTGGTAATGGTACATTGGAGATTTAAAATTAATTTAAAAATTCCTTTACCTGGATTTTTATTTAATTACTATATTGATTATTTAAATAAATTTTGTAAATAGATTCTATCGTTTTTTAAAAAATATATATTCGCAATCTAGTCATTACAAATGATGATAGATAGATACGATATTGCAATAAAAATTTCAATAATCCTTACTTATTATTTTACTTTTAATAATTTTTCTTGCAATTTTTATAATTATAATATTCTAAAATACTGATAAAAAATTATATTTATTTATTCTTTTTTTTAATAATTAATAGGCTTAATAATTAATAATTACAAAGTGATGATCTGCGATATCAATTGGATAAAGATCGCCGTTTATCTTCGATCCGAGAATTTCTCCAATATTCATCTGTTGAATCGAGGCTAAATAATCAACGTTATTAGGGAATTAATCATTCAAAAATATTTCGATCGATTGATATTTTTAGAAATTGTAACATACTTATCTCGCGAAACGGATTATATTCCTTGGCATTCCAGTTTCTGGATATACACGTTGTATCAAACGTAAATGTTATTATCAAATTAACGATTCGCAAAATTTTCCATCAAGAACAAAATGCCTTCTCGAATATTATATCTATACGATACACATGATTTTAAATTCGGAAAAAAATCACTGAAATTTTTTTTAGAAATAGAATAGAATAAATTTAATATTTTGAGAAGTTTAAGAATCTATTCTATTTCATCTAAATCATTTCCTAATTAATATTTCGTCCTATTTTCTGATCCTATATAATAAATTGCATAATGGTCTTAATTAAATCTTATCAAGAAAATTAAGGATAATTAAGCATTCAAATTTAATATCAAGGTTGCATCGCATAAACGATAAACTGCATCGACATAGAGTTGAAACAAAGGTAAAATTATTAAAAATTAATGAAAAAAGAACTGTTATTTGTATTCGATATTATCGAAATCTCATGGACAATAATCATAATCTTACATTTCGATGTAAAAAAGCATTTAATCGTATAATATCACACGTGGAAAATATTCCTTCTCTTCAGCTTAAACAATTTACTCGTGCTATTCGTGGCAATCGCGTGGAAAAGTTTTTTAATTGACATTTCAAATGTTTTTCGTTCTAGCTAGACTAATAAAACTTATTTTCGATATCCTTATCTGGAAAATCAATAGCCAGGATCAACTAGATAAGGTAATTCTGATTTGATAATAGTTTTATTATCGAAGTGAAATGCGAAGTAGGTTTTAGAAATGTAGATTAAACAAATCGTAATTATCTTTCGTTTCTTTTCGATTGAAGATTTTTTTGCGAACGATTAACAAAAGATTCCGATATATATTATCATGTGTGTGAAAAAAAATTGAAATGAAAATGATCAATAAAATTAATGATCAATAAATGATCAATAAATCAAACAAGAAATATTATAAAGTAAAAAGGTATAAAAATAGCACTGAGACTATTGCTATCTTCTTAATTAAATTACAATCGCCATTTTATTTTTTTTCTACAATTTTGATGAGAACGAGAATTCAATACTCTGCAATAAAAATTAATGAAGATATACGAATGTAAATATATTTTTTTTAATGAAATTTCTTTAAAAATAATTAATCGTTACGTATGAAATATTTTTCTTTTGAAAATACCTTTTCAATCTTCAATTTTAGGGATTATTTTCATTATTCTCTTTAACATTTATCCATCGTTTAATCATTTATTCATCGAAATTTTTCAGAGTTGATTTAATACGGCTAATCCATTTTCTTATAAAATAAATTTCAAGACAAGGAAAGAAATGAAGATAAAATATTGTATTTATTGAAATGTTCTTCTTTTCCAAAGTTATACATATATTGTCATTTGAGAAGGTGAAAAAAGCTGAAGTCGAAAAAAGTAAATTTAAGCATATTATCGCCAATTGTATCAAGATTCTTTTATCTGCACATGAGCATTAATTATCACGAACATTTCCAACGTCTCGTACAATTTAATTTAATGATAAACCTAAATGGACAATTGGGTTAATGAAGCGCGACCCATCTGATTTTATTATTGATATAAAAATTAAAAATTGTTTCCTGGATATCATTCAACAAACTTCGATAAATATCGTCAATAATTTGATTTGATTCTTTAATGTTTTCTCAGAGACAGAATCGAAGTTTATTATTTATAATTGTCAACCAACTATGATATTCCATATAATTACGAAACAACTTTGAAATAATGCGTATAAATTTTGACGATCATTAAGCATAGAGATAACGAGATTACGAGATTAATTTTCAGATTACAAGATAAATAATGCACTTTCCGAGATCTCGTATTTAAAATATTTCTTCATGACCACGAAAACGAAGATATTCGTCTAGAATTTTTAAATATCGTAGTTTAACTATTATTATTACTATTAAATTTATATCGATTCTTTTGCAAAATTATAAAATTTAGTACATTAAATTGTGAAAAAAAAAAATAATAAATTTAAATCTTCGATCGAATCATTAATTACATTAGTTACATCAACAACTATATTTAGATTGCGCTAAATATAGTTTAATATCAGTGATATATCGATAAACGAGCAAAATTGAGATGCATTTACAGTTTGAAAAAAAATGTTAAAACAAACGTATCATTGTTGTCAAAAGGATTAACAAAGATATTACATTATAAATATTCTTGTCCCACATTATGAATATTATGAGCAAACGATAATGTAATATCGTATTGTACCAATTATGTTATAATGCCACGAGCCTTCAAGATCAGATGAGAATCGATCAAGAAATTTAATTACATGAACCGTTTCAATCGGTCATTCGATAAAAAAATCGTGCTAAATAATGATTTCGTACAAGAGAAATACTTTAAGCTTTTATCATTTCTCAGTAAATGTTCTGGGCATCTTAAAAGGATCTCAATTGCGAAATATTTTCTTATCATCTGGAAAATCAATTAGATATAACGATATAAAATTTTAAAACGAACGATATCAAATTTCAATTTCAGGATTGCGTAATAAATTTGAAAATTGTATTTAGAAATTTTGTTGTTTTTAAATTATATATTAATTCGATAATATTATCAATATCTTTAGTGATTATAAATGATTGATATATGATGCTATATAATTCGTAATAAAATAAGCAATAAAATTATTCTTAAATAATTCTTTTTTTTTTTTTTTTCGAGGAAA
The DNA here is from genome assembly GCF_029169275.1 of Apis cerana. Lineage (NCBI taxonomy): Eukaryota > Metazoa > Arthropoda > Insecta > Hymenoptera > Apidae > Apis > Apis cerana. Next base: position 10,396,831 of record NC_083858.1, on the reverse strand, counting down.
TCAAATTGGTGGTATAAAGATTCTTTCGCGTAATTGGATGAATTTATATTCTAAATGGAGGGAGAAGAGTTTGGAGGGAGAAAAAAATTTTACGAGATAAAAATAAATTGCTTCTAATGATAAATCATGGTGATAGGTCGTGATACTTGGAAGATAAAGATGTTTTAAATATTTCAAGATCATCGTTTTTAATTAAATTGTAATATAATGTACGTAACAAAGAGAGTATTTTGTCGTATTTTTTTTTCGTAGCAGAAAAAAAGTCACAATTTCAAGAAGCTTAAAACTTTTAAAATATTTTTTTATTCTTAGAGACGATTCTGAGTTTTGAAGATTTGATGATTTAAGAAAGTTACGTAATAATTCAAAGGAAAAAAAAAATGTTGAAGAAGAAGAAATTGAAGAAGAAAATTTCATTTTAAGTACTATCCAAACACACGTCCAATTTTAAGTTTCAATTACTATTTAGAGCTATCAACGTTACAAAAGTTATCTAACATGATTATCTGTCACATATTTTTCTATTGGAAAAATAATAATAGAGTTTTTTTGATAACCTAATAATTATTATAATACTTTAATTATCATTTCCCAGATTTTCTATAACGTAACAATAAATATTTTCCAATAAAAATATCACTTTGATTTTTTTTTCTTCCTCTTCTTCTAAACAACGCCTTATTTTTGATTTTATAGAATTCCAATAATTGATGTCAAATCCAATAACCTGACGCTCACTTGAGATAATCTTGAATCAAGAATCCAAGTCCAATTAAGCAAATTACATATTTATAAAATAAGATATGTTCTTAAATAAATCTATTACGCGTTAAAACGAGTCATAAAACATAAATACACTTGACACATTAAGCAAATCTATGATGAATCGAGGACCAAACTCTCTCTTACATGCGCACACACAGAAAGAAAGAAAAATTCTACGCCTTCCACGACCCAACTTTATCAACATTTTCGAAAGTTATCGAATCTATGGAAAATAAATTATCCGAAGAATCCCGTCTTCGCAAGGTTACTTTTCAAAACCGATAAACTACGTTCGATCATTTATTATCCTAGGTCGTGTCGTTCAAAAACAAAGAACGTTCGTTCGGTCGTTGAACATTTGAGGGGGAAAAAAAAGGAAAAAAGAAAAAAAGGAAAATTCGTAATATCTTCGTTTCGAAAGATTGACACATTGATATTAAGTCACGTTCATTATCGAGAGACGAAATAATGGCCGAGCCATCGATAAGATAATTGATGATAGTAAATAACGAAATGTGCACACATTGGATCGGATTGGATGGGACCGGCGGAGAGGAGAGAGAAAAAAAGTTGGCGACGAAAAGATCGGCGATCTAGTAGGCCGCGGGATCGCGGCGAGTTCGAAGATTTAGCAGAAACATCACGCCTCTTATCGAGAGTGTGCACGTCTATTAATAAAAGTAACGTGTCGCGGACCGCACTCGATCGTGAACCGTGTTCTGTGTCCGTGAAACGGATTGCGATACGCATCCGACATTGGTGTAGCTTTCACTTTTCGTAGGGGACATATCTGCCATCGTAGCCGCTGCTCTTTTAGCGGGGAAGGATGTGACTATGAAGATACACCGGCACGGGTGTTAGATCGAAGCTAAATTGAACGAGTTGACAGGGGAACGTAAGTTGACAATTTTTCATTCGATTCCAAAGAATTTTTTCTCTCTTTCTTTCCTCCTTCTCTCTTTGAGAGAATTTCTCCAACATTGTTTGTTATTAAATATTTGTTATTTAAGGTTAATCGATGAAAAGTTGGAGAGGAAACGACTTTTTCTTTTCTTTTAATAATTAAGAATTTTGTATTTGTAATTGTTGCGTGAAATTTTTAGGCGACAAATAAAGGGAAGAATTTTTATTATAAGAATTTTTCTCCATTTGAGAATAGAGAAAAATCAAACTTCGTTATCTTTGAGGAAAGTCGAATTATTCTATTCTTCCATTTCACAATCGGAAAGATATTTTATCTCGATTTACAAAAAAAAATTTTATCGTATTTCTAAAGTATTTTTCAAGTTTTCTCTCATCGATTCGAAACACGCATTTCATTAAGTGACGCAGACACTTTCCTTTCCGTAAAATTCACAATATTCCGAATTTAAGTAAGATAAATCCGCCATATTATTCATTTATATTATTTTAACAACAATGATGAATGTATATATAAATGTATACAATTTTTATAACACAGATTAATATCGAACGACAAGAAATATTGTCACCGCCATCACCATGAATTTATTCTGGAACCAAATTTCCACCATTGTCCTCCTTTTGCTGTTCGCTGGACATGAAACGAAAGGGATCGAGCAAGATCTCGACTATAGATTGCCAAAAACTGTTGTCCCTTCCAGTTACGAAATTTTACTGATGCCAGAATTGAAAGATGATTTCAAATTCGAGGGACGCGTGCACATCAACGCTAGTGTACGAGAATCGACCAACACCATAACGCTTCATTATAATAAAATGGAAATATTGAAATTGACGGTCACGTGCGACAAAGAGTTGCAAGAGATCGCGAAAACGTCGTACGACAATGTAACGGAGAAATATGAGATTACGCTTAATAACGAGCTGATCCCGGAAACAATTGTTTCGATTAATATTGCGTACCGAGGAAATCTTAGGGACGACATGATTGGATTTTACAGAAGCTCGTACTTCGATTCCAAAGGAACTCTCAGGTAAAATTTTAAACCATTAAATGATAATATTTTAGTTATTATAAATGTGTGTACACAAATGTAGATAATTTTCATTTCTTGCATACATGAATGTTCTTTTAAAGATCTTTTTATTATTTTTATAATTTGAATGGGTGAGTTATGAAAATTTTTGAATTTGTGATTTTCAGATTTGAGCCTTATTTCGTATATTTTGCTGTAATTTTGTCAATTTATCAGTTTATCAATTTATATTTGTAAATTAAAAAGATTTGAAGGATTTTAAAAATCAAAATTTTTTAAGATTTTAGTTCTCGATACTTTTAGAGTTTAAAAGTTTAAAAGAGACCCTGTGAAATTTCGAATTTTTCTTTTTAAACGATTCAGGTGGCTCGCTTCCACGCAATTCCAAACAACACATGCAAGGCATGCTTTTCCTTGCTTCGACGAACCAAGCTTCAAGGCAAAATTTATAATCAGAATTTTGAGGCCAGCAGAATATACTTGCCTAAGCAATATGCGACTAAAGAGTACCATAAAAGTGTGAGTAACCGTATAGCTTGAAACATTAATATTAATAAAATGTAATTAATAAATTTTTACCTGAAACATTTTGAACAAATATAAAATTAAAATTAATGCAAAAAGATATTCAAAACTAGACGTTTTCTACCATGAAAATATTCCGACTAAAATTAAAATACAAATAAATAAAAATTGATATTCAAATAAATGACTCGACAAATTTTTGCGACGAATCGTCTGCAGAGAGCAAGGTTATTGGGACGAATTCGAGGAAAGCATCCCTATGTCGACCTATCTGGTAGCCTTCGTCATCTCGGAATTCGAGGCCGTGAAAATGAAGGGACTCGAAAATTTCAACGTTTGGGCCAGGCCAGAGGCCATCGATCAGGCCAAATACGCTTTGACGATCGGCGTACAAGGTCTCGAATATCTTTCCAACCGTTTCCAACAAAATTATCAACTTCCCAAGATGGACATGGTGGCCGTGCCCGATTTCTCAGCAGGCGCGATGGAGAATTGGGGCCTCATCACCTATCGTGAATCAAGATTGTTGTACGACGAGGCTACGAGTTCGGACATCGCGAAACAAAACATCGCCTCGGTGATTATCCACGAGTTAACCCACATGTGGTTTGGAAACATGATCACCCCCGAATGGTGGAGCTACCTGTGGCTGAGCGAAGCGTTTGCCAGATACTTTCAATATTTTGCCACTGCGCAGGTGAGGATGTAGAGTGTTAGTTCTGATACAGAGATTGTGATAAAAAAATAAATTTTTCTGCCAGAAATATTTTCAATATTTTGCCAATACAGAACGTTATTCATAGTAGAGGGTAGAGATCGATAGTTGATAAAAGAAGTCACTTCCAATATTTTGTCAGAGCGAGTAGAGAAGGTAGAGATTGATAATTGATAATAAAAGTTGTTCGAGGCTAATATTCCCAATATTTGGCACTGTATAAGTAAGAACATGGGATATTATACGTGGTAGATGAATATATAACAACACGTATATACGTAAATTTCATATAATTTTTCGATAATTACGGTCAAACGGTTTTTATTCGTGTGTTACGTTTTCCAGGTGGAGAAAACGTGGAACATGGAGGAACAATTCCTCGTGGAACAACATCACACGGCTTATGCGTCCGACGGGATCGAGACTTCTCAACCTATGACCCGAGATGTGAAAAATTCATCGCAAATTAGCAGTATAGGAGACACGATTACTTATAACAAAGGAGCGAGTATTGTACGAATGATGAATCTCATTTTTGGATCCGAAGTGTTCGATGCCAGCCTTCAAAATTATCTGATTGCGTAATGATAATTATTAATTTAATTTCGAATTTAATATCAGAAAATTATTGAAGTTAAAAATATAATATTGGATATTTTACAGACACGTAAACTTTTATCCATCCCGTATACTCAAAAATTAATCTCTTAAGTATAATAAAATATTCTTCGATCACGATCCCATTAATTTGTATTCTTTGCAGTAACAAACTGGCTAAAGTAGCGAAACCAGAAAATCTGTGGCTGGCGCTGCAAACGGAAATCAATCGCCAGAAACCACCGTACAACGTGTCCGTCGCCCCGATCATGACCACATGGACGGAGCAGCCCGGATTTCCGGTCGTAAGCGTTGCCATCAAGAATGGCGTGGTCACATTGCAACAACAACGCTTCCTCCTCAGGAATCTCAAGTCCACACCTACCAACTTGAGGTGGTACATACCGATCACGTGGACCACGCAAGAAAATCCAAACTTCAATAGAATAAACGTGGAGCATTGGTTGCAAGATGAACGCGACACGATTAACATCAGTCAATCCTCGGGATGGGTGATATTTAACGTCCAAAGTGCCGGTGAGTACTATCAAAAAAAAACGAGGATCGTCTCGAAATCATTGAAACGTGTCTAAATAAAGAAGAATTTTTTGTTATGGCGAGATATCCTCTTCGAAATAATTTCAAACAATTTTTTTCAAACGACTTGACAGACAATTGCCGTGTTCGAAGGTTGAAATAGGATTGAAGTAGGTAATGTGAGGAATATGTGACAAGTTGTTTCTTTAAATTTTTTTAAATATCAATATCTTCTTCGTGAATTAAACATGGAAAAGGCATTCGTTTAGAGGCAGATAAAAATATTGAGGATGAGTTTTGAAGGATAGAAGAGCTAAATTGTCTTTTTTTTTGTAAATTAAATTAAGTATACAAGAGTCAATTGTATTTAGGATGATAGAAATTTTAAAAATGAGCGTAGAAATTATTGAAACATTTTTTTGCATCAAAGAAAAATAAGACGATAAGAATTCGCATCATTAATTTAAAAATTATTCAAAATTAATTTAAAAGAAACAGATTGTAATACTTTATCTTTTCTCGTTCAAACACGATAATTAAATTTAAATGATGATTGATAACAATAGTGTAGTAGATACAAGTGTTATAAAGAGCTTTATCAACTATGTTTATTACGCTTATCGTAGACCTGTTTTGTTTATCAAGTGCGTGTCTGCCTAGAAACAGAACAATGAACACGACAAACAACGTTCATCCATTTTAACCAATGTTCAACGATCAACTAACTGTACATATTTTACATTGTAGCTTATTTTTCTACATCGTATGTACATTTTTATTTCGTACGTATTTATTTTGCCGATACGCCATTTCCAAGTGGCACCGTTCAAACGGGAAATATATTTACCAAAACTTATACGATGCCTTTTCACAAATACGATTTACCATGTTGATTTTGAATAAATATAACAATCTTCGACGTACGAATGTTATAAATGATAACTTATCTATAGTTTGAGTATAAAACACACGATTTCGAGAGTTCAACGATAAAAACTTTGATTTAACGATAACAAAATAGATTTGGAATATAATGAGAGTAGAAACGTAAATTTTATTGTTTTTTCAATCTCTTTTTCAGTAAGAAATTTAAATTTGCAATTTTTGAATCAATACATATATATGTATGATAATTGTCCTGAAATTTTTCACTGACACATACCATTTTCATTTTCATTCTTTTCTTTTCTATTTAATTTTTTTGCTTCTTTTTGCATAAAATAAAATTATCACGAGAAACGAAGAATGATATTTATGATTAATCAAGATCATGATGTTATAGATTGCTGCAAGTGATATCGATTAAAATGTTGCATTATAAAAGAAAAGTGTAATATACAAAAATCTAATCTTTTATTCTCAGTAAATCTCGCATCCTGAATATGGTCGATATTTTTCCTTATAATTTAAACATATCTTGATATAACGATCGTATTTTTGAACCCATTTCATTTTCTCTCCATTATTCGAAATTTATTTCTATTACTATTAATTAAAATATTATTACGTTAGAAGTGATTGTTTAATTAACACTTCTCAAATCTCGAAATATCGTTTCACCAATCGAAATTTTCAGGTTTCTATCGAGTGAATTACGATAACGAGTCCTGGTATCGTATTATCAAAGTTCTGAACAGCAAAAATTACGCGGACATACACGTTCTTAACAGAGCCGCCATAGTCGACGATTTATTAAATTTAGCCAGAACTGGTTTCCTTCCTTATGGAACCGCCTTCGATGGCCTGCAATATCTTAAACGAGAAAATAATTATTTGCCGTTCAAAGCTGTGTTCTCGGGCCTCACGTACCTCGATCAACGATTTTCTGGACTCGATGAATATCATAAGCATATAAAGGTTCGTCAAACTCAATGTACATATGCACAAAGATGTTTCGTTTTAACAAAATTTTTCTCGATCATTCGTTATTTATCTTGGTGATTCTGATTTATTTTGTATTTAATTTAATCGAAACATTTCGAATAATTTAAATTTAAATTTTTTAGATATAAAAGATACACAGTTTATTGGGACATTTAATTTCTTTTATCAACTAATGATATTAGAAAAATTATGTATATTTTTCAAAAATTTCTTATTTTCTTTTTAACAAAAAAGTTTCATTCTGACCTTGATCTTCGGTCTCTCGATTGAAAAATAATTTCTTTAGGAATTTGTCCTCCTCCTTATCGAGGACACGTACAAACGTGTCGGGTACGTGGATCGTCCAAGAGACGATAGATTAACGGTGTTATTGAGAAACGAATTGAACAAATGGGCATGCAACTATGGCCACAAGTCCTGCGTGCAGATTTTCACCAAAATGTTTAGAAATTGGAAACAGGATAATATGATGTAAGCATTTTGCAACTGATATCGAACAAACTTGTTTGTTTTAAATGGAAATAGAAGAGGGAAGAAGAAATAATAAAATCTTTTCGTTACAATGTTCCAGAATTGATCCGAATCAACGACCTGTCGCGTATTGCATGGGTGTAAAATATGGAACGACGGAAGATTGGGACTTTTTATGGAAACAATATTACGATTCAAATTCCGCGACCGAACAAACGGTTATATTGGAAGCTCTCGGTTGCACCCAGAATACTGTGCTTTTGGAAAAGTAAGAACGTGATCAAATTTGAGAAAAAGAAACTCAAACTAAAAGAATAAAACGGTGCACGCCGGAGATATTTTTTCAATTAAATTTGAAATTATTACACGTTCCATTCTTTTTTTTTTATTACTAGACTACGAATATTTATGCAAAATTTAAAATGTCGAACGTATAGTTATGATTCGAAGAAAATTGAAAAACTTAAGTTAAATTAAAATTTAATTTTGCGTATATATCTACACACGCAAGATTTGCAATTTGATCGTGACATTGTTTCAGATATCTATTGTACGCGCTGAAGAATTTCACGGAAAGCAGAATTCGAATGCAGGACAATTCCGCCGTATTCTCCGCAGTCTATAGTTCGAGCGCGCTCGGCGCGGAATTCGTGCTCGATTTCGTTGAGAAATATCAAGCTGAAATGACGAAATTGTACGCCCAGAAACAATTCAATCTCCAATTTCCAATCTCTCTTTACTATCTCTTTAATTCTTCGTTACAGCCTAATCTAAATTTTCGAAAGTCCTCACGAAACAAAATTTTAATCTAACACGTTAGATGATCAATGACCTTTATTCCCTTTCCTCGTTACACTTTAACTAATTCTTTTTAACAAACTATTTCCAGTTACAACGGAACAGACACGATTTCGAGCATCCTCTCGTTAGCTTCGAAACGTTTCTCGACCCAGAGATCGGTGGACAAATTCGAAAATTTGATCAAGGGCCACGAGGCAGAATTGAAGAATAGCTTGGACTCGTTGAACAACGCCCTCCAGATAGCTAAATACGAACTGTCGTGGGCGAAGAATTACTCGATACCGATTACGTCGTGGTTAATCTCGTTTAACAAAGATCACCACGAGAGCAAAACGGAGTATAGGCTGCCTGCGAGCGTAAAGCCAACGTCGTACGAGGTCTGGATACAAACCGATGTAAATGAGTTAGATAATTTTACGTTCTCTGGAACTGTATCGATTAACGCGATCGTTGAAGGGAAAACGCAGAATATCACTTTACATTCGTCGGGGTTAGATCACAGTGATGTTCTCGTGCATGTAAGAAACGAAACGGTCGCGATTAGCAGAATAGAAATAATTGAAAAATACGATTTCATGGTCATCGTGCTCAACGAAGAGTTGCAAGTCGGGCAGAATGTACTCGTCAAGATAGGATTCTCGGGACGTCTGAACGAAGAGATGCGTGGATTTTACAGAAGCTTGTACGTAGATGGTAATGGTAAAACGAGGTGAGGAATTTTGTAATTTTTTTTCCTTGTTCGTTTAACACTAAAGTCATTCACGTTGCGTAGTAGTCTAATTTTTTTTATAATAATTATCATTTGATATTAATTATCCATGAGGATACTTTTGCGTTGATCACGGCGAGTTGAATTTATAGTAAGTGAAATGTAATAAGTTTTTGCAATTGAATATTATTTACATGACAGATGGTTGGCCGCCACGCACATGGAGCCAGTCGGAGCTCGAAAGATGTTCCCGTGTTTCGACGAACCAGCATTGAAAGCGACTTTCAAACTGAAGGTTACCGTGCCAAAAAATTTTAACGCGGTCAGTAATATGCCGATTGATGAGGAGCTAAGTCAGTACGTAATTACTCTTTCTTGAATGCTTTATATTTTATGTTTGAATTCTGCAAAATTTCATTCTTTTCACTCGATGTTCTAAGATTGAATACGTTCGAGAGAATAAAAAATACGTATATATACATTTTTTATATTCCTCAAAGAATTGTTATCTTAGGAATATCATTCTAATATTCTCATAATATCCATTAATATGAAAACTCTCAATTTTCCAGAATGTTCCATTCTTAATAATTTTACGAAAATTTATTCTGCACAGGGGCGAAAGGAGAGAGATCAGTTTCGCGAAAACGCCGAAAATGTCGACATACTTGTCCGCCCTGGTCGTTTCCGACTTCGCGTGGTTGAACGACAGCATTTTCGGAGTTTGGGCAAGGCGAGACGCGATCGATGATGGACGATATGCCCTGTCCGTGATGAACGGCCTCGTTAATTTCTACGAGAAGACGTTGGGCATCCCTTATCAACTGCCTAAACTGGACATGGTAGCGCTGCCTGACTTCGTGTCGGGCGCAATGGAGAATTGGGGCCTGTTGACTTACAAGGAGAGGAACGTACTGTACAATCACCAATTATCGAGCACCGCGTCGAAACAGAGCATAATAAACGTGATATCGCACGAAATCTCTCATCAGTGGTTTGGAAATCTCGTCAGCCCACACTGGTGGAAGTATTTGTGGTTGAACGAGGGTTTCGCGAGATATTTCCAGTACTTTGCAACTAAAAATGTAAATATTACGAGAAATGTAGAAATTATATATTTTATCTTCGACTTTTCTTCTTGATATTTTCGAAAATTTTTCGTTAAGAATGATTTCGATTCATATAACTCTTCTTTTTGATAAATTTAGCAGCGAGAATATAATTTCTGAATATTTAATTCCTAGTACATTAATTAATCTTTTCCACGAGAAGAAGGACGGTAATTTGATTTTTGCGTCGGAAATTAATCGTGATTAATTGAAATTCTTTCCTTCTTTGTTTTATGGCATTTATATTTTATAAGAGAGAGTCTAGAAGATTATTAATTAATAATACTTTTTAGGAGGAACCAACCTGGTCTTTGGAATCTCAGTTTATCGTGGAACAGTTTCACTCGGCTTTCGAGGCAGACAGTTCATTATCCACACACGCTATGACTCACGATGTCTACAGCCCAACAGAAATTAGAGGAATATTCGATTCGATATCTTACGCTAAATCCGCTAGCGTGATAAGAATGATAGAGAAGGTATTGGGTCGCGAGGAATTCTTCGAGGCTCTTGGAAATTACTTAAAGAAGCGGTAAAGTTTAACTTAAAATTAAGAATTTTCGTTAACTCTCATTTTTTACCATGACTCTATTTATTACCAATTTAATAATATTTTTTTTTAATTTTGTACCATAAGCTAATTCCAAAGCTTAGTTCAAAATTGTTTTACATAAATTAGAAAACATAATTTACTAAGAATAAAAATTATATTGCTTTGAATCATCGAATAAGAATGAAAATAATAATAGTTGCAAATAATTTCCACATTTTATGATAATTATTACACAGGCAATACGACGTAGCTACGCCAGAGGATCTGTTTGAGGCGTTCAAAGAAAAAGTAACCGACGAAACAATTAAAAACTTGTTCCTCGCCATCATGAATAATTGGACCACTCAACCCGGATATCCTGTCCTTTACGTTACCTTACAAAAAGATCGTATGAAACTCAGACAAGACAGATTCCTCTTGAACCCGGATGACAAATCGCCTCAAACCACTTGGTATATACCTATCAGTTGGACCAACCTTAACAATCCAAATTTCACTGACACGAAGCCAAAACTTTGGTTCAATGCTACCCAAGATAGCGTTCAATTGCCAAGTAAACATCTTTATTTACTGAACGTGCAACAATCAGGTGAGTGAACGTGAACAATGCAAAGTATCTGCAAATTTTTAATCCATTGCAAACATATAAAATTTCGAGAGTATTTTTTTTTTGGGGAGGGGACAATTGTCTTTTAATTATTACTTATATAATTATCAGCATTAAATTTACAATATTAATTTTCATCCGTTTGATATGAAACTTGCAGGATACTATCGCGTGAACTACGATTACAAAACTTGGCAAGATATAACCGATTTCTTAAAGAGCGATAAATACTCGACGATACACGAAATCAATCGTGCAGCGTTAATCGATGATTTGTTAAATCTTGGCAGAGCGGAGCAATTGAATTACAGCGTCGTTTTAAACGCGACGCAGTATCTGGTCAATGAAACGAATTACATACCGTGGCGAGCATTCTTCAACGGTTTGACTTACGTACAGAAACAATTGGAGCAAAAGGATAATTACAATGCGTTCGTTGTATGTATTGGGAAATAATAATTCGAATAAGCGTGTCTATTATCAGATTGTTTATTTCGATCGTTACACCGCTGTCCCATTTTATCTTCGTCTCTCTTCAACTAAGAAATTGGCTTACAATTGCTTAACAAACTTAACAAACAAGTCTCGTTCGAAATTCTCGTACAACAACTTTTGTGTTTGTTTCGGCCCCCAGAATCGATCCTCCAAAGTTATTCCACGAATATAATTATATATTCCGTATAATACAATTGCAATTAATGCAAACATAATACAAACGTAAATTTGTTTATAATAAAGTGATAAAGTGTTTAAATTATTCCATTGTAAAAATCATTTAATTGTATTTCAGCGATACGTGACCTCACTTTTAACACCGATATACAACAAGCTTGGATTTAAGGATAAATCAAAAGATGATCACGTCACGTTGTTGTTCAGATCGCACGTTCGTAAATGGGCATGCAAATTTGACGTAACGGATTGCAAGGCGCAAGCTTTATCTCACTTCGATGCTTCAAACAACAGTGCAGCGTTAGTATCGTTATTTTTTTATTAAACTATCTTTTATAATTTAATGTATGTCTTAATCATTTGATTTGAAAAATAAGATAATAATTATTCGTTACGTATATTTATTGTATTTAATATATTTATATTTCATAGACTTGAAGCTAATATTCGCAGTGTATCTTACTGCACGGTCGCTGAACAGAACGATAGGCAATTGTGGAATCGTTTATGGGAACTTTACACACAATCGACATTTTCAGCGATAAAATCAATAATTCTTCAATCTCTATCCTGCGCCACGGAAGATGTCCTCCTCAAAGAGTAAGATTTATTTATGTGAACGTAAATGATAATTGATATTATTACATTTCGTTTAACGATAATTATATATTCTTCTATTTGTTCTAAAGTCTGCTCCAAAAGGCGGTTACGAAGAATTCGGGAATACGATTCGAAGATCGTTCGAGCGTGTTCACTTCCGTTATCAATTCGAGCCCGGAAGGGGTTGAAACCGTGATAGATTTCGTTCGAGAAAATTATGATAAAATGTGAGTAAATTGCAAAGTTACACGATAGATTTTTTTAATAATACAATGATTCTTTTTTTCTTACAGTTACGAGCAAGTTTCCAACGTGAACAGTATAGTGAATGCAATTGGAAAGAAGGTGTTCACAAACGAGCTTTACGCAAAGGTAATTCCTTTCCTTCTTTGTGAATGAAATTGAATATCTTGACTAAAAGGCTGACAAAGATAAATAGACTATATTTAACTATTTATTGGAAATTTACAATGTACAAATGATACACGTGATGCATAGAAAAATATCCAAAAATAAATTTCATTTAATTTTCTAAAGTCAATCTGCATCGATAAAATCATTTCATTTTTGGCAAATTGCAGAGCAAAATTTGCTCCTTTACAGTTTTATTGTAATAAAATCTGATACCGAATTTATTATTTTTAATCTCCTAATATCAGTAAAAGATATTTATTTAAATAAACAAAAAAGTTTTAATTCATCACTTCTTCACAGTACGTCGAACTGGTCAACTTGTTGGAGGAAAAGGGATCATTGAAAAACGCGAGAGCTTACGTGGATAACGCGATACGGGAATTGAAATGGAATCAGAACAACGTTCCAAAGATATACCAATGGCTCGAGGAAAATTATCCATCGAGCAGTTACCGTTTACCGAAATTATTCTCTCCTTTGAGATACGATATTACCCTCTCTCCTTACTTCGAGGAAAGGAACTTCACATTCGATGGAAACGTTAAGATAGACATGAAACCTAAATCGAATTACGTATCTCGCATAGTAATACATTCTAACAAATTAGACATAAAGAACGTATCGGTGTACGAAACGAATTCCGTTACGAAAGTGAAAAATCCGCTACGTGTGAGCGGTGTTAGAGAAAACACGGATACTCAGATGCTCACGATATTCTTGGACACTTACGTCTCGTTCGATATCGTCACCCTTCAGATCGATTTTCTCGGCAAATTGAACGACAATATGGAAGGATTTTATCGAAGTTATTACACCGATTCTAAAGGAAACGTTCGGTGAGTAGAGTAAGAAAGATCAGGATTTTTTTTTTATTTTATGCTGCTACGAATGTTTAGAAATATAGAAAAATCTTTGTGCTATGATGATTAATCTCCTGTCTTAGAATAATTATGGATTTATTAAATAAAAATCTACAGAGTGCACATCTATTATTTCGATGGCGCGAAATTCAAACGTGTCGTCTCTGTTATGTAAAAAGGATTCCAGAGGAATATAGCTTTCTACTAATATCTATTTAAGGACAAGAGTCTGCTTGATCTCTATTTCCTTCGTCGAAAATTTTATTTTGCATAAATAATTGCAGTCTTTTCATCGCTGTTTTCATTTTGTCTTTCAAGATGGCTGGCTACCACTCAATTTGAACCGATTTACGCGAGGCAAGCGTTCCCCTGCTTCGATGAACCAGCTTTCAAAGCAAAATTCGCGATCAGGATCGAAAGATATAAGGAAGTGTATAATACGCTCAGCAATATGCCTCGATTGGAAACTCAAACAACGGAGTAAGTATATCTGAAAAGAATAAATAAACGTCAAATTTATTTTAACGCGGGATAAAAACAATAATACGCTTTAAAGAGAGTGAAAATATTAAATTAGGCTTGTTTATCTCTTTTATCTTATGCTGAATTGTTATAATTCAAAGAATCTCTGTTACGATCAACTTCGAGTAAATCAGAAAAATTATTTATAAATTTAATCGTTTCGATTGACACTTTGACTAAAGGGAACATTGATTGAAAAATAGATATTTTCACAGATTTCCATTTTCATTTTTCAAATCTTTGAATTATTCCAGCAATATGTAAAAAGAAATTGCACTTGTTAATTATGCACACAAATACGAAAAAGATATCTGAACAAAAAAATAAAAAAAATCCAAATCTGCATTTATTGCACATATTGTAATGGATGTCCAAATTTTGCTCTAAAATGACTAAAATGATGTGAATAATTAAAAATTGTCAAAAATGGAACTGCACAAGTCTCTTGCTCTTAAACGTTAATATAAATCTCTAATACAAATCCTACATTTTTTTTTCAATATATTTATTATTAACGTGCATAATAATAATTCTCCATTATTATTTTCTCGAATTATGTACGTACAGTAAACCAGATCGTGTTGTGGACACATTCGATGAAACGCCCCTGATGTCTACATACCTGATAGCATTTGTCGTCAGTGACTTCAAATCGGTAAAAGAGACAAGCGGAAAAGAGAAGGTGAACGTTTGGGGCAGGCCGGATATAGTTTCGAAGGGAGAGTTAGCTGAAATCGCGGCCAAGACCATCCTCGAGAGCCTCTACGTGGAAACAGGACACGCGTACGATTTGCCGAAATTGGATTTAATCGGAATTCCAGACTTTTCAATGGGGGCGATGGAAAACTGGGGCCTTGTCACGTTTAGGTAAAATCGTGTCGAATTATTTGATTTAGGAATCCTAAAATCTCGAATTTTTTAACAAAAGTTTTAAAACTCCGGATAATATGAGTTTATTCTTATAATAATCGAATTCAATTGCGAACAATAGCATTTGCGTTTAAATTGCAGATTATTTAATCTAGAAAGTCGTTTATATATCGAAGATAATATAATACCTTAAAAGTAATTTTTGAAAGTTAAAAGAATATGGTTTTAAACAAATATATTTTTGAATCTATTACAAACAGATATTTGTAAAGGATTGATTAATTCGATAATAATTTTCACTAATATTCTTTTAAGAATTTCATTCTTTCTCAAATAGATTCTTATCTTAATAAAAGAAGTTTACTTGATTACATGAAAATTTGAAATAATAATGTAATTTCATCTTAATCAATATCTTTAATTTAATTTAAAAAATGATAAAAAATTATAATTCCTTCCTTACGTATTTACGGCTATCAGTAAATAGATCCATAAGTAACAATTATTTTGACATCGAATATAAAATAAAATATTTAATATCACAGGGAATACGGATTGTTTTACGACAAAAATGTAACGTCGTCAAAGTATGAGGACTATATAATCACTATAATCGCCCATGAGCTTGCTCACATGATGTTTGGAAATCTCGTCACCTGTGATTGGTGGGATTACATATGGTTGAACGAAGGTTTCGCCGAATTCATGCAATGGCGACTTGCCAATTCGGTAAGTCCTTTATAATATATATATATAAAACACATTTCTGGCAATAATAATTCTCCAATCTCTAATTATTCGTATTAGAAAATTTGTTACAATTTTTATATTTCTCGATTATATATATAAATATAAACCAATTCCCCCTTTTTTGTTAACAATCACAGCTAAGAAATTATTGTACCGATTGTAAGCATAATTTGAACAAATTCATGAACACGAATGAATTTTTCAATATCCGTATTCATATTAAACTAATGAAATAAACGTTTCGAATTAAAATATTGGACACGTTGTGACCAAGATATTTTTAACGTCTCTCAATAAAAATCATCGCAGTTCCGATCTTTCTACGGATACAACGATCTGTTCGTGGTTGATGAACTCCAAGTAGCTATGCAGAACGATGCTTCAGAATCGACCCATCCCATGATTAATCCGGTCAGCAAGCCTGCCGAAATCTCCAAGATTTTCGACAGTGTTACTTACGGGAAGTGTGAGTACTTACGAGCCTCTGGTATCACATTTTTTAATAATTTTCCCAATTTCGAATCATCGTTTTAATCCAATGATCAATCCAGGTTAAAAACTATATAATTATTATTATTATTCTCTGTGCAACTTTAAATTTTGATTTCGAGAAATATCACTGTACTTATAAATATATAAATATTATTTCGCAGCATCCAGCGTAATACGAATGATACAGAAATCATTGAAGCCAGAAACGTTTCGCCGCGCTGTGAATTTATATTTAACCGAACGTCGATTCAACACTTCGACCCCGAACGATCTTTGGAGCGCTTTCGATAAAGCTATCAAGGAGACGAATGATCTAGATCATTGGCAGATCGATATGAAAACGTTGATGCACGGTTGGACCAATCAGCGAGGATATCCCGTCGTTTATGCAACATTGAAGGCCAACACGATAACGTTGACTCAGGTAGTTCTTTTTCTTTTTTTAATAATCGACAATTATTTTCTTTCAATAATATATGAACACTTTGACGAGCAAAATATTCTATAAACAAATGGAGTAATATGGAGAATTGAGAATCATTGTAACTGATAGAAAACGAAACTCATCAAATATCATTTTTAATCGATTGACTGATCGATATCAATCATTTTGATATACTAATTACAAATTAAAACCAATGAATAAGAGCGAAGAGTATATAGAGACAATTTTCTCAAAACAATTTTCTTCTCTCACTGAATCAATTCTTCATCGATTCTTTGAATATCAATCGACACTGGTACAACTTTTATCGATATTTATCTCAGAGGATGTAAAAATAATTAAACCCGGGAAACAATTTTTCCAGAAAAGTTTCAACACGAACGAAATAATCGACGATTTCTACGTACCCATCACCATGACCACCGGCTCCCAACTCGATTTCGAGACAACTTGGACCAGCATTTGGTTGAACAGCGGGCCGAGAACTCTTCACCACCCGAATCCGAGCGAGTGGTTCGTCCTGAACGTTCAACAGAGCGGTTACTACAGGGTGAATTACGACGTTGATTCGTGGAGGAAGTTGATCGACGCGTTGAACAAAACCGATCACAGCAGGATAGACGTGACGAATCGGGCCCAAATCATCGACGATCTGTTGAATTTGGCACGGGCTGGCCACGTCGATTACGAGGTCGCTCTCAACGGAACCACGTATCTGCGGAACGAGAAGTACTACATACCGTGGAAGGCGTTTTTCAACGGGTTCAATTTCATCCTGCAACGTTACCAAGGGCAGAAAGGGGAGGACTCGATCAAACGATACGCCTTGATTTTGGCCAATGGCATGTACGAGAAAATCGGTTTCGTCGATGACGAGATGGAGAGCCATTCCGATCATTTGAGTCGAGATCTCATCCTTAGCTGGATGTGCAGACTGGGCCATAAGAATTGCGTGAACACGTCCGTCGAGTTGTTCGCCAATTGGATGAAGAAGGGAAATTCGTAAGAGAAAGATTGCTTTCTAATTTTTCTTCTCTTTCTCTCTTATACGTTCTTTCGATTTCTCATCTCGTCGTGATTAATTTAGCATTGATGAATATATTTTTGAAAATATAAATTTGATATAAATTCTTCGTGCGATGCGACTATTCGGATTCGATTAGTAAAACGAACAGGAAATTTTCCAACGGTAAATTTTAGGATTTCGCCGAATGCGAGAGCGGCGGTTTATTGTACAGCTATAAGGGAAGGAAATCAAGAGAAGTGGGAATTCCTATGGGAGGAGTATCGAAGCACGAACTTTGCTTCTGAGAAGAAAATTATACTTGATGCTCTTGGTTGCTCCAGTGATAAGGAGACATTGAACTCGTGAGTCTATTTGAGAATAAATTCTTTAAACGATCTCGGTGATCGTCGATATATTCATTTCTAAAAAGGAAACAAAAATATTCTGATTTTTCTATTTATTCTCAGATATCTCAGAACTGCACTGGTTAATCAATCTTCTATCCGAAAACAGGATATTAATACTGTGTTTGCTTCCATTTATAATTCAGGGGAATTCGGGGTGGACACGATGATAGATTTCCTAATAAATAATTATAAAATGTTACACAATTAGTAAGTATATGCGTAATTAAACTGTAAAATTGTAAAAAATGAGGATACAAGAAACAAAGAATATTGTTACAATCTGTTCACTTTCAGCTATGATAATTGGGAAGGCGTCCAAGATTTAATTTCTAAACTGGCGCCTAAGATTTCCACACAAAATCAACTTGCAAAGGTATTATATTTATTTATTTATTACACGTATAATTACTTTAAATTTTTAATATGTCTTAAGTTTACATTTTCTGAGATTAAAATTCCAATTTAAGTGTTCAATCACATTCCTTTCTAAAATAACTTTTATAGTTAAAAATCTTATTGTTTAAATCAATTAAGTCACTTGTCGACCAAAAGTTTAAATAAATAATAAATAAAGAGATTCTTGAATCGTGTAATTCACACAGTTTCGGTTCGCTTATTCCATTAAATTAGTGATCGAAGAAGAAATTTATTGTATGAAACACACTTGTTGCTCGAATCGAACGTGTTAAAAATTTTCAATGATACTTACCTTTGTTAAATCTTGTAGCTGAAAGAATTGAATAACAAAGAAAGTGACATCTCGATCATAACGAACAGCATCGATTCCATGGTTGAAATCGCTATGGAAAACATGAAATGGTACGAGAAGTATTCGGAACAGATTAACACATGGTTCAACCACACAATTCATAGGATGGAACCTGACGATGGGAATGCAGCTACCTCAATTGTCCCGAATAACTTAGCCATAACTTTTGTGACAGTATTCTCGTTATTCGGCTACTTGTTGTTAAATCAATAAAGAGCAGGGGCACACGAATGTACAATTTTTTTGTGTACAAAATTTTCGAACGAATATTGTTATATATACCAATTTTGTAAATTATATTTTATGAATATTAAATGATTTGTAACGCTGTGCTTGTTTTTAATAAGTGAAATAAAGTTATGTATTTGACTTCAGTCATTTTATAAGTACAATAACGATTTTCTGTTTTTTTTTCTAGTTTAATCTTTGGATTTTTTTGCGAGAAATGCAAAATCGTAGAACAATGGACGATTATTTGTACTTGTTGGTCGGAATTTAATTGTGAGAATTTTAAAATTGATAATTACGAAGGATGATTGAAGAATGAGTTTCGAATTGTCGTACATGTTCCAAGCTTTGAAGAATTTTATTATCAAAAATTAAGGATTGAAAATTTCGATCATTCAAAATTAAAATAGAAATCTTTCATTTTTTCATCATTTGGATAAATAAATCATATTGGTATAAAATATTTTTATGGTAAAAAACATTCAAAGGATATTGATGACACGTGTGAAGGGATATTAATTTACACCGCATTACGGATATAAAACACTCGCAAAGATATAAAAATCGATACAACTTTATTGAACCCGAGATACAATGTTATTATACAATTTTTATAGTCGCAATTTTTTTTTTTAATGCGTAATACTCTCACAGCGATGTTTTTTTTTTCTTTTTTGTTCTTCGAACAAATGGAATTGCGACGATTTCGCGTTCGATTTTCCAAGAAATCGATGGAAAAACAATATACGGTGGAATTTCATAGAAACTGGAAGATCTCGAATCTCTTAAATATTTAGAACACGGTATTGTGCGTGACAGAAGAAATAAATATCGAAATAGAAAATTTGTAATAAATAATTTGTGCATGTCTTTCTTTTATTTTCTTTTTTTCTTATTTATTTTTTTTTTCTTTTTTTTTCCTTATTTCATTCCTCAAAAACTCAAAAACTTTTCGTCATTAATTATTTCCAACGAACGTTGTCCGCGGATTTCAAAAATTAGAAAATATTCGAGAGACACGGGCTCAAAACACGTAAAAAAAAAAATACCTCGCATCGCTGAAGAGAAATAGAAACCTCCCATAAATAACGACTCGAACTTTGAATAAATAACAACAAGAAAAACACGGACACGGAAAACTAATTACATTTTTTCGTTAGATTTTCTTCGTAAAAAAAAAAAAAGAAATTTATGAATTACATAACTAAGATCTTTCAAACTTCAGAGTCAGATCATCGTTAGAGATCGAAGATTTATATATAAAAAGGATTAAATGAAGATTGAAGATTCGATGAAAAAATTGTGGGAAAAATTGTTGTCAGTTTGGAATTTGATCCGAAAAAATATCCAGAAAAATTTACGTTAGAAATTTCTAAATATTCGTATGTATAATACAATATAATGTTATAATACGATAATATTAATACGATATTATAACATTATACAATAATTATATATCTTAATCGCAATCTATTTAAAGTTTATCCACGAGTTTTTAAAATTTTAATGGTCGTTTACACTAATTCTCCATCCGAACAATTCAGAGAAGTATGTATGTGAATTTAATGTGCACGAGTTGTACACGAAATACTTGTACATTTGCGTAATTCGACCTATTTCATCTATAAATATCTTTAAACGTTCCGTTATTATTATTACATTAAATGCTCGACGCGTATTTACAAAAAACATGCAAAAGAGAGAGGGAGAAAAGAAAACATTTAATTGCCTCGTAACACTTAATAATTTGTTTCGTACTTTTTTTCCTTTTTTTTTTTCCTCTCTCTTTTTTTCACGATCTACGTTTTAACCATAGCAAAAAAAAAAAAAAAAAAAAGAAAAGAAAAAAAAGAAAGAAAGAAAGAAAAAAGAGCGCGAGATTTTTCGCGGATTATACGAGCATACGAGTTTGTTAAACAATGGAACAATGCTCGAGGACATTACGATCGATTTATCAGATTGGAGTTTTCGATTCGAGGCAATTTTAATTACCTCCGTGAACGTCGAATGTTAATTCAAATGATATTAAATCCGCCTCGTTTTTATCGCTACGCGGTATATCTCTTCAACCAATCTTGAATTGTAGCGTGATTGGCTTCCACCCATCGTATGTTGGCTTCCGATTGCTCTATCGATTGTTGCACCGATCTTGTCGCACTTCCGAACTCCCCTATGTGCTCGTTGGTGAATTCTACCAGCTAGATAGAAGAAGAAAGATTTTTCTTTTTTTTTTTTTTAATCAAATTAAATCAATGTTTTCTCAGTAGAGTGAAGTTTTTTGCAACAAGTAACAAAGAATTTCAACGATACGTGAAATCAGCGTGAATAATTTAAAACAAGAAGGTAAGTGAATTTAAACGTGTAATTATTCGCGAGATGCTTTAAATTTTCTAGGAAATATTTTGAATAATTATTAATGATTTTGATACATACTGTATCCCTTAATGAGTTTCATCGTTCATTTGAAATATACAATTTCATCTTATACTTACATCTTTGAGATCGTATTTGGTATTGATACCTCTCGTGGCTGATTTCACTATGTTATTTATGGTTAATAACGATGTTCCGAAGCTAAAACAGAGAATATTATTGGTGTTATATTTTAAATGGCGATGATTAATTTGATGAAATTTAAATATAGAAGATATAAGATGTAAATACAAGATTTAAAACATCGACACTTACTATTCTCGGAGTCTCGCCCATTTATTCCTGAGGAAGTTGAAAGCGAGAGGTTGGCCAACAGGATTGCTGGCAATGGAATTAAGAACACGGCTGACATCTTGTTTTCTAATCCCTGAATTGTTCGTGATCGTCCAGTCCAAGTAACGACTCAACAGCCACGTTTCTCTTGTACAGCCGAGCGCGTGGTGAAGCAAATCCTTCTCGGAACCGACATTCGTTTCCAAGTATCTTTGCCAGGCGAAATCCCACTCGACTTGTCCGCCGAATCGAATCGCCGTACAATAAACGACCATCTTCAAATTTGGCGATATTCTGTAGGCCATATTGTGAAAATTCTTCATCTATATATTACTAACAATTGTTGTTGCAACTTA
The DNA here is from genome assembly GCF_029169275.1 of Apis cerana. Lineage (NCBI taxonomy): Eukaryota > Metazoa > Arthropoda > Insecta > Hymenoptera > Apidae > Apis > Apis cerana. The sequence goes on along the minus strand of NC_083858.1, from coordinate 10,374,500 downwards.
ATTTTAACATAGTTAAAAATATTTAATTTCTTTTGTTTCTTTCCTTTATAAAATCTCACCTCTCGATACTGATATAATCAATCATTATCTTGAATTAATTTCGACTCACTTTTGATCAATCTCTCTATCTAATTTTAGTTGGTAAATAAAAGAAAAATAAATAATAAATAGTCAACTTTCGTGAGATCGATTGCAAGAAGATTTCTTCGTAAGACTGTAAAGGATCCTTTTTTCTTTGTCACCCTGTATGTGAGCAAACGTACTTACGGATTATTCACATTTGGACTGGGTGTGTAGCGCCAATTGTAAAACTGTTTCACTGCGTTTTGCACGCAATCCTCGTGGCCAAAGTTGCATGCCCATGTTAGAACATCGATGCGGGTGAAAACTGTCAATTGGGGATCACCCACGTTATCCGTGAAACCGACCTGCTTGTACACGTTGTCGAGCAGTTTCAAAACGTATACCTGAAACGGTATGTTTGAATATGTATAAAAGTGATTCTCTCTCTAAAAATATTAATATTTTTGATCATGCGAAACTCGCAAAATTTCGAAAAAAGGTTCGTGTTTACTCGAAATCGATCGTAGCTCGGCATCTTGATCAACATGCTGTCCAAATAGTGCATGGCAGTGAAAGCAGCCTTCCATGGTAAGTACTCAGTCTCGTGAGCTAAATACGATGTGACGCTCAACGCAGTGGCGTAGTCTAACCTTCCAGCTCTTGCCAAATTGAGCGCATCGTCTATTAGTTGGGCGCGATTGATCGTTGAAATATTGCCGAACGAGTTCTTGTTCAATTGCTTGATTATCAGTTGCCAATTCGTTTTGTCGTAGTTCACTCTGTAGTATCCTAAAGGAAGCGGAAATTTCGGGGAAAATGTAAGATCGAGGCCCTTTTCAACTTGAGTAAATTTCGAAGAGAGGCTTCTATCAAGCAATTGTTAAAGACAATTATACAAATTTCTTAATGTAGGCATATTTTTTTCAAATCTTTTTCACGAGTTTTATTATTCTTTCCTTTGCAGTTATGTGTTAAAGTATCTATTAATTTAAAAAGAATCAGAAAAGAATCGGAAGTGAAATTTTTCTTTACATTGGTTAAATATATATATATACACCTCATTTCTGTAGTTGTAATTTTAAATTCCACGAGAATTCGATATATTCAATATCAAGTTTGAAACCAGTAATCAATTTTAAAATTGTATACACATATATAATTTAAGAAAAATTAAGGAAATAATTACGATTTAAAGTTGTTAATCCAAATCGATTCAAATGTAATTTAATACCAGTTCTTACCAGTTTCTTGAATATTGAAGATAACCCACTCCGAGGAATTCCAATTCAAATTGGTCAACGTGATCGATTTTTCCGCTTTCATCCACTGAGAAGGCTGGGTCGTATTGAAGTCTAATTGAGTTTCGGTCGTGTACGTGATAGGTATCCACCAAAGTGGCTCGACGTTGGACGTGGTCACCATAGTACCGTTACGAAGCATGAAACGTTCCTGAGAAGGGGAAAAATATGGATGAACGTGGATAAATATCGATCGTAATAAATCCGATTTACTTTTGAGCCGTTTTATTTTTTTTAGCAAACCTGTGTCAACGTCGCTGCACCGTTATTATAATCTCGAATAACCGTTACCACTGGAAAACCAGTTTGGAGGGTCCAGGTATCCATAATTTCCTTTATCGTTACCGCGGAATCGAGGACTTTATCCTTGTGCGCTTGTTTCGTAAGAGCGTCCCAAAGATCGTTTTGCTCGGCGCTCTGATAAGCTCTGTTACGAACAGTCCGTCTTATTTTCATATTTTAATTGAAGAATAAATGTTTGATAAATTAACGCGTATGAATATGTTGTTATATAAGGATGAATCGTGTTTGAAACGTTTCCATTGAGATTTGATTAGAAGTGAAAAATTAATCGATAAAAGTTTATCCAAATAATGTTTGCGTATAATTTTTAAACTCACTTTGCATTTAAATAATTAGTTAAACCTTGCTTGAACACGTCGGTAGTGAGGAAATGGTCCATCATTCTTATTATGGAAGCACCTGCTCCAATAGAGACAATATAATAATATTATTCTATTCTATAAATATAAATATATTAATCACAATTTTTTTATTCCCACCTTTCTCGTAGGAAATTCTGTCGAAAATTTCGCTAATTTCGTCAGGGTGTTCGACTTTTACCGATATCTGATGCGAGGATTCTAATGCGTCCAGACCAAACACGTTTTGCAGATCATGCACGACAAATTGCTCCAAAACTTTCCACGTTGGCTCCACCTACGAAACGCGTGATAACGCGTGTAAAAAATTTTAAAGCAATTGAACCGATAAAGTATAAGAAATAAAGAAAAATAGAGAAGTATATATATATATTTCTTACTGATTTTTTGTTTTTCTTTTTTCTAAATTAACTTTTTATTCCAAGTTTAACAACTTACCGCGTTCATACCGATGTATTCCATGTAACTGGCAAAGCCTTCGTTCAACCATAGATCCGACCACCAACTTGGAGTTACCAAATTACCAAACCATTGATGAGCAAGTTCGTGTGCTATGACTGTGGCCACTCGTTGCTGATTGCTGCTAGTCGAGACACCTTCTTGATAAAGCATAGCGGTCTCTCTGAAAATTCAATCGTATCGAACAATTCGCCAAATTTTCGAAGGGTTTTTCCAAAATTCATCATTTTACGTATAAAATATTTAAACTTTCAATGTTGAAACAATTTAAGTAATTTAAAAAACGCAAGAAAAAAAGATTAACGAAATATTTAGTCCTCTTTTAAAATTCCAAGGATCGAGGAATTTTATATCCTTAATATATATGGTCGAGTAAAAAAACACACTGAATATATATTCAAAATACTCGTTGCAAAAATTTATTTCGTAATTATATGATACATTGGCCTTCTCACCTGCAAGTGATTAAGCCCCAATTCTCCATAGCTCCAGCCGAGAAGTCGGGGAGAGCAACGCTGTCCATCTTGGGCAAAGGAAATTTAATTTTGAAATAGTCCTCGTAATATCGAAGTATTTTCGGGCCAATGTCTAAAGTGTATCGCGCCTGTTGGACGGCCTCGCTTCGTGCCCAGACTCTAAACTTCCCGGATTCCGATTTCAACATCTCGAAGTCCGAAACAATGAAGGCGACCAGGTAAGTGGACATTGGCACAGAGCGTTCATAATGGTCCCACACGTATGTCGGTAAACCGGGCCTGGTTACGATTAAAACAAATAATAGCAAATAAAACTTGATGAACAATTTCATAAATATTTTTAAAATTGTTTAAAATTATTGTTGGAATATCGAAATATTTAAATAAGGATTTTATAAAAAGTTCGATGAGAAGATAAATAGGAAATCTGTGAATGTATATTCGAATTTTTAAAATTTTTTTTTTATCATGAAAGATATACACGATATTACGACATTTACGTGATGGTGATAGTTAATTTTTTAATCTTATAAAATCTAATGAACGACGAAGAGAAACAATTAAGTTGGACGACACATCTCGCGCAAACAAATTGATTACAGAGTTAACGAATACTTTTGTTGATTCTGGAAATTACTTGCGCGTACAATTCGCGCAAATAATAAGAGCGTCGTCATCTTTCTCGTGTTAAATTGACAATAATAGAGACGTATATTCTATTCACGTAGAAAACTTAAAAAATAAAATGCGATGATTTATTACGGAAAAACAATTGTAAGTCTCGATTCGATATATTTCCAAATTGGAAAATTCCAAATTAGATTCCAAATTCCAAATTAATACACTCAATAAAAATATTTCAAAACGCTCAGTCTCAAAAATATTGAAATCAATAAAATAAACAAATATTAGAAAGATAATATTCTTCTTCTTCTTTTCTTTTTAATTTTAACAATTCGAATAAGTCAAACTTCTTTTACTCGCACAAATGTCCATAATTCAGAAATTTACTTTTGCTTCGTAAGTCTTCGTAACTCAAAGATTGAGATTCGAGCCAATCAATATGAGACAATATGAGAGAAACTCATGGAGAGATCGTTTCCTTGATTAAAAATACGCTTTCAGTCGCTTACACTGGCATGGGTTCTCCCATTTGAGGCATGTTCGAGATGGAAGTCATGTTCTTGGGCCTCGCAATGCTGATCTTGAAGGTGGCTTTCAGCGCCGGCTCGTCGAAGCACGGAAACGCGCGTCGCGCATCCGTTGGCTGGAATTGAGTCGTTGCAATCCATCTGTAACGCAGGGATCATCGATACAGAGTGATGAATACGAGGGAATTGAATTGAGTAAAGTAATTTTAGAATGAAATGGAGAAAGGAATGAAAGTTAAGAGCACACCTTTCTTTTATAAAGGATAACAAATCTATATTTTCGAGAATTCTATTATATATGTAAAAAGAAATTTTGAAGCAGTACAGTTAGATGCAGATTTATCGTTCTCTGCGAATCAAAGTTCAAATTCCACTTCTCGATATTTGAAAAATCGAGAAACGACGATTTATCGATTCGATAAATTGTCTAATCGTTATTTTTAACGTTAAGTTAAATGGAATAACCTCGCTGGCAGTATTTTTAATTTCCATGAAGTTGTTACAAATGGATCTGCCCACCTCTTGTTACAATGTCCTCAATTCTGGGAACGTACGTGAGAATGCATGAGATCATAATCGTTGAGGGAACAATGACTGAACTGCCAAATTGCAGATTTTTATTTAGATGTGTCGTTCATATATCCTCATATATACCAAGATATTCTTTCGATCTAAGTATTATTTAATTGCACGAATGAATTAGAAAATCATTTAATAATAACGTTATTGCGATCATTTATTATTCTGTACATCACTTGCATGAAAACAAAAACGATTTAAATAAGTCCCTATGTTCCAGTGTTCTTCGGAAGTCTAACATTTCTTACTTTATAACGATTAACGTGTCATAATGTTATCCTTGAAAGCAAAGGACGTGTAACAGCGGAGCTATAATAGTTCGTATACCGTTTGACTTTTCCATAATTAACATCGATTTATACGATTATCTAACCGACGAAAAGGTACAACGTTGATATCCATCTTTTATTCATCATTCTATCCTCTACACAAAAATTTCAAGACTGTTATGATAATATAAATCGAACTAAATTTTAAAAAAGTCCCTAAAGTTCAATCAAGAATATTTTCGTGCTGCAATAAAAATATCTTCCATTAGGACGTGGAATTAGAGCTAAGATTAGATCCTTTCGAAAATTCGACTAAATCTATCCTTTCCTTTCTTTTTTTTTGAATTACGTTCATTTTCGAAAGAAAATCGATCTTTTCTTTTTATAAGTCGTTATTATATTAAAATCTTACGATTTTTCTTCAACAAAAATTTTGAAATTAAGATTATTAGTTGAAAATAAAGTTCATCGGATCAGGTGGTTCATTCGAACTGTTCGAAGAGTTTGAAACAAACCACGAGCATTTTCACGATCGCATTGTCGTCTGTGTTATCGACTCGAAGAATCGCAAGATCTTCGCCGCCTTTTCAACGATTTAACGGGGGACACACACGAGGAAATGACGTCTAGCTGTGTAAATTCACGGACGCTTCCGTGCCACGGGAAGAAATATCGTCGTCAAAGAGTAAGAGGGGGAGAAAACTTTCGTCGAGCTGCTAAAAGGCTGAGATTTCAGCTCTTTGAAAATTTTCGAGATAAGCAGAACGTGAGGAGTGAATAGACGCGTTCAATGGACGTAATCGCGGTGAAAATTCATCTTTTTCTCTTCATTTCTTTTTCTTTCCTTCTTTCTTTCCTTCTTTCTTGCCGTAAGAAGCTTTTTAAAGTAAGGTAAGAGCTTTTGTTTATCAGATCTATATATATATATATATACAGTTGTTTGCAAAATAAATCGACAAAATTTCTTTACCACAATATTTCTGCATAATAAAATTTTTCGCTCACGAAATATTCATACGAATCGATTAACAATAAATATAATTTTTTCAAACAGGTCGAATGCACGTTAGATCCGATAAATTAAAAAATCATTATCAAAATATAAATTACTCTCCCATTATTTTTTTTCTAGTATATTTCAATTAAACCAATTAATCGAAGTAAATTCGAAAAATCTAACTGCAAATAATCGATCTCCAATTAAAAATGTAAAAATTGTGAATCGATCAACGGACCAAAGAAATCTCGAAACTCGTGTCGTATCGTTGGATCGAAATAACTCACGTTGCAGCGAGTCCCTGCAAATAGATCGGTCAACTGGCCGGTAACTACAGATATTGCTTGATAAAGCAGTTTAAATTTACTGCGTACGAATAGCTGTCACCTACAGAATGGAATTAAATTGCTTGGGGCGTTTACCTCGTTTCACTTCCAACCGTGTACGAGCTCCTGTAGAAGCCTTGCAAGTAGTCGTTCAGATGGCCGACAAACTTTAGATTCACAATGTATTGCGCGCCCTTCTTCAACGTGTCCGACGTTCTAATCACGTAAAACTGGCGCTCGGTGTCGTTCCTCTGCTCCACGATTTTCACCACCTTCTCCCCAGATTTCACGGCCGAGTAAGATTTTATATTCGTGAAACTTTCGTCGATGCTCATGTCAACCGCGTGCAACGTCACCTTGTCCGTGTCCTCCGTCACGTTTACCAAGATTTTCACCTGGAAATATTATTATTTTTATAACGTAAGTGTGACTATTGCGTGAGATCATCGATGAAACGGATATTTCATTCATCTTGGATCGAGGAGTGAGTCAATTCTTCCATCGAGCGATGCTTTTTCGTGGTGATATTCATTAATAGTGAATGGGTAGAATTAAATCTTCTTGGATTATAAGCGAAGTGAAGAGTGAAATTGTATCGCTACTCGTTGTTTTGAGGGTTTTTTTTTGAGAGGAAGAGATTAAGAAATTGTATTCTTTTTATTTACAAAATTTGTTCCTTAATTTTCCGCACCGTTAAAAGAGGTTTTTAAATTAAATGTTTATCTAATTTTGGAAATAAGTTTCTTTTACAATTATATTAAGCCAAAGTGTATAATGAAACAATTAATTCTAATTTCTGTATATTAAAAATATCCTCTTCTCGTTGAATAATTTCCAATCTATCATAAAGAAATCTAAACTATAAAACGAGAAATAAAATAACGATTCGAACTTTCTATCTGGCTACTTTCACCCTTCGAGAGCTAACTTATAATCACCGTCCCGGTTTTCGATACTTTTTTTTTTTTTTTTTTTTTAAGAGTGCATAAAAGAGAAGATTAAACGTCGAAAATTACGAATTAATTATTCACCTCTTGTTCTACATCTTTTGAATTAAAGCAACCAAGTACTTGCGGAGCTATAGGAATCCTTCTTTTATCCACTTAAACGAAGAAGAAATCGTTCCCCTTTTGTTCGATTTTAATTCCTAGTTGTTGTTAATGTTAAAAAAAAGAGAGAGAGAGAGAGAGAAAAAAGGAAAATTGAAACACAAAAGCATCTTTGAGGATTTGTTCCTTTGTGTAATGAGATAATTTTCGTCGAAGGCAATGCTGCGTGCTTGTTTCTCGATTAGTTAACGATCATTCCTCGTTTCGCATAATATTGTGAAACGGATAAATAAATACGTTACATATGTACACAAGAAGTGCGAATGTCTCGTTAAAAAAAAAAGAAAAAAAAAAGACAGAAACACGTTTAAAGCATGTGATACTTTTTAAATAGAAATTAACTTTTAGGAAAAATTCCTCCGCCGTAATTACAACATGGAATAAATCCAAGAGGAGCTTTAATATATCTCAAGAACTATGAATAATTTCTTATTCCAGATTAAAGGTGTTGAATTTGAAATGAAAATTTCATTTTATCATCTTTCATCGAATAAAACATTAAGAGTGAGTTTTTCGTACGATTTTTATAAATAAATTTTCTTCTTTTCTCTAAAGAATGATCGATTTTGTTCGATTATTACAAATCGATTGCGAAATCACGAAGTTTTTAGTTGGATATAGAAGGGCAAGAGAATGTTTCAACTGTTCTCTGTGAACTGGCAATACGTGCTTTCTAAAACAGCTCTTGTCTCTTTCTAAATGAATCAGCGTTCCTTTAATATCTGTTGGAACGGTTCTGGTTAATTTAAAAGTAATGAATCATATATTTTCACGAGAAGTAAGTATTATTCCATATCAATCTTATACTAATCTTTTTTCTTCGGAAAAAACAAATAAGTATTTTAGAACAAATCGTGTATTTTTCGAACAATTTAATTTGATTGATTTTGTCGTCAAAATTCAGTCAGGATGTAGAGAAAAGCGCGACAATGAAACCGCTTTTTGAATTATCCCGATATCTGAATCGGTTGCCGAGATGTAAATATTCAAAGTCTCCATAATACTTTAAAACACGGTGCGGAGATTATGAATGGGTCTGCGATCAAGCGACCTATATATTTTCCTGGAAATGCGTACTACGTTTTTCCAGGAATCGCGCTTGTCTGGAATTTATGATAGGTCAGCGAGCGAGAGGTCCGATCAAAAGACGAGGACGGAAATAGTAAACGATTAAAAATTATCTTTTCCTTTACGCGACGATATCTCGGGAACCGGAAATAGTATCGGCATAAATGAAAGAGCGTTTTAAAGGGGAAGATTCCGCGCTTCCAACGATCGTTTATTCGTCGATCAAAAGTCACTATCTTCCGAGTTACAGCGGTTCAAAGTTTTCTTAATTTTAATAAGATTAAAAATTATCCTTTTCTTTGCAGGATGATATCTCAAGAACCGGAAAGAATATCGAGATAAATGAAAGAGCGTTTTAAAGGGAAAGATTCCGCGCTTCCAACGATCGTTTATTCGTCGACCAAAAATTACTATCTTTCGAGTTACAGCGGTTCAAAGTTTTCTTAATTTTAATAAGATTAAAAATTATCCTTTTCTTTGCGGGACGATATCTCGGGAACCGGAAATAGTATCGAGATAAATGAAAGAGCGTTTTAAAGGGAAAGATTCCGCGCTTCCAACGATCGTTTATTCGTCGACCAAAAATTACTATCTTCCGAGTTACAGCGGTTCAAAGTTTAATAAGATTATTAAACTTAATTTTAATAAGATTAAAAATTATCCTTTTCTTTGCGGGATGATATCTCAAGAACCGGAAATAATATCGAGATAAATGAAAGAACATTTTAAAGGGGAAGATTCCGCGCTTCCAACGATCGTTTATTCGTCGACCAAAAATTACTATCTTCCAAGTTACAGCGGTTCAAAGTTTTCTTAATTTTAATAAGATTAAAAATTATCCTTTTCTTCGCGGGACGATATCTCGAGAACCGGAAATAGTATCGGCATAAATGAAAGAGCGTTTTAAAGGAGAAGGTTGCACGCATCCGATGATCGTTCATTCGTCGACCGGAAGTTGTTATATCCGGAAGTTACAACGGTTCAAAAGTATTTCTTAATTTTAACGGGCTTAAATTTAATCAAGTTTTAAGATAAATTACAATTGTGACAATTTCAACATGATTCACAGACTTCTCGGCGGAGCACAGTTGGAAATCGTCTCGCTGTCACGAAAGAGAAACAAACAAGGAATATTTCATACCTCGCCATTGAACGTAAAGTTGCCAACTTGTATGAACGGTATGAGCTTAAGCTCGTAAGAGACCGGGGCTATGGATCGCGGCAATCTGACGTCCAATTTTTTCTTTCCAAACGTGTCGGTGGGAAAAGCACGGCTGGTCACCGAGTTGGAGACACCGTTGCACGATTTGTCGAGCTTCTCCTCGAGGCATGGGGCGAGATGGTAAACCAATAGTCCAGTGACAACCAGGGATATGAGGAAGGCAGCGCCCAAAAGGAAAGCGCCGCAAGGGGAGACTGTGCACCCTCTTTTACGTCCGAACGTTGTTGTGTGCGCGTCCATCATCGCCAAAACCTCCCGGGACTGGGTCATATCATGTGTAAACCTGGAGGAAAGAAAAAAAAAGAAGACGAGAGCATTAGCGTTTTGATGGATAATCGATGATTTTGATAGAAGGTAATATTTTAGGATAAAGTTAACGTGGAAGAGGAAAATTATATATAGAAATAGGATAGTGTACGATAATTCCACGATATTATTGACACGAGTTCTGTCAAAAGTAACATGCAATAATTGCAAAAAATGAAAAATCTGAAACGAGTCAATAATTCTATATATAATTGATATATAATAATAATAAATTAATGTAAATTAACGAGCAAGAATGTGTATAATATACTGATAAACAACGCTCAAAATTTACGACAATATCAAAGCATCGTTAAATATTATGGTTGGCGAAAAGAGAGAGAGAGGGAAAAAAAAGAAAAGAAAGAAAAACAAAAACGATATTAAACACGTTACATAAACTCTCGACATGGTTTTTTTCCAAACTATAAAACGTGCGAGAATCACGATTCGTCCGCTCATAAATAATGTTGATTTTACACCTGCCCACTCGTATTTGCTCGAGAATTCAATTCCTCCTCCTCTTTCCTTCCTTCCTTCCTTCCTTCCTTTTCTTCTTCTTTTTTTTTCTCCTTTCATCCTTCAAACGTGTACCGATGCGATCGTGATTAACATCCGTGACGAAATAGACGAAGGCTGTCGTTGGAACATCGTCCCCGGGGAAACTTCTCCTCTCCCTCTCTCTCTCTCTCCGGTGTAAACAGGGTGAAGGCGACCGATCATTAAAAGTAATTTCACGTTCGGTATGAGCACGTCAATGGAAAAAAACGACGCGTTTAAATGGGCGAGGGGAGGGGAAAAAAGGGGAAAAAGATTCCCTTTCCGATTGGTTCGTTCGCTTCTTATTGATGAAACGAGTCAATTAAAAGGAGGGAATCGCAAATCAGTTCTGTTTGGGTGAAAATCGATCCATGGGAACGTGGATTGGCTCGATCGATACCATCGACTTGAGACAATCAAGGTGTTGTCGTTGCGGAGCGAATCTTAGCTTAACACGTTGGCTATTCTGTTAATTCAATCCTTTTTTATTTATGTGTACGTATGTATTTGATTTTACGTGGTCTTTTTTTTAGAGAATATAAATAGAGATGAGATTCGATTGATTGGCAGGAATAATGGCAATTGTGGATCAGGAAGAATTTAAATTATAAACGTTATTCGTGTATAATATTTTAACATATTTTGTGTTTTGATTTTCGTGTGTAAAAAAAAAAAAGAATAGAAAAAAAGATACGTTGTTTGGACGACTTTGAATAATGTCGAAATTTTCCGTTCACTCGGAATATCTTCGTTATTATATGACGGATATATCGATTATATTTTCAACTCCAATCTATATGTATATATAGTATAGGACGGTGTGTTTATAAATTTAGTAGAATTGTATGGTGATTACATGGTACGTGTAGTTGTTTATGCTTTTGACGCTACAATAACCTCGAAATGGATGTACACAATACAGTTGATGTGTTATGGAAATTGTAGAAATTAGAAATTAAATAGTAGGATCGATTATTGATTAAATATTACCAGATAGAAGAATTTTAAGAATTTTTATTTTTATATCTCTCGATTGAAAAAGGATTGATTTATCGCTTTTGTTCGGTTTTAATTTCGTGAAAGAAAACGAGTACGAGAATAAAATAGATTTCTGGACGACACGTTTGAATAAATGATCAGAAATCAGCGTACATTTAAATTATTGTAATTTTAATAATGCATCGAGTCTTTTTCTTTCGTTTTCTCTATATAATAATATTGATAGGGATATTTGCCACACAGTTCGTGATCGTGTACGTCGTATATAAATACGCGATTTCCTTTCCTCGAACCAGAACACAAATGACTACACAGCATGTCAATTAGCATGAAAACTTTGAAAAGAATTGTGTAGCGTGCCAAGTGTCGCAACGATTATACCGTTAATTCGAAACGTTTTACCTGGTAATTTTATCATTTTCCATTGCCTAAGAATAAATATTTAAAAAAGAATAAATAATATTTCGCGATCACAATTCGAATAAGTTTCTTTCGATTTCGATTTAATCGATGAAAACTGAAGAAAATCTATCCACGCAAAAATTTTCAACATAAAAATTCGGAGAATAAGCATGACACATTCGACGATTTCATAACATTCGATCCTTCCAACTATGCACACTATTAGAATTCCCTGAATATCGGATGTCCAGTGAAAAATTCCAATCTTTCAAAACTGATAAACTCAATTTCATTTCATTTTCTTCGTGGCGAGAATTGAAAAATAAATAAATAAACAAATTTCACGCAAAAATTCGTACAATTCTAGGCGTCTTCGATTTTACACGATCGACCATCCAACAGAAAAATCTCTCCGATTCAACGACAAATTTATACACGCATTAAAAACATCCAACTCCTTCTGACGAAAAAAAAAATTCGATTACCTTTTAAACGATTAAAAATTATTCTCCGCGCGTCCACGCATTACACGTACAATCTACGTACCTTTCCAGACCATCACGCGCATCAAATTCCATTATATAATTTACCTACCATAAACGGTGGCCACACCGATTTGCCCGGTTTCACACAGGAAATCTTTCAAAATCTCCGCGAGTGCGACGTAACAAAGCCGAGGATGGCGAATGGACGCGATGCCGTTGGAGGATGTGGACGAGATTCAGGTAACTTTTCGAACGGATCGAATCTACGTGTGCCATCAACGATGGGCGGCGAAAGAGGCGACGCGAGAAACTGCCGGTCGGCTCGACGGTCCGCGCGAGACTGCCACGAATCGGCGCGCATTCCAGCTTCGCCTCGACTTCCTCGATCCACTCCTTGCTTGCATCCACCACGCTTCCTGCACGACCGATCGATTACTCTTCGATCGCCGTATCGCCTTAACCTCGCATCCTTCCACCTGCGTACCGCCTTCCGGATCACGCGAAACCGTACAATCGTGCTCGTCGCCCGACAGGATGCATCGAATATAGCGTACAACGTATACGTCCTTGCGCGCGCTTCTTGCGGTTAACCAACAATCGTGGGCCAAATCATCCATGAGATGAATTTTTGTTTTCTTTTTCTTTCTTTCTTTTTTTATCTGTGTGTAATTATCGTAAATCAAGAAAATGAAGCAACTGGGAGTAACGCGGTGTATATTTAACTTTTGATGAATTTTTTAGATGAATTTTTTTTTATATATATAGTTATCGATCGAGGATCGAGCAATTACGAATACGCCTAATTCGCTTTTCGAAGAGATTTTTTTGTTAATATATTTGCTTATCAAATTATATTATATTATCGCACGAAATATTATTTGTGTTATATCAAAATTTTTATAAATTTATACATCGATATACACGCTTGAACGATTAATCAAAATTCGATATAATCGTGCAATCATCAACAACGATAATTATCTTATTCTTGTCCACGCGAGAAAAAAGAAGAGAGAGAGAGAAAACGAGACAAGCGCGTCGATTAATCAAACGTCAAATTATGATTTGAGAGGATGCATAATTATTCCAGTCGAATTAGAACGCGGAGGAGAAGGGAGAAGGGAGAGGAGTATTTATTTTGCCTCGTGAATAACAATCGTCCACGGATTATTTGGCCAAGGCTGATGATGGGTCGTGCATATTTCTCCAAAGATTATTGAAACTGTAAACAAATCACGGGCAACGTGTCCACGTTCGACAAATAAATGGCAACGTGCTCAAGGCGGTATCCCATCGATCGATCGAGGCGTGCCATCCATGCCGGGTGTTCCGCCGAGCTTAGAGAATTCTAATCCCTGCAAATTCAACACGTCCTCGATACAGTAGAACTCCATTTATCACTCGAATTCCATGCTGCGGACCGAAATCAAATTTTTCTCATCGATCGAGAGAGTTCGAATCGTAAAATCGAATCTGACCAAATTCTGGATCGAGCAATTATTCTAATTTTACGTACAATGTTAACAATTCGTTTTTTCGTTTTATTTTATTTTCTCAATTTATTCATCGATTAACAAAGGTTCAAGGTGATGCCATTGTTTCTTTAATTTTATGGGAGATCGTAAATTTTGAAATTTTTTATTTGCAAATTCAGTGAGATTTCGAATGGATCGAATATGGATATGGAGGGATAAAAGCGATTTTATTTTTACGATTCGTTATGGTTAAGATTTTTAATACCTTTTATACGATTTCGAACGTGATTTATGGATACAGTTTCGATTACAAAAGAGAAGGAAACGCGTATTTCCGGGAGGAACATCGATATATAATTTGTAATAATAACAAGAACGTCGTTAATAATATCGACGATGATATTTTCGATTATAACTTTTACTACGATGGTTTTAATGTGATATTTTTGAGGCCAGAGATGATAAATAATATTTCAATTATTTATTGATATTTACGTAGCTTCGATTACAAAGACAGAGGATTCATTTCTGAAATATAATCACGCACGTGAAATCATTTATTTATATTTAAAGGTAATTGTATAGGTGTTTTGAAATTATCTAAAAAAATTTTTCAATAAAAGTAAAAGAAAAAAAAAAGGAAAGAGGAAATAACGTTGTTGCTTCGTTTTCTACGAAACGTTACTTATCCTCATTCAATCTAATTGTTACGATGAGAAATGAATCATTGGAAATTTTTACAATCCATCTTTGTGAACTTCCGCCATGACTAATCTTTCTTACGGTAAAAAATAAAAAAGATAGTTCCTATAAATTCTCCTTAAATAATCAACGATTTATCTATATGCTTAATTAAATATTTTATCGTTTAACTTGACATTTTATTAAAATTTTCTCAAAAAAATTCAACAACATCGAAGGGAAAAAGGTGAAAGATTTAATCAATCATTGGATGAGAAACAAGTTGAGTTTAGTTAGCAAGCATCCAATACCTCCTGATCAGCAGGAGGTGGGTAATTGATTCAGTTAGGCGCGTGCCCCTAATTGATTAAAATCATCTCTGTCACCCGCGGGTGTTCATGATATGTGAATCATTACATAAAAGCTATACATAACCGTGTAAGATACAAACTTTCCATAACAGACTTACTAACAATTCCCCAATAGACATTTCGAATATCCTATCAAATTAATTCTTAGCAAAGCATCTCAAAAAAATAAATATATACAATGATAAAATCTCTTATATCTTCGAGTCGATCCTCGAAACAAAATTTCAATTGTACGATTATTGATCACATTTCCAATGAAATAATTTCAAACACACCTGAACATCAAGATCGTCCAAAAATTCGTCAAGAAAAAAAAAAAGATACACGTGTAAATCTCCGTCGCTCGAGAATCGATCGAATTTAAATAATCGAAAGGTGTATTCGGGGAGAGGTAATGAAATCTCTAGAAGACATCGAATTTCTTGCCAAGCAAGGTTTCGAAGCATGGCATGGGGGTGGAATTAAAAATCCTCACGCGCGTATGTGCGCGTAATTCGACCCCCGTCTAGGACATGCCCCGTCTATAGGGACAGGATTGGGTTACAGTTCATTGTGGTGTACTCTTACGGAACAAAATACCTAGTATTGTAACGAAGCGTGGCGAGTACTCGAAGGAGATTCTACTTATGGGCAGAGCGTCGAAAATTTGGGGGGCTTCTTCCGTCCGGAAGTAAGCTCGTTGCCGAGAGAATCGAAGCCTCTCGTCGCGCAGATTATATTTTACAACCGATTTATTCAATTTTCTTCTTCATGTCCAATTGCACTTTTACCGATCTTCGAGTTTTGAAAAATCACGGCCGCTGGTCGAACAGGTAATCGAATTATTTTCCTTCCGTCCTGTTGTCTCTATATTTTCTTAAATTGTTTGCTTATTATAATCAATTCAAGCTAATATCATAATTTTAATGTCACAAGTGCCGTTCAATTTTAATACCGCAACGATAAAATGTAAAATTTAACCAGTTTGTCGTTGCTTGTTGAAATAGTGTGTTGTGGCACACTATTTGTAGTTATCGTGTACATTAATCAAATTGTTCAGATGTAACGGTTACATCTAGTTAGAAACTATATTTATAATAATAGCAACTACTGGTACGAGTGGTTCATCCAGGGATAAAAATCCAGGAAAGGAGTGATGTTATCGTGAAGGCATTGATTATAATAATTTGTGAAAAAAAAAAATATTGTAAGCGATCGATCTACATAGCCGAGACACGAATACTTAAGGAAGTGAGTTATCATGATGACACTCGGTTCGCTGTATAAGCGATAAACCAATTATATACAGAGTGGAACTTGATTTAAAGTTTGAACAAAACTTTGAATAAGTATCGTATGATTCTGTAAAAGTAATTCATCGAGTAATTCGTTTCTTTTCTTTTTTTTTTTTATGAAGATTATTAAGCTTGTTCTTCGAATCATATATATATATATATTTTTTAACATCAATTATCGATTTAACCCGCCAATTTAAATTGTTTTACAAAAATTTATTTTCAAAGATAGTTTTAATTTTTTCAAAACTTGCCTTCTTGTATTTCATATCGAATTTTAAAAAATTCAAATTAACACAAATTTTTCATTAAAGAATGATAATCCTTTACGAATAACATTCTGCATCGAATCAATAAAATTAATTCCATTAAAAAAAACAGTCATCTTCGAATATCTTCTAGACTCGCGAAAAAAAAAATAATAAAATAAAATAAATCAAATTACATCAATCTCCTTAACTCAACCTTCAACTTCCAACTTCTTAGCTCTGACTCACCCTGTATATCCACCAGCATCATTATCCACTTGCATCTCCCTGCTCCGTTTCTCTTCCATAGGCGATTCTATGTATCGCGCACGCTTGTAAATTGCATAATCGGATAACTGCAACCGCTCTGACCGAATAAATAAACTCGAAGTCTTCGAAACCGGACTTTCATTTCAACGTTTTCTTCTCCTCTTTTCGTTTTTTCTTCTTTCCCCCCTCACCCTTCTTCCACGATCTTTCTTACTTAGATAGAGAATAACGGGGACAATAGACGGTGGCAGCAGATGTTGCGGTTGTCGAGACGCAATGATTTCGCAACTTGGCGGATCAAATCCGGGCCAGAAATGGCGGAGAAATGCAGGAGATCGTTCGACCCTCTTATCTGACGCTTCTATATTTACGGGGGTCGTCGACATTGCGCCTCGATATTGCGATTCAGTGTAATTCGAATAACGTTAAGTTAATTATGATCCGGTCAGGTAAAAATGATTTCGTGCGTTTCGTCGAGGTTTCGAAAGAGGGAGATCTCCGGCGAGTAGAAATGTTCGTGACGATTAATTGTAAGAATTTTGGAATAAAATGTCGTCCTATATTGAAATTTTGTTATTTTCTAAGAAAATTTTCAATTGTCACGTTGTTATTTAACACGTCTTCTTCGATTTTTGGACGAGTTTAAAAGTTTTTTGTTGTCGAAAAATTAGTTACAAAAAATCAGATATCGAATAACGTGGAAAATTTTTATTATTGGCACAAAAGACGTTATTTATCTTCGAATTTTCGAATAATTCTTGACTAAACTTTTACTTTTTCCTATTATGTGCCAAATATATTTGAATAAAAATAAAAAAAAAATTGTAAAAAAATTCATTCGTGATTATTATTAGTTTATCATCAAATAAATAATAAATAATACGTCAACAGTGCATATAAAATATAATAGGATTTAAATCTCATTATCTCTATGACGTTATCAAGTAATGTAACAGATAGTATATTTGATTTTAATATATCAATATACCGCCGATATAAAAAAAATATTTACAAAAAACATATTATAATATTATATTCCATGTTACATAGAATTGGTATTTATAACTCTGAGTTAAATTTAAAAAAGAATAATAGAAATATATCTTATAAATTACATCTCAAAAAATAGTACATTATCGTAATATTAAAATTGTCTATTTCTAAAGCTATCATAAACTCTATAAATATTTTTGTTAAATTGTTTTATTTTGAAAGCATTTTATATTCCACAATTATTTCTTTAAACGATTTTTAGATACGCAAAATGCGCAAAATATTCACGTTCGATAACAAATAATCGATAACTATGAACAATTATAAATCAAAAAAAATAATAATAATTTTAAACCCGAATTCCTCATTACGATAATAACACCATTAAAAAAATATTATTATCCACTTTTACAATAATTATTCTCATTAATACGATTAATGCATCAACAACAAATATTTACAAACTGTATCAATAATATATAGCGCATATATCTCGATAAATAAAATAAATAATTCGTAATAATTTTCTAATATAAACAACACATTTACATTTTTCTTACCGCATGAGAGATAATCTATCGATTCCTCATGAATACGATAACAATAGGCACGATAGGGGACGAATAAATAAAGATATGGAGGAAGATCGGTCGTAAATTTGAATTTCAAACGCGAATAACTTAATCCTCCTCGTGTCAACTACATAATTACAGGAGAAAAATTTTGATTTCGATAGCGCCATGTCTTCGTTATCTCCTACCAATAAGAAGTACACGACTCGTTCGCCAGAGCGCCTCGAGGACTCGGTTTCGTGTCGGCAGACGGATGTCGTGCTTTCGGCTGTCAATCATTCCGCCGCTTCGTCCTCCACTATCACTTCACCTCTGTCCAATCATTCTACACGCGTAAGTACAATTTTCATTAACGAAATTCTCCACGTTACACTCGGTCGAAATTTGAGCAAAAAGGAACAACCACCACTTTTCGTACGTTCGTGCATTGAACCTTTGATGCGTCGTCGTTGGACAAAATAGACGATCCTCGTAATTGAAGATTAATAAGAACGCGGAAAACGGAGAAGATGCAAGAGCGAGTGCGACGAAGTGAGAAAGTCAACGCGACTTGTCCACCCGCTTCTCGTGTAATTTTTTGGAAAGGATTTCTTGGTTATTTTTCTTTCAATATATCTCTGCAACGATTGTGCGAGATACTGAACAGATATCGTTTCGATGGAATAGCAGACGATATCTCGTAGCAGGTTCACGATGCAACTTCGAAAATCCGTTTAAGCTTATTGGATCATAGCTAGCTCGGAATCACAGTCCAGGCGGGAGGTCCTCCGTTTAAAAATCCAATATTCCCTCGGATCGAGTCAAGGCAATGGGTCTCATCGATACCGAATTCGTCCAAGGTTTTCTTCTTTTCCTTCTTCTTCTATTTTTTTTTTCTCGATGAGAGGGAAATACAATTGTATCCGCGTTATAATGTAGCTCGAGCTCGTTACCTTCCCTTCTTTCCTCCCTTTTATGCGGCATGTTGGATTATACGAGGTTATCTAATTTTCCGGTTTTTGTTCGTTAGTGAACGTGTTTGCAATGCAAATTGTGCGACGTGTGCACAACGTGTGGAGTGGGATAATTGAAATTACTTTTTTTCGATCGAAGGATCTTTGTTACTTTTTCTCATTTCTCCATTTGAAAGAATTAAAATTATTGGAGATTTATTTCATAGATCGATCGAAATGTTAAAATTACTTCCTTTTTTTTTTTGATAGGCGTAAAGGAAAAGAATGAATCGAAGTTGTTATTTTTCGGTATTGTCATTACTCGAAGGTAAAACAATATTGTTATTTCATTTTCCTTTTTTTTTTTTTTGAGAGTTAAGATATACACTTTTATAATACGATTTATAGTTAGATTCATCGCGTGTTGTCATTACTAATCGATGAACTCTTTCTCAACGCTGACTAATCAGCATTCGTTATCAAAGGATAACGAATCCACTAACTGAATCCCACAACTGTCAACAATCGTTTATTATAAAACAATTATAAAACTATACATAATAAGCGGGACACCTCACGCAGAAATGAAAATATCGAAGCAAATTAAAATTATTTTTCTCGATAACACTGCACTGTTTGTTTCTAAAGTTATGTATACTGAAAACGATTAGGTAATAATCGCATTCTATCGTATTAGAGATATACGGTCTAATAACCCGACATCGGGGATTTGATAATCTGAAATTGTCGAAGCCCGATGCAGTAGCAGCTTGATTATCTATCTATATATATCATAAAAAAAATTTTTGTTGGTTTTATATTGATTCTAGATATCAAAGTTATATCAATATTTGTAATACCTCAAAAACTAAAATATTATTAAAGAAAGTCTATGTATAACGATACGTAGACTTTTACAAATTTATTTATTTATATTTTGTATTCTAGATATTCCATTCTGATGAGACACGAGTCGAATTTAATGTTCCATCGATAGAAGAGACGATAACTTTTCCATGATACACTCGTAGATTAAACAAATATTCGTATGTTCGAAGTGACTTGAAGAACGAAACGGAATAGAATTAGATCACGTGGTCTAAGATCTTTGTGGTGGACGACTTTGTTTACAACAAACATGTCAGTGACTCCGTGCTTCTCGATATGGAACTCGATACAAGGCGCACCTTCTTTCCATCAATTAATCCCGAGGTTAAAATTAGGAGCGTTGGATAATTGGTGAAGGGGCCATAACGAGCTTGAAAAATTGGCGCTGCTCATCGTTTAATTGAACGTCGTTCGCCTTTATTTCTACCAGTGAACGAGCGTGGCGAACGGCAGTCGTGTGCTCGAATTCGATTCGAAACAGTAAGTTTCCGAGTTTAATCCTTTTTCTGTTGAATATTTTTCTCTTCTTTTCTTTTCTTTTCTTTTTTCGTGCGAATATCATAAAGCTGTACACGAATATATCAAAATGGAGTTAGATTTTTACAAAATATTTTTCTGAAAATCGAATTCAAGAAATGAAAATACAGTTTCTCCAAAGTCTCGCGAAAAGAAAATAATTGCCACATGGGATACCCGATAATTCCATAACCGTTGTTCGAAAGTATTTTGCGATATCTGTACGAGACATTCGTTGTTTAATGAACAAATAATGAAACTGCATAAAAATCGATTGATCACACGTATCACATACATACGAGGATGAAAACTTATTTGAAAAATCGGTGCTCGTATGGATCGAATCAAAAATTTCTGTATTTTTTTAAACAACTTCAAATTTAGAAAGTCGATGACTTAAACACCTCCTATTTTCGTATGAATTATAAGACACGACTCGAAATTCGCGTACAATCATCATAGCCTGCGGGATGATTTGATTGATATTCTGGACACAAAGTAATATTAAGTACTCGTACAGCTTGTACCCCAATTCTATTTAACGAGTAATCTTTGGAATTCGATGATAGATTATCCATAATCTGTTAATATTATGATAAATATTATCTGTGAGAGTACTTTACACAAATAGATTTTTCGAAATCTATCTAATCGAAAGTGGAATTTGTGAAGCGCGATAAGGATGTTATTCGTTCGTTGCTCTTCTTTGATCCATTCTTCGAAAAATTTTCTCCGTGAAAGGCTGCGAGTTATTTCGATAACGATTAACCCGTGGTCACTAGCGTGCATAATGGATATTACACGTATATATTGTATAAACAAGTACGTACATTAGCGTTCAAAAGTATAGGCGGAGAATACGAAATAGGAATTGCAGTTTGAAAAAGTAAATTTTATTTTAACTTTAAATTCTAACCTCAATTTTCAATTCGTTGGAGTTTAACGATTAGGAATTGTGTAGATAATTTTAGATTAATAAAAATAGGTATAATTAAAAAAAAATTGTTAAAGCAAATTATAAATAACGTATGAAGAATATAATGGGTTAATAAATAACGTTAACTGAGACAAAGCAATATTTTTCATTGAAACAATTTTCTTCTTCCGGGGAAATTTCACTTTAAAATTTTACATTGAATAATATTCTTAAAATTTACCTGTTAATTTTAAGTAATAATTCCTAGGAGAAAATTATATTCGAAAACACGAAAAGTTGGTGAAACTTTGTTGATCTCACTCTCTCGAAGAAATTTCCTGTCGACGAAAAATTTTTTTATCGAATTTTCCAATTATAAGACAAATTTCCTTATGTAAGAAAACTTTTGCCCTTAGCTGTGCTCGAAGATATACATCTCTCTATATTTGTTTATATATATATATATATAGTTTAAATTAATTAATTCTTTTACGAAAATACATATGATTCGTCACGATGCAACAGTAGAAGCAAATAACAAAACGACGAAGAGTTAACGCGCGTTTAAGCCAATCTTTAAGTCAATTGAGAAGGCAATTAAAAATATCACAAGGGATTAATTTGTTTGATAAAATTCACCCACGTTGTTGCAAAAATTCGATACTTGTGAACGCTAATGTACATCATCAAAATGATAATTCATACGGGGAGGACAATGGAATAACTCATTCTGCACTTTCCACTTCTAGCACGCAAGTTCACTGTATACAATTTCAATAATTAAAAAGGTTCTCTTCTGCATTCGCATAAGAGGTAGAACGATCATCGTTCACGACTCAGTTCATTTCTGGGATACCAAGTAGAAAAAAGTATTGCGCGTGAATTATTGAAAAAAAAAAAAAAAAAATAAAGAAGAAATATTCGCAACGTACTGTGAATTGTAAAAAAAAACAACACGAAATTAAATCACGAAGTGCAAAAATTATGTTTAAAACGAGAGTGATTGGTGTATCTGGTTGAAAGATGTGAATAATTTTTTTTTGTTGATAATTACAAAAAGTGATTCACTATATTCGAACGTATATTTGTTAATTATACAAACTAGTGCATTATCGCGAAATTATTTTCAAAAGTGTCAGTAATGCAGCACCTATAATTCCTCAAAATATAGAATGGTATAAGAATAACAGAATTTTGTATTTTATATTTTAGGAAAAATGAGTTTAAAAATACTGCACGAGCGATGAAATTTTATAATCGAACTTCTCAAAAATTCTCTGCATCTTTGATTCATTTTTCTTCACAAAGAAATGATCCCTCCTCGTATCGCGATTTTTGAACACACTCTGTATATCGCGTGAAAGATGTGTATCCAAGTTAGTTGAGCCTAGAATTGCTAGAAGTACAATTGTGAAGTGAAAGTCTTTGCATCGAGCTTGAGTTATGTTGCCGAGTATCGCGTTGTTAATTAAAATTTATTATTCCACGATTATTTCGAGTATGTAATAAATATTTTATGCGTTAAATAATTAGGAAAAATAATTTTTCGAAAAATTTATCGAACAACATATAAATAGAGAAATTACGGATACAATGATTCAAAAGTTATTATAAAAATGTGACTTTAAATTTGCTTCAAAAAGATTAACGCATAACTCGCGCGATATCGAATGATACTTCTTACGTTCACACGGTCATTCATCCGAACGGAGGCAGAGTTTCCGGTACACGTTGAATCGCAATCTTTTTTTCTTCTCTGCAAAAGAAGAATTGTTTTAAAAACACTCGTCTCGCAGATAAATTTTAATCAATCGGCAAACTGCTACAGTAAACACCCTATATATTAATAGCAATTCTCAGAGCGAAGCGTAGAAAGGTCATGCCTGTGGAAAGGAAAGTCACATAAATTGTTCGGGCAGAGAATAAGTAACAGTAAATGTGTATCGTTACGAGTGGATTCTTTTAATTTCGAATGTGTCGAAGCTTATCTAAAAAAAAAAAAAAAGGAAGCTATAAAATTAAGGGACCTATTTCGAAACAATTAAGGATAATCAAACTCTCGCGATATCCATCTTTGGTAAACGAACGATAAGGCATCGAGCGTACAAGCATGTCAAGATTATTATGAGAACACCGCTTTCAGTTTGATACTGCACGTGCTGCGAGCGGTTTTAGAACTTATTTTCCAGTGTAGTGTTTCATTCGAGAATAGAGAGAGAAATATAATATCTGCATAAATAAATTTATATTGTAATTGATAATATAAGAATAATAAAAAATAAAAATCGAAATCGTAAGATAAAGTATAGACGGCGCGCATATTGTTATTGTTTAAAAGTGAAACGAAGATGAAAAGAAACAATGGCGGTGAACAGTAGTCGTTTCATCGTGGATAAATAAAAGTTAAGTTTATAAATTTTCATATCGTTTGAGATTTAACTAAAAATTATCGTTGATCTGATAATATTCTTTTTCCTTCTATTTATTTAATATTATTTATTAATATAAACAAAAATCAGTAATCCGTATCAACAAACTTACTTCTCTTCTTAATGATATCTCGTATTAATTTAATAATAAACATATCGTCCGTATCGATAAGAAGAAACCAGAAGGAAACTTTAGAAGAGATTAAAAATTGTTTATAAATTCGTAAAAAACAAATTATAAATCGTATTATTTTTTATTTGAATCCGAATGTTATGCATCGGTGAAAATAATTTAAAAATGCCAAATCAGATATCGATTTTCATTTTCATAAATCGAAATTGATTATTATTCATTGAATGAAAATCTTTCCAATCGAATGTTAATTTTAAAACGAAGATATATAGAATTAAAAATAAAACACGAGGCTGTATAACAATTTATTAATAATATACGCTTGACCACTTCCGCCTATATTATATTGTCTTATTCGGTGAACCAATTGTCTATCTGTGGCATGTGGTCACTTTGAAAAGACAATGTGTTGTCGAGTGCTAGAGTAAATACATCGAAATTGATTATAATAAATTTTTTCGAAATAATTTGAAACATCGTCGTTTAACGATGTTAAAATAATATTTTAAGAATTATCAGAGGGATATGTATTCTAAATCATTTTTTAAAAATTTACTTCGATACGTTTTATTAATAATAACCAATATTTTAATTTCATTCGATATTTTATCACTCGTTGTATTTTCTCGACCTATTTTTACGTATAATATCTATAATTTCTTGAATCAATCCACATGATATAATGCGTCATATTTATCACGTTACAGAACTTGATAGATTCAGTAAATATATTACTTAAATGCTGTTTACTCTCCCACTTCGATCAATCGAAGTTACTCAGTTTTACTTCATTCTTTCGAATTTCGAAGTGAAACGAAACTTATACTTAAACGTTCAACTCGAAAGAGTGAAATTACAATAATTACCTATCACTTTTCAGAATAATTATCGAAAATCTGTTTTAGAGATAAGATTCACAATTTTCTTATGTATCACTTATAAATACAATCTGTCACTTATTCTTCATTGTATCATATGCGATTACATCTTGATTCAATTTTAATAGAAAATCATTTTGGTTATCTCAAATATAATTTTCCAAAATAGTTATCAAAGTGTCATAAAATCAAATATTCCGCGTTCAAAAATCTATATCAGAAATAATATTCACAATTTTACGCGTTACTTATTTGAACGTTCACTCGTATTGTTCAAATCAATTTTCCGTATATAATTAGATGTAATTAACAAGAATCGACCTAAATTTATAATCTTCGAGAATAATTTATTAACGTAATTAAATTATAATGGCGAATTATTATAAAATCGTGCTCGAAGATTTATTTACCAATAACAATCATGTTATTTTTATTTTCAGAACCTACTTTCCGCAATATCGAGCATTATCAGCAGACAAAATTCCTAGAATCGGTATCTCAAGAAGAAAATCCGAGGAGGAAAATAAGCGGTAACGGTGCGAGGACGACCGCAAATTTTGTAAAAAATAAATCCAACGCATTCTCCAATGGACAGTGCAATCCGCTTCGGTCGGTTCAGTTCGTTCTGCCCACAGTTCCACTCACGGTTATCCAGTTCTCCGTGAGCATTAGAACAGTACAGTTCATATCTTCACGCGATTGCATTACTTTCAACTTTGCAGCCAGCAATTCGTCTCATTCATCTTGCGTCGAGCGATCTTCGCGTTGGAATCAACGAGATTAGCGAGTTTGAAGTGCGTGCATTTTTTTCTTTTCTAAACTTTTGCCAATTAGAAGAAAGAAGAGGGAAAGAATTAGGGAAGAAAATCGAAATTTGAAATACGATGTCCACTAGGCTGGAATCGAGAAAAGTGATCTGAATCGGAAGCAAGTGCGAGAATATCGTCGCGAACAAATAAACGAGGTTTGCCAAGATCGAAAAATGGCGAGCGTGGACAATAACCTGGAGGAATTGATGAGCCATCTCGGGGAATTCGGTAAATACCAATTCTGGCAATTCTCCCTGCACATCCTGGGCGCGTTGACGGCCGGTCTGCACATGCTGACACTGTTGACGGTGGCCGCTGTACCACCCCACAAGTGCAACGTGCCCGAGACCACCGCGGATCCTCTCAATAATCTCACGACGATCTCGAATTCGAGCGTGGAAATTTTGCCCCGAGCCGTGGACGCTTGTTACTACTTGGACGCGAACAACGAGATGAAGGAATGCGAGTCGTGGACCTACGACACCCAGTACTTCCAATCGTCCCGAGGCATGGAGTGGAACTTCGTGTGCTCGCGAAGGTGGATGGGCGCCCTGGCCCAATCCTCCTACATGTTCGGCGTGTTCATCGGCGCGGTGACGCTGGGCAGCCTTGCCGACAAATACGGTCGAAAGATAATATTCTACGTGTCGGCGATCGCGCAACTCGTTCTCGGAGTGTCAGTCGCGTTCGTCAACAACTACCACCTGTTCCTCGTGTTCAGGTTCTTGTACGGGATCTTCGGCTCGGCGGGCGCGTACATAACAGGATTCGTGCTCAGCATGGAGCTGGTGGGCGCCACGAAGAGGACCGTCTGCGGGATAATGTTCCAACTAACTTTCGCCGTTGGTTTCATGCTGGTTGCGATTTGGGGGGCCGTGATCAAGGATCGTACGTGGCTGCAGATCGTTTACGGCCTTCACAGCGCCCTGTTGGCCGGCCACTGGTGGCTGATGGACGAGTCGCCCAGGTGGTTGTGGGCCCAGGGCCGCGTCACCGAGGCGCTCGCGATCGTGCAGAAGGGTCTGAGGATGAACGGGGCCGACGTCGACGTGGACGCCGCGAAACTGATCGGGGAGGGGAAGATTCGAGGGCACGTGGATCGAAGGGAGCGGTCTTACGGGGCGTTGGACCTGTTCAAGACGCCCAATCTGCGCAAGAAGACGTTGAACGTGTGCCTGAATTGGTTCGCCAACTCGATCGTCTATTACGGCCTGTCTTTGAACGCGGGCAACCTGGTCGGCAATCCCTTCCTCATGCTGTTCCTCAGCGGCCTGGTCGAGATGCCCACCTACGTGATGATCTGTTTCCTGATGGATCGGCTGGGGAGAAGGTGCATGATCACCTCGTTCATGTTGATCGGCGGCGTGTGTTGCATAACAGCCTCCGTGATACCCGGCGGATCGGATTTGACAAGGACGGCGATCGTCGGGATCGTTCTGTTCGGCAAGTCGAACATATCGGGCTCGTTCGCCGTTATTTACAATTACACGGCCGAGTTGTTCCCCACCGTGGTGAGGAACACGGGTTTGGGAATTGGATCGATGTGCGCCCGTCTCAGCGGCACTTTGACACCCGCCATAATGCTGTTGGACTCGTTGGACCCCAAAGTGCCCGCCATTCTCTTCGGTTTCATCGCCCTTCTGTCCGGTTTCCTGTCCATGTATCTGCCCGAGACGGTGAACCAACCGATGCCCGAGACCATAGAGGACGGGGAGAATTTCGGCAGGCACGACACCTGCTTCGCCACGTGCTTCGGCTCGGATAAAAAAGGCAGGTCCACTTACGAAGTTAAGTTGAATCAATTGGCGGAGAAGGACGAGAAGGAGAGGTTGAATCAGGGTGAAAACGCTAGGGAGTATTCCTCTTGAAATGTAAAAATGTGAGAGGGTGGGGAAAAGATGTAAATGTTGCAGAATTTTTTTTTCTTTTTCTTTTTTTATTATCATTCGTGAAAAACGTTTGGATGATTCGTGTCTTCTACGAATTTCTAGATTTTTCGTAATTGCAACTGGAGAAATCCAACGTTGCGAAACTATGCAACGGCCGTTATTTTATGTACGGGCGTTTTTTATTTTGCTTTAAATAATGCAATGGTTCGATTTGTTGACGATAATTTGAAATGTTTTTCTTTTAATTATTTTGTTACAGAAAAATTCCGCAGCGTTAATACGGCCACTGTTTGACGTGAAAAGAATATCGATGCGTCAAAAATTAATTTTTAAACTTATCTTTTCCACGTTAAATCTGAAAGAGAGGCGAGTTCTTTTCATTAACGATCGTATTTTTATGATTTTTTTTTTTTTTTCGTTCTTAGTACGTTCATTGCTGAAAAAAATAATATACGAAAAAATTTTATTCGATACGATTTCAAATTTGACGCGAATATTGTTATGAATATTCTCTTTGCGATTTCTAATTATATATTTTTTACATTTATCACGCGCATGATAAATGTAGGTAATGACTCGAATGGTATGCAATGAATATATTTAAAAGGATTTAACAAAAGACCATTGTTCCTATTCTGCTATTTTCTATTTAGTGTGTGAAAAGATATGACAAAGAATTTATTGTTCTTAAAAAGAAATGTATGCATCTGCAAAGAAAGTTACTAGAAAGACTGAAATTTCTAGAAATTGTTCAAATCAAAATCTCTCTTCTATCAAATATCTATACACTTGTAATATAAAATGAATAAAAATTTTTAAAATTTAATTTTCAACGTTCAAAAGTACGATGACGATAAGATCGAATTATAAAGAGAAATTATATTTTTTATATCTTGCAAATGTGTAAATAATAACAATTTTTGGCAAGAATAAATAACTCGATAAACAATTTAATATGTGATCATTTTTCATACACACAGATTTATATGATAAATCTTAAATCTTCATTGCCCAGTGTAAAATACATATTTTTTCATCAAACACAGAGTATTTTTCTAAAATGTTTATAAATACGATATTTACAAGCAGCATAAACAACAAGATGGTAAATTTCTAAATAATAAATTGTCTTTTAAATAATAAAGCGTCTTAATATTATTATATTGATAAAAAAAATATTTTTCATTATTAATTTTGTTGTACTATTACGTGTTATTTTTTTTTTCTTCTAAAAAAAATTCTAAAAAAAATTGCTTATAATAAGTTTTTTCCTGTTATTACACACTATAAATAATGAAACTAAATTACGTTTAAGATTATTGCATAATTATATCACACTTATATAACTTCTTTTATAAATAATTTATGCACGTATCTGTAAAGAATTTTTATTCATTACAAGATCCATAATTTAGAAAAAGTAGTACATAATAACTCTTGTTATTAATTCTATTATCATTGTTACGATAATAGATATGATTAATACAATTTCAATTAGATTTTAAAATATTTTAAAGTTTTAATTTTTAATCAATATTCCTTATTGTTCTCTCATTGCGAATAATTGAAATAGATTTCGTAAGAAACAGAAAAAGTTTTCGAATACTATTACATTGAAAAAGTATTATTGCGTAATTGTGTAACTATCCGGTTGCCTCATTGCACGTGCAACGCCATTTCAATCATCGAACGTGTTCAGATAAAATATGTGAAATCATTAAAACTACAAACATAAAACGTAAATAATTAATTTGTGACAATTATTTGCACAAAAATCTTGCAAGAAAATACTATCATTTTTTATTTTTTTTACTTTTTTTGCAAAAAATTGTACTTTTTTTATAGATGTAAAAAATGTCACGTTTCTTGCTCTTAATTTTGTGAAACAATTGAAAAGTATCGTTCGAAAAAACTTTTCTTCTTTCCCTTCTACACTCGTGATCCATTGAGGAAGGTCTAGGTCATGGACTACTGATCTCTTTCTTTGTACACATCTATGTAGTACACTTTCTACGTATATTGAAAAGCGCATACGTACATAGCAAGCAGAAGGATTTTTATCAACATCTATGTCACGTTCTCATCGATAAAGTTGAACTTGTGCTCCGATTCTTATACACACACGTTTAAGAGGAAAGTATTTTCTTCTGCAATTCAATCACGTTTCATGCTTCGCTATTTAATAAAGATGATTCGCAAGATCAAATATAATATCGTTTATTGACGAGATTTAAAAAATTCCATGTAAAAATTTATTTCTAGAGATAATATCAATAAATGTAATAATGGTAAAATGAAAATCATGAAGGCAAAATAAAAGTGTCTCGATCTAATTTACAAATTTGGATTTTTTTTTTTTTTTTATGAGTTCTTCGCGAATTTATATTTATATTTTTAAAATCTTCTTCATCGATGATTTCTTCAATCTTCAATATGATAGAAAAATTTTTGAGACAAAATATACAAAGATTTTTTTATAAATAGGAACTGTACATAATTAATTACATACAAAAATTATAACTGCAATCGCACAGTTTCCTTCCTAAATGGATATATCATTGGTAAGAAATATCTACATTTATTAAAATATTTATCGGTAAAATATGATAATTGATTTATCGTACTTCTTAAAAATATATTATATGTTATAATTATTTAGGCTAAGTTTCTTCTATTTCAATGTGTTTCTATCTATGTTATATTGAAATATTTGTCTTCTATCATGTGTTTGTAATACATATTATAATTTTAAATTACTTTATTTTCGTGCGAAAAGTTATTTATAACGAAACAAGATATGATGTTTATAATCAATGTTATTAATTACGTTGATATTATTAATAAATGTTACAAATAATATTAATATAAAATCTTTTTACTTTTTACTTTCTTACTATTTATTATTATTACCACCATATCAAGAGTATCTACGATAAAGTTTAAATATTCAAAAATTTTATTTTATTGATAAATCGTACAAAATAAAAACACAAAGATATAAAAATATGTATTAAACTGGCCAATTTCTTGAAAATTATTTTTGCTTATTTCTTTAGCAGCATATTAAGATACTAAGAAATTCTTTCTTTTTAACGATATTATATTATTTTTTTCATTACACGCACCAATTATTTCTTGCACCATGCACGATGAACGATGTCTGTATAAAAATATTGATTTCGATATTCGTGAGAATACTTTGCGTGTTAAATGTAAATTTTAATTTAACGCGATAGAATTGAAATTCTCACGATTCGAAATTATTTTATTTACTTTGACTTGTTGAGAGAGATTCTGAAAAGATTCTGAAATTATAAAAAAATTGAAAGAAAATTACAACAAATTTATATTAAAGATCTTTATACGCAATATTGAAAATTTCTTTTCAAAAATGTAATAAAATATTTCAACTGGAACGTGATAATTTGATTAATATACCCAACTTAATTTCCTTTTATTACATCTGTTATTAAATTTTAATTAATTATTTTATCATCTCATTATTGTGTTATTAAAAATTTTAGTAACACGCATGAGGAACAAATGAGAAGATTTTTTTTTAATTAAAACAATTTTCATACTTTTTATTAATCCTCTAAAATTTTTTCATAATAAACCAAATAATTTAAAAATAATTTATAGTTTATCCCTTTCCCTATATTCTCGCTTATTTCTTACTTTTAAATTTCATATAATATGTTTCAAATTATTTCTAATTTTAATATAACTTATACTCAATTAAAATTCATCAAATTATCAAAAGTATCAAAATTGTCGTTTAAATATTATGGAATTTACACTTCAATGAATTAATCCAACAATTAAGTTAATAAAAGAATGACAACTTATGCAAGCACAAGCCATTAAGTTTCAGTTTTACTCTCTAATCATCATTGTCATATTTTACTGTAACTATAAACTTCTTCGCGTTACATTAAGCCAATTTTATGTTAGGATACATCACGCATTGCTGAAACACGATAGATACGAGATACGTGTGTAATTACCATAACGAGATATTCGAAATTAATCACTGCATCCAAGCTATAAAAAAAATATTTCCATATTACCTTCTTCCTTCCTTTTTCCGCGTCATGATAATAAATCTTAATAATATATGTTAAAAGAAAAAGAATGAAAACTTTGAAAAATATTCTTTGTAAAAGTAAAAATACTTTCTTTCTTTTTCTTTCTTTTTTTTTTTTATAGTTTTTTTATAGAAATTTCACGCGTTGGAACTATTAAAAAGAAATAAAAAATAGTAAGGAAAAAGAAATAATTTTCTTCTCACAGCTTAGCAAGAATAACACGACATCACAATGAAAAACAATACAAGTAAACTTTTTTTTATAGCGGTAAAAGTCGTAGAAAATTGTGGAAATTTCATTCTCGTAGTTATTTTGCATG
The DNA here is from genome assembly GCF_029169275.1 of Apis cerana. Taxonomy (NCBI): domain Eukaryota; kingdom Metazoa; phylum Arthropoda; class Insecta; order Hymenoptera; family Apidae; genus Apis; species Apis cerana. Next base: position 10,342,408 of record NC_083858.1, on the reverse strand, counting down.
GATGTTATTTAAATGATAAAAAATAAATAAGAAAAAAAAAGGATTTTACGAAACCACAATTATTGTACAAAATAATAATAAAAAAAATTGACGATTCTATTATTATTCATTGAATAGTTGACTTTGTAACACAGGAAACAAAAACAAATCGAAGCTTTTTTTCATTCAAGCTTCCCCATTTTCCACAGAAATACATTGCACACTCTAACTAATTTTTCAACTAGAATATTTGATCTAGCTTTAATAATAAGTTTAAAAAATAATATTAATAATTTTAACAAAATAATACTTTTAATTTTATTATGATCAATACTATAATTAAAAGTAATAATAATTTTAATAGTATATAGATGATTTTTGAATGAATAGAATTGAAGCAGAAAAATAATCAAGTCCACGTACGTTTAATGTACAAAAGGACAAGTTAGGAAGTCTAACTTGTTCGTTTGCGTCTACGAACTGTATAATCTTATTGCACGCATATAAAGTGCAACGAAAAATATTGTACAACCAATATACAGGAATGATACCGACATGGAAAGCTCTTAATAAGAGAAATTTTCACTTTGATTAATTTTCGATTAATTTTTACATAGGAAATCGCTTCCTATCTTCCTGTGCCATTATTTTTAACTGCACCCTGTATATGAAAATCCTCCAGTATCTCACGTCGGAGTATCTGTTTAAAGGTGAACGACCCAAGTCCACGATATCAAACGTTGATAATATTTCCATGAATTTATTTCGAATTTCGATTGTATTATAATAAAATAGAGGATTCGAATGAAAATTATATTATTATCATCGTTTAACGTCATGGAAATTTTTTTGTTATTTCTATTTTTTATGTGTTTATAATGTGCTTCAATTTTTAGTTCATTTTTAGTAACTAAACGTGTTATAAGAATCTGTAAAATAATTCTTTGCCTAATTTTAATAAATAAATTTCAATATATTGAATAATATATTTCAATATATTAGTTAAGTTCTATTTTTAGTTTATTCAATATTATGTATTAGAATTTTATCGTTATCTTTCAGAATATTAAAATATCGTCTAGTTTCTAGGAATATTTAATGTTCCATTTTATTGTTTAAAATTTTCAATGCTGTAATTTTAAGAAATAATAATATACAATAAAAAGTAGCACGAAGTAACTAAATGATAAATGATTGTTGAAATATTTTTAAAGTGAAATTTCGTTTAAAGAAGAACGTATTTCATTTATATTCTCAATATGTTTCGAAGCTTATCGTGCTAATTATGCGAGGCACGTTGACTAAACAGAACTTAAACAAAACTTAGAAATTTCTATTTACCCGTGAGCATATACGTCATTCATATATAGTCATGTATATACCGTGTAAAATTAAAATCATATATTTATATATTAATCGTTAAATATAAAATCTATTTAATATTCAGACATCATCCTATCTTTACTTATATTCCTCTAATTAATATGATAAATAATTTCAGATCGATTCCTTTATTTAAAAATAAGATGCGCAAAATTAATATTACTAAATTCAAATTAATTCGATGAAATTCTCCTTCCAAAATAAAATAATAATATAAAATATTCAAATCGAAGAAATTCTAAATAACTTATGTAAATTTAACAAATTGTATTACCAGGCTTCCGTTTTTAACGAAATTTTATGAATACGTAAAACGTAATGAATTATATGTACACGATGCAATTTATTTCAGCAAAATTCAACGGGGCGAAATCAATGGTTAAAATTTCATTTGCTTTTCGTCCAATTCGTTTCAGCAGATAGAGAAAAATTTTAATACCGGTCAAGTTTCTGTGTATCATCCTTCCTGCTAAAAAAAAAAAAAATAATAATCTCAAGTGAAATTATATTTCAAAACACGAAAAAAAAAAATTGAAACTTTGATTTCACCACTTTTAAAAGAATTTTTCCATCAAAATTACTTCGTATTGTGATCATCAGATATATAATCGTCAATTTTCAATATTAAATTCAATATCAAAGAAATGTTCACCACAACGCAACATACAAAATTCGAATGTACAAAAATTTACGGAATACGAATGCAATTATGACAAATAAAAAGATTTCTTCCTCGTTCAAAAACCATTTCTTAGAGTGTCGCGCGAGTTGCAAATCCGCTCGATTCAAAACTCGAGTAAAATCGAGCCTCTCGCGCCAAAAATTAATTTTTCCACAAAGTGGAAAAATCGAAGAATGCGAAAGGGAGACGGGATTACGACACCGATCGATGAAATTTGGCGAGGATCAAATGGTGCGTGTGCACACGTGTGACGGTATGTATACTCACCTGTGTGGTCGAGATAAACACGCGTCGAGCCACGCCAAGCGGATGAGAGGCGCGTGGTGGCCGCGCACCGTTCACGAACGCGTCACACCGACTGAACGTACGCTCGCCGATTGAGGTGCGGAAAATCGTTGCACAAGCGCGCGCAACTCCCTCGGGCTTCTCCCGATGCCATGCCGATGGAAAGTCCTCTCTGTTGCTTCCTTCCACCGAGAGGAGAGGAGTTCAAATTTTCGCCCTGATCAATCGAGTGCGAGAACGAATGGAAATGAAGTGGACAGAGTAGAGAGGTGAAACGTTCTTTTTGGAGTAGTCTTTTTCGAGCAGAGGATATATTTGGATATATTTTTAAGGTGAAACCTTCGATTTCATACGAATCAATCGAAATTTCGTGACGTAATGTAATATAAATTTGGTAATGTAATGGAATGAGGAGAGTGGATGAAGGAGAGAGAAGGTGAGACGACTTTTTTTCAGATAGTTATATTGGAATTTTAAGCGAAACCTACGGATTGAATTTAAAATCAAATCGAGTGGGGGAAATGGATGAAATGGAAAAGATAAGGAAGATGAGATGTTTTGTTTTTAGAATGTTAAAATATAAAGAAATAATTTTAGGAAATTTTATGCAAAACGAAGTATAATACAAAATGATCTTCTCGTTTAACCTTAAACGAGTTCTCGAAATAGAAGCTTGATTAAAAAAGAAAAAAATGAAGCACGAATTGGAATCTGAAAAATACATACGTTTGATTATCTATTGGTTGAACTGCAAGCTTCGAGCATCTGGTTTCCAGTGTTTCATTAGCAACCCTTCAAGTGTACAGAAAGGGTGCGTATCAAAGAATCTGGGGTGAATGATTGGAGGGTTAAAAGCATCGAAGCTTGAACTGTATGGATGTTTCTAAAAACTACTATTCGCTAAAAAAAAAAAAATACATTCTTCGAACAAGGAAAATAATTGGTTCTAAATATTAACATCTATTCTTCATTCTGAAAATTGTAAATCTTGTTATATAAATTTAACAAATATTTCAATTTCATTATATTTATAAATATTTTTCGAATTTTTCAAAGAGAAATTAATCCATATTTTTTGGATACAATTGAAATAGGAAATAGCAGAAAATGTGTAAAAGTTAAATCAATGCAACGTGAAGATATTGGTAAAATATATTTTTATATATATTTGCATCGCACTGTTTTCAGATATTACATTAATATCTATATTGGATACATCTCTAACGACACCACTTCTTATTAGTTTCAAGATGAATACTTTTCGCAATCACTTTCGATAATTTGTACTCTAGTAACATAGAATGTACATTCCCGCCATCCTTCTCAAATTTTTATTTCTCTCCTCCTTTATATTTTCTTTCCCCTCTTTCTCTCTACATTCCTAGTATAATAATATGCAAATATAATATGGTAAATCATCATATTATACTTTTATCGTAGTGTCACATTTCGACAATGAAGAATGGAATGAACGAGATGTGTACTTATCGACGATATGTTCGTTTAATGTAAAACAAATCAGAGAATAATATTCTTCATTCGGGGAACTCACTAGTTTTATCTGGTTTACAATTTTCATGTGCCTTTAATCGTGTGTTATTATATTATATAATCTTTTTTAGAAAAAAAACTAGAAACGTTATTTCATCGAACATAATTTTGTCAACGTTTAACGATAAATTTTTGGATAGTACAAATGAAAGAAACACTGAAAATTGATTAACTAATATGATAAATATTTTTTATATAATTTTTAAAAAAACATTTATATTTGTTCAAAACACTTTCGTTATCTCTTAACGTTTCGTTCTATCATTTGAACATAAAAATTTAACATAAGCATTATTGATTTCGAAAACGATTGATTTCAAAAAAAAGAATATATCTCCGAAAAGAATGTCGAAAACTTGTCGTATTTATAAATTTTTAACAATCGATACGAGACACATTGAATATTGTTAACCTAACAATTTATCTTGTTTGAATTAAAAAGGATACAAATATCTTCGATTAAAAATTTCTTTTGCAATGATATTTTATACAAGCACAATCTGGTTAAGTGTAAAGAAATTCTTTTTCGTCAAAAATACTTAGTTCAAAAATTTTCAAAAACATATCCTTCCAATGTATATAATTCGTTCGATATTTGTTAATTTGTTTATAAAATAAAAACAAGTCTTTCCGTTTAACACGATAGATATATCTAATTATAATTATTGCTGAGGATCACAGCAGTAGTCTAGTCTTCGGAATCTTCGGCGTCTAGAATAGATTTAAAACAAAATGGTTGAAAGGGATAACCTTGGCCCTCGTAGAATTTGCTCATGAACTCCACCCTGAAAGAAAAGAAGGAACAAGTGAAAAATATTTGAAAATGTAAACAATATAAATAAAACCGAACCTTCCTGAAAATTTTTAAGTAAAATATTACGATATTCATATTATATATCTACTGCTATGTCCATAAAAATATTAATATTGCATGATCACTTCCATTTCGTTTTAAATTAATACTCTATTTTATTAATATTTTATTAACATGTCGAGAAAAGTAAGTAAAACACATATAAAATAACTATCTTTTATTTTTTGTAATATGTGACTCTTTAACGGTATAGAACAAATAAGAATATTTCAAACAAACTTTATTATATTTGAGGATAAAAATTAAAAAAAAAGAAAAAATTAATAACGAATATTATTCTATTGAAAAAGAGAAAAATGAAAGTAAACATTTCTCGAGCATCGAGTCTCAAAAAAAATTTGTTACTCGTACGATCCATTTAATTTAAACAAAAAAAAAAACATATTAACATCCACATATTAATTCTGGAAAAATTAACTTTCCTGTTTGCGTTTATACAATATTATACGATTATTCCACGCGCGTGCAAAATGAAAAATAAATTTCGCAATCGTTCTGTTCCCTGAAAAATCGTAAATTCGCGTTTAACATTTTTCTTCTACGTACCAGTGAAGTCGAAGTGTGTGAAGAAAGGCTGACAGGCCTTCCATCATGACAAGAATGGCAACGGTGAAAGAGGCCCATGCGGCGAACGCGAAAAATAACATGATGGCCGATATATAATTACCCTCGGCAGCGAATAAACCCTTGCGCAAAACCATCGACCACAAAACTTCGGAAAGTTGTCCGTGGGCCAACGACAAAGCCCACAAACGTAGGTAAGAGGCAGTGTGTGATATCGTTGAGAGAACGTATTCTATGGTGTGAATCGCCTGGTGTATCATTACTTCACCGAACGACTCGTCCTCGTGTTCATCGGTTGCGTCGCTGGTCGACGGGTTATTTTGCAACCCTTTAGTTTGCAATTCGATATCTTGGGACGCGATTCCATCGCTCTGAAACATGAATGAAGGAACGGGAGAGAGAGAGGGAGAAATTAATCTTTGCATTAAATCGTGTTATATTCTATACGTTGTGAAGATCTGTTAATAAATACTTAAATGCGTTAAAATAAAAATACATCTACTCGTGCGATGGAATTTATTTTCGAAATAGATTTACGTGTTTTTTCCTTCTTTTTTTAACGTGTGCATTTATACATACGTTTATTGTTAAAAGTTTTACGTTTCGGATGCGAAAACGAAATGCGAGGAATAACAAGTAGGAAGTTGAGAGAATTATTTACCAGGACTTTTCCCGTCTGCGCGCTTTTTTTGTGCAACAAGAAAAAAAGTGGTTTCCCAAACAGCATGACGGGCACGCATAACGCTGCAATTATGACACAGGCAAGCTGAAGAGTGGTCTGGCCCGGAAACATATACTCTGAACAACCTTCGCGCACTTGGCTATGACCCCGCAGTATCATATTAATAAACGTGATCAATATCGATGGTGCACAGCCAGGAGTATACGCCATGTCTATAAAACATGGTGAAATATCGTTAAATTTCGTCTGATCGAAAAATTGGATAGATTAAACTCGGAAATTACGGAATACGTACCTGGCGAAGTGGGGCTATATAAAACCCATTTAACAAACATTAAGACTACCAGGTAGAGAAATAATACAACAAGGAAAAGCAGCTGTGGCAAGAATTCTAAGAAAAGGCTCGAGTATTTCTTGAAATGTCTACAGAAAAATATAGAAATTATTTTTTATAAACAAAATTGTATGGAACAACGTGATTGAACGATCGATTGTCGAAAAGAAGAGATGGGAAGAGAGTGGACGAACGAATGGACGAAGAAAAGGATTGTGTGAAAAAAGTATCGTAAAATTGTTCAAAAGAGAATGATTCATTAGTGGGGAAGAAAAAGAATGATAATGAGAGCAGAGTTTGTATTATACACAAGTTACTATACGTTTCTAAAAACCTACATAATATTAACGGTACTCATGAACACGCCAAATATCATATGCACGACACCGAAGATGATGGACAGCTTCATTTTGTACGAATTTAAGAATATGATCTTGTTCTCGGCAAGCACCCAAACTGGATCCATACCCACTGGATAAGGGTATTGTTTGTAATCACTTTTAGCCGGGTCCAATTCCATAAGCTCATTAATCATGATTGTTTTATTGTCGAACCGTATGTCCCAACTAGACCCGAATATGTTTATTGATCTTGAGAATACGTCATTATAGATGATGCCAGTGTAAATGGAAAACAAACCCATGAGAAGTATAATGTAACGGCCGGCGAAAAATATATTCCAAATTTCGTTCGTTGTTTTTTCAGCCATAAACTTCTTCTCCTTCACGATCATAAACAGAGCGAACAGAGTCATAATTATACCTAAACAAATAATTACGTATATAGATATAATAATTCCAAGTAAATAAGTCCTTGCACAAAAATGTTTACAAAAACAATGATTTATCTCTTTTTTAAATTTTTATTTAAATTTTAACTAAAATGTTTTCATTTCGAAAGTCTTAAAAATTAAGAATCTTAGAAAAAGAATTTGATTATGAAAATTTGATTTGACAAAACTTTGATTTTTTCAAAAGTGGTAAATAGAATTTCGAAAGGAAAGAAATTGTTATGAATTTGTTATTCACTTACCATGTCCAAAATCGCCGAACATGATGCTAAACAGAAAGGGGAAAGTGATAATCGTATAAAGGGCTGGATTAGCTTCGCGATACGATGCCACGCCATACGCGTCGATCAAGTTTTGAAAACCTCTGGTGAACTTGTTCGTCCTGTTAAACGTCGGGGGGTTTTCGTTCGTGTAGATAACATTGAGGAAAGATGGTATCGAACTACCGCAGAGACGCTAAACAAAGCGGAAATATTAATTTTTGATTTTCTATTTTCACCTTCGAAAAAGGGGAAAAGCGGAAAAGGAAATCTTGCGAGATTTAAACTCGACTCTTTTTACATTTTTGAACTAAAAAATTAGAGATGGTTGCACTCTTTTTAATATAACTGATTACAATAAACGATCGATGCTTGCGGATGCAAAACAAAATTTTATAAAATATATTCGATATATCGTTCGAATACTTAATTAAGCGTCAGTGAATGTTAATAAAAAAAAAAAAAAAAGAAGTGAAATTTGAAGAACCAACCGATCCTTCGTTAAGGCAGTCTCTAACGATGGTAAGATCCGATACAGGTACCCAACACTCTCCTATAAGGCACTTTTTTGTTACGTCGACGTTGAACAGATTCATCGTGTGATAAATCGCCTTCATCTTTCGAACCATGATCGCCCAATTGGGCAATTCCTTGGCTACGTTGTGTAAAACGCGTTGACGATGATCGTGCGTTTGATTCAAAACCTGTAAAGTGAAAAAGAGAGGAGATCGTTTCGATGACTTGTTCGATGATCACGATCCGTTTCAATAATCAAAAAACAAATGAAACGATTATACTGAAATGATTTCTGTTCATAATCTGTTTTAACTATCATTTTCTTTAATAGGCACCTGATATGCCAACATATTCCAATAAAAAGAAGGAAGTAACAAGAAAGAAGAAACTGATCACGTCTTTTGTGTATACCAAAAAATTCTTTCTCACCAAGTTCAAATCTTCCAGTCTCGTTCGAACGCCTTTCACCATTTCTTGACGTTCCGCGTGGCTATGCGGGCACGGATACAAAGAGGCGTGGAAACCGGTGCAGACTTTTCTTATGCGGCTCTTCAGCTGTTCTCCTTGGAAAAATGCGACGAACACCGTTTTAAATATCTGATTGCCCTAAAACAATCCGCAAAACTTATCCAACAAGAGATCAAAAGTAATGTATTTACAAAAAAAAAAAAAAGAAAGCGGGAGAAGAAAATTTTGTCGTCAAAATCTACTCGAAAAATAGAGGAAATCGTGCCATCCCTTTTCGTCTCATCCTTATATATATCTCAATCGATCGTCCAGATATAAGGCTCAAAGTTTAAACTTATTCAGTTTTTAACAGCGTGAGACGGATCATGAACGAACAGATTCGTTACTCGTTGATTTTTTCCTTGGAAATGCGAATTACGTCTGTCGCTTGTCTCGAATTTGGGATAAGCGACAGTAAAACGATTAAAAATTAACTCTTTGAACGGCGATAAGATGACATAAGATGAGAAAGGATTTTCAAAAGTAAGATTTTTTTTTAATGGTTTTTTTTATCGGGATTTATTATCTTTGGAATTATAAGTGGTTTATTATAAATTTTTCTTAATTTCAATAATCGGGTTAAAAAAATAACCTCGATATATAAATAAAAATATAAAATAAATATAATTCTTTATATAATAAAAAAGTAAGATTATTCGGTAAAGCTTAAAATTTTAAAATCTACCGTGAAAAATTAATTTAAATTAATTTAAAAATTCTAAATCAAGTAAATCAAATCATTATTTGTATTTATATTTATGTTTGCGAACATTGATTGTAGTAATATCGTTTACTTTTACTAAGTCCTGTTATCTGACTTTCCTTTTCGATTTTTATTAAAGCGATATAAAATTATATACTGCAGTTTATACTGCAATTAAATCTTATAGAAAGTTGTTTCTTAATAAAAAAAAAAAAAATAGAGATAAAGAAAAATAACAGATACATATGTTATTATCAATGTAATGATAATATTAAAAAAATAGTATATAAAAAAAAAAAAAAAATAAAAGAGGGATTAAGATACTAGAAAATTCATAGAAATTAGTTTAAAGAAATTATTTTTAAAACCGAATTTTTAAATCTAAATTCGTATCATATTTTAATACGAGATTTTTTCGAATTTGAGAAAACAAAGAATGAAAAAAATCCACAAAATAAGAAATCTAACAAATAATCACTGAAAATGCTTGAAAAAAAGAATTAATCACGAACGAAATTAAAAATTAGTGAATTTCTACTTAACATCTAACAATAATATTAAGATTAATATCTTACCAAATTCTTCGAATCCTTGTGTATGTTATTTTAGAGATAGATATAACAATAGTGAGAAAACAGACACAACAAAAATAGATTAATAAAATTAAGTCTATGTAAGCGATCGATAATTCTCATAAACTAGACAAGAAAAAATCGATTAATTTGTTTTTTTTTTTTAGTTTTAAAAATGAAGTAGGTAAAAAAAAAAGATAGGAAGTAAACTAACAGTAGCTGGATCTTCTAGCGGCTTGTCAAGCTCAGCCTGGCGCAGGAACACGTTTCCACGGGATATTCGCCACAACATTCTCTCGAAAGCTGGTACTCGTTCCCGGTTTATTACCCCAGCAACGAATCTACAAAAATAAAATTTCATCTGATAAAGCAAAAGATTTAAAAAAAAAAGAAAACATGCTCGATAAATTAATAATCTTGAAGAATATCAAATTTAACAATCGGTTAAGAATGATATATAAAATATCGTTTTAACTTTGTTAACAAAGAGAATAAAACAGAATTGGACAACTGTTATCAAAAGTTTGAATGCGATAAAATTTACAAATAAATAAATAAGATTTAAAATTGCATCGAGATCTCCTATTTTTCTAGTTGAAAAAGCAACATCAAGAAGAAGAATGAAACTCGATTATTTTAAAAGAGATTTAACGATTTGAACAAATACATTTTCGTTTAATTATGAGAAAAAAGAATATACCAGATTATTTGGCTATTATAAAGGAATGTCGTATCTCTGAAAAGATAGAGGGACACTGATCTAACGTTATCTAACGTTATTCAGGGATTAACTCGGCCAACTCCTGGATTCGCAATAAAACCGGATCTCTTCCCAGAATGTACAGAATTAAACTCCATTTTAATTCCACAGATTCCACAACTTGGTTATTTCTTTTTATGAAATATAAATTTGCATATATAAATACGCGTGTATCCGCATATCGTAAAACATACTCAAGACGTCCCCTAATCGTCGTGTTCGGATTCTGTGGTTCCTCGTTTATTAGCGTCCTGGTGATCGAGTCATTGGCCTCTTCCTGTTGATATAGAAGAAGATACGAATCTTGATTCTTCGACAGAACGGTAACATCGATTACACGAAGGAGGACGACGCTATGAGCAAAAGCTGCTGAACTACTTTAGCTACCTCCGTGAAAAATACTTGGGTCTTCTCGAGCACATGCCGTAATTCCGTCAACTCGAGGTAGTTACTCTTCAGGTTCACCGCGTTTTGGCTCAGCTCTAATATGTCGTTCTCCGTTTCCTCGAGATGGGCCTGAAACCACCACCACCATATCTCAATCCCACCTTACTTTTACTTAGAATACACGGGTTCTCGGTCCATGGATCAGTGACTATCGACGAGCGAACTGGATTTTCTTTCTTTCCTTTTTAATTAACAATAATAACATTTTCATCTTTTAAAATTCTTACACTTTCAATGGAAATTTTGCTTAATTTTCGATATATAAGTCGATAGTATGAATGTCGCGAAAGAAGTTAAGATTAAACTTTGATAAAAATAATAAAAATGGAGTATTAAATAGAAGAGTAAGATCACACGATAAAGATGGTGTTATTACCTCGAGATCTATGATCATACGAGGATTCGGTGCCCGTGGTAGTTCCGTGAGATTGTCGACGATCGGCACTCCGTCTTTCCTCACCTCGGCCTCGATGTATCGAAGTTTCCTCTCCATCTCGTCGCATCGACGCACCTCGTTCACGAACTTCCGTTGAAAATAATTCACATCGCCGTTGAGCTACGAACGAATCGAGAATAAAATAAAAAGCATCGTTAAAAACATGGGCCACTGATCTTCGGTTTTTCGTTCTCCTGGAAATTGAATCTTAAGATCGGCCTTCAACAGTTGATTCGAATCAATGGAAATGATTCATCGTGATTCACGATCAGGGATGCGTTAAGGCCGCGTATGAACCCGACACGCATAAAATCGCTTATATCAGTTGTTATGTCATGGACATTAATGATAATTTCTAGGCCAGATACCACCACGAGAACTGGAGTTTCAAGGAAACTTTTGCTTCACAATTCAATCGAAAGACGTAGGAGCAACGTGCATCTAGTATATTTATTTTTCAGAGATAAATAATTTAAGGATAAATAAAATAATAATGAAATAAAAAGTACGTGATGTTCTACAATTTGAGAATTGTTTCGTTAAAGAAATATATTTATCATTTAATTACTTGCTAATTAAATTACAAATGTTTAACCACACTTGTACAAAGTAAATAGTCGCTATTTAAATTTCATTTCTTTGGTCAAGCTCAAATAAAAATTTATATTCCGTATCGAGAGTAAAAATTATTTCGCAAAAAAATTATTGATAGTTTTTCCCAAAATCTTTTGCAATAAACAGCTTTCAAAATTGCACTTCATCTTTTAAATTCACCTATCTTTTATCCAAGACATATCATTCTAATAATAAGAAGTCAAACATGATGGCGCTACAAGGTCAACATCTTTCGAAATAATTACAGTAATTATATCTGTGCATTCGCAAAGATTGTAGATATCAGGGAATATGAAAAAGATTACAATAATAACTTACATCACGAAACTGCACCGTGCCCGTTTCTCCAAGCTCGGAAACAGAAAGATAGGCCGCCTCTGGCTGAATGAACAGCTGGCAGAGCGCCATCTGCTCGCTCCTGAACATCGCCCCCATTCTGAAGGCGAGTTACGTTTTGTCCTGCAACGAAGAAAGGAATAATTCTTATTATTAAGATATAATGGAAAATTTTGAGACAAGTTGGAAGAAAAAGTTGGAATAATAACCAATGATTATTATTTAAAACTTGAGGAAATTTGCATTCGTGTAGGAAGATTTACTCGCATTTTATATCGATTTTTAATAATAATAAAAAATTTACTCGGAAATGCAATTTGTTTTTCATTCCATTTTCATTTGAAGAAATCATCTTTTTTTGATACCAAACGTACGAAAAAATATAAAAGAGATATCGTTTAAAAAACTGGTATATATAATATCTATCGTACAACGTATAGAAAGTGAAAATTAGAAAAATTTTTAAAAAAAACATGAATGCTAATACGACTATAATAACTGACCAATTATGACCATACAGATATGTATATACATGCACGTATACATATGTAGAAGTGAGAATTTCTAGAGGTGAACCAATAATTTCCTAATTAAAGTTAAATAAGAGAAAGTTAGTGGTTAGAGCTCAAGAGAAAACATAAATTACACGTAAGGTTACATCAGATTAAATTTATACAAGTTTATATTTTTATGAAAATGTACAATCTAAATATCACAATCACTTTTGTATATAATTAATATATAATCAAATCAAATTAATATAAACATTAATTCTAAATTAATCCTTTAAAAATCGTTTATGAGTGAAATCTAAAAAGTTATATTCTCAAGAATTCATAATTTGATAACGTTGATAAGAAAAATAATTATCTGTCGGATATTATATATCGATTTATTCAAATCTAACCACCATGCATATTAATTATTATAAATTTTTTTTTATATATATTTATATATATTCTCTCCTCATACACATTGTCTGTTCTATCCACTTTTCCTTGTTTACTTTTTAATCCTTTTTATCAATTTACTATTCACGTGATAACATTCCTTGATTATCCACAATCAAGATTGTTTACGTAAAAGCTATTGACAACATCTTTTAGAACAATAATTTCAAAGTACAGCTACATACGTGACAGATATGAGGATCGACGAAAAGAGAAGAATTTACGATAACGTACGTTTCGATAACGATCGACGAAAGAGATTGTTAAAAAAAATAAATCCAAATAATCCTTCACTATGAGCTTACATAAGAATTTGCAACGAAGGAGAAAAGCAATAAAGTATAAAGTTCAAGGTGATCATAATTTTCCTCGCATAATCCAAATCAATTATGACTACGTTCTCATGGCTAATGTCGTTAAATTACTATCAAACACAAGTAGTAATTCTCAATTCTGCGTTGGATAATTTCTGTGAGATTTCTTTTACGATTACAACTACATCCACTCCACTAAATCATATCAAAACTAATATATTGATATCGAGTTGTAAAAAAATTTTTTAATTAATTTCTTGATAATTTACCAAAACGTGGATGGAACTTTGATATAATCTGATATAATTTCTATCAATCTATTTTGAATTATCATAATAAAAATATGATTGATTAGCAGATATCTATCTATCACGTAAACAAAAAATAGTTTAAAAGATATTTTGTTAATGTAAATATAGTAAATGAAAAATCTCTTTGCATCGAAGTAAAATTTTACGAACGCGAGGATGAAGAGTGAATCTAAAATAAAAAAAGTCGTCTCTAATATTCATGCATGCAAATTTTTGTAAAAATATCCTCGAAAAAGATTAAGAATCTTTGATTTTTAATAAAAATTTATTTCAATATCTTGTTTTTCATTACATCTAACAGCTTGTACTAATTAAAATTTTACTTTCAAAGTTATTTTTGCACATTTTTATATCGTATATTTTTATATAAAGAACTATTTTAAAAAGGACTTTTACTTTTTATTATTATTATTTTTTTCTTTGAACAACAAACTGTTATAAATTATGTCTGTGGTAACAAGACTCCCTTAAAGACTTGAATATTTAACGAAATTTAATTATGTAACTATATATATAATATATATTTAATTTACATTACTGTCGAAACACTTGTTACAATTTTTCATGAAAAGAATTCCATTCACATAACCTTCAATCTTCGTGAATCATTATACACATCAAGCTTATTCATAAGTCGATGCTAATCGAATATTTGTTAATTCTTTTAAAAATTTAAAAATTTATAAGAATATTGTTTCAATTGATGGGAGATAAAATTTAATATAATATATTAATGATAATCAAGTTTTCGTTATAAATATTATTACGTAGATAAAAAGATGAAACGTCCTCCAATAAAACTTCTTGCAACGAAACGTGATCTTATCACGGAACGATAATAATGATAATATCGTATAACACTTTCATATTCACTTTATAAGATACTTTATATTTTATTACATAGTGTACAAAGAAATTTAACGATCAGTGACAGGCAATTCATATCATAAATGTACACACAAAACATATTGAGACTTTGAGATGATATTAATATTGATATTATTAATATAATATATTAATGATAATCAAGTTTTCATTATAAATATTATTATATAGATAAAAGGATGAAACGTCCTCCAATAAAACTTCTTGCAACGAAACGTGATCTTATCACGGAACGATAATAATGATGATATCGTGTAACACTTTCATATTCACTTTATAAGATACTTTGTATTTTATTACATAGTGTACAGAGAAATTTAACAATCAGTGACAAGCAATTCATATCATGAATGTACACACAATACATATTGAAACTTTGAGAAGATTTGCAATTTAAAATGATACGTTTCATTTATCCACAACGAAACATCATTTAACTTCACTCTCATAGTGAAAACATAGTGAAAATACAATAATAATATTTCCACTTTTTTAAAATCCTTTGTATAATCGATAATTCGAATGTTAAATCATGTAGGAGTGAAGTAGATAGTTTTATATATTGAATCCATTATCAAGGATTAATCAGCAAAGTTGGATTAATGATTTTATCTCACAACATTTTTTCCAAAACTCTCCAATTAAATTGATCGATTGGCAAATAGTATTTTTATAATACATTATATTTTCATACAGATATATAGTCAATATCAAAGATATATTCCCATGCTGGTTTCCATAGATAATTAAAGATTCAATTTTTTCCGAGATAAAAGCGACTTTCGAAAAACTGATAATGGAGATAATTAAGCCGTACGATAGTAAGACGTAGCTCGGTGCAAGAGAAAATTTGTGGCGCGTATACTATATAGATATATGCAATCAGCCAGGTAATGCAATCTTATCGAGGGCCGGAATTCTTTACCGCTTCGGTCTTGCATAAAGGAACCGAGATAGAGGTTAAGTTTGAAGATAAGTAAAACGTTTCTTAAGTACATACAAATGTCCCATCGATTTACACGGTTTTAAATTATACAGTTTTAGATTCCTAGCATGGTTCACTACTTTAGCATTTTGCGCTCTTGCTCGAATACTGTAATTAAAATGACACGAATCTAGTATAATATTCGAATTTAATTAACCCTTAAAACAACGAGAGGCGTGGTGGGTTTCTAGCGCGGAAACAGTACGAAAGTTACTCATTGTAAATTTTCTTCAAAATAAAATTATTAGCAATTCTGAATATTTTTACTTTCTCTTTTTATTATTTTAAGAAAAATATAATAATTGAATAATGAGACTTGAAGATTTCTTAAAGAGAAGGTAATAAATAACTTTGGAATAGATTGTTGGTAAACGATGATAAACAGGAGGATAGATTTACGAAAGAGAATTTTGGCGCGAAATTTAAATCAAGATCTAACCCGGAAAAACGGATTGGTTTCTTTGGAAAAAGAAAAATTCTCGATGATACGTGTATCACTACGTCTCCAATAAATTGGCAGAGAAACGTCTGGTATTAATTGATCGTACGCGATAAAACATATCTACTACGTATCCGAGTAATTGTTACGAATAATCTGGATCGTATCGGTGTTTGCTCGTGATAATAGGAAAAACACCCGACTTTCGTTCGAATTTTCGCAACACAGTAGCTCGCAATATACTTGATAATAAGAGGAAAAAGGAGAACAATGGAATGAAAAAAAAAAAAAAAGATAAGAAGGGAAAATGAAAACGGAACGATGACTATTCCTTTTTCAGATAAGCGTACAGTACAACCCACAAGCACACAAAGTGTAAGGTACTTAAGTTTGCAGCTTCGAGTGCAAACACTTGCAAACTTTGCAATAATCGTCATCGACGAAAATCTTTCAGCTTGGTTGTCCGTTTTTCAAATTGTGAATAGTTTTTTGGGGGGAAATTTTAATTTGTTGAAATGCAATTGAGTTATATAAGGGAATAAAATTGAGAAGAAGAAGAAGAAAAAGAACAAATATATCTCGATTATGTATTCTAAATAATTATTATCTCAAGGCCTGGTTATCTTTCATCGAATAATCAGCACCATCGTCGAGTAATCGCGACCGAGTTATGACTATCTTATTACAAAATATTTGTAATTCAATAGCGATCATCATCGTCATTATCATCGGATACGACTATCGATTTGATAATTTCTTTCAACAACAATGAAAAACAAACACCCGGGGGAAAAAAATTATAACACGAGTTATAAATTTTACAATTTTGAATTTACATTTTCTTCACGAATTAGTATCTCAATTATAATGTTGGATCGTGTAAAAATGAATTCATTCTCCTCGCCTTCTGAATATTGAATATTTTCCGAACTCGTCATCGTTTCCTCCCTAACGACGACGAATTTAAATTGAATTTAAATTGAACGATTTAAAAAACAGTCCAGAGGTAATTTGATACGATTTTGGTGTTTCTAAAATTTGTAACGTCATGCGTTACGTTCCTCCAATTCAACATCGAGAACGTCGAAAGCTGGGTTTAAAACACAGCGATTGCGTGCTAAAACGTGTTTGACCGTCAATTAGCAGAACGAGCGTACATTTCCTATATAAACTGTGGGAAAGCATCGGGGCTTGAATTCCTCGTGAACGCCGCCCTAACGATTCTACTTAATTTCGAAACGAGAAATTTTTTAACACCTTGTTAGATTCCCTCAGTTTTCGTTTCGTTCATTCATTTCTGCCCTGTGTAATAATTGCCAAGTATAACATCGAAACAGTCGTATTTTTGTACAATTTTATTGAATGATTACGGAATTTTATATAATTGGATTTAATTGATGAAAGATCGAACACATTGGATCTAAAATAATAATATTTTTGGATTTTTAATAGAATATATGTATATATATATATGTAATAATCTAATTCAATGATGTACAAATATTTTTTTAATATATTTATATGCCGAAAAGAGAACGTTCGATAAATAAATTTTTTACAAATTCTAATTTAATTCTTTAATAATAAAATTATAAAAGGGAATAATCTGACAAAGAAATAATTCTTAGAAATATTCCTTTTTATTAAAGAAACAATAAGAAAGATACTAATATAATAATAGATAATAATAAATAATCATAAAAAATTATGCACTAGAAACAAAAAATATTATGAATTGTATATGAAACGCAGTGCGTGAAGAAATACAAGAAATTCTTGAAATGTCATAAATCCTAATCGTTTTTTAATCGTTCTCAATCATCTTTATTTCATGAAAACCTATCTTAATCTTTCAATACGTATTAATAACATCGGATGAAACACGTGAAAATGGTTAACAGGATGAAATTGAACGCGATGAATAATAAATTCAAAACAAACAACTGCTTCTTCGAGCCGCGTCGAAATTAATATTCAAACCAATATTAAAACAAATTTTTCGAAAAAACGATATTCACTGTTACACACGCGCAATTATAAATCGCACAAATTGCTATGATATTCACGTATTACGTAAACGAGAACGTAGAAAAACGGATGCAAATACCACGAGTTCTATCCGAGATTACTAATTAAACGCTCGTAGAACACGCGCCAAAATATTCCATCATTAAATACCTGCGGCTGTAATCACAACTGGGACGCTTCTTGTTTCGTTGAATTGAACGTTCGCAATCTTACAGAATGTAAATGTTACTTAACCAACAACTGTCACGAGATTGAGAGAGAGAGAGAGAGAGAAAGAGAGAAAGAGCAGGATATTCGAGATATTCAAAGTGCGAGTATACCTGCCTAAATGTACGAGCGAAACATAACTAGTTGAAAAGGGCCATGTACCTCTATTCCTCGTTTAACGCGCCGCTTATGCCTCGTGGATTATCAATGGATAACGATCACGTTGCATCACGGGCAGAAAGATATTTCTTTCATTTTATCGAGACCAAGATATTTCTTTTTTAACAGACAACGTGTAAATTGTTAAAAGAGGATTAATATAAAAGCTTGAGCTTTTATACGTCATTGAGACATTTTATTTTTCTCGAAGAATTCTTAACGATCTTGAAATTTTTTTTAAACGATATCTTTAATTTTTATACCAAAAAAAAAAAAAGATTAACACATAGAAACTTATTTAAGTATATATTGACTCACCCTGATGGTGCAGATATTCAAAAAAGAAGAAGAAGAAGGAGAAAGAAAGGAAAATAAAAGGAGAAATAGAAGAGAGAGAGGGAGAGAGAGAGAAAGAGAGAGAAAAGAGAAAAGGAAAACACAAGTGATTTCGATCGATAGAATTTCGATTCTCTGGCGATCTCTGTGGGAGGAGGAAGAGTTTTTGGAAAGGAAGGATGGGAGCGGAAAAATAAAATTGGAAGGGAAAGAGGGAGAGAATTACATAACAAAACAGCGATCCAACACGATTCTGCACAATAACCGGACCGACCAGCGCGCACTCATCGACTTACTTTACTGAATCTAATTCAACACTCGACACAACGTCCCACCTCCGTGTGTTTCGTGTGTGGTGGGGTGGCACGACAAAGGAGCAGACCTCGTGATGAGTTGTTCATTGTACATAATCGTACACCGTAAAGATACATTTATTCAAATCAATTCGCTGTATCAGGTATACTAGGTGTATATATATATAGAGAGAGGGAAAATAATAATTGTGATATGTTTAAATCAAACGATAGATCAAGGTAAGTTTGATGTATGATGACTGGCAGAAGGAAGGAATCACAAAAATTAATGTGATCAAATTAATTTGGTTATGTAAGTTATAGTTGTAACAGCTGGACTCGTTGCATATAATGTTATTTAGTTCAAAATTTATAATAGAAATAAATGAATTGATTTTCCACGTTTATGCGATTATTGGTTATGTTTTCAATGAATCATCATACATTCCTAATAAAATGTTCTCTGGCCATGTTCCATTTCGTTTTATTAAATTATGCAAAAGTGTTATTATAAAAATACAAATATAATACAATTGTAATTTAATTTATGGATAATTACGCGAAAATTTGAGTTAAATAATATTATATAAATAAAATTATGATTAATCGTATATTAACTGATTAATTAAGTTAAAATTAATTTATAGATTATAAATATTTCTTTGGAATATCATATCCTTATATTCTTATATAAGAAGAATTCTGTGATACATGTTTCGATTTATCAGAAAAAAATATTACAATTTTGCAAGAAACGTGATGGTTGAATCACTTGCTCATTCGAAAGTCAGCCTCGGTTTGATATTCGTTATGAAGTTTGGTGGAAAGATTGATGAGGAAGGAAAGAGTTTTCGTAAATTACGCGTGGATACGTTTCGAGTCGTTATCGTGTAACTGAAAGCGATCACGTTATTACGTGAGCTCGAAAAATATTGCTTTATAAGATGAGAGATTAAGAAATATTATTTAAATTTTTTTTCTTCTTTTTCTTTCTCGTTTTATAGATTTGTTTGAAATTCTTCGAAGATTTTATAATGAATGTAGATAACGTTTGGGAAAATTACATTAACATTTTAATTAAATCAATAACATTAAAAACATCAATTAAATTATTATATAAATATTATATTATCGTGCTCTTCCTTCGTAAATTCATCGATACGAAATTTTAAAAATTATATTATTCTAAATAAAACAGAATAGAATATTAATTGTAAATTAATACATTTGTTTTATTAATTTTTCTAGATAAAATACATTGAAGAATACAATCATATCAAATCAGATTACGATAAAAGGATTAACACGATTACAAAAAAAATTGTACAAAGCAATAAATTCATTTGATTTGTAACGTGATTCACGTTATATAAGTCGAAGTAAAAATGGCAAATAAAAGAACTTTCACCAAAAAAAAAAACTATCTTTTAAACTATTATTTCTAAACCTTAGTTATTTGAAATTTCACCATAATTGGTTCAAAAACTATTCATACTTTATGGATAATCTATTTATGTAATTAAAATATTTCTATTGAATTAATTTCTAACGTAAAAAATATATTTTGTGCGAATGAAATTGAAAAATTTTGTTTGATATTATGAAGTAAATAAAATAAATCATATTTATTATCAGAATTATTATTTTTTTTTATTCAATTAATTTTAATTCTGATTCTAATAAAAAAAATAAATCATATATAATATCTCCTAATCTAAAATTTTAATACGAATATTGAAGCAAATATGCCATTCACAAACTAAATGGTTGAACAATCTCAAATCAAAATCATCATCGTTGAAAGAAAATTTCCTTCGAATCGAGTTTACCACGATAAATTCTGGAACTTCGAGTCGTGTATATTACGATTTGTAAGCACACAACGAGAAACGATGCACAATGGAGTTGTAAATTGACGAAGAATCGTAAACGCAGGAAGAAGAGATGCTAACGGATGTTATTGAAGATTATGGCCACTTGGCGGACGAGTTTTAACATAATCGAAGTCACGCGGATAATTTTGTTCGTCGACGAATCACTTCGAGCCGACATTTGAACAAATAAAAAAATAATACTTCGAATAAAGTATGATATGGGACATGAAGAAGAGAACGACGAGCTTCACAATAAATTATCGTTGACTTGTTTGCGTACATCAATCGAGTACTGTTTCCTACATTGTAAAAGTTGTGTCATTTTCTGTTTCTTTTTATTAATCGATTAATTTAAACTGAAAAATTTTCTAAAAGAAAATTCGTTTCTACGTTAAAATTAATTCTCTTCAAAAAATTATTTGATTAGTTAGACATGTGATTTATCGGTACAGATATGCAAGATAGGCTTATTTATTTTTTTCTTTTAAATGTAAAATAAAATATTTTTTGCAGATTTTAAATAAAATGAATTTTTACATGAAAGTTCTGAAGCAACGTCGTTCAAGCTATCATTTTTCATACGTCGATCGTATATTAAAATAATTCCTCCGTTTGACACCTAACAGCTGCACTTAAACATACATAATCGTACAATGTAACAAAATAGATAGGAGTCTTTGGCTTTAGACGTTATGTACAGATAAGATAAAAATTGTGTTGACAATCTGTGGAGGATTTTTAATTTTGTATTGAAGCTCTTCAACAGCAAAAAAAATTGAACGAATATAAAAGAAAAATTTATCCTTTTATGGTTGGAATTACTAAAATATTTAGTAAAATTGCAATTTCATAATATTATCTTAATTTTATTAAGATAAAATATAAAAACAATGTGTCTGCTACTAGATAAGATAAGATAACACAATCTTTTTTTAAGTTAATTACACATTTTCTTTCTACTCTAGTTTCTTTTCTCTATCAAATGATTGTTTAATTTATCTACTAAGTGATTACATAAATTTTAGATTTAAAATTTAAACATCTGGTAAATGACGTTAATGATGAAAATAAAATTTTAATCGTATACTATTGCTCTATAATAACATTATTATATATTGCTGATATATTAAATCAAATATCAAAAAAAAAAAAAGAAATTAAAGATCAACTGAAGGCAAATATATATATATTTATTGAAAACTTTGTAACTCAAGGTTATAAAGAACATAATACTGAGACCAAAATTTATTCATCTGTGGTTTTTAGGTCATTGTCAGTGATTTGTGGCATAACTTGTTCGTTTAGGTATTCTAAGCATTTTCTCCAATTACGAATATTTTATTTACAATTAGATCTATTATCTGTATATCTATCTATATATCTTCCTTCAATATAAATATAACATATAATTATGTACATAATTGTGAACTGTTATACAATTGAAAAACAAAGAACGAAATAAGGAAAAAGCAAGGGAATTAAAAATAGAACAAAAAATAATAACAAGGATAATAATATTTCATCTCGTTCTAAGAATCTATTATCTATTTCTATCATAGTATGTTCAAGGAATTATTTCCACCTTGTAATAAACTACGTTGTACAAATTTTTTTTTATAGAATTCACTTAATTTTAGTTTTATATAGATAACTAAATAAAGTAGTAAAAAATTAATTTAAGAATACTTTTATTATGCAATTATAAAAAATAAAAAAATATATATACAGAAAAAAATTATGAATAATGTATATTTATATTATTAAATTAATATTTTTGAAGAGAATAATATTTTAATTATTGTATTATTAATATTAATATACAATTTAGAACAAAAATGAAAAAAAAAATGTGTTTATATATGTATGTATATTTAATTACGTATATTTTAGATCATACTACTGCTTTCAAAGCTTTCTAGAAAGGCCGCTAGATGGCAGATTATTCTCGCAATTACACTTATCGGTTAACGTGATATAAGATTGTTGTAAAGACTATGTTCTATCCTTGTCTTGGGGGAGCAAAGTATTCAATGATCGTTTAGTGAGAGTACTGTTGCTGAAGCCCATTATTAATTTAAATCCGCATCCACGTGTTATCATGTGAGATGCAATTTTTGAAGGCCTCTTTACTTTACAAGAGGCTTAATAAGATATATCTCTTATTTTCACAATAAAATCGTATATCGTGTGAAGATAATAAATAAACATAAATTGATATCACATTACGCTTTTTTTTATAATCTAATTAAAATTAGAAAATTATTCAAATTATTAGTATTATTATTATTTCAATGAAAAGAAATTCAAATTTTTTTACTTTCAAGATAAACAATATTAATAAACAAATGACTATTCACAATTCAATTAATATAAATTGTTATCTAAATGCTTTTATAATTACAGATAATATGATTGACTAATAATATTCACAATTTGAAAATATTCATTCAGATAAGTTTATATATAATTTAACACATATCTAATTTTGTTTTACTATTAATCAATATAAAAGCTATTTCCAGAAAAATTAATTCCATTAGCACAACGTAAATATCCGTAAAAATGTCGTGTCTCGAGAGAATATCTTATTTTCTCTTTCAAAGAGAATAAAATAAAAAATTAAAAAGAACAGCTAACTAGTTAATGAAACAGATGAAAAAAAACTTCTTAATGTTTCCACTAATAAGATTTTTTTTCTTTTCCATCGAATCATCATTTTGATCACGATCTACGATTGCATATTACGATTCGTTTGCATATTATCCGTAAAAGAGTTAAATATCCATTACTCAAGAATATTGTGTAACATAATACTAACTGTTAGAATAGATAAGTAAACGTCAAATGTGGGCCACCAAACCAGTCCTTCGTCTGCGGTTTTTATTTGTAATATCATGTGTGTATTCCATGCGTATACAGTGGTTTACATTGAAAATTATCTATCGCTATTATTTTTTTTAATTTTATTTACATATAAAATTTAAAAATATGAACGTGAATTTGAAAACTCTTGCGAATTATTCTCAAATAACTTTATTTTTCGTGTGAATTATATTTGAGAGTAAAACTATTTTCGCAAATAGACATTATATCGAGAGTGAAAATTATCGAACAATCACTTTCAACAATTTTCATTTAAAAATATTAAATATATATTATTTTCAAGAAGAACTTTTAAAATTTTACTGTAAATATAAAATATTCGCATATTCTTAAAAACAGGATATACATAATTTTATTTCGCCTTAAAAAATTTATTATAGTAAAAATTAATTATATTTATTTGTTATTAAGAATAATGTATTTCGACACGTTATCACGTTATATTTAGATAGAAATAAAAACGTAATTAAATTGTAACCTTCCTTCCTACATAATATAACTTCCGTTTTTAGATCGATAGTAATAGTAGAAAACATTGTACAGGTAACAAAATTAGGCACAAAAGAATCGATAAGATTGCAAAGCGGATGTCAAGAGCTAATTACTAATAACGTTTAATCAAGGAAGCTACTAATTAGATTCATCTTGGTAATTATTATATAATAAGTGTGATTAAATGTAAATTATCATTTTGCATCCATCAATTTTATCATATTCATTAATTTTATTTGAAATTATAAATTAATGAATTTTTAAGATAAAAAGATTAATATAATGCTTCGATATATTTAAAGAAATCAGAATTAAAATTTTTATTAATCCTGATATAAAAGAATAAACAATATAAAGATAAAAACGTCGTATAAATAAAAAATAATAATTTTATTCAAGAAATCATATTCTTGAAATAACAATCTGAAGCATTCAAGATATATAAGTTATATTATCTAGAAAGAGTAGTGACATAATTAATTAGGACATATGTCACAGATGTGTGGACCTGTGAAATCATTTTGTGTTGGTAATTTGTTGGACGATGATGAGCCAAGTCTGTCTAAATAACATGCGTCAGACACGTCAATCAACGGAATTCAATCATTTTCAACAATAAAATGAATAATTATAGATTATTTCTTTTTAATCTTCAAATATTTGTTTCAAATCTTTTTTTGTACGAATCTCTTAATTTTCCTACGATTCTTATTAATATATGATTCTAAATTGAAAAATAATATTTTCAGTCAAACAGAAGTTTTCTTTTTTTAAAGAAAATTTTACTTTACAATTATTCATATTATCTGACATTTAAACATGAATAAAAAAAATCTCTTTTTTATTCTACATAGTTATATTTCATTCTCTCATCTAATTTCTTCTTCTGGTATGTGTATAATCATAAAATACTGCAGCTTGATACTTATTATATAAAATTATGTTGCATATGGCGCCAATCAGCTGATAATGTAAACAAATCATACATCAAATTCAACTTGATTTCTAACAAATGTCTTGTATAAAGTTGTGCAATAATGTTTGCTTCTATTTGAAATCATATTTCAATATTCAATGAAAATTTTATCACTTATTTTTTCTTATACATAATTTACTGTTACATTATTTTTATATTTAAAAACGATAATTTTTATTTTTATTTTCCAATACTTTTTCATTATTTAATTCTTTTATTAGTTAGAATCAGAAAAAAAAAATATAAAAATAAAATAAAATAAAAATTTCAAATTACTATTGTATTAAGATAATTGTAACGATAAAGATAGTCTTTATATCTAATTATTAAGGATTGAATAAAACAAATTTCTAATTTTAAAATTTTAATCATATCGATATTAATAGTTATGATATATTCTTTTAAAAATAACGACTAGGGAGAAGTTATCACTGAATTTATCATTAAAATGTCTTAATAACTCGTGACTATATCATTATTCCTTATCATATACAGAGTCTCGAAAGTTTAAATTTATGTCAATTAGAAAGAATTCATTTCGAGGGATTGAATGGAAACCTTGATAATGAAATATGAATGAATGGTCCGAACTGGTACTAAATAATGATTCAAAGTCACGTAACCATCAGACGTGAAAATGTTCAGCTTGGGGAAATTATAAGTATGAGGAAATGACACGACAAACGTAGCTAATATTCTATTTCTTATAAATATTTAAATGATATTTTTATCGATAAAAACTAATAAGCTTGGCTATAAAATTATCGAACTTCATTTATCACCGTTCAAAAATTTTGAAATAATTAAATAAAGTCCCATAAAACCAAATTACAATTTTCATTTATTGCAAACACTTGTAATAAATACTTGTTATTAAAGGCTTATATGATAATATTACACTCATTGTCAGGTGGCTTCGATTAATACGTCACTAATGCCTGATCCGGAAGTGGAGGCGTCTTATAAACGTCAAGGTTATTTCTATCTTCTATGTTTCTAAAATTCAACTATATATTTTTTAACAGAGATATCTATAGAATATACATAAGCGCTTATGTCCAACAACAATTACTTTTAAAGATATTCCTATCTGTCTAATTTATTTCTTCATGCATCTTTTTCTAATTATCATAAGAGATTCCGCCATTCAATATCATAAATCACGAAATTTCATTCATATTTTATTATTGTTCAATTTTGAATACGATTTTTCAACTCGATATCGTTGGTCGAAACAATCAAGGTATTTCGAAAGACAGTTTCGTTCCTTTGAAAATTGATTTGTAGAATAGTCGTAAGACACGTATGCCGAATTCAGCAAGCGTGTCATTGGCGAACAACCTACGCCAACTACTCGCACGAAATACTTAACTAGCAGGAACCTTGGACGGCAATCAGCAGCTGAGTGACTTTAATAATCGTATAGACCATCTGTTCAACTGTAATACACGTCAGAGAATGTTCCGGGACTCTTGTGAAATCGTATCTGCAAAATCTGGAAATCCGCTGTGCTGTATTTGCATTATTCTGAAATTAATTCTTTTTGCGCTCCATCGCGTTCTTCGGGGATTGGAAACATGCAAATTCGTTTCTTCTAAAAATGAAAGATTTTTCTCAACTGCGTCAAAATTATATTGTTGCAACAAATGAACGGTATTTATTTATAGCAAGAAATATGTGGAAGACGTTTTGGCCTATTCTAGAGGCCAAAAGAAACACAAAATATATAGGAAAATATGAAGTTGAAGTTTATTTATTGACAGGTAACATTGGAACGAAAAATCGAAGTTATTAATTATTCCAATAACGAATATTTCTAATAATAAATAATAAACTTTTAATTCATAGATTAACAATTCTATTCTACGATTTTATCCGAAGAGTGTGCGTGTCTTACATAATATTGGAATTGTAATAATTCCAAAATATTCATCTCTCTTGAAAGAAAAAAATGTTTAGAAAAAGATGTAACCTCGAAATGAAGTTCAACATACGAGGTACATTGACCAGAAATGTTTGTAATCTGTTCATACATTGATCATGGATATAAGCAGAATCCGTACTGGAACGTCTTATAAAAAATTCCTGAACAGTACGCAAGCAGAGGCAAACAATTACGGAATTTTTCACTCAACATTCATAGATACTCGTTTGATATGCAGGAAGTAAATTTTAAAACTTAAAGAACGTTTAAACAAAATTTCTTACCCGCATCAATTGTATATTTTACTTAATCCGACTATAAATAAAATCTTTAGAGAAAACGAGACAAAATCTTTAATTCGAAAAATGTTGTGGACGGAGTCAAATGGAACTCTGCCTTTCCAAAATCTACTTTATTCTTATTCTAAAAAAAAAAAATCATTAAAACTTGGAAATTTATAATAAAATTCTATAATTAAATACGTATTGTATTCTATATTTATAGTGGTTACATATACGACGAAAATACTCCAACACTTTTTAATCAATGAATTACACGAAAAGTCTTTGAATTTTAATAGAATAACATCTGATAGAATAACACAAATAAAATCACTAGATTAAAAAAAGGAGAAGAAGATTGAATACAAATTTTCCTTGCATTACGTAGAAGTAGCTCCACGTGCAATTGAAAACACATGACAAAGAATGATGGACGAAGCATAGGAAAAAGGAGGTCAATTAAAATATATTGCTTCCCAACGACATGATCCACCATCTTATGTATTTAACGATACTTTGAGCTGACGATAATCGGTGCACACGTGACGATTTGCATAATGGCCACGAGAGTATCAGCGAATTAAACGCAATCAATGTAAGAAATGGGAGCGAACGGATGGAGGAATAGATTTTCAAGGATTGACACATCGGTGATCGAAGAAATGCTCTTTTCGAAAAGCAATGAGTTCGTTATTTAAGTGGCTTGCACAAACCTTTGTACGCGCCGACGGATTTATATTCGTGTTTCACAAGACGAGAAGGAGAACGATTGTGACCACAAATAAACTTCACATATAATCGTATAATATAATGTATTCGTATGGGCGTAAAGATCCTTTTCATTTGTTTTTGTATTTTATGCTCTCGCTTGTCTCTTTAGATATACTATACTTGTCTCTTGAGGTGTTTAGTATATTAGGAGACGCCTTTGGGGAATCGAATTTCTAAAGGCTTCGAAACAAGAGGCAAAAGTTGGTATGCAGAAATATTGGTTGAGACTTAATAAATAAGTTTAGTTACGAGGAATTTAAAATTGAGTTATATGCGAAATCATCAAATTGTAAGAATTAATTTTAAGATCGTGATATAAATAAATTTATACTACTTAATATATTATTGTACTATTAATTATTAACTTGGTAATTATTATATTATTTTATATGTAACGTAATCTTATGTTATATGTCTCTAATCTTATTAATCTATCTGATTATCTATATATCTATTTAATTTAAAAAAAAAATTCTCCTTGTATGAAATATTTAAGAAATTAATTCTTTGATGGACTTTTATGGATACTTACTTACAGTAAGTCAAATTTCATTTGTTTATTTTCTTGTCTTATAAATTAAAATGTTAGAACACGTTTTTAATCAGTTTTCAAGCTTTTGTAACACGTTTTTATCATAAACAAAAAAGATATAAAACGTGAACGAAACCGTGGAACGGAAGTTCATGAATATTCATGGTCATGAAAGATAGAAAAAGACGGGGAAAAAAATATCGATAAATAGACTGTATACCGCATTACAGGGCATCGAACTTTTACTTTCAATTGAATGTTGCACACATATGTTGCAACTTTACTTTCCAGTAGACCGACTACGATGCAAAATATCGATTCGATAAATACCAATATAAATATCGACGTATTTGAAATAGCTATTGCAAAAAAAAAAAAGAAAAAAAATTAAGAAATATATAACATGTTTAATTTTACCAAATTTTTTTACCAAATGACTTTTGAACAAAAAAACATTTTTTTAAAAGTAACAAGGAAAATCGATCTATCATGAAAAAAAAGCAATTAAATAAGTAATGCACAACATGTATTGTGCAACGTGTTAACGTGAAATGAATAACGTGAACAATTCAGCCGAGTTTCGAAAATGACAAAAACTCGCGTGTGCTGTTTGTAAAAATACAGAAATCTATAGTTGAAGTTACAAGAAATAGGATAGGAAAGGATTGGCCGGGCAATTGAATTCCTTCAGCCAAATTGGTGAAGTTTACTTTTAGATTCGCGAAGAGTTGCATTTACTAACGAGAAACTCTTCGATTGCCTTTTCTTATTTTTATTTCTTGGTGTTGCATCATATCTTTTCTCTATTTATAATAAAATCTTAATATTTTGTTATAAGAGAGATATAATTATATAAATGGAGGATTAAGAAGATAATCGCATTCTCTGAAAATGATTTATTACAGTAGTAAAATATCTCTGCATTGTTAAAAAATTCTCGGTCAATTAAATAATTTCTTTGATAATTTAATATTGATTAATTTTTCGATTGAAAATTTAAATAAAAAAATGTTTGATACTACACAAATTATTTTTAGAAAATAATGTGATTTACACTAATTGATTTCTAAATTTTCCAGATACTTTACAATTAATTATTTTCAATTCTTCATAATTTTTTCAATGTTTTTCTTAAACAATTAATTTGAATACTTTTTTGAAAATCGAGAAAATCTGATAAAATCTGATAAAAATATGTATTATTTCGTCCAATTTATATTGTTGGAAAACAGCGATTCGAAATGAATCGTCAGAAATTTGAAAATAAGACATTTTGAAAATGAATGCTCGATTGATCCAGCAAAGTTTAGAGTATTAGAAGTATCAAATTTCCGCGAGTTTTCATTACTTAACGCGTTAAGTGGCATTTGGGTCACTGGCGACTTGCGTTTAAAGGTAAACAAAATAACTTGCCATTTAACGTGTTAACATTTGCGATAACGAGGTTATCTTTGGTATGACAATTATATTTATCTCTATTTTTAAAACTGAATTTCTTTTGAAAAAGAAAAACAATTATGATGCAAATCATACAATGCATCTTCTCTAAATCGAGAAAAAAATTTTAATCATCTATTACAATTTAAAATTTTTAATTTTTTAAAGATCTAGATTTAATTTTTCAATTCTTCTTAAAAACCACTCTTTTTAAAGAGATTATCAAAATTACATTATATTTTCGTCAATTCTGACGATTGATTTGTTTAACTTGAACGAGAATCGTAGGGAGAAATGTTAAATATAGGATGTAATAACAATTTGATTATTATGTGTCTTATCCATTATCGAATTCTGACGTCATTTCCTATGACAGATTCCCTGTCGTGCACAGACCAGACAAATGAACGATCACACTGCAACTCCTAAAATCCACCGTGTAAACCAATCATCACCGTTCCAGCCATTAAGTCGACTTTCCGTCGTATCTGGTTTCTGACTCATTGCTTGCTTAGGTTGGTCAGAAAGGAAATAAACCAGTAAACTGGTATTTTAAGGGACATAAATTCCGCGGCAAATTTGCGGTACATTTGAAAAGATCGAATCAACATTAAGCTCATCATTCACATTAATTAATCTTTTGCAAATGTTAATTATACTGGCATATGTTAATAGTAGATTAATCTCGATTTTCATTTTTTTTTTTGGTTTCATTCACATTGTAATGTTAATAAATATCTACTATTTAAAAGTCTGCCAATTAAATTTTCATAATAAAATTTTTTTTCAATCGAAAGTTATCGAAGCAATTTATATTTGCATTATTTATCACAAATATTTTTATTTATTAAATTATTCTCACTTAAATTTCCTCATATATTCATTATCGTTGAATTCTACAAAGAATCTAAAGCACGAATATCGAATTATCCTTTAAATAAATTGACATTGAAATAACTTAATTATCTTTTTTTGTTCAACTTTATATCATAAAACTTAATACGTATTTATCTTGCAAAGTACTTAGAAATTTTTAAATATATCAAACTCAAAAAATATCAAAAATTCATTAACAAAATATAAATTAAATATTACAAATATACATATATTGTCATATCGAAAATTAAATAATCTAAGACATGAATCTAATCTAAAATGAAAAATTTTCGAATAAAAACAAGACATTCCATCTCAAGACAAGGAGGTATATAATTATTTAATCACCGACGTATGCAATTACGAAATTATTTTACAATCATTTTCCAAACTATCAAAACATACGTGCGAGAATGAGAATACCGAAGAACAGAATGATCATTGTCAAAGAGGTGTTCGTGTAATTTTATTTTCGAAAAAAAAAAAAAAAAAAGAGAAAAAGAAAAAAAAGAAATCTACGGTAAACCACGAAAACTTAAAGAAAAATATACTTCTTATGCAGCGTGTCCGAGTTCTACCTCTAAAAAATATTTTCACAGGGTATATTTAGATTTCCATTGTGTGCGAGTAGTACATTAATCTGACATCTTCATGCGAAACAGCAACGTGCCATAAACTTGGAAACCTACTTGAAAACAAAGTCTGCCCTCTTTTCGTTCCTTAGGGTTGAGAATACATTTGAAAGTAAAACTTTCAAAGAATTGCTGTCGAGAATACAATTGTGAGAATATATATTTGAAATTAATCTTCACCTCTCGATATCATATGCGAAAAAAATATTCTCCAGTGAAACTCACAAGAGTTTCACTCTCAAATGGATCTGCACCCCTACGGTTAAAAATGTCAGACCGGTTGTATCCGGTTATATTATAGGAGGCCGGTTACCTAATCAAATTTATTATATTATTCGATAATCGGTTATTAATAGATGTTGATGCATGTTTGTGCAAATTTGAATATACAACAAAATTTATAGATCGTATGATACGAGATATAAAAAGTATAGCATATGTTACGTATATAATAAGTGATATTTCGAGAATAAAGCAAGCATTTAAAAAACATTTTAAAAAATTATGAAATTTTTTATGAAATATATTTCCAAGTTTAGAATTCTGAAATATAATATAAATATATTTAATTGTAAATATCATCTATCTGCAATTGAAGCGAATTTATTATATATTGGTTCGTCACTGAAGATCACAGAATACTTCTTGGCTGCAATTTTGTATCGCGGAATTATCTGCCAAGAAAATAATTTATTGTGTCTTCCTATTATTAAAAATATATATAAACAGAATGCACGAAAATTTGAATTCAAAAGTCAAAAGGATATAGAAGAAAGAAAATATGATAAGCAATAATGCTCCAATAGATATCTCGAAGGAACTGTTCAGTATTCGAAAAAATATTTCGAATAGAATTTATTTTATTCCGAAGAGAGACGGTCTCATAAGAGAACGATAATATTTCCTTTATTTTTTAAGTTTTATTTCAATTAATAAAAGAATATTATAATAATATTTTTTATGTATTCAATTGTGAAAACAAATAATTTAAAATCAATCGTCTTTTTGTTATATAAATAATAATACGAATAACAAAATAATTATTGAATTCATTGAAATTATCTTAGAAAACAAAATTCAATAGAAGCTATTTTTTGAAATCGAACATTTATGAAGAAAATATGTTACTAGAAAATTCTATATATTTCATAGGAAATACTTTTTGTATTATTATCGATTTCCATGGCAGGAAATTACTTCAACATAGAAAGAATTGCGTGTGCATAATTTCACGAGAATGAAAAAACGAGAAATATAAGGAAACATGTGAACGAACCGAGCCTTTTATACGAACGTAATTTTTATTTGATATAATGTAATGTGAGATAAGATTGAATATACGTTCAAATATTGACAAATTTAATAATAAAATTGTTTAGATTTCTATTATTAGATCTAACAATATATATGAGTATATATTCATTTGAGAATATTTAATTATAATTGAAATTATTCGTTAAGAAGATCAAATTAAAAAATCGACAAGTATCCTGGATAAATGAAAATAAGACAATATCATTAAAAGTGAACAATTTTCACCTCATATATCTGTATTTCGCAATTTAACACAAATTCGAACCAGAAAAGCGTGTCTAATGAAACCATCAACCGTGAAAGAAATCAATAAACGTTATAATTCTACATCGTAAAAATATTTTCCTATTTGAATATTTACCTTTATAAAGAAAGACGTCTTCTATCCATATTATTGCACGATTTTATTTATTTCTCTCCATTTCTTCTTGTTCATTTTCATATAATATTAATATCGTCAGAAGAAACTTTTAAATATAATAAATAATGAGTTATAATAAAATGCCGCCTTATAAAATTATTAAATTATAATCATTTCTTCTGTAATTAAATAATAATTTTATCAAAAAAAAAAAATATATAATCAAATTTTTCTATATCTATTCACGTTTATATCGCTTAAAGAAATTTTAATATATTGTAATATTAAAGGTGTGCACGTTTAACAATTATTTCTTGACAAACAGGACACGAGAAAAAAAGTATTGCATATTTATGCATGATATGCAAAGTGATAAGTAAATGATCTATATTTTTAACTATAGTCAAACCTTAATAATTCAAATTTCAAGGATAAAAATAAATATTCATAAAATATGGAAATTTTTGTCTTATCGAACTCTTCAAGTGAAAGAGGTAATAAATAATAATTTAACAAAAATATTAAAATTTTTCCAATTATAAACAATCACAAAAAGAAATTTGACAAGTGTTATCTTCTATTCTCGATTTAAATCTAATAGTTGAAAAAAGAAGATACTATATATCAGAAGAGAATAAACAAAAATATAGTCTCATAGAGATTTTAATTTTTATAAATATCTATTCTGTCTTTTATCGTACATTTATTTATTTATTTTAATAAGCTTTTTATTCTTTATAAATATATTAATAAAAAACTCAATTAAAAATAGAAATATTTGCACTTACATCAAATGCAACTTTGATATGAATTATATAAAATTAATTAAAGCACAAACCTGATTTGAATAAAAATTAATGAAGAGTATAAAAATTAAATTTTTTTTAAACATAAAACAATTTCTGATTTGTTCATTATTTCCTAGAAAGAAAAACACGATCAACGTAGTTATAGTTATAGAGATTCGAGTGTATTTGCAATAGTTCAAGATCGGCTTTTATTCTATAGTCAATTCCAATACGATCGAAATGTCGAACGGTGAAACTATGCGAAAGAACCGAGCGGAGTCTGGAAATCGTGTCTTGCGTGTTACCAAGAAGAACGTAATTATAAGATTAATTCAACGATGAATTTTATGAAGATTTTATATTCCAAAACGAAACTTGAGCTAAATATTCGAACGATATTTTATATATATATATTTTTTGATACGCTTGAATTATTATTAATACTAATTTAAAAAATATTTTTTGCAAATGAAAAACTGTACACATATACGTTTATAAATTGATATTTATTATGAAAAAAAAATAAATCATAAAGTGAAGATAAGTTAAACAACAAAAACGTGTATTGAATGCGAATTTCAAAAACTTGAACGTAAATATTTGTTCGTGTAATGAAAAGATTTTGAAAAAAATGTATTTATATCGTATGTTTAAAATAAAATAGAAAGATCATAAATATTGATAAAGAAAAAATTGAATATTATTATTATTTTTTTTTAATAATTCTATTTCCAAGAATACATCATTATACAATCAAATTTTAATTTTTAAATTCTCGATATAATGATTGATTTATTAAATTCAAAATCTCATTTTATATATTTTTATATATTCATCAAATAATACAAATAAATTATATTTAAGTCGAAAGTGTCTATATTTAATTTCGAAATTCTTCGTAAACAACAATTTTTATACCTACATAACATATGTGTAGGTGTAGGTATTCGTTGACATTTTAAATTTCACTTTCTTTAAAAAAAAAAAAACATGTTTGTTCGTTCCTTTCATCTCACCTTATTTGTAACAGGAACGTTACTCGAGTCTATCATCGTTAAGAAAATTATAAGATTTCACTAGGCGAAGTTCCGATCAAACGAAATTTGATTAATCGCGAATTTGATTAACGCGCGAAAGAAATGATTTCGTGTGTACATTAAGTACCTGCATTATATACCATTGGAAATGAAATTCGTGTGAAAGTATCGCTCGATTATTAAGAGGTAAAAGCGTCCAAACAGATGATTGACTCGATAATAATATCGATTGCAATTCCCTCGACGGTCACCCTTCAACTTTGTTCACCCCCATACCAGGAAAAAAAATCGATATTACCTGCTTTATTTATATCCAAGTCTCTTCTGCGGGGGCGAATTAGCGAGAAAACATGATGGAACGAATCCGAGGACCTTGTAACGAGAAGAAGACATCCATTTTTAACAATTTCAAAGCAGAATTACTTATAAAATTATTTATTTAAATAATATGATAAAAAATATAATTTTTATACATAATTAATTAATTATCGAGTTGACAATTTTATTTTAATTTTTGACAAATTTGAAGATGTGCACAAAATGTATATAATATTCTTTTTTATTTATATTATGCATAATGATTGAAAAACTGTCAAAAATAGATTTACTTTCATTTTATTTCAAAATCTTCGATCAAAAAAGAATAATAATCAAATTTTAATTTAAAAAAATAATAATCTTATAATAATCTTAATTCAAAACTTAATTTCACATATTTTTAAATATTCATCAAATAATGCAGCTAAATTATATTTTGATCACCAATAATCTTAATCGCTTATATTTTATCAATACCTTTTGCTGCTCTTATACCATTTTATATAATATTCATTTCCATGTATATTGCATACAATAATTCAAAAACTGGATCAAAAATGGATCTACATCCCCTAAAATCTTTAATCGAAAAAAATTGAGGAAAATGGAGATAAAAAATACGATTAGTAAAAACATCTTGCAATCTGACGCTTCTAGATTTTCCTCTCATTCACCCTGCCAAAAAGTTTTACTATCCGTCTAGACACTGTTGACATTCAAGACTGCCTTATTACTTTAGCATCGCTGATGCAAGATCGCGGCGCCAAGTTTTGTTCCTACACAATCGGGCACACGTTCACAATGCGCGCATGCAATCCTCACCGATATGCTTCTATAAAATCATTCTAGCCTCGCACGTGTAGATTTCATGTCTCGACCACAGGCAAACGTAGTCTACAATTCATTTGCATTCTCGAATATGCGATGTTTCGCGTTCGTTGTCGCGGATGACTATTACCAACAACACGAGTCTTACGTGACTCGACGATCGTAATGCATATATCTACTATGATATAGAATGTTCGAATATAAACTAAACAATATTTTCAAATTTATTGTAGATAAATATATATATCGTGTTGTATGTGAATATTTAATTTCGCTTATAAATTATTTTGAATAATGAATTGAAGTTATTAAAAATGATTTTGAAATAATGATAATATATCAATTTTGATTGTAGTAAAGTATTAAATATTTCTTATTATATATATATATATTTTTTAATTAGATTATGTACTAGAAATATAAAAAATAAATGTTTAGATCTCTTTCTATTTCGATTATATAGTTTAGGTATCAATGAGTATGTATTAATAAATCACATTTTAAAAACGTTAAAAATATAGAATAAAATATTAGAAATTTTTATATTATTTTGAATAATATGAATAATGAATAAGTCAATTTTTTTATGTCAATAATATAAAGTTAACGATTAAATTTAATTTATGCGAATATTATGTGAATTATATATTTATTGGAACGATCTTTCAAAGAATCAAAAATAATAACAACAAAATCTTTTAACGCAAGTATTGAATGTTAGCTTACGTTGAAAACGCACTTAAAGCAGCGTAGTAACGTTCAAATTCCTGATAATGATTAATGTTAAAATTATCTCCCTCGTTTAAAATAGCGTAAGAGATTGAAATTCATGGGTCCTTGTTTATATCCCTCATATCTTGCGCAAAATATACTCCAATTATCCACAGTTATAGCTTTGTTATAGTTTTAATTAAATAATTTTCATAAAAAATAATTTAAAACTTCGATTAAATGTAACATAAACAAAGCCAACATAAAATCAAAAAATATTGAGTCAATTTTATTAATTCAAATAAAGTTACAGTACATGATATATATGCACGTTCGTTATGATATGTTGCGAATTAATTATTAATGCTTCTGAAATCGAGGTGACCGTGTTAGAAATTTCTTTCAAAACGTCTGCACGAAATCTAATAAGAACGGTTGCCAAAACGCGTACCAAGTATTCCCGTGCGTCTAATATACACAAGAACGCTTTCTTCGGCGCAACAGATATATAAACCCAATTCGTCTCGTACGTCTATTCTTACGTTCATAAGGTTATTTACACTCAGTGTCTGACACCATTTTGGTAGCAAGGCACAGTAGTCGGGCCAAACGGTACTATACTTCTCTCGCTAAACCACGTAAACGCACCACGGAAGAATCAAGCCGATAAATGCTCTCGATCGCGGTTCACCTTGACCAGAAGCTAATTAAAAAGTTACTATCGATGCAAAATACGAGTATACATTCTAAATCGAAAGAGTCCAATTAATGATAGCCCGCAGCA
The DNA here is from genome assembly GCF_029169275.1 of Apis cerana. NCBI lineage: Eukaryota > Metazoa > Arthropoda > Insecta > Hymenoptera > Apidae > Apis > Apis cerana. The sequence goes on along the minus strand of NC_083858.1, from coordinate 10,304,406 downwards.
ATATATGCGAAAACTACTTCAAAAAATGTTATCATCGGCGATTACTCATCCATGTGAAAACGCACGCGACGAGATAACGGTAAAGAGTTCGATTCATGTATCTCGTGTTTCGAAAACCGCGAAACAGCGGCGGCACTGGCGCGCGATATCGCGTAACGAAAAGAAATACATTGCACCAACTAGTAGATGTATACTACGTAACACGCAGTACATTCGATAATTCTAACGATAGAATACACTTGAACTTGTATATATACGAGAAATCTTGCTGTTGTGTTAAATTTCGTGTTTCATATCGTGTTTAAATATCCGCATTTACATCGGCGAATTCTTTGATATTTGTACACATAGAGGATGTATGAAGAACGTCAAATACAATTTATCAGATATAATGTCAACGACTTACCGATTTCGTTCGATTATTAGGCCAATGATAACACATTTGATACATTCACTATATTACACTTTATATCTTTATGAAACTTTCACTGTGAACTCGCGAATAATTAGTTGACGATTAATAATTAAGAAAACTACCGCGAAAACGATATCAACCGTTCGAAAGACCGTAAGGAACTGGCCAGTGGCCGCAACCCCACCACGCTGTATACCGTCGTCGAGGATGCCAACAAATGTAAACACCGCTACAGCTGATCGTTGTAACATATATATATACATATATGTGCGTAAGTACGTATTTTAGTGGTTTACTACCCCCAGTGCAGCTAATCGCATCTATATGTGCGTATATCACAAGTTTATGTTCATGCAATGTAAATTAAATTATATATGCAATTATATTTATATTTTTATATTTTTATACGTAATATATAATTTTTATATATAATATACTTATAATATATAAAGTAATATAATTATATATAATATATTTTTTTAATAATTTTTAATAATTTTAATAATTTTTTTAATATTTTTATAATAATTTTTATAATTATATAAAATATTTTTTTTATATTAAAAGTTTATTATATTATTATTTTATAATATAATTTTATCATATATTAAAACTTTATGTAGAATTTTTTATAAATTGAACAAAAATAATAATAAATTATATTAATAGATACATATTGCTAATATCTGAAATATATTCAAGAACAATTTATTATTTTTGAATTTAAGTTTTATTTTTGAAATAATTATAGCTGCAGAATATCTCAAATCAAATAATAATAATAACAATAATAAACAAAACTTTGTATAATTTATATATTGCCATTTATAAAAAAATAAATTTTTTATAATATATTTAGAAATCAAATAAACAAGAATAAAAAATTGGGAGAAAATCTGTTTTATTGCTATAATTTTCTCCAATTTATTTAAAGGATTAATGATAGAATAATTTCTTTTAAAAAAAAATATATATTGAAAAGCAATAAAAAATAAATTTGTAATTTATTTTTGAGACACTATTGTCTAGACAGTTAAGAATTTTCTTATATAATTTATCAAAATTTGATTGAATCAAGTCAGATTGATTGTGATCATTGAATTTAGTATTTTGAAATAAAAAGCAACGAATTTGAAACATTGTCATGTTTGAAATATAATAATATGTTAATTAATTAAATATTTTTATTTACAGTTATTATTAATAAAGATAATTTAATTTTTTAAAATAATATAAGTAAAAAATTATGAATTTTTTATAATAAATTATTATTTTTATATATTTTTTTATTATATTTACATATGTAAGTAATTTGATTCATAGAAATTTTGTTTTTTTATTGCATATATACATATCTGTATGATATTATTAAATATATAAATTTTAATAATTTTTTTTTAAATTTAATTTAAAATTAATTGATTTTTATTATAAAAGAATATAAAAATTAATATGGATAATAAAAAAAATTTATTATTAAATTTATTATTAATTATTATAAACTTATATAAGTCATTTTATTAAAGTATATAGTTCATAGTATTATAATACAATATGAAAAAAAATAAATACAATTTATATAAAAATATAGGTATTCTTATACTTATTTTACAGAACATATTATTTTTTCACAGAACAGAATAACATATTTCAACATATAAATGCAATATTTACTAATATATTTTTTTAAAATTATTCAATATAAAATTATTCATTATATAGTAATGAGGTAATTATATATACTACAAATTTATTTTATTATTTTTATTATTATTATTTATAATATAATATATAATATAATATATAGAATTTTTTCAAAAAAAATATATTTATACAATCAAATTGAGATTCATAATTGACTTAACACTTTTTCATTATAAAAGTTCTAACTAATTAACATATCAATTATGAAAAATATATATAAATAAATATAAATACATACATATTTTATATTCAACATTATTTGCTTAGTTATATTTTATTATGAACAATGATATAATTTTTAATCTTCAAATTAAAAGCAAAAAGATAATTGTTTATTAAGATAATTAATTGTTTGTTTGTATATATATATATATATATGTATAAAATATTTGTATATACATCTGTATATATACAAATATTTTTAATTTTATACAATTTTTATATATGATATATTAAAATAATCACTTTTATAATATTAATTTCAGAATTTTGATTTTTATATAAAATATTTATCACTATTACTATTATAATTATTATTAAATTTGTGCAAATTCTCTTTAAATTCTTTAAACAATAGCAATACTTTTGACTTAATGTAAGTAACTCAACAAATTAGCATTTAGGATTATTTTTAATTTTATATTTAATCTATCACAATCAAATATTTAATTATTATATAGATTATATTTACTTTTCATAAAATTTCAAAAAAATTAAAATTTAGAAAAAATATAAAATAATAACAAACTGAAGTAAATGAAAAAACTTTGAAATATATTCAGTTTTATTTAGATTTTTATGCTCTTATATTATTTTTATTTCTTTTCCAAATCAGAAACATAATTTATTTTTACTAATAATTTTAAGTGTGAAATTTAAAGGAATGTATATAATACTGGGTTTAATTATTATTGACAAAATTGACTTTTATACAGAAATTTTATGATATACTATTATATATAGCTACTATTTATATTTATATTTATACTATTTTGCAATAGCTAAATGACTATCAATTATTTAATATTTTAAATATAATTATATCATATTTGTCATCAAAATTCATATTTCAAATAAAACTTGAAAGAATACAACTATTCTATTTTTTTTTACATTAATTATTATATATATATACACATTATTGCTTTCATAATGTGTTTAACACAATTTTAAATATCATGGATTAAAATATATAGTTGAATTTGTTAAAATATACAATATCAATTAAAATATGATTTAAATATTATGTATTAAATGATATCAAATGAATCAAATATAATATTAATTTAATTATATTAATAATTATTATCTTTATAAATTTTGTCATGTGCATTTTTGTAAATTTTTTTATAATTTAAGAATGATGAATATCAAAATAAAATTAGGAACCTGAAATTCATTCTGTATAAGTAGAAAAGAAAACTGGACTAGTTATTATAAGTACTACTTGAATTATTACATTCTTATAAAAACAATGTAGTACTCTGGTGATTAATACAGTTCTAATATGCATTTATTATGCAATTTTTCTTTTATAATTTATTTTAAAATATTATTAGAAATAAAATCTTTATCTTATTATCTTTAAAATTATATAATAAAAAATAACCTCATAAATCTTACAAACTCATAAACACAAATTATATTAAATATATAAAGAAGATTTTCTTTTATATTTCTATAATTTAAATTAATAAAAAATTGTTTAATATTCTGCATTTTAAATAAGTTATAAATATAATAAAATATACATATAATTTTAAAAGACAAATATGTATCCACAATATAGCAGAATTAATATTAATCTTATAGAATATATATATATATATATTTTTTTAAATATAATTTATCAAAATATTTTCTTTTCTACTATACAAAAACTTAAAATATTGTAAATATTGAAAATCAGTAACTAAACAAAAATATCATCAAAATGTATTTGATGATATATCATAATCATGCGTGTTTTTTTGTAGTGGTTCAATACCCATAGTCCATATTACTGGTGAATCTGTATTGATAGTTACTTCAGAGCAATTATCATATGTATTTGATGTACTTACCAAATCACCAAATTGTAAAGTTGCATTATCTAAGAAATGAAAAATATCTTTTTTTTTCACTTATATTAATGTATCATCTAATAATCTTAATTAATATTAATTGATTAAAACATTTCACTTTCACTATTGATTGATCAATACATACTCAAATTCCATTTTAAACCAGTTGTTATTATACAGTTCACAGGTGCACCAACTGGTAAAAGTCCGCACCAGCTATTACTTTGTATTAAAATTTTAGGAATAATTATACTATGAAATCCTGGTCTTAAAATCCATGTCATTGAATCACTTGCAATTTGAATCACCTGGTTAATAATATAAGATTTCATGATTAAAATAAAATAAAATAAAATATTTTAAAATAAGTTACAATTAAATTAAAGAAATAATTACTTGTACATGTTCAATAAGCGTATCACTTTTATAAAGTGTATTAATATTTCCCATGATATGATCAAATCTTCCTGAGAAGTCTGTGAACACGTATATTCTATTTAGCTGTAAAAAGTAGCTTTCTCATTATTAAATATAATCCATTTGATTTTAATTTTTGTGAAACATTCATTATTACTTTTATATTTTTCATCTTTACATATTGTCCCAATTGAAACAAAGCTTTTGCATAATCTGTATGATCTTGATCAGGTGTTTCAATAATTATTGATCCCATATTCTTCAGTTTTTCAAGAATTATAGGAGAACAACTGTCCATATCACCAGTAATTAAATTTGGCACATATTCATTATGATTTTCATTTAATAAATCAATACCTTGTTCTTTTAAGTAACATAACCACTTGTATGTCCCACCATCAACAGTAACATTAATTTGAGCTGAATAATATATTTAAGATATATATATATATATTTTTGATTAAAATTTATATCCGAAAAATATCGTCATATATATTTAATCTGTATATTTTTTGTTTTTTTATTTTTAAACATAAAAACATACCATTCTTCCAAATTTGAAGTAAAATGTCATCTTTCCAATAAAGTGGACTGTTCAATATAACAACAGCATATTTATAATGTGAATGATGAGTAAATATTTGAACAGGATCCCACATTGTTGTATTCACGTTTGAACCACATTGCATGATTAATTTTGATTTATGCTTTTTTAAAACTGAAAGAAATATATATAAAGTTGAGTTATATAATACAATAATATAAAATTATATAATTTTTATTATTTAAGTATTTTCAAATTTAATATAATTATAAAAAAATTAAACGAAAGTTGGATTGGAAGTCACTATTTTTGTTATATCTTACGTAATAGTTGTTGGACTCTATTCACGATAAAAGTTAGATTCAAAATAGATTTAAAATCAAACATAATTTATAAAAAATTATAATAAATATAAAATAAATATAAAAATAATAAATTTTTTTATATAAAAATTCTAATGTATGTTGATTTACTAATATAATGTAAAAACCACGTGTTTTAATCCTATAAAAACTATCTATATAGAACATACATATATTATAATTTTTTAAAATTTTGATTATATATTTTTTATTTTATAAATAAAAAATTTATTTAATGTAAATAAATATATTAAAAAATTAAATTATTAAAAAATAAATTTATTTTATTAAAACCAATAAAATATTGTATCAATTTAATCGTGTAACCAATTCATTCAATTTCATCGTGTTATGAAACGTTGTTATATGTATAATTATACAAAAATTGTACAATAATTTTGTAAATATTTAATATTCAATACTATTGAAATAAAGTATTTCATTGAATAAATGTAATGAACATAATAATAAAATTTATTATATTCATTTTTATTATAACCTTATAAAAAATATTAAAAAATTATGACATCTAATAAAATTTGGATTTGGAAGAAAGTTCCTGGTATTATCGATCGTTATAATGATATAATTTATTCATACCCAATGTTATCACCAAGTCAAGATGTTCTTCTATATTTTGGAGGTGACATTCAGGTATATAAAATAATATTTATCATCATGATTTTATTAAATAGAAGCAAGCACAACGTAAGCATATTTTGATTATAGGATATTCAAGAAAATATGGAACATACAACTAGCAAAAAATATATAGAATGGAGTTTACAAAATACTGCTAAAATACTTAATACAAACTTTCCTAAAAAACATGTGCTATTAATTCGACCATCTAGGTGACATAATAAATTATTTTTTATATTAATAATTTTTAATATTAATAACTTCAATATTATTTTAGAATATATGGAACAATAAGCTCTTTTAATAATTTTGTATTATCAAATGAATATGGTGTACCATCATTTCTACCAATATATAATGCTTTACAACATTTGCAAGAATTAATTAAATCTTCATTAAATCATATTAAAATGTGTAATGCAAACAAGGTATATATATTATTTATATATATATATATATATATAAAACTACAAATTATAATTGAATTAAAACAAATATATTCATTGTTTAGGAATTTACTCATTTTAGTATTGAAAAATTAAATCTAACATTAATGGGCTTTAGTAAAGGCTGTGTTGTTTTAAATCAATTATTACATGAATTTCACTACTATCAAAATAAATCAGAACCTGATATGAATATTAATAATTTCATAAATCTTATTAAAAGTATGTGGTGGTTAGATGGTGGACATGCAGGTTCTAAGGATACATGGATTGTAGATAAGTCTATATTAGAATCTCTTACAAACTTAAGTAATATATTTTGTCAAGTTTGAAATTTTTTTTTAGAGAATTGTTTATTAACTTTAAATTTAAAAAATCTATGTCATTTTAGGAATAGAAATTCATGTTCATGTTACACCATATCAAATTAATGATTCTCATCGTCCATGGATTGCTAGAGAAGAAAGTCTCTTTTGTAATATTTTACAAAGTATGAAAATTCCTGTAAAACGAACTTTACATTTTGCAGATAAAAAAAGAAGTTTACAACATCATTTTAATATTCTTAAAGCTATTGGAAGTTATGCACAATAATTTGATATATATCTTATTTATAATTTTTGATAAAAATATCTTATTCAATAATTAATTAATAATATGAAAATATATAAATTTCTCAAATTTTTGAGAAAATAGTATTAGATTAATTACAAATATTTTTTACAATAGAACTTCTATCATTTAAATTAATTATAAAATATTAATCTTCATATATAATTTTATAATTTTTTATAAAAAAAAAAATAAAAGAAAACCCAATATAATAATAAAAATCCAATAATTGTGAGAAATTTTATTTATATTTATGTAAATATATTTTTTTTATGTAAATATATAACTTTTTAATTTAATATATGTATATAATATATATTATATACATATCAATAATAGAGGTTCAATTGTATGTTTCATATCACATTATATAATATTATGTATTATATTAAAATTTCTAATAACTTGAAATTTTAATATTTATGCATAAAAAATTTTCACAATATATTTTTTATTACATAATTTTTTTTTATTATATCATTTAATCAATATTTTTAATGAATTTTTAAATATTTTTATGATAGTTTAAATAACATTTCTATAATTATATAATACAAATAGTACATTTCACAAGGTAACTTTGTACATTATAAAACTTAATCTATTCACATATACACACAATAGAGTAGATATAGAAATATTAATTTAGATTAAAAAAATTATAGAAGATTTGAAAAAAGATAATTTAAATTAAAAAATTTATATAAAATAAGAATTTTCTATAGATGTTTTAAACATATGTCTATATATGTTTCTTTATTAACATCTATTTTGACATTTAGTACGATAATAAGTTATACTTCCAGATTCTGAAACAAATAGTTGCTAAATAGAAAAACATAATATTTAATACAATTTATATATATATTATATTATTGATAATTAATAATTAATATCTAATATAATGTAAATTATTTAAATTTTATGTAGTTTTTTAATAAATATATTTACCATTATTTAAATGTGATATTTTAATTTCAGCCCATTCATCAGATCCATCGCAACAATCACAATATCCATCATTAACTTTATAAGATGGTATTTTTACTAGGATTTATTAAAGATATTTATAAAATTATTAAAAGAAAAATAAACATATAATAAAATGAAAAATTATTAAATACCTATAGATTGTGAAGATGAAAGTTCACAATTAAAGATACCATTGTTACATGCATTGGTACCAGGTTCATCACTACCATCCACAGGACAATCACAATAATTATCGTTAATTTTAATAAAATCTATTTCATCTTTTGATACGATACAAACAAATTTTCCTCGCACATTTGGTAAATATTTTGAAATATCTTGATCACGCGTACCACGTAATGATACGGTTCGACCGTGTTTATCACGAAGTAGTTTTGAATGCAATGGTTCATTCCACTTTGAGTTTATTTTACCAGTAATAATATAATTAGATGTTCGTACAGATCCACTTATTAATTTTCCTACAATCGCTTGATTAAGTTCTTTGAAATAAAATAATTGATGTACAACGAATATAATAGCAGCTATGAAAACACAAATTAATGTATATTTCAATCTTTTCCGTAAAAATCGACGTTTCCAAGAAGTTTCAGTTTTCATATTTATCGATTTTTTATATTAATTATTTAATATTAAATTTTTTTTTAATAATTAAAGATATTTTTAAATCAATATATTTTTTTCATTAGTAATTTGTTTTTGCAATTATATAATTTGTTATACATATCTTATAATGAGCTTAATAAAATATGTACTTTTTAAATGAAAGATCACATCACAAATTATTTATAAATAATCAGTAATTCGTTCTATTTTTTTTGAACATAGATAAAATTAACCTGTGAAGCTTGTTATACAAATGAAGTTGTCTACAATTATCGAAGAAATTCCAATTATTGAAACAATTTGAATTTGATGAAAAAATTAACAATTTTATAATTAAAAATGTTTTTAGAATCACACATTATATGTTATATCAATCATTTTTTAACATCAATGTTAGAAATTATATATATATATATATATATATATATATATATATGCGATAAAGAGAAAAAAAATTAATTTATATATAAAAAATATATATATATGAATTTATATATAAAATATATATAGAAATATATGTAGATACAAATAAAAATTCGAAAACAGACAAATAGACATATATATTTATAATATATAATAATCAAATCAAATCTGTTAAGATTTTTAATAGCTTAACAAAAAAGACAATAAAGTTAATCAGAAATCGGCGATCTCTTTTGAACTCCTCTTCTCTCATGAATTTTATAAAACAAACAGACAAGAAGAATAAATAATAAATCAAGAACAAATATAGAGTGAAAAATTGTGAAACCAGTATCTTTATCTTTAGAAAATTGCAAATAAAATGCTATATATAAGGAAATAGAAGGATAGAAATAAGAATTGATCATTAACGCTATTTCTTAAATGTCAAAAATGTTTTTCTAAAAATATTCAAGAGATGGCGCTGATGACCAATTCTTATCCTATCTCTAATCTTTTTATCATTTGCTGCCTCATGTATCGAGTTTTATTTGCTCCAATTTTGAAAATGGTATTGATTTCATAATTTTTATTCTTGTCTACAATTCACGAAGAATTATAAATAAGAAATTAAAATTTCATTATAAGCATATGAAAAAAAATTAAAATATTAAAAATAATGAGTATTTATGAATTTTGCAATTTAACAACAAATAATTACTATTACTATTGATATTAATGAGTTTAACAAATATAATGAAAGCTAAAAATTATTTTAATTTTTTAAGCATACACGTAATTTTTTTTAATGTTAAATTTCACAATTGTAAAAAAAAAATCAATAATTTTAATTTTATAAATGCAAAATTGGACAATGTTTTAATCAATACATATGAAATATAATATACTTAATATTAAATGCTACTCTGATTGTAATTTTTATGATAAAATATTGAACTGTTTTGAAAAAGTTTTTGAAATCTATTTTATCATATATTACAATGTAGAAAAAAATATGTAAAAATTGTTGAATAATTCATAATATATAAACGAATTGTTGCAATACGTTAATATATATTTTTGAAGAGAATAACGCAATTTGTTATTACATTGGTCTTCCCATGCCACGATTCATTGGAGCTTGTGGTCCATTATCTTGACTACTTCTAGGATTTTTTATAGTTTCGTCAACAGATAAAATTAAACATGCTGCTTCAGTTGCTGCTGTTAGAGCATTAATTTTTACAACAGCAGGTTCCCATACATAAGCTAACATGTTATCACCAATATCTTCAGTATTGATATCAACACCATAAGTATGCATGCCTTTATGTTGTTTTTGTCGCAATTTATTTAAAATATTTGTTGCATCAAAACCAGCATTATCACATAATTGTCTGAAATTATTATTTTCGTATAAAATTTAAATTTGAATAATGAAATAAAAATTAGAAGCAAAAATGTATACCTTGGTATAACTTCAAGTGCACGAGCTATTGCTCCAATTAAAAGTTGTTCTTTTCCTGCTATTACACGAGAATAATCTCGCAATGTTTTTGATAATTCCATTTCAATAGCTCCACCACCAGCTACATAGGCATTTGTTTTAAATAATCGTCTTACAACCATTATAGCATCATGCAAAGATCTTTCAGTTTCTTCTAAAAATTGTTCCGCTCCTCCACGCAATATAAATGTACATGTTTTAGCACGTGATCCTTCATAGAAGAAGTTAAATCTAAAAATAATTATTTTGATATAAAATTATTGGTAAAATAATTTATTAAATTTAAAATACCTTTCTCCTCCAATTTGTCTTTCCTCAAATGTTTCACATCTACCAAGATCTGAATCTTTAATATCATGTACAGTTGTTAGAATACTTCCACCACATGCTTTCATTGTTCTTTTTAAATCTTCCTCAGGAACTCTACCTGCACAAAACATATCTCGATCTGCGAAATATTGTGTAGCAACATCACCGATTGGTAATTTCGACAATACAACTTGTGCTCCACTTTTATGGATTTTGTCAAGTTTATCATATAAAATTTGCCATTCAGCATCAACTATTTTTTGATATTCCGTAACATTATCCACGCGTATTTCAGCGTTATCTCTTTCTGCTTTAAGTTCTAATTCTATATTTAATAAAGCAATTTTACAATCTTGATATTTTTTGGGTTGCATTTCAAATCCTGCATAAGAAAATGTTTTCTTAAAAGCTACTCCTTTAACCAATTCTGAATCTTCTAATGCTCCACCAGAAACCTATATAATGTATATAATGATGAATAAATTTAATGTAGCATCTTTTATAATATTTTTATATTAATTTTTAAATAATGTTAAATAATATTAATAAATTATATTAATTTTAAATAATGTATCAATACCTTTTTAATACCAATCATATTAAGAGGTAACATTTCATCAAGCATCATAATAGCTTTTACAACCATACGACTGAAAAGCTCTTTTTGTTGATGAATTAATTTTGAACTCATAGATGTAGCTGCACATTCTTCTAAAAGTTCCACTAGTTTTGTTTGATCAGATTTATCTATTTTTACACTCACTGCATTTATTTTATCAATTGCTACTTGAAGTGCTAGACGAAGAGCTTTAATCATAATGCGTGGATGAACTCCTTCCTCAATAAATGGTTTCATTTGCTTTAAAAATTCTCCTGCTAATAAAACTACGCTTGTAGTACCATCACCAACCTATAATGTGAAAAATAATTAAAGTATGTGCAAAATATTTGTAAGATGAATATAATTTAATATGTTTGAACACTTTATTGAGATAACTATATATCTTTAAAATGTTATCAGTCTATAAGTTCTTAATATATTATTTTCTGTAAATTACTTAGTAATGTTATATTTTAATTACATTACTATTTTTACTTTTTACAGAATTTTTATTTGATTTATAAGATATTATTTACCTCTGCATCTTGAGATTTTGCAATATCTACTAAAGTTTTAGCTGCAGGGTGAACAATTTCTAGAAGCCTCAAAATGGTGGCACCATCATTTGAAATAGTTGCTTTACCATTTTGATCAACAATAAGCTTATCCATTCCACGAGGACCTAATGTAGTTCTTACAGCATCTACTACTACTTGACAAGCATTTATATTTGATATTAATTGTTGTTTTCCTTGTGCAGCATCTGTGCCTTCTTTAAGTAAAATTATTTGCGGTTGCTATAAAATATATATATAAATAAATTAGATATTCATTATTAATAATATTGATAATTATAATAATAATAATAATAATAATGATAATATACTCTCATATATCTTCCCATTTTTATTATTTTATATTTAAATGCACATGTGGTTTTATAATATTATGGCAACAGATATGAAGTCTGTCAAATTTTAAGACAAGTGAATAAAGAATTAATTTTTTTCTTTTGTTATTATATAAAATATCCACAATCAATATTCTATAAACTAATCAATATTTAATAATATTTAAAATTTAAACATTTTATAATACATTAATTATATTGATTTCATATACAATGTGGAAGCCGAAATTAATCACCATATAAGGTTAGATCAATTCAAATTATAATACGATTTTCATTTTTGTATATATATTTTAATTTATTATTGTTCTAAGATAATAGTTAATAATATTTTTCGTTAATACCGAAAAAATTACATACTTTGTTTATATAAATCAAATTAATTTTATAAGTTTCTCTTATAACAAAATCGCCAATATAAATTCATATTTTGAGTAAAAGTTTTATATTTTTATAAAAATTTTATATTCTTTGAAATAAAATATTTAACTTATAACTTACCATTTTTATATTTTGTATTACAATTTTTTAGTTTTTTAAATATTCGCTCACTATACTTGAGCAAAGTACTTGAGTAACCTGTAATAGTATTCGAGATGATTCTGCTAGGATACAAGCGTTAAGTATCGTTCACATTTAACGGAAGTAAATCCATCAAAAATAATTGACCAATAAAAATTTGAGATTTAAATTTGTTAACATAATATTATGTAAGATAATTTGTAGTATATTATTTGAGATAATTTAAATTTTAATTTTTAAAATAGATAATTATATAAAAATGAAAAATAAATATTATTATTAAAATTGAAATATAAATTGAGATCTTTAAAAATATAATTATTTTAATTGTTTATATATTGTAAATTCAATATTTTCTAAATTAATAAAAAATATAATAATATAAAGAAATTAAACAATCATTTAATATTTAACTTTTATTAATTTTGAATTTTCTATTAGATTATTTTTTTTTAATTTTTATAGAATTTCTATAGAATTTTTTTTAAAATTTGAAAATATTTTTTTAGATATAAGTTTTTTTACAATAAATATTTAATAAATATTTATATAATATTTATTATAAAATTTTCATGTTTTGTATTTCATATATTTTAAAATTTATTAACAATTGCTGATATATGGTGTTTATCTAATGTAAAGATAATATCAGCTATTTAATATAAAATTTTTGTAATATAGCATTGATTAAATAAAAAGATTCTATTTATCTATCAAAAAAAAGGTTAATTAACATCGTAATAAGTGTTAATTAATATCGTAAGAAAGTAATATAATTATGACTTTTCTATATTTATTATAATAAAACCAGGATTTATCATTTACCATACATTTATTTTTAAACATTGAAATTATCTGTTTTATTTTTCGATTGTATACGCTTATTTATATGTGTGTATATATATATATATAGATAATACACAATTATCTATTCTGGTGAATAGCTTAAGTCTTAAAATTATTCTAGTAGTACTAGAATTAGCTTTCAAACGGGATGTTCAAGTTTCTAAAATTTCTTTTAATAATTAATAATTCTGAAAAGTGTATATCTTGTTTTCTATAATATTTTTAATTTTTAATATATTTCAATAAGAATATAGAGTTTTATAAAGTTTTAGATCAAGATAATTTTATTGCGAGGTAAAAGAATATACATACATATATACACATATATATGTATATATTTTAATTTTGCATTACATTCTTTAGTATAATTTCACATACTTACCTTTCTAAAATTATTTGGTTCATTTTCATATGATCTTTCATATGATGTATTTTTTTTTTTTTTAATATTTGCATTTATACTCGTCGTTATTAATTTTATAAATTTTTTTTATTTATTTACAAATATTAATTTGGAAGAAATTTAAGATAATAAAAAATTCAAGATGTCAAAGATATGAAGTTAGTGTGAATTACATGAAATATGTACATATCCAAATATGTATAATATATGTGTTGTATCATCTTGCATGATTTTATATCGTTGCACATGCGTAAAATTCACCTGATGCCAATGAAAAATTGATATTGTTCGAAATTTTAACGCAAAAACTTCGACTATTCTGTCAGTAGTTAATAATGAAATCTTGAATCTGATGGATCTTAAATAGTAAGTAAACGATCACATATATCGTCAGTATATTTATTTTGATGATTTCCAATTCAACTTATCAAAATATTGTTTGATTTTTATACATTTATAATCGCGCCATTTTTATTCTTTATTATTATTACTTAATATACGTTAAACAAAATTCCAACAATTAGTAGTTATCGTGATTATCAAATTTTGAAGATTATATATGTTCATACAATTTATATAATTTTCAATTAAAAATCTTAAGCTATGTTATTATAAATTTTATATGTATTCTTTTATGAATATTTTTTTCATTAAAAATCAATATTATTAAAAATCTTCTATATGTTTTTTTCCATTATATTTATATTTTTAATGCTATATGTAATAATATAATTACATATAGCAATATATAATAGTTACATACAAGTTAAATAAGTTCTATATTTTATTATTAGAAATGATATAATTAAAAGTGAAATTATAAGAATATATATAAGATAGTAATAAAATTGTATAAGAATAGTAATAAAATATATAATATTCGTATGTTAGTTTCGTATGTTAGATTGTTATGTAAAACAAATTTTGAATACTTTAAATATTTTTTACGATGAAAACATTAACAGGTTATGTAATATATAAAAATCTGTAATATTAATGTAAAATTAATATTAATATTTAAATTAAAATTAATATTAAAATTTAATTTATTTCTTAATGATAAAAATTATAAGATTTTAATAGTATTGTTTTAATTTATTTTTGTAGAGAGCATAAAAATTTCAACTTTTTCATTATAAGCAAGCATGAGATGTTTATCGCGTTTATCATTCCAGTGATACCAATCAAAAAAGAAATAATAATAAATTCTATAACAAATTTTGCATAAATTGTATTTTAAAAATTATATGAATTGAATATAAATTAATAAAATATATTATAAAAAAATAACATAATTTTAAATATTCGAAGATAAAAATAATGAAATTTTTAATATATAAAAATATTTAAAAATATTTTGTATATTTATAAATATATATAATTAATTATTAATTTAAAGAAAAATATAATCGAAACAAGAATTTAAATTTGTAATGTATATTCAAAGAAATATTTTTATACGTACTTGAAGTTGAAAATAAATACTAGCAAATATTTATAAATGAAAATTAATTTATGTGATCATTGGATTGCATATATATATATAAAATATTAATACATAATAATAATAATAATAATACATAATTTTATTATAAAATATTTATGTATGAAAATTATCTTAAAGTTTAAAGAAAGTATTTATGTATATTTAGAATTATTAGAAAGAAGAAAATAAGAAATTGAAGAATATTAGAAGTAAAATTAATGTTAGATATGTTAGATCGATAATTGAAATATCTAATAATAAATGAAATATTTATATTATAAATTTGAAAAAACTCGATGTAAAAAATTATAAATTACACAAAAGTTATAAAAACTTTTTATTACTACTTATAAACTTATAACTTTTTTTATTTATAAAAATTATATAAAATTTTATAAAAATTGTGGGAAAAAATATTTATCATAAAATTATTATTTGAATTTTCTTGTTAATATATATAATATATTCTTATTATATAGATAAAATTTTTTAATTCATTTATATACAATAAATTTTCGATATTCTGCAAGTTTTTATAATTTTTAAAAATAAAAATAAAATTTATATTTTAATTTATTTTTAACAAATCAATGAATATTTTATTATATATATAATAAATTAACAATAAACTTATTGAAAAATGTAACAAATTTTATATTGTTAAGTATGTATAATGAAATTTTATATTTATATTTTACAAAAGAAACTAATAAAAAAATAATTTAGAATTTGATTATATGTTTTCAATCAAATGATTTATTATGATTTTAAAATAGAAAAGCATTTATTAATTTTGTTTTTAATATTTAGAACTTTTTTAGAACATTTAAAACTTTTTATTAGAATATTTTTACGAATGATTTTAAAATGCTAAAATGTTGTAAAAATTCTGTTTATTATCTAAACTATATATGATTATTTAACAAGTTCTTTTATCATATATTTTGCAAACTTATTCAATAAGTATCAATTATTATTTCTTAAAATTGAATATATAAAATTAATAACGACGAATAGTGTCCAAGTTTTTGTCAATAATTTTTCTAAATAATGGGATATATTTTTCACATTTTTAGTGTTTTTACAATTATATTATATAATTAATTTTGAAAGATTGAATTTTGAACATAATTATTATATTATAAACATGGAAAAATTAAATAGCTTTGAATGATATGTATGAAGATATATGTTATTTGAATCTCCATTTTGGAATAATTTGTACATTTTAATATTATCCAATAATAATTTTTTTATAATAATATTTTTTAAAAAATAAATTTAACAAATTTTTATTTTGTAGCTTAAACAGTCTATATCTATATCAAATTCATTTTATTTCATAATATATATATATATATATATATATATATGTATATGTATATTTATAAATAATTTTTTCTTTATTTCTTCATAAAAAAAATTTGTCTTCTTTTATAAAAAGAAGAGGCAAACTCGTATTTTACGCTTTGATCTGTGAAAATTAATAACATCTATAAATAAATATAACATACAATGATAATATAGATTAAGTAAGTAAAATAAGACTTAAGGAATACAAAAAATAATTTACAAATTGGTGGGATGATATTTATTATTAATTGATAAAAATAATCTGCATGTTGAATTAATTTTTAAAAATAAGTTTTGATCGAATATTTTTTATTTTAAATTTAAAATATTCAAATTCCTATTTATAATAAATTGATGAAACTATGAAACAATCAAAAGTATTAACATCCCATTCGCGTGTTTGCTTACATTAATATATTTCGTGGAACATTCACGCATCGATCATTTAAAAATTAACCAACTAAATTGCCATAAAAATTTTTGAGTTAAATTAATGAACAAAAAGTGCACTTTTATTAGGGCGAGAAGCAAGCATCAATAAGAAACATTTATAAATCATATTTTGAACAGATATTTATTTATTGCTCCGGTGCTTTTGAAAGAATTTGAACCAATTTTGAAAGAATGAAGATTATTTGGATAATTGGTGGACCAGGATGTGGAAAAGGAACACAATGTAAACGAATTATTGAAAAATATGGATTTTATCATATAAGCAGTGGTGATCTATTACGAGAGGAAGTTGCTCGTGGTAGTGCTCGAGATGCTTTTCTACAGGAAACAATGTCTAAAGGTTTATTTGTCTCAACGGTAAATTATTCTTTATAATTAAAACTAAAAATAATTTAAGAAGAAATTTATGCACAGATATTTTTCATGTATATCTATGTTTTATATAAAATATTAATGCATATATAATTATGTAAAAAGCACATTTCGTTGATTTTAATGATATTGTTATTTTGATTTGTCAAACTTAATTTAGCTTAATAGTCTAGTTTCATATATGCGGATATAATTTTATTCATGTATAACTTCTTCTTTCTTTGTATATAATCAAATTTTTAATATATATAATATTATATAATTTTATATATAGATGATTTTTTTTCGTATTTTGTTTAGAAATTTGTATAGAATATGATTATAACATAAAAAAATTAAAAAAAAAAACTTTAATTTTTTCAATATTTGAAATGTTTTCCAATATTAAATATTTGAATAAACAAACGATAAGATAAATGAATATCTTTTATGATATCAAGAATATAAATATTTCGATATAAACTATTTTTAGAAAATATATGAAAATAAATTTTAAGAATTATTTCTATTATTTTATTTTACAGATTAAATTATTAATTTTTTAAATTAATATTTTAAATTTTTCAAAACTTAATATAATTATAATATAGTTATATATTAATAAATATTTATTGTACATATATTTTTTATATTAAAATATTTTTTGTAATAAACGAATAAATTGGAATTGTTTTTTATTAGGATATTGTATTGGATCTGATAAAGGAACGAATGCAAAAAATTAAACAAGAAAAAAAGACAGAAGCTGGATTTCTTATTGACGGATATCCCCGTGAATTGGGTCAAGCTCTTCTTTTTGAAAAGAACGTAAGCATTAACACAATCAATTATAAAATATATTTGTTAATAAACAATTCCTGAAATATAAAGAAATAAATAATATTAAATAATAATAATAATAATAAATAAAGAAATATTATTAAAGTTTTATATAGTTTTGAAAATAATTGAATAAATTAAATTAAAAAGAATGTTGCAATAATGTTAATATTGAAATAAGATTTATATATGTATTATTTCATATGTAATTAAAATTTTTTTTTTTATTTTTCTTCTTTCGAACTATATATCCATATCTATATTATATTTATAATATATATATATATATATATTTCATAATGTATTTGTGCATATGATACGTAATAAAAAAAGCAAAAGCTAAGAAATTGATAATATGAGGAAAGAGAGAAAACAAAATTTTACATATTTAATCAATTTAGGTGTGTCCTGTTGACTTAATTATTTTCTTTGATGCTTCAAACGAAGTATTAGAGAAAAGATTATTAGGACGTGCAGAAATCTTAAACAGAGTTGACGATAATGAAGAAACGATTAAAAACAGAATCAAACTATTTAATATGAACAGACATATAGAAATCATTAATCATTATAAAGAAAAAGTTGTAAACGTAAGTATTTGTATATGAATTTTCTATTTATAAATTTCTTATTTTTTGCATGAATACATAGAATAATAAATTAATTGAAAACTATTTTATTTAGATCGATGCTAATGGCAATGCAGATGAAATATTTAATGAAGTTTCAAAAGTAATTGATATTTTGTTAAATAAATCTTAAATCATGTCAAATATAAATGTAGATCTTCACTTAAATCATCTAATCATTTAAAATTATATTAATCACTTTAAAGTTCTACAATGGATGATTCTATGATCTTGATATATCAAAATGATTAAATCAAGAAATTTATTTAGTATAAATTTATAAAAAATTTATTTTAACAAAGTCTAACAAATTCTAATATATGATTAATGTAATAATGATGTATATTATGTTGTAAATGAATATTGAATATCTGAAATATTGAATCTGTTATTAATAATATATTATAAACAATATACATCTACTTATTGAAAATCATTATAATTAAATATCATTACTTCAAGCTATCTGTTGAAAAGATTTTCATATTTTCCATATTTTTTAAAATATTTATCTAAGAAAATCTAAGAAAAATATTTTTTAAAATATTTATCTATAAATTTAAGAAAATTAAAAATAATAAAATAAGAGATATATTTTTTGTTTTTGCTCGTTATATTTTATATTTATATTTTACGATTTTTATAAATTAATTTTTTAAAGAAAGATTATTTTCTTTAATTAAGTTTAAAAAAATTAATTATGATTTATTATTATGTTGTATTATTATATATTTCAATGTCTGTCAATTGTCTTAATTGGAATTCCGTTTGTATCTATTGTATATATATCGCGTTGATATACAAGTTAATTATCTTTATCCGACAATCAATTACATCTGTGCATTATCGAGAAATATTCAAATATTCAAATATACAAAAAAATACAATTGTCTCACATATTGGAGTAAATACTCAATTGGATAAGATTTTGTTGTGATTTTAAAAATTTTAGAAATGAAGAAAATAATTTTAATACTTTTAATATACTTAACATGTTTAATATTAAATTTAATTGTATGCGATAATTGTTGTGAAATTAATTCACAACAATTACCATATTATAAATTGATGAAATCTAACGCCCGTTCGGATCAGTTAATACTTTCGAGGACAACAATTAAAAATGTGAATGAATGTAGAAAGTTTGCTTCGAACAAGAAAGCTTTGGCATTTAATTACGGTATAGAAAATAATGATGGTAAGATATCATAAAAAATATATATATATATATGACAATAATTGAATAATAATATGGAAATGCACATTAGAAAATCGCTTCTATTTATATAGAGTTCAATATTGGCATACATAATAGAAATAAATCATTGAGAAAAATATGCCAAGCACTTCAGTGTCCTGAAATTTATAATTTTACTACACTTGTGCAAGATAAAAATTATAAATATTATAGCATGTATCCTAGTGTCATCCCAATTGGTAAATAATGTGGAAAGTAAAAATATTCAAACTATATTTTTAATAAAAATTTGTTAGAAATTATTTTTAGGTTCTAGTTTTACATTGGCCTGCATCCCTAGGACAGGAATATTCGCATTTTCAAGCAATAATTTGAATTACAGCCAAGCCCAGATATCTTGTCAAAAAATAAATGCATCACTTACTCATATAATTAGCGAAGAACGTACCAATGGACTCGCAAAATATATTTCATTAGACACACCTACTTTCGTTGGACTCAGTAATTATAACAATGAAAAAATATGGAAAAATGAATTTGGTATTCTATTGATAATATTTTATAAAATTAAATTTATCTAATTATTCAAATTTTTATTTTATTTTTTTCATTTAAAGAAAAATATTTTATTAATTTAATTATTAATTAATTGATTAATTTATTAGTTGAAGATATTCAAAGATTATAATATATTTAAGTAAATTTATAATATTTAATATTTTCTTCATAAATTTTAGAAATTAAAAATAATTAATAAAAAAATTATACAATTTTAGGTGAATCACTTTTGTGTTTTAATTATAGAGCATGGGGAAGAGGACAACCATCTCATTCGGTAGGATGTGTTACACTTGTATCATCTAAATTCGGACCTTTCTGGAAAATTGTACCTTGTGATAGCATCTTAACTTTTATCTGCGAAATTTCACCAATGTATCGATATTTACATAATTAAAAAATTAAATGCTTTTAATTTATAAATTCAAATGTACTATTGTTACTTATATTATGAAACAATATTTGAAATAAATATTTTGCAAAAATAAAAAAATTCAATTATTAAATTATTTATAATATTATAATTATAATATAAATATGAATATATAAATAAAGGAAAAATAAATATTATTTTTTATTTTATTATTGAAATATAAAATCATATAATAAAAAGGATAAATTGATGTATTAAGAACACAAATATTAATTATATACAGAAGTTTAATATGGTTACAAGTATCTTTTTTATTGTTAACAGAAAAAAATTTATCCAAAAAATTATTTACATTTGAATTAATTTGAATTTATAGTCCATAAAAAAGAAAAAATACAATTTTCACTCTTTGATTATATACAATTCTATAACTATATTTTTAAAAATTGTGCTCCTTTCCATTATTTATTTATCATCTATCATATGTTTTTTAAATTGATTGCTTAATACATAAAACCAGCTACTAAGCTGTATCAATATTTTATTTAGTATTTTAGTAGTAATTTAGTAATAATATAATAACAATTTGATTATATTAATATTTCATTGCTTAATAACATTTAATATAAGCAAAAAATTAATTTTTAAGATTTTATGCAAATAATATACATTTGAAATAAATAGTAAATTATTTTGTTAAATATCAAAATTTTCCATAAATAAAAATTTGAAATATTATATTATTATTAAAATTATTATTAAAATTTCTTCAAAAATTTTTTTCATTCAAAATTTTATATGCACTAAGCAATGAAAATGAAATAATTTTCGTTTACTTATTTTCATATATACAAACCAATTATTTTCAAATTATTAATTTAAATTTTAAAAATAAAATAACATGCAATATAATTTTATATACAAAATTATTATATTTTTATAATAATTTTAAATTTCCTCCATTTATATTTTTCAAATAAAAAATTAATTCTTTTTAATATTAAAAATAATTGTATAATGTACACATGATTAATTTGAGACATTTGACTTGCATTTTATAAATGATGTATTTTTAATCGTTGATATAAATATATTTACAATCTATATCAAAGATTATTTACGTAATTAAATATTTTAAATATAAATGGAAATATTTTTTTAAAACAGAATAAATAATTAGTTGAAATGCAAATATATGAGAAAAATTTATATAATTTCACTTATATAAAAATGTTAATACCATACTTTATTCACAATGTCGTTGTTTTTTCAACTAATAATAATTAAATAGTAAATAGTTTAATGTTCTAAAGGAAGACAAAGTATTTTATTAAAATTATGATATTCAAGTAATTAGAACATTACATTTGATCTATCTATATTTTAAATTTTAATTTCGTTATAAATTTGAAGAAAATTGCTGTGTAAAAATAGTAAACTATAATTAATATTATATATGAAATTGAGAAAATTTTTGCTTTTACTTAGGACTATTATTGTCACATATTGTTAACTTGCAAACATGTATGGAATTTAAATTTGCAAATAGAAATGTTGATTCATAAAATGTAAACATATTACATAAAAATCTTATATTAATGCTTCAGCATTAATGTATAATATATAAAAGTATAAAAGGATTTATTATTGATATTCTTTTGTATGAAGTGATATCAATTATTGGACCTTTTTTAAGTGCGGTCAATATGCTAAATTGTTATTAGATTAAATTGAGTGTGCATAAAATTATAATGCAAATATTTTTTGTTTATAAAAATATAAAGAAGGAGAAAAAATATGAAGTAAGAAGTAAAAACTAATGAATAAAAAGATACTTCTTTAACAATTATTTATAACTTATACAATTATTGAGATTAAATTTGACCAAACTATCAATTTAATATTATTTATTTTGCATTGTATGCATTTGCTGCATTTATTCAACATAATAAAAAGTCAGAAATATTTAACATAATTTCTTCTAACATATAAACATATACATTATCTTTATATGTACAAGTATAGATATTGCAAAAAGAAATCTATAAGAAATTTTAAACATGATTAATGTAAAAATGTAATATCAATGTGTTTATTAAAGAAGTGTATACATCAAAAGAAGATTTTGAAATCTATTATGCAACAAATTTGTGCTTTCATTTTAAGTTTGGGGACGGATGCTACATAAAAGATACTTTCAAATAAGATCTATTTTAAGCATGATTCTTTAATAACATGTAGCATACTGATAATTGTAATACTATATATGAATATAGATATATTGCAATATTTGATTTACATATGAACTTTTTAAGGATCTTGTACTTGTGGTATAATTAGATTTTTTTAGTAATTGAATGTATTATATTAATTCTATGAACAAATATAAATGCAATTAAATAGTATCAATTAAATGACATTTGACTATAATAATAATAATAATAACATTAATAATAATAATAATAATAATAATAATAATAGTAATAATAATAATTATGATAAATAAATTTGATGACAAAATAAACAAACAAATATAGTTACCAAAATTTAACAACTTCCAATATCTTTTTTCTTATTTGTAAAAAGAAAATATTTTATATTTTATAATTATTTCACTCCATTCAATTATAATTATATTTCATTTAAATAAGCTACATTCAGCTGAAATGTGTAAAAATTTTATACAATATTAATATTCTACTTTATATATTACATTAAATATCATTCAAAATGTAATGATATAATTTTTAATTGAATTGTAAACTAAAATTATGTAAATACATAATATCTTTAAGTAATAATAATAATATAATAATTTGAATGCATAATGTTTAAGATTTTATAAACATTAAATATATTTACTTAGAAAAAGTTTGTATTGAAAGTTCTTTTATTAAAAGCTTTTTAATAAAAGAAAAAAATTATTTGAAATGAATTGAGAAAAAAAATGAAATCATTACTTTTTGAAAGATATACTTATTAACAATGACATTCATAGTGACAGTATTAGTTTCATTGGCCCTGGCACTTCAATCCTATAATCACTGCAATCTGTTTGTATCAGACTAGAATTTTTAAGCTGATATATATAGCAGCTAAATTGCAAATTACTATAGGAATTTATTATTTTCTTTAATTCATTTATATTATTAGATATTTACATATTCGCACATAGCTAACATATGATTTGAAATAATGTGATTATAATTGGCTTGCTATTTTTTTCTTTTTTAGATGAAAGGTTAAATATATTTCATCAAATACTGATGTAAAAAATTAAATATTGTTTTGTTTGTATTTATTTCATATATCTTTAATAATATCATCCTATACTTTTGTTAAATTTTGTTTATTTAAAAAAATAAAAAGATTTGAAATATTCAACAGTTTCGTGATTATATGGAACAAAGTTATTAATATGTAATTTTTTAAAGTGAGCTTTAATGTATTTTTTCACTTTTTTATTTAGGATAAAAATTATTATTCATAGTTTGCTGCCTCATTTAGTCATATTATAATACGTGATGTAAAGTATCACAAATATTTATTATGTAGCACCATTCCAAGCTATTATATTAAACTTATTTCATTTGAAATAGGTACATTCAATACTTTTTTAATGTATTATTTCTTGAAACTCAATACTGTTAACGTTTTTATAACAGAATTATAAAATTATGCAAAGAAAAATTAAATACATTGGCACTTAAGTTATTCGATGAACTTAAGAATAGTTATTATTATGTTGTAATGCGAGGCAGCTTTTCAATAAAAATATAAAATGCATAGTCTCTATTTGTTTGTGTAATTTAGCAATTTAAGTACAAATATACTTCTATAGTTACGAGATGTAATTTAAGGAAATATGTATATCAGAACGATATATTAATTTTTAAAACATGGAAATGCTTTAAAATAAATCTCTATATATGTTTATATCAGGTATTCATTACTAAAATATGTTGTAAGTTTACCTTAATTAAGTAATGAACTAATAATTTTTTATAATTATAGGACAATTTGAAAAATGTATATTACATATATCTTAAAAACATTTAAATGCTACTAAAAATAAAATGAAAGTACTAAATAAAGTACTTACAATACAATAAAGTAAATTATCGTAAAAAAAAAAAAAAAAAATTTTTTTTAAGTCAGGAATGATATATGGAATATTTTGTTTAGTCAAATAAATACTGTTACTACAATAGCGAAACAAATTAAAAATGCCGCTACTAAACGAATAAATATAAAAATTATACAGTAATTATAAACTATTCTTCCATATTGTTTGTATGGAAAATGAAATTAAAATAGCAGCATTTTATATGGAAAAAACATACTGCAGAATTTATGAGTTGATTAATCTGGGCTGTTGATTGACGAAGATGCAACAGGTACAAATTGTTCCAAAATTTGGCCCATTGTTTGTTGTAACATTGCTTGTTTCTCTTCTAAGGCAACAACCTATTCATATAATTTGATTTAATTAATAACTATAATTTAAAAAAATATATAAAATATTATAAATTTATAATTCATATAAACAAACAATATATTCATATAACAAATAATTTAATTTAGTTAGTTAACATATCGAATATCATGAGAATCACTAGTGATTGTCCCACAACTTATTAATGGGATTATTTCTAGTAATATAAAATATAATTATATTTCAATTATTATGTAATACATATCTATTATATATATCACATAATAATAAATTCATGATTATTATTAATTGCCTTGGGTAAATTCATTAGGCAATAATATGAAGTGCAGCATTCAACATTATTAATAATTTTATAGCTTTTAGTTTAATAGTTTTAA
Organism: Apis cerana; assembly: GCF_029169275.1. Taxonomy (NCBI): domain Eukaryota; kingdom Metazoa; phylum Arthropoda; class Insecta; order Hymenoptera; family Apidae; genus Apis; species Apis cerana. The sequence continues at coordinate 10,278,028 of NC_083858.1, read as the reverse complement.
ACAATTTTTAATACACTTACCCTTTCTAATAATTGATTATAAAGTGCAAATGGAACATAAGTAGGAGGCGTTCCAGGAGTAGTTGAAATTTGTTCAAGATGTGGAAATGAATCAGATTTTTGATTTTGACTTTTATCCTTCTGTTTACTTTCTTCGCTTTCTGCTTCTAATTTATTAATACAATCGGCGACATTCGTTGTCGTTAATACTCTGGATTAAAATTAAAAACATATGTTAATTAAAGAATGTATTAAATCTATTAAAATATTCAAGATGGGTTTGTTTATATTATATATGTTATATTTTTTATATAATATTGTTTATATTATATATATATAATATTGTAATATTATTTATATTGTATATTGTATACTATATTATCTATTATTTTTTGCATTTAATTTAAAAAAAATGATTTTAACAATTATTATTTTACCGTGAACAAGGACGTTCTTTTTTTTCTTCAGATTTATCAACACGATCTACTGATACAATTTTTCTCCTTTCCAATTGATTTAATTTTAATTCTTCTACCTAGAAATAATAATATAAAAAATTATGAGTTTATATAATTAAAGAAATAATATCTATTATTATAATTATTATTATAAATCTATAAATAAATTGTAAATTGTAAATTGTAAATAAATTTATTAATAAAAATATAGAAATATATTATTGATAAATGAAGGAATAAAATATATTAAATTACCCAAGGAGCTCTTCTTCTTGCTTTTACAGCTAATCCTTCAGGTTCTTCTTCTCGTAATTGTTCTAACATAGTATCTGCATTACCATTTGCTAAACTATCTTCCTATATTATATAAATAATATATCATATATTTTAAGAAATACAAATATTTTAAATGGTGATTAATATATATATTAAATATTAAACTAGTGCCAAAAACACTAACAGGTGTTGTAGTAATTGTTGGTCCGGCAGCGTGACGTCTTAAACGTTGTGAAGAAGGTGGTCGTCGGTGGGGTGCTTTAGCTCTAGAAGCTGTTAAATGCGAAAGCGGTGCTCCTTCTCCTCGTTCTACCCCATCTAACTCTTCACCCAAAGCTATATTTGTATTTCCATTACCATTATTAGTTCCTGCATCACCTACGAGACGTTTTAAATTCGATGTAGCTGAATATCCACCTATATTTTTCCTTTCTCCACTACTTCCTCCAATTCCTGAAGAAGTTGATGTTGTAGAAGATACGCCTGTTGATATTATTTTTTTAGTTATATCTATGATAAAAATAATCTCACCAGTTAAAAAAAAAAAATAAATATCTTACATATAATTTTCATAATAAAAATTTTTATAATTTTAGATACTTAAAACAAGAAACATATATTAATATATCAAATACCTGTAGGTACATCTTTTACATCCAAAGTTTTTTTAATGTGTGTTTTTCCATTCTTCTTTACCTGATGAGAATGTTTTGAAACAGACTTAATAGGAGCTTTAAGTTTTTGTTCATGATCTTGGTGATCAGGTAGAACATTTAATACTTCAACAAAATTATCAGGAAATAAACCTACTTGACCATTTAATTCTCCTACCCACCAACCCTACAAGTAATTTCATATTTATGACATAAATATACTCATATCTTTTTAACTTAATTCATAATAAATGCATATAAATTGTATTTAAACAATACCTTATCAGAGGCATTTGTAGACAGAAGAGTTATTATATCTCCTTCATTTAATGTTAATTCATCTACATTAACAGCTTCATAAGGAAAAAGTACTTTGCACAATTTTCTACTCTCTTGATCTTTGTGTTTGTCAGATTCTTCATAAACTGGAGGAGATACAAAATTTGAAGGAAAGACACCCACTCTACCTTTAAGCCTACCTCTCCACCATCCCTCTTCTATTTCACCCAAAAATTCTATAGAATCTTGTGGTACTAAAGTTAATTCATCTTTATTACAAGGTTCATAACTAAAAAGAACTTTACAAAATCGTCTTCGAGATCCTCCATTTTTTAAGGAAATATCTTCAGATTTGGCATTAGCAGCTCCTTCACTTACTCCACTTCCTGTACTTCCAACTGTTCCACTTGAAATAGGTTCTAATACCTATATTTAAATAATATAACTATTATTTAATATGTATAACTTATATAAATATTTGTTTTATACTGAATATTTAAATAAATTTTATTTATGTGTTATATTGATATTATAATTATAATATCATAAATATTGAAAGAAAATTAAATATATAAAAAATTACATACTTTGACAAAGTTATCAGGAAACATGCCACGTTTATCTCTTAAAGTGCCTTCCCACCAACCACCTAACATCACTTTAATTTCTGTAATAATATCTCCCTTTTTCAAAGTTAATTCATCAGGTTCTTGTGCTTCATAATTATATTCTACAATTGCCTCCATATTTTTATATTAACAATAACTTTTTAACACATGAATATCACAACCTTGTATCTGTAAAAAATATACAATTTATATTAGAAACATTTAAAATAATTATAATTTATATGTTATGTATAAATTGAGCACGTAAATGATGAATAAATGACAAGAAGATTTTAAATAAAGTCACTTTTCTCGAATAAAAATTTGATAGATTAATTTATTTACATGGGCAGTTCAGAATAAAATTTTTAATCGTTTTCCTTGTAGCGAGTTCGTATTATAAACGAACAAATTATTCTCTGCGAAAAAACAGATTGAACACAGAATGTAACATACGTATGAGTTAAGACAAATTGCGCGTTTGTAAAAGTCATTTGTTCCTCATGCATCCTCCACCTTTCATGTCACTACACGTACTTATTATACTCATTTTATTATAATATCTAAGAAATATGACGTTGTAAACTGAAAATTTAGGCGTATCCCATATTCGGTTAACAGCTCAATATATCTGTCATCGCGGCCATTTTGGACTCCAAGCTCAAGTGAACTTCAAGATGCAATTTGTGTGTAAGGTGCGCATGCTAACCTATCGCTGACTCAAAGAACGCGCCAAACAATTCATGATTCATTTTTACTATATATGTGAAGTTCGTCAATGAATATTATTTTATGAGATATTCAAGATTATATGAATATACGTTGATAATTCATAAAAGATATTGCTAATTGAATTATGATTATTACTTTATATGTAATTATCATTGATTTAAATACATATGTAGTTTTAAAAGATGTAGGTTACCTACCGATAGTTATCACAGTTAGTATCAAACATTTATATATATTTTAAGAAAAACGTTCTTCTAGTTATGACTTATTGTTTAATTTCAAGCAGTTGATTCATACTTATCGAGTACCTCCTATAATAAAGACTCTCACGTATTGAATATGCGCAGAGCATACAAAGTTTTCTGTATACCTAACGTTTTGAGCGATTCTTAATGAGGTCAATTTATAAAATATTTTATAGTAATATTATTTGATATATCATATAAAAATCTGATTTCAATTAAATTTTTTAATAATTAATACTATAACAAAATATTAAATATAATATTTGATAATGATAATCGAGAAAATTTATTATTATTAATAAAAAGTATATATTTTATTTATAGCTGAATTAAACATCAAATTAAACAGATATTATAAACTCAAAATGTATATTTATAACTATCGATCAAATTGTTCAAACAGAATGTGTGGAATATTCTTATATTATTAATATATGATATGTATGTGCCGTGATAAAAAAAGCTGTTAATTTTGTAATTAAAATATATTTATTATTTTATTATATTTTTTAATATATTACGTAAAAAAAATCATTATATGAATCCTATAACTATATATGTACGTCGTAGTTTATTTTACCTTGAGTTTGATAAGATTCAAATAAATATTGTGTTATTATCACTATCGTATCGTGAGAATTGTAAATAATTGACTAAATATCTTACTATAAAATTAATTAAATCAATTGATTAAAAAATATATAAATAAAATTTATGTGGTTTATTAAATACTTGTAATATAAACGAAATATTTATACAATTAAAAAGAATCAAACATAAAAGTTCATATAAGTGAAATGTTATCATTGTGATTTTATATCGTACGATTCAACGAATATTATCAATATTGATAAATATTATCAATATTTAAATAAATTCTTAATAATCGTACATATAAAAGATCATTTTATATTTAACAATCTAACATCTTCAATAATGCATTTCATCAATATGCAATTTTGCTAAATAGATGCAAGTGGCATTAAAAATATGTACGTGCTCAATACAATAATATTATAATATTATTATCAATGTAAAATTGCAACATTATATTACAAATTGTATTGAATTTAAGATTTGCAAGAAGATAATTAATTTATTAATTTTGCATTTACATATTGTATATATAGGTTAATTTTTACCTGATAATTTCTTTTGATAATAGATTATTATGATTTTCTAAATCCATGAATTTATTTGATGTGAAAAATAAAATATTTTTGTTTCAACCAATCTTCACTTCAACAAGTCAGGTTAACTTTTAATATATTAACTAAGTGATTTCAAAAATCACATATCTATCATGTTTTGTGGTGTTACATAAATGTATTTATACATAAGTACATATTGTCAATTTCTTATTATTCTTATATTCTTTTTTATCATTTTTAATACATAAAAACAAAATAAAAAGAAAATCAATTAAAATGACAAACATTAAAAATTAAAAACTTGAAAGGAATCTTGTAAGATAGATATATTTTATTATGTTTTTAATTGTGTGAGTTTCTATTTTTTTATTTTTTTTTTATAAGATTGATATTAAGATATTAAAAAAAAGAATATATATATATATTTTTTTATGATATTTTTCAACTTATCATAAGAAATTCAATTCTTATATAATTTATTTAAATATAGCATCAATTTTAAGAATTATGAACAATTTATCATCATGAGTATTAATGATTTCTTATATGATTCCCTATATTATATATATATTCATGTACATTGTAGCATTAGAAATATGAATCTTCCAAATTCTTCAGTGTGTGCATTGCTTCTTTGCATTAAGTTTTAAACAGAGGCACATAATTGAATGTTTTTTGTCAAAATAGAAATTAAATTAAAATATCGAAATAAAATATTATAACATCAATTTAAATTGAAACATAAAAAAATTAAAAAAAAAAGAGATTAATAAAATAATTTTTAAGAAGGAAACGAAAATTTTATCTTAATGATTAATAAAATTTGAGGATAACAAAAGTAACGATTTTTGATTGATTAAAACAGATTTCTTTAAGAATAATAAAACAATATTCTACAAAAGATCGAACAAATGAAACACAGCCGAACCATTAATTTAATCATCCGTTCATCCATGATCGAATTCAACGATAATATATAATGAGAATTCCTTTACATTCTTGATCGCTTATGCAATAAGGAAAATTAATTTTAACATACATGACAAATTTCTCATTAACATAGAAATTTGTGACAGTCTAAGACACGTTATTTCTTTCAATTATTTATCCATAAAATAACGTACTTACAATTAATCTTAAATTTTCATCTTTTTCTATCTCTTGCTATATTCCTTTTCTCTCATAATTTCTTTTTTTTATTCTCTCTTCCTTTAATCGTTGATGATTATAATAAAGGCTTTATTTCGTTCTTGTCAGCATAAACGAAGAGGAGGAATATATTGGTCTTACATCAAGCAATGATCGTATATCTATTTAACTACAGAAGTATTGTGCGATACTTGCAGTCAGTGATTAGTAATGAATCAATGCATCATTCTAAAATATATTATATAATTCTATTATTTGTATATACGAATATTTTCACTATATCGCGTAATAATACAATTCTGGTCTCAAACGAGTCGTATTTAATATCATCCAGCATTATTTCTTCTCATCATTGTCTGCATGCGAACAAAAATGATCGACTACGATCAAAAATGCATTCGCATGTTCGAATGAAGCGATGATATACCTGACTTCTTGATATCTTTTTATATATTATTTTAATTGTTAATTCTACAATCAAATCCGTCAGGTGTGTCCACAATGATTATCAAAGCGCATTAATCAAAAATTGATATTGCGTGATTTGCATGTGATTTCATTGACGTATAGATAAACTTTGAAAACTTTGTATTAATATTTTGTGCAAATGTTCAATCAATCGTAGAAACAAACGTCGTTAATTTCGACAATTATAATAATTAATAAATATACGTTTTACATTTAGTACATTCCAAATAAATAAATTCAATCGATTTAATAATTTTTTCTTCTTAATTAAATTTATTTTAAATCTGATATTAGATTCAAATAGTAATTTTATGATAAAGAGAATTTTATTAATTAATTATTATTTAACTTGGAATTATATAATTATTATTTAAATTAAATGCTTAATGATAATTTAATTATAATAGTAATTATATATTGATTGAATTAAATTTCCTTTAATTATAATAATCGGATATTTTAATTTTAATTATTAAACATTGCTCATCCCTACAATGAATTAAACTAACTATATAATAAAGATTACATTATATCTGTATGTCAATAAATCTCAATGCAGTTGAAATCACGCATGCTTCTCCGATAATGGAAAAGCGATGGTCCTCCGTTAATAGTTGGTAGTCTGTTTATTTTCTTGCACGTGTGCCATAAATATAATAGCAAATATGATTGCGCTTAAATGCTTCTTATGTGAATTATATATTCAAAGCAACAGAAAAATGTTGTATATCAACATCAATATCTGTTTTTTTAGGCCTTATATGAACATTAAGTGAGTTTATCTAAATGTTTGTACTGCTCGTGTTATTCGATCGCTGCATATATGTATTTATGTAAATTAATGTAAAATAATTATAAATCATAAAATTAAATAAATTTTTACCCATGTTTTTTCTGCACTGAACTTAATTGGCTATTTATATATTTTCACTGCTATGAAAAACATGTTTGAACTTCGAAATAACGATTTCTTGAAGGATCAGTGATTAGTTTAAGTGAAATTTACGAGTAAAAATTATGTGCAAAATTATTGCTAACAAGCAAATTGTAACATGATATATTTTATAATACGATCGAGTTTAAAATTTTATAAAATGTTTCTTGTACAGTTGCACCATATTTTCGCTGGTTACGAACGTTATACATCTATCATAAATTTATTAATGTGCTTCAGCCTCTTTAATTTTCATGTTATTAATAATTATTACAAAGCTTATTTGAAATTTTTCACGTTTCTTTTGGTAAGGAACGATAATGACCTATGGAATATCGCCAGAATATTTTCTTTTTATCTAAACAGTCATACGTAATTTCAATATTTATCACTTTCAAATTATTCCCGACGATTTACAATAATGAATCACGTCAGGTGTTGATCGTGTGTATGTGCAAATACTATAATTCGAAATTACTTCATTGCTTCATTGCAATTATAAATAGACATCTATCGTATAATATTAAAGTTAATTTAACTAACTGTTTCGATTAACGTTAAAAATGAAATTTCAGCTTGTTAATACATCACATTGAAATTGTCAAAATGTCAGAGCATACGTTTATGTAAAGTACAAGTCTCTTTTTTCAGCAATAATGCTTAGCATATATAATATAATTGTGCTGTTGTTATGTATATACGATTTGCATTGCTCTACTTGTTAATGCTCGTGTAATAATCGTACGTTGACACGCAAACGTGATAGAATACGTTCAATGAATTGTATCAGTTGTTTCGTTCGATTGAAAATCATTAGAGAACGAAGGTGCAAAATTTACGACAATATTTGCAATGTTTCTTAGAATATTCGTGATGAGTGTCATTTTAGATAGTTATATCGTAGACGTAGACACGTAATATCTATTTTTCTACCCTTGTTTCTCCTAGATGCCATTTATAATATTTCACAAATTCGTTCGCATTGTACATGTATAGGGTAAACTCTGCTTAATTTACGATACTTTTTCATTTATCTCTGATACGAAGTTAAAATTTAAAAATCGTTTTATATACATAGTAACTAATTTATTATTATTTGAAGCATTTAATTAGTGATCGTTAATTATTGTATGCTATAAATATATCTTTCGATCACTTCAATCAGTCTCGATTTAATTTTCAAATAAATTAAAATGAAAATAATTAATATATCATTTAATTTTAATTTAAATTAATATAAGTTTTGTTTATCGTTGATGTTTAAATTATTTTATTGGAAAAAAACACAAATTACTATTTCTGCTTATAACACTTCAGTAATTAATAAATTTTCGTATTAGAGTTAATATTATTTAAGTTAATATTAATTAAATATTTAATTATCACAAAATTATTAATTATTGAACGAAATTTCTTTATTTCTTGAAACAATTTTTTAAATATCCATTCCAAAAAAATTTAAGGTAAAAGTAAAATAGATTAAGAAACGACTAATATAAAAAAAGCTATTATAAATATCATAAAGATATAAAAGGAAAAATGACTTAAATGAATTGAATGTAATTTACCTAACATTCATTATCTATGCTTAAATATTAAAATTAGTTCTACGATGGATATCCAAGTCATTCTGAAAACAACTAGTAATAATATAAATATATAACAATATAAATATAAATATAAATTTATAACTTAATAATAATATCTATATATAATAATATAATAATAATGTAATAAATATATGATTAAGAACGATTTAGAAATATAATTTAATATAATTTAACATTACATTTTTTAAAATTAAATGTACTTAATAAATATCTGTTAATCTATTACTCGGCTATTAGCAATTGTTAGAAAAATCCTAAAATTATCATCGACTTACCAGAGTTTACCCCATATTTACACATAGAAATGACGCACTTTTCTCCTTACTTATTTTTTTCTTGTGCGCAATCACGAAAGATAAAATCTTGTTCGCAATGAATACTTCGTATTTACTAATAGTCGAAGCACGTCTCAATTCTCATAATTATAGAAACTAACATGCATTTGTGCATCTCCAAGATTCACCTGGGGTAACAGAGACTGAGACTGAGACGTGAGACGGTGATTGCTTCATAACAATATTGTTGGCTCCTTCCCTTTCTGAAGCATCGAACAAACTAGCCTGAAATCAAAAATTGCATTTATTTTAACAATATATGTCAAAAAATCAAACAAAAAAGTTAATTATAAAATAAAGACGCATTTTGATAAATTAATCATTAATTTTTTTTATCGTTTACATAAAAATATAGAAATTCAGTTTTAAAAATTTATTTACTGTCCATTTTTTTTAGTATTTAGAAACTTCGAAATACGATATATAATTCAAAAAATATTTTTTTGATATTTCGAACATTAGAATTGAAGAATGAGTACGTGTAGAAAAAAATTGTTTATCATTTAAACAACAAATAATGTTTCTTAATATTTATTAGACGAGATAAGAATTTCTAATCATTTTTTATGAATCATCGATAAATCACACGACGTAAAACACGTTAATTCGTTTTAAAAATTACAATCGAATATATTTCGCACGATAAGAGATATATGTATGTATTTAAGAAAGATAACGATACCCGGCGTCCTCGTTGTTCTCGTATTCTTCTAGCTAAAGTGAGAAAAGCTTCCTCAATATTTATGTTCTCTTTACAAGATACTTCGAAGAAAGGCATATCAAAACTTTCAGCTATTTTCTGTCCCCTTTCCGCATCAACAGCCCTATTTGTAGTAACATCACATTTGTTTGCCGCCACTACTTTCACGACATCCGGAGAGGCATTCTGCAAAGAAAAAAAGAACAAAGAATTTTTGTTCAATCGAAATTCAATAATTTACGCTTTCATTTCTTTATTTTTATAGAATTTATCTTAAAAATAAATTTATTAAACGAAATATTATCTCGTATTCTTACTTCTTGAATATTTCGCAGCCAGTACGATAAATGATTGAAACTTTCTAAACTAGTGACGTCGTACATCAGAAGGATACCCATAGCACCACGATAATAAGCTGTTGTTAGCGCTCTAAATCGCTCTTGACCAGCAGTATCCCTTAAGAAGTCGATAATGTATCAATAATAGTAACAATTAATTATATATTAACAGTTAATATACGCAATGATTGTATTTTGCAGTAAATTATCATCATTATTATTATTAATATTATGTTATAGTATAATATAATATTTTATTTAATATATTTGTATCAATATGTCATCAATTAATCATACCGTTTGAATTTATAATCCTTGAAAATAAATATTTTTAATTAATTCATATTAAATAGTTAAATATTAATGCATTCATATTATAAAATATGTACATAATATAGATAGAAATATATATTGAAGACAACTTGTTCGATTTTCCATTTCTCCGATTTGCAAAATCGATTGTAGTACTATCTCCATATTTATCATTGTGCTAGATATTTTACGTATATTGGAAAATTGTGAGTATTTAAATAGAAATACTTGCACGATGAATAACATTTAATTATTTTGTAAAATAATAGAATTTTATTTATTCTTATTAATGGATTTTTTTAATATTTAATATTTATACTAACTATAGTGAATAGAATATTTTCATGTTCATATGTAATATCATATCTAATAATTATTTATAATTATTGATATATAACCTTTCATTTTATAAGAAAGTTGTTAACTCAGAAACTTGTATTTTATTTATAGAATATGAAAATGCAAATGTTTAGATTGAAAATAATTTAATGTATAAGAATTTAATATTCATTTGTGAGAAGAATTGAAAATAAAGAAATCATAAATCCATAAATTTATTTACTTTGATTTAAATTAATTAAAAGTTAAAACCTAAATTAAAATCGATTGCATTAATAGAAAATTAGATTATTTCAAAATATCTTATATATTTATAATTACATAAAAATATAAATATTTACACGTAATTCCATTTCGGATTTATATAGTAAATAAAATATATAAAAATACAAAACTCACCAAATTTGAAGCTTAATTGGTGTTCCATCCAGGTTAATTATTTTTTGTTTGAAATCGATACCTGTTGATTCATTATTCTTAAAAATCACAAAATAAGACTTTTTTTTCAATAAATGTATAGCGTTTATTAATTAAACATTACGTATATAAAACTATTTACTCATAACGTAACCATAAGAAGAAAATTCCTAAGATTTCGCGTTAATAATAATAAAAATAAAAAAAGAATAAACTTTAAAAATTTAATATCACATATTTTAACAATTTGATAAATTTAATTCTATTGTTTAAATAAGGAATATTATTGAAATTATATTTAAGATTTTTATCGAGAGAAAATTTCCTTGCAATCAGCTGATCGATGACGTTAAACACATATTTCTTTAAAACAACCATATGGAAGTAATTTTTTTCAATTAAAATTATTTCATTCGTAACTTCTTGTCTTATATTCAAGTACGTACATGTTACATGAATTAGTGCTGCATCGTGTTTTCGAACATAAAATTTGACAGGAAAAAGAATATCATGAAACAAAACATCATTAGACTTTCGTATAACAAAGATATACATTTAGTGAATGTAACCAGTGAATACAATAGTAATTTTTTGGTAACAAGATTGCATCTAAAACAACAATATATGCTTGTCAACAAGTTACAGCTGAAGGATCGAAATAACATCAACGGTATAATTCGTCACGATCTTTTTTTTCTTAAATTAAAATTATTTCAATTCTCTGCGAATGTTATCGTCAATTATATCAACGCGACTTAATCAATAACCATTATTCTATAAAACCGTTGTAAACAATTATTTATAACGATCCATCGGCTTATTAATTTTTAACTGTCAATATATCGAATACGAAACGCAATATTCGAGGATTTCGACGATGCGTCTCACCTATCGTTGATATGTAAGTATCGTAGTAACGTTCGTCACAATAACGGTGCACGATACAAGTTTTCCCAACGTTCGAGTCACCCAACACCAGAACCTTGTAAGTGGCTGCGAAATCCAGCGCCATGTTTGCTTTCGGAGCTTTTGAACTGTTGTTGGGTTGACAAGAGAGTCGTCGGCCGGTGGTTGTTCTTTGGATACTTTGGGGGTGGAGGATCGATTCGAAGCCTGCGCCTTTCTACACGCCGCTAAAGCTGCTCTCACAATTGCAACTTTTCATCGATCATGCGCGACAACATTCGACGCAAAAGAAAAAAAAAAAAAAGAAATAAAAAAAAAATATGCAATGAAAAAGTACATATCGATAGTTTATTGTACAAAATATTGTATGTTTATTTGTACGTGAGATTTAATTTTTTTTTTTTTGAGAAAATCTGTTTTTATACAATTTTTGACTGTATCTTTGTACAGAAAAATAATTTATTATAATAAATAAATAAGATTTAAAAAATTTTTTGTTAAAATTATACTTGTAATTTTTTTGAATTTTATTATTTGAAACTTATTTTTTCAAAAACATTAAAAGTAATAAGAATATATGAAATTTGTATTATATTTATAATTCTGGAGCATAAAATTAAAGATTGTAAGAAACTGCAATCTTATGTTATGACTGAAAAAAATTTTTAATAATTATACATATATACGTATATATATTTAATTTCATATTAGAAAAAAATACAATAAATAATTCATTTGCATATAGTACGAACAAAGAATTTTTAAAACAATAATATGATAAATTTATTTATCTATAAAGGAAGATAAGAAAAATAAGGAAGTAAAAAGAATGAAAGCAGAACATTTTTTTGTATAATTTTATTTACATATGTTTCATAATCCATAATTTCATCAAATAAAATATTAAATTTTACAATTTTTCATAACATTTTTGAAATATAATATATAAATTCTCTATTGATCATTCATAGAATATATTAAAAATAAAATAAATCTTATCAATGCGTTTGAAAATCATTTAAACGAATAATATAAAGTATATTAATTAGAAGTATCATTCAATATTAAGCATCGTATTAACAATCTTCATATAAATATTTGCCAAAATAAATACTGATTAGATATGCCAAAAATAAATACTGATAAATTATTGTACTTTTAGTAAAAATTATTTTTAAGTATTAAAAAATCAATATATATTCTTAATTGTATAATTGAGAAAAAAATCTAAAATAATAAATTTATAATTAAATTAATAAATCTCTCAATTGATACTAAAAATAAATAAATAAATAAATAAATAAAATTTTAAATTAAGTTATATTTAATAGGATAACACTATTTGTGTTTTTTTCTATAATTTTATCATTATTTCAGAATATTAAAATTAAAAATTCTGAAATAGATTCAAATATTAGTTCTAGAAATATTGAATAGAAATATAAATATGACAAAACAAAAATATGATGAATTAAATTAAATTATTAAATATTTATATTATATTCGCAATATTTAATTTCAATCTATACAATCGATAAATTTATAGATATTAATAGTATTTCGTATTTTGTAATAAAACAATTTTTAAATTAATTGTTTCATTATTAGTGCCGTTAAAACTTTTAATATCCTGCTATTTCTATCTGTAGAATTAATTCATACATATATAATATTGAGTCAACAATAGTAACGAAAATAATTCACATTGCATTTAGGCACTTTGTTGTAGCCTTATGTTCATTATCAAGAACACTGCTCTTTAAGACTTTAATAATTATTTCATACTTGTCGCTTCATAATTTTTTCTTTAGAATTAGAATTTAACATATTTATACTTTTACTTTTAAGAAACGTTACGAACGTTATGTATGATATGTTTCTTGTTCGTGTAATTTATATGTAGTTATTTTTTTTTTTTTACAATTCGCAAATGTACAATGTTTTAAACAAATATAAGATATACTATAAAGATACACACGCATAACGATGTTATACAGTTTTTTGATATAATAACTATAATCACAAAAATATATCGATAAATGTTTTAAAACCAAAAAAATGATTTTATTTTTATATTAAATTTCTATAATTACTATATATAATCAATTATTACATATATATAAAAAAATAAATACATAATTTTCGAATGATAATGTATACTATTTATGGGAATTTATTTTGATTTGTTTAATTGATTACTATTAAATTGATTTATATTGTTATAAACATATTAAAAACAATTTTATATATTAATAACAAAATATATAATTTCATATTTAACTATAGTTCGTTTCTTGTCATAGTATACATTATATTTTGATATCAAATTTGATATCAAAAATTATTATTTAATTAATGTTATTAATCAATTATTTATTTAAGAAAAGTAATTATAAATATGTTTATTTTAATATTTAAAAGATATAAATGATAATCGCAATCTCTCTATTTACATTTATTTATTTTTTTATTATTTACTAATATGCATTTTGTTGTACTAGACAAAATAAATTTGAATTTATTTAAAAAAAGAAAGATATTGACAACTTAAAAGATATTTTTTATAATAAACAACTTGTACTCTACAGGTATTTTTAAATAATACTAACAAAATAATTTTTAATAAATGTTATGAATATATAAAATATTCTTTGAATATATAAAATTGACAAGATAATAATGAAATCTATTTTTTTAAATTATTAAACTTAATTGTCTAACTAAATTTATTTTTAGCATAAGTATTAGCACCATGAAAAAATATTATAAGATACATAGAATATATCTTTTAGTAAAATTCAACTATAGATATATCTTTCACAAATTTGTATAAGAAAATAAGTTAAATTAAATTATTATTTTATTTTATTTTTAAGACACTATTCTTAGGCATTATAAGAGCTAAGTTATAATATGGCACAAATGCATAATCCTATGCATATCATCCCTAACATATAAGCTAGATCTCTTTTGATACTTGGATCTCGTTTAGTAGAACCAGGAAGATTATATATATTTTTCCATTTTACTGCCCATAATGGAATAGCAACATGGAGAATATCTGGGATCATAAATCCAAGATCACGTACAACCTATCATATAAAAATTACTAATCATTTAAAACTAATTCTGTACTAAGTCTGTAATCTATTATATTCTTAATATTATTACCTGATGGGCATACCCTTCTCCTCTGACAACATTAGCAACAAATTGATCCCAACCACCCGCTACAATATGTAAAATAGCTATTGCAGCTATACCAAATGCTTTTCTATGAGTTACTGGATTTTTATTATTTGCCAAGTGAACAACCAAAAAAGTAGACATCAACTCAGTGACAGAAAAAAACAATTGATGGTACCATTGAGAATAGAACTCATCATTCCAATAATTCATATAAACCCACCAAGTATAATAATGTGAAAAAATAGCAGTTGAAAAAAGAACCATCATAGAAAGTCTAAGGCGATTATGAAAAGCCAGCCATGTTAAATGTTTCACTACTTCATAGAAAATAATAACTCCAATTACAATTGTAATCCATATTTTTAAAGTATTTGATGTAGCATTAAAATACATATGTTTATAAGAAGCAATGCCAGATTCATATGATCCTGTAATAATATATTAATTCTTTTTGAAAATTATTTAAAAATAGTTTAGAATTAGTTTTTTAAAATACATCATGAAAATAAGATTGACTTACCTTTAAATACTGTGTCCCAACATGAACAAGAACAATATTGTTTATCTACATCTCTTGAATATTCTTGCCAAAAATAATATAAAAATGCAATATGTAATGGTGGTATTGTTAATGGTGCTAATATTCCTAATGTTTTAGAACTGCATGATGCAAAATTTGCATAAAGCATGCGTTTTAATATTTTTGTGAAACCCATATGTGTAAATTTTTATTTATATTGAAATTCAATTATATAAAAAAATATTTATTTATAATTGCCATTATTTTATTATTTAAATAATTTTATTTAAATAATTTTTCTTTATGATTGATATTAAATGAATAAATTAGATAAGATTTACATTATTTAATTTAATTTTTTAAAAATTATTATAACATGAAATAACAAAAAAAATGGCAATAATTCTTTGATATATATAGAAGTAAAAGAATTATATTATATCTGGCACTGTTTATTTTAATATATTTCATTAATAGAATTCTATTCTAAAATTATAAATTTCTTAATCTTTTACATAATGAAGTATATATAAATACTTTCCTTTATCCAATTATAGGATGATTCTATAAATTGTATGCATTATTTATAGATCATATGCTGCAATATTAATTTCATTCATTTATATTTATTAATTTTTCTTATAAAAGTAGCAGCAATTAAACAAGATTAACAGTAATTAGACTAGTTATAAATATAATAATATATTCATAATACTGTTAATTTTAATGAAGATTTTTTTTTCATTTAATAATGAAATAATTTTATAAATTGGCATAGTTTTCAGTCGATATATTTGATTTCATAATCAGTCTTGTTGGTATTAATGTAAACCACATAATATTCGAATTTTTATCACTTGTTTATAATATTATATTTTAAAGTAAAACATATCATATAAATTAATTTTTGATTAGATATTTGTAGCACTTCGAACATCGCATTTTATATTTCATAAGATTTTGCCTTTATATTCACATGACACTACGTAAAAAATATCGAAATTGGCACAAATGTATTCAATGACAACTATAAAATAATGTTTCCATTCTTACTTTCTATCGGTCTTATTAGACGAGAGGGCTTTGCCCCTCCAATACTATTTTCCACGCATGTGCAAATTCTGTTCCTATAGAAACATATACTTGAAGACTTAAATAATTCCAATTTACTAGAGGTTATTAGCTTCATTGAATAATTATAATACAAATTTCAGAAATTCTTAAAATTTAAATACAAATTTTGAATCTGAATACTAATTTTAATAGAAAAAAGACCTGGGATAAAAACACCTCAGACATAATAAGATTGTTTTTATTTCTTATTTTTTTCTAAAAAGAAGCATTTTTTTTAAATAAAAAACAATTTGAAATTACTATGCTTATCTACTATCACTTTTTTTCTTCTACAGAATTAAAGTTTTATAGTAATAAATATTTTTTAAAAATTTAACATATTAAATTCTATTTTTTTTAAATAAATACATGTAAATATATGTTAATATATTATAATATATGTCAAATATTTCATTATAATTATTTGAAATATGTTATTACAAGTTAATTTTTTATTATTTTTATTATATCTAATAAATAAATGAATGAATAATAACAAATGAAGTTATTTAACAATGCAATTAAATATTAAAGCTGTTTTTTGAGCGCGTAAATTTTGAGCAAATAGTCATCAAAAATCAAGAAGAAGAAAAAAGATAGAGCAAAAAGATAAAAGCGCTATCCCCTAAGTACCGCAAATAAAATTCAATAGCAAGTAATAGAAAAAGGATAGAAATAAATAAGAATTGATTATTAATGCCATCTTTTGAGTTAAAGACTAAGTCTATCTATCAAAAACAGAATAAAGAATAAGAATTGAGGATCAGTGCCATATTCTTGAATATTTTTAACACTCAAGAGATGGCACTAACGATCAATTTTTACCTTCTTTCTATTTTGTTTCTTTTTTTATATTACATTTAACATCTCATAATAAATGTATTATACAATATTTTAATTTTATTTTAATTTATATAAATAAAAAAGTGCGTCATTGTTACGTGTGAATCTATATGTGTGAGATTCTTTTGAAATTACAAAAATCATAAATTAATGCATCATTTGTTCGAGTTATGTGGTTAAGTAATTCTGTTTCTATTTCTATTTAATTTATAGATTAGTTCCATTTATTTATATAATAAATCATTATTTAATAAATCATTAAACATCGTAATAACGAAATTAACTAAATTTCTTTACATTTCTATTTTCTATTTGATTGTTGAGGTTACCGGTAGCTTGTATCATATTACCTTTTCAATCAGGATTTAGATTATTGCTTTATTTAATATTTAATAAATAAATATAATTTTATATATTTATTTATATTTTTGACTTATTTATCTAAATTATTTGATTGTTGGAATGGACTTCGAAATAATAATGATTTATATACGCCACGATAATTTATAATCAACGATTTTCTGTATTTTAAATACAGATAATATTTTATTTTTTTTCACAAAAATAGATATATTTAAAATAGATTTCTATTATCTTTTTATTCATATATAAAATATGAAATTATATATAAACACATATTACTTATTCAATTAAGTTTATTAATTAAGTTTATTTCATCAAATTACATTATTTCAATGATACGATATATGATATTTCATTTTTAAATGCGTTAATTTATATTTTTAAGAATTATATTTATATTTTTAAGAATTTATATTTATATTTTCAAGAAATTGGAAGTTTGCAGCATATCTTGTTTGACATGTTTCGATTTGATGTTCTTGCTAATTTATGATTCGATAATCGAATTGTGGCGCGAGATGTCATTGTATCGATAATCATAAGTTTATGATCACGACAGTTCAGATGCGTCATTTTTTCTTGAGGTATGTGCTGTGTAATATTGTATATAATAATTAAATCATAATTTATAATTTATTATTTGTATGCTAAAATTCAATCAATATATGTTTCTTATTATAATTAAAAATCCTTTTTGACTAGGAACAAATTATTCTATTATTTCATATCATTATTTTCAGAATTTTTTTATTTTTAGAATTAATTCATTATAGTATTAATTTATTTATAAGACGGAATTATGCTTGATTATTATTTTATATTATAATCTATTAATTCTATATTTCATATATTTATTTGAAAATCTTGATTTTTTTTTTATCTAGATTACTAATTGATTGTTGGAATGATGGAAAAGTGGGAAAGATTTCAATATGAACGCCATAACGATAACTTCAAGAAATGGTAAAATTTGACACTTTTTTATTTCGAAATTTTTTATAATATATTTATAATGTATTTCTAAAAAAGGGGAAAGTAATTAAATATATTTAATATTTTTATATTTTTTCTAAATTAAACTTTTAATTAAATTTAACTATAATAATCTTTCACGATATTAGAATTAGTGTTTCGCCAATTAAATATATAAACGGATATTTAATAGTTATATATTTTTTTGTCAATATTGATTTTTGTAGTGGGAATGTTTTACGATTATGTTTCTTAAAAGAATAAAGTGATCATATTACGCGAAGAAATAATTATTTTTATATATTTTCTATTCTAATTTTCAAATAATTAATATTATATTTAAATTATAGTTTTAAGTTTTGTTACAGTTTCATACTTGATGATTATTTCGCAATGATATCTCATAGCAATATTGATGACAGCATTAACATCGTATTTATTGGTAAGTCATGTGCATTTATATTTTTTTGGTTACTCAATCATCATAGAAAAATCTAAATCGATATAAATAACTTAAAATTTATTATTTAATATCTTGTTAGCTTAGGATTTTTAGATTTATATAACCTTGCATAATCTTCCCATTGTTAAAATCTCACTCACGTACGTGTTTTACTTGAGTAAGATAGAGGCGATAAGCATATGATTATAATTGATAAGTTTACAATAATTTCTCAGCGATAATGTGTATCATATATAAAAAAAATATTTTTCTGCATTTTATATGTTATATAATAGTTAGCTTATGGAATTTCATTTCGATTATAAATTTAATTCATAATTATTAATTCAATTACAATTTACAAATATTAGATTCTTATTATTATTATTCTTTTTATTATTAAATTATTTAATATCAAATTTTATATTCTTGTTATCACGATTATATTATATTGATAATTAGTTTAGATAATTTAAAACACAAACTTTTAACATGATTTGCAAAATGATCGCTAGTCATCGTCAATCGATTTCAAGAAAACATAAACTTAAAGTATGCCAAACTTTCGGCTGTCAGAGATGATCCAGCCGGTCATTCTCCCCAGTATAGATTTTTGGACTCAGGTATAACAACGTGAGAACTATGGAGTAAATGTGTTAATGTGTTTTTTTTTGCCAGTTTTGAAATGTAGAATTAGGATAGGTAGCATACTTTCTGCTATGTATGTGTGTGTTAATCATAAACAGATAGGAGCAAATTGGCTATGATAGCATTTTTGTGTGACAACCTATTTATTTCTTTTGGAAATAAAATTCGAAAGATCAAGAGTGAAGTTCGGATGAAATTCAGACTGTCATCATTTTTTCAATTTTTGGAATTCCCAAACGAAGATTAGGTTGAGATTCTATATGTATATGATCATTAATTATTCATGTGTAATCAGCTTTGGTGATTTTTTTTTTTGTGAAAAAATTTCGAATCTAGATTTCAGTGGATAATTTCACTAGAAGAAAAAAGAAGAAAACTCCAACAAATAGTTTCTCATCTTTTGAGTCTTGTTTCATTCTAAAAAATAGCAAATTATTATTTTGTCATTATGCTCGTTTAGTAATGCAAAATAATAATAGTAATAGTATTAATAGTAGTGATAATGGCGATGATGGTAATAATAGTAATAATAGTATTTTTTTTATATCTGATCAATATACTTCAGTCTATAATACAGTTATCACGAGATATAGAAAAAAATTTAATTATTTGTTATTGCAATAAATAAATTATGGTTTGAATTTGCGTGATTTTCCCTTGATAACATTGATTTTCTATGAATTTAAATTTTTTAAAAAGTTATATAAAACATTTTTATGTTCATTTTAATTTGAATTTAAAATAACAAAATTAAATTAGTTTCTAATTTATTTGAATTTTTATTAAATTCATTTTAAAAGTTAGATTATTTTAAGAGAAAGAAAGGAATAGAAAAATGATTTTGTTTTTATTATTAATAAATAAATATTTGATGCATAAATGAGGATTACTAAATAAAATATAACTTAATTAATAAAAATTTATTTTTTATTTATAAACATTATTATTCTATGAATTTTCAAATGTCGCCAGATATGGTCTTTCGGAAGTAGGACATAAAAATTTCTCGAATGGTAGTAACCATTCATTGTTTGTTTTTTTACCAATTGGTTGTAACAGATTGTTCCATAGAGTATTTGCCGCTTAAAATACAAAAAAAAACGTTATTTTTTATTGTAACAATATAATAAAATATTGCCGTTTAAAAATTTGAAATATTTGAAATTTTATAAAATATTATTTTTTAAAATATTTTATTCCCTAAAATATTAATTAAGCATTAGTTTTTAATAAATTTAATACATGATTTTTGATATTTTTATTAAATAAATTTCTGATTTCTTCCATCCAAAGTTTTGGATGAAATTCGAAATAGTATAGGAAATTTTATCTCTTGTACTTACATCGTGCATTACCTAGTTGACTTATATGAAAGCAATCAGCAGAAAAATATTTGTTAATTTCAGACAATCCGTCTTTATTCCGTGGTAATTTAGCATTTTTAATACCTGGTAAAGGTATTACGGTAAAGTCATTTGTATGAAATTCCGGGTACTTAGCAATTTCTTCATCTATTTCTTGCCATCTAAAATAAAATATTTTGTACAATTAAAATAATATAAATAAAAGAAATTAAGAATAATTATTTCAAGATTATTAAAATTGAAGAAATATTATTCTGCATAATTATTTAAATAATTTTTTTTAAGTATTTAATGTTTAAATTTTTAAATTCACTAAATTAAACAAACCTGCTCATTATTTTGAAATACTCTTCTCTTTGATTTTTGTGTCGCAAAGAGAACAAACATGAACAAAATATGGCTCTCATCGCATAGCAAATAATCGAGTTTGTTGAATTGTCTGTTTCAACAATTTCCCTTAAGTGAGTAGGAATTATGAGGCCAACAAAAGTACGTGGTAAATTGTCTCTTAATATTCGAAGAGTTTTAAGTAGATCTTTTTTATGATTTTCCAAACAGGACCATGGAGAAGGAAGTACACATATATCCGTACAAATGTCATTGAATCCAATGAGAATAAAAATCATCTGAAATAAATAGAAGCATTATATAATTTTAAACTTATTTTAATTTTAAATATTTATTTCATTAATCTCTGATACTTATATAATTTTCATTATTAAACTTTAATGAATTCAAGTCTTATCCCCATGTCATTTCTATAATTTTTATAAAATCTTATATAATTTTATTTATAATACGTACCTTCCAATGCTTCTCTATATCTATTCTTTCGTCATTTTTTATTCTATTGACTAAAAATTTCGCCATGAAAGGCATGTCTCTGGACATTGCACCAATCTCAGCTACATTTAATTGCGAAGGTGGATTAGTAGTTAAAGAATCTCCAAGTGAATAGCCTATTAAGTTAGGATTAAATTCCTATACATAAGAAAATTTATCTTATCAGAATATTTGATTATTAGATTATAATTATTTATAATGAACGTACTTTGAGGATATTGGGGATCGTCAAATATTTTCGCCAATTTTTTTCACCGCCTATAATTGCCATCACACCCCTATTCTCAATGTATAGATCTAGTAAATTGGTTGCAAAAATTCCCATTCCGCTCGTCAAAGAATCGCCCAACGCAGCAATAACATCTATGTCTCCTGGTCTTAAACGATGAACTGAATCAGGAATAGTAGGAGATCTAGCACCTACAAATATTGGATTTTAGAAAATTAAATTGTTATAATCAGTAAATGGCATTTAAGAGCACGATTTTTTGAATTTTTACGATTTTATGATAATAATAATTTATTTAATTACCTGTCAAATTGCAAGGAAATGGAATATTTGGTGGAATTTCTTTTTGAAGTTTATTTGTATATTGTATTGCAACTCTTTCTTCTTTCCCTTTTATATAAACAAAGCAATTATTGGTTATTTTTACTTGTGCAGTTTACTTTGATTATTTCCACAAATAAATGAAAATTATTATTAATTATTTAAAAAACAGAATACAATAAACAAGAATAGAATAGAATAAACAGGAATAGGTTTTAATCAATTTTTGAAATCTTCGATATAATATTTTAAAAATTTTAACTTAGTTTAAATATAATTTAGTTTTAGTTTGAAAATATTGCACAAATTATTTTTCTAATTCTTTTTTTATTTTTAAATAATGCTTTAAATAATGTTAATGCTAAATATTTATTTTATTTCACAAATTATTAAATCATTGTGATTCATTAAAATTATATGCCACTGTGCTAAATAATTAATATTTAATACGTACCAAACGTTTGAAAGAGCAAATTACGAAACAGACGAACCACTGATCGTATATCTGGACTGTCCAAAATAGTCCTTTGAGCCATAGTCAACACGAATAATTGTAATAAAAAGCACAAACATAATTTCATTTTGTATTTTATTAATTTGATAATCAAATGTCGTCTGTCTAATATCTTTATATACTGAATGGATCCAAAAGAAATTCTTTTCCTCCTTAAAAATTTGTTATCCAAACAGTGGAACTACAAAATGAAAATAACAAAAACAATCACTTTAAGTACTCGAATATCAATTGTAGATAGGATTTATAATATCATGATTGCTACGAAGGTACTTGATTTGAAACTGAACATGAATCTGTGAGTCTTTATATCTCAATGACTTTATACACACACACACACATATATATATATATGTATATGTATATATTGCTTATAACGAATCAACATAATACGATAGAATAATTTAATAGGTATAATTACTTTGAAATTATGCTTGTTTATTATAATTGTAAAAATTTGTAATTATAATTCATCAGTTTTATGCAAATATTAGCAAAATAATATTTTGTGTATAGATGTATCGAAATTTGTGATTAATCAAGAAATAATTTATTATTATTTAGATCAATAATTAAGATTGATTAAAATTTTTGTGACTTGACAAATCATTGATATTATTTGATATCTATACATAACATCTGTTAATAAATTCATAGATATTCTGTTAGTGATTAATTGTTTGCGAAGATGTTCCAGAGATGTTGTATAAAATTAAAGAAATATTGCCTATAAATTAAAGAATAAATTTTAATTCATAATTTATGCATTATTTTTATTTTTATTTCAACAGTTAAAATCAATCTTTCGAAATCTTTCTGATTTCCTTTACGTTTATATTTTACGATTTTTTTTAAAATTAGATAGAATTAGAATTAGATATTAATATTTATTAATTAAATATTTGTGTTAATAGAAAAATTATTCAACGAATAATTTTAAAATTAATCCTCTAGATCGTTGTTAAATATTTTGTGAAATAATTTATGGGATAATTTATGACTGAAACTATATTTTCATATTTTCATTTAAATATTTATTTAAAAATTGTTTTATTAATATCGTGTGATTCATTATAAGTCGATATGATCAGATTTTTTGTTAGGTTTAAGATAATTCTTTCAACGTGAAGGAATACAGTAAAAACCTATAGGATATTATTAGATTAGAATTGTTATATTTCAATATAATATTTTTCTTTATAGTTCTTTCTCTAAAAGATTTAATTTTTCCAAGAAAAATATAATCTATTTATTTGCTACGATTATCCGAACGTGAGTATTCCCAAGTTCATTTCTTATTAGATGTTTAAATTTTATAAGAAATGATGACGCTAACAGTAATTAATTAAATATTAATTAAATATTATAATTAATTAAATATTTCTAAACTTCGAATATATATTTCTAGACTTTGAAATATAAAAATTATAATAATGAAAATATCTTAAAATATTTTCAATAGTTAAATTCATTAAATTCATTTAAATTCTTATATAAATATATAATAATGAAATAACTACATATTTTCATATGCAAATTTTCATATCATATGCTATATTTAAATGATGATGACTTTATATTCGATTATTAAGTTAAAAGATAAATCAAACAATTTTTTTCTCATACATTTTTGTACGATAAAAAGATAAAAAAGATATTAAAATGGATAATATAAACAAATATTATATACATGATAGAATTATAATAGAATTCAATCGATCAAATAATATGATAAAATACATAGATAATTTTTTTAATAGATCCTTGATTTCTTAGGAATGTTTTTTAAATAAAGAAGCAGAAATTAAAAATTTATAGAAGGAGAACTACTATAACAATTATAACAATTATGTAAGCATAATTAAACTATTATTATTATTATTTATATAAACTATTTTTACTATTATTTGGATAATGAATTGTTTGTCATTGAATTGAATTGAATTGCATTGAATCTCAATATCATCATATCCATCACTATTATCAAATTATAAGGTTTAAAATATATGTTCAACTTTCAAGAATTCATCAGCTAAACTTTTTTTTTTGGATAAATCTTGGTATGACGCATTCGTATACTTCCACAAATATGTACAATTTTTTATAGATTGCTAATCTATAAAAAATACCGGAAATATAATAAAGGAAATAATTAAATGGATATGAATATAATATCATAATAATTGCAAAATGTATTATTATATATATGTTATATTTAATATTAGATATTAATATATTTTATATATCGTATATTGCGAATATTTTATATAAATTTCAAATAAATATTGAATTCTAATATAATTGATGATGGTAAAAAAAAAAAATTAAAAAAATGTTCTCAGATAATATCATTAGTATTCATAATATTTTCATCGTCATTCATTTTAATAAGGATTCATGTAGTCAAGAAAATAATACATAAGCATTATAAGCATTAAGATTATAGAATTTGAATTATTAAAATAATATTCTAATTTAAATCTAAATGATAATTGTAAATTTACGCTTATTTTAATTTTATTGTTTATTTTTTTATTTTTGATAATATTATTATATTGAACAGTTAAAAAATACCAAATTTAACATTATGGAAATTAGGAAATTAACATTACACTAATGTATCTTTGCTTTTCATACATGTGTAATGAATATATAAAGGAAAAATTAATATTCATTTTTAAAAATTAATTTTCATTTTTCCAATTTAATTCTTCCATTTTCTTTAATTATCAAATTTTTGCATTAATCTGATTTCTTTTATTTCATTTTAAATATCCATAAATTATATATAAATTATTTAATTCATTCATTACATAAATTTATTTTTATTTTCAAATATAATATAACAAATTTTATGGAAACAATATCATATGATTAGATATGCTAACTGGATAGTTATTTGAATATTTTAACGCAAAGTATTATATAAAATGATGAAAAATATGTGGATTGTTCTTAGTACACAGATTTAAATCTAATTTTATCATAAAAAGATATCTTTAAATTTAATTTAGAAATAAAATTATATTGAAACTAGGATTAATTAACTAGGATTAACTAGGAAAAATTTAATAAATCTGATCTTTATGTGTTTATAGCTGTGATTTATTCAAGAATTTATTAAAAGAATAATTTTTGAAAAATTTAATTAAAAAATAATAATTCTTTTAACGTAAATAATTTTTTATTCGATAGGATTTTCAAGCCTTTTATATTTTATCACAACAAGTTTTTCATCTTCAAAAAATATAATACATTTGATTAATTAAATTAGAAACTACATTAAAAAAATAGATCTTTATCAAAAAATTATTACAATAAAGTTATATTATATACAAAGGTTAAATATATATAAAAAAATATATAAAAAAAATTATAAACAATTAAATGCAGAAAGAAATCTTGTCGCATTTTAATTTGCAATTACACAAGATCAGTTGATGTCATGGTAAAATATCTATATTAAGATTATATTGCATTAAAACGATTTTTTATATCGATATTATATACATCGAGATTTAGTTCATAGTCATAATATTTTACAATTACTAATATTATTTATTTTTATTTAATTAATAAATATTTTTAATTTATGATATTGAATTTATAATTTTGATATAAAAATAATAAAAAAATTAAATAAATATTCTAAAAATTTACATAAAAATATACATCACAGCCAATATTAATAATATGATATATTCAAAGAAATTTGTAGAATATATATTGAAAGAAATTTTCTTTTAAATTGATACTTGAATGATACTTATGATATATTTTTTTATATGCAATTGTACGAATAAAAAATATATCATAAATATTATTTAAAACACAAATTCTTCAATAATATCATTAAAAATTCATTTAGAAAAATTATTACCCATTATTATTCTTTTTTTTACTATCTTTTCTTTGCTCTTGCTCTTCATTTAAACTCTCGTTTAGCTAAATTTAATAACAACAATAATAATTAATTTTTATTCATTTAATAAACTAATTAGGAAATATAGATATGAAATATATACCTTAGAAATATCCGAAATGGATAATATATTAGATAGATTTTCAGATAGATTTTCAATATTAAAATTATAAAGTTCTTCTGAATTAATTTTTAAAAGATTCGAATCAAAATCGCATTCTAAGCTATCCATATTTATGGTATTTATACCATTTGTTTCTTCCACTTCACCTGTTACGTAAATTATTATCTCGGAATAAGATCAAAATAACAGTATACATGCAGTATACATAAGCGCACTTATAATGAATGCAAAAATATTTAAATTACCAGCGTTTTCCAACAAATGAAATTCCTCGTAACGTGATTCTGATGTCACTTTAGTTAACGTTAAGTGTTCTTCAGGTTGTATTTGTAACATGTCATGAATATATGAAAATTGTTCTTTTGGACGCAAGTCGATTGATACTTGTTCTGCGTCACCGTTTGTTAATGGATATTGAGGTGATGGTCGAGGTGACTGAATAAGCGTTGGATTGTTTTCTATTGGCGATATTTCTTCCCTGTGTTAACATTAAAATTCCTTTAGATTCGTAATTATATTTTTTGATTCATTATTTTATATTTGTTACATGATAATTATATAAAAATCAACCTTATAGTTTCATTATTAAATTGCGGTTGCTCAGAAATGATTTCCAAGGCGCGCAATGGAAACAATTCTTCATTTTCTGAACATTCAAATCGAGGAACTATCACTTCCGATGATTCTGATAATAATAAGGTTAAAATGATTATTGATATAACAGATTATATAATTTTAGCAGTTATTTACAATCACGATAAAATAGATATCTATTAATGAAATAGAATAATATAAATTACTTTATTATTTATTACATTACATATTATTACTTTCGACAAATATTTTAGATTTTTCACAAAGTCAGTATTTAGTTCAAAATAAATATGAATACTTATAACAAAGAACTAACTATTTTGTAAATGTAAATGCACTTTTAGAAATTTTGACGATGGAACAATGAAATTACTTAAATTGATAAGTTATAGAATACAATACAAAAATAAAATACTCACTTTCCTCAGTTTCCGTTTCTTTCTGTTTCAATTCTGTGTTTACATCGTTATTATTAATCTTTCGTTTCTTTCGTTTTAAGGAATTAGGATTATCTATAAATTGTACATTAAAAATATTATCATATCATTTTTTTTTAAGACAAATGAACGTGCGAAATTCATTCACTATAAGAGTGCCGATAAAAGAAAGATATTCTCTTCTAGTGAATATTTTTTTTTTACAAAGATTAATAAATAAATCTACCTGGACTGAGAGGTAACATTAGAAAAGGTAATGGTTCGCTCAATGCACCATCTGATGGCCTTTTCAGTTGAATTTGTACTGAGACTGGCTCCTCAATTTCCTGCGTGTGATAACTTGATGTTTTGAAGCGAATTGCTGTCTGCATTAATTAAATTAATTAAAGGATTATCAATTAATCTGGCGTAATTTTATGTAAAACTTAAATATTACATACATACTTGTTTGTGCACATGAGCAGGGTGAAAATCACCAAATCCTTCCCAAACTACTTTCCCATTCTTCTCCTCAAAGAATCTCACTTGTATATCATCTTTTACAACCTTTTCACACAACAAAATCATATGCATGCCACCAGCAACCGATGCGCTATAATGACTGAGCTCGCATATCATTAGATCCGGTATTATCTCTTAAATATTCAATATTAATTATTCAATGCGCAATTAAAGAATTAATATCTTAAAAACTGGATATAAACGTGTAATTAAACATACTTTTATCGAATATAGGATCGGATACAATTGGTGTTAATGGCACGTTGAATTTCCCTTTCTGCGTTCCTTCTAAAAACACTTGGAAGCATAGTCTCACTGAATTTAGATCAATGGAATTAAGATCCCTTTTGAATTGAAAGCCAGCTATTCAAACAATTTTTAAATATGATTTGTTTTTATATATCGAGCATAATCGAACAAACGGAAAGTGGGATTTTAATTTACTTCGAAAAGGATCTACACGAATCTCCTCTCTTATTTTTAATTCTCTTTTGATGTCGTTCCTTTTAACGCACATGATACCAAGATTTGCAAATGTCACTGTCATGTCTTCTGATGTAATTTCGATTGTACAAACACCTTTTTCACATCCTTCCCTTCCAATCAGATTATGAGGATGGGGTCTGTATGGTTTGTCTTTTGTTACACACGATGCTACAGCTATAGCCTGACCTTTATATCCAACTACCTACAATCAATCTTATTTGTTATTACTTTATATCAATTTTAATCTAAAAATTAAATTAAATTAATTCTATCACG
This sequence comes from Apis cerana, assembly GCF_029169275.1. Lineage (NCBI taxonomy): Eukaryota > Metazoa > Arthropoda > Insecta > Hymenoptera > Apidae > Apis > Apis cerana. The sequence continues at coordinate 10,248,418 of NC_083858.1, read as the reverse complement.
TATTATTTTATTTTTCATTTCTTCACTACTTACTCTTATACTAGGACACGTTTTATTTTCTAATGTACTGCTTGCACCTGGTATATTACCGGCTAATCTGCCTTCACATTCATATCGAAAACGTAAAGTTTTTGTGGGTTGCTCTATTATTTCAACATACGGTAGAAATTTTCTAAAATTCATTTTGATCTTTCTCCAATTTGCTAATTTCAATTAATGATTGAAATTCTTTCACATACCGATACTTACACTCTTGGTATAAGTGTATAAGAATTGTAAATACGATTTTTGTTTTTACTAGATTTTAATCACGTGATTTTATTTACACACGAAGCTTTGTTCGAAAATGAATTAGTCTTATACATTTTAAGCTTACCAATCATTTCAAAGTGACCCGTTCTAGTGTTCACAACATCGTCCTGTGTTCAAATTTTGATCTAGAATTTTCCGTTAGAATCCTCTCAAAGATTAAAAATTTTTATTTTTCGTGTTATTTTTAATATATTTTCTGAGTGATAACATTTTTAATAACATTTCGCGATACCATTATTAAATTAAAAAAAAATGTGTAGGTATAAAAAGTATAATTTTTTTTAGTTTTGATTCATATTTTAGAAATTTTTGAAATATTAGAATTTGTATAAAAATAATTTAAAACAATATAATTGAAATATTTTTGTAAGTATATTTACAAATAATCTTCTTTTATAAATACATTATATTATTACTATGTTATTGAAAGCAAAAATCAACATTTTCTAAAAATTTAGAAATCTTTTTTATATTAGTTTTTTTCATTGACTGAATTAAAATTTCTAAGTCTAAAATCGCTTTAATATAATAGGGAAATGAATTTATTTTGACATAATACGATAAATTTAATAAAATATTATTATTTAAAAAAAAGTCCAATCTTGAAATTCTGTTAAAAATTTTAGGAAAATTTTTTAATCATTGTATACGATTTTTTAATTCTTGTGAAATAACGAATAATTTATTTGTCTCATCATATTTAATTTGCTTAAGGACTGTCTTTAATCATCCATATTTAATTAATTTATGTTTTAATTTTCATTATCAAAATAAAATTTCTATGCATCTCTTAAATTTTAAATTTAAAAAGAAAATTTAAAAATTTTTGTTTTAAAAAATTAAAAGTATAAGTTGCCCTGATAATTTTTCAATATAACGAATAAAAAGAATCGTTTTTCGTTTATTCTACAATTTACAATAAATATAGTATTATTTATAAATATATATTTATTATAAATATATTATAATAATCATAAATATATAGATTTATTACATTACAATTTGTTATAAAATTATTTTTAATTGCACCAATTATGTCGATAAATTAGTAAACGCACTTTCAAGTTATTTCATTACATTAATAGTATAATCTATGACATCTATCGGAATATTTAAAATTAAATTGTTATTCTCATGATATATTCTAATCCGATATATCCATAAACAAGATAGACGCATTGATATATATTGATCCATATCTATTATATTTTATTGGATTTTGAAATATTATTATTATATATTATTCTGAAATATCGACTTTAAAAAATAATAATGTTTTTTATAATCTCTATGATTTGCTATTTGCATCTGTATTTATATGTTTTATATCTATTTTATAAATACATATTTTCAGGATTGTTATTAATTATCATTAATCGGTAATTAATATTAATTATTACTAATTAATATTATTTATTATTAATCAATTTAATATTAATTTAATTATTTAGCATTAAGCAATAATGTTTATTAATTTAAATTTAAAGTTAAAAGGAAATATAATAAAATCAAACTGTAGGATCTTATTTCAAATATTGAAATCTGTTTGTAAATAATTAACTGCTTTTAGTTCGACCCTTTACTTTTGTCTATCGAAGGAATTATCACAACATGAAATAACTTGAAAACAAGAAATAGGACATGCCTACTGTTTAGTTTATTTATTTTGAAAAATGAAGACATATTAAATTTAGTTAGTTATTAATATTTGACATTCATAACTAATTGTTATTATGTTATATTCATATTTTTCATATGCATCTAGGAATATTTTCTAAAATGTAAAAAAATAAAATAAAATAATTAATTAAAAATAGATAGCACGGATTCTAATGTCAATTTTATTATAAAGGAGAAATTAACTGTAGCACAATATAACTGGTCCACATGAAAATCAAAAGATTTATGAAGAGTTTAATTTATTATTTTACAAATATTAAAATGCGTAATATTTATATTTTTTGAGTTTTAACATATTGTGATCTATGAATAATTAAATGATAATGAAGAGACAATTATAATACTTTATAATACTTTTTTTATTTTGAGGATGTAGATGGAAATTATGAATAAAACAATTAGATTTTTAAAAATGAAATATTTAAATTGATACTTTGGACGTTCAAATTGATTTTTCTTTTTTTTGTTGGAAAAATATTTTGAATTAATGATTTCCATAATAGCACACTGATAGTGTAGATTGTTGGAAAATGTTTTGCATTAACAATTTCAGTAATAGTGCACTGATATATATATTATAACTTAACAATATCAATCGATTTTTTAATCGATTATATGATAGCAAATTCCAATTATGAAATCTTCACAATCATTGTTATGCAGGATATTCATATCCATATTTATATCTGGTACTTTTTATACAGAAGACTGTTGGATGTTCAAACTGATAGATTCATAGAAATATTAATATTCATATTTAATGCTCTTTCTTTAAAAGAATTAATACTGTGGATGTTGTAAATATGCTCTTTTAATTATTGAAAAATATTCTTCAAGAAGATTTTCCACAATGATATATATGCATTTTAATTTGGGAATTATCAATCGATTTTTTAATCAATTGCATTTCAGTAATGAAAGCCTCATAATCACTGCAATACAGGATATTCATATATCACATCGATTTAATACTTTTGTAGAAAAATATTGGATATTCAATTAAAGAAACTAATAGAATATTAATATTAATATCCATATCTAATGGTCCTTTTACAGAAGAATCTCCAAACTATGTTTCTTTTTATGGAAGAATGTTTTCTATCAATTCTTTTTCACAATAATGCCTGATGTTTGATTACATTGATAGCACGGATTCTAATGTCAATTTTAATTTATAATTATACATTTAATCAATTATACATTTAATACATCAATTATACGCTCGCAATCATATATGATGTTCATTGGAACATTTTCTTTTATAAAAACTATATAAAAACATTAAGATTTTATATTAGATCTATGGAAATGAAAACGTTTCTAATCTTATAATATGATTTTTATTTGCGATTCATCGTAAATGAATGAAGCTATTTCTTTGTAGATTCGTAATCGTTCTACAAAATGAAATCGTAAAAATGAAATGCATAACTCCGTATAGTTAATAATATAAATTTGCCATGCGTTGCACGTCTTGTCCATGACACATTTCGAACAGATTGTTTAATTTTAATCTAGATTGTTTAATCTAAAATCCAACCAATCTTTCTTCAGAATCTGAATATTTAATAAAATCAGAAAGTTCATATCAATTTCAATTCTATTATATAGGATGATTCATATATTCATATTTCAAAGGTATCCAATGTCAATCTTCCAATCTGAATTACAATCATTTTTAAATGTAGTTAATAATATCGTATATCCATAAAATTTGTTGCTAAAAATTTCCACTTGATATGTGCAATTAAAGGATGATTTTGTTGTAAAAAAAATCATTCTTATAATCGAAAATCGCGTATATCGTCCGAGTACTTGATGATTAAAATTTGCAATCACAAATCGTCCATGTTACTTTTTGGGCAAATAATTGAATTTTCGTTCCTGTAACATTCAATAAAATCAAAAAATTAGTATTCGTTTCGATTTAGGATATTATACAGAATTCGTAAATTTACATACCTGAATAATCGAAATTTGGGAGATAGCATGCATAAATTAATTGATTGTCATTAATATTTCGAGTGATCATCTTTCTTATACAAAGTATGCCACAGTTCAAATGTTATTGATTACACTGAAAATACTTCTTCGTGATAGAGATTTTCATTTAGGATAAAGTGATTATCTGTTATCTAGAATATTATCCTTATGTAGAATGAAGTCGCAAAATCTTTATTGAGTTTACGATTTAACTGTGCCATCCATTATATTGTCAATATTATATTCTGTATAAGTTATTCAATATTTATTGTCCAATCTTTTCTCAAAAATTTAAATATTCAATAAAAAAGATTCATATTAATTTTAATTTAGATTATTATACAAAATGATTCGTAGATTTATATTCTTGTCTTGATGACCGCAAATTGTTTTTTAATAATTGATAGAGCAATTAATTAACATATACCCAAACGTATATTATAACGAGTATATTATAACGAGTGTAAGTTTGTTGAGTATATTCTTCTTTTTATTTTACAATGTACAAACATTTTAAATGTTATTTAAGTTGATCTATTGATAGAAAATCGTCCCATTATGAGAATTTTCACTTGTCATTCATGATAGATTAGATATTCATTTTGTATAACCAATATTCATATATTGAAATCGTAAGGAAGATGCTTTTACGTAGCCAGCAATCTTTTTGGACGAATTGTAAAATTATCGTTATCCTTCGTAAAACCTGAATACTTAATAAAATTGCGTTAATTTTATAAAATTATTATTTTACAGAATAATTTATAAACGTACATACCTCAATGATCAAATATTTGTACGAATGAACTGTAATCATTTTTAAATGTAGTCAAGTCATTGTCCATAAAAATGAAATCTCTCCTTTGTACGTATAATTAGAATCACATAAAATAAAACGATGAATCAGGATGAAGTGTGTATATTTTGTATATTTGAATTTGTAATTCTAATATATTTTGGACAAGATGTTAAATTTATGCTGTCCAAATTTCTGTAGAACATTCTTTTTTTCGATTCGATCAAAAGATTCGTGTTAATCTTAATTTAGAATAATATAAATAATCAAGGTTTATTTATAAATTTGTACATTCAAGATTTATAGATTCATATCTCAACAATCAAAGATATTCATCGATCCTTGTAATCCGAATTTTTTCCTCGTATCTTCTTATATAAACTTCAATTATTTTCAAATCTTTTCTGATCCACTATAAAATATCCGTACGAATTAAGAATTCTTCGCAAAATAGTAATTTTTATCGAGTGAAAAATCATTCTCTTAAAAAGTAAAGTCAGGAATTAAGATTTGATTTAATCTTCGATTTAAACGAGGATAGATGGTAATTGATCACAACGAATGATGATAGAGTGATGATAGATTTTGTTTGATCTCATTTTTAAACGTAGATTGTTCGTACTAGTATCATGGCAATCTTCGTTTTACACTTTTCGCGAATGAGATGGCAGTTCTTTGTAATAAAGATGTTATCACGCGATTAATTAAATAATGATGATAATGCGATACTGGTAAATCTTCATTTTCTTTTGTTTGAACTACAATCATTTTGAAAATGTAGGATGATCATAACAATAATTCCATAAAATTATTCTTTTGTCATAAAGTAATTTTTATCTTCGCGAATGAGATGATAATTCTTTGTAGTGAAGATATGCGATTAATTAAATAATGTTGATAAGACGAAGAGAGACAATCTTTATTTTCTTTTGCTTGAATTACAATTATTTTGAAAATGCAAGTTGATCATGGTAATTATTCCATGAAATCATTCTTTTGTCATGATCTTTTACATTCTTCGAATGTAAGTAGCAGTTCTCTGCAGTAAAGATGTGTGATTAATTAAATAATGATGAAAAGTACAAAAGTAGAAAATCTTCATTTTCTTTTGCTTGAACTACTATCATTTTGAAAATAAATTGGCCATGTAGTTGATCATCAATAGTCATAAAATCATTTTATCGTGGCGTGATCTCCATTTTACATTACAGTAAAGATAAGATTTTTTATACACATTTCTAATACAATTCTTAGAAATTATTTTTCCATATTGTATTATTAGAATATTATGGTAAACGGAAATCCGATGATGGTTCGAGCTTGCAATCCATAGCACGTTTCTGAACCAAGTTGATTCAATTTTTGCTTGTCAATCTTTCAATAGAATCTGTATATTCTATAAAATCGAAAGGTTCGTGTTAATTTTCATTTATACGTAGGATACAAGTAGGGGATTATTCAAATTATCTAAAATTGATGAAACATAATATTTCCATCATAATCTGACCCGATTAATTTAAATTTTTATTTTTCCCAATATTTGAAGTCTGTTTTATTCAAAATATTTTTTTTAGAAATATTTGAAAGATATATTTTTTAGAAATCTACTAAATCCAAAACACACCATCAAATATGGATGAAATATTCGGTGACACAATTGTTAGTACATAATGTCATGAACATTGTATCGCGAGTTTTTTCTTATATTTACAATTGAATATCATTTACAAAATAAGGTTACAACTAAACACTGTTTTACAATAAACAAACTCGCGGGATATCTCGATCATTATATAAATAATGTGTCACGAAATATCGCGTCCGTCGATTACAAATATCGTTCATATTAAAATTGGATTAAATTAAAAATAACTTTTTGCCATACAAATTATTTAATTACACATATAACGATTAAATATGCAAATAAGATAAGTCATTATTACGTAAAAGTATATCTATTTCTACATACATTAAAATGCAATTTTATTTCGACTTTTGTACCGATTAATTGATTTGAAAAATAAATTTTGTACCGAAAAAAAAATAATATAATTTTATTTTATAATTTACTTACACTTTGTAATTTATTTATTTAATATTCATAAAAACTTACATTGTAAGTAAAATTTGCGTATCTATCAATGATGAACAACTATTCGGAGAATCCTGGCGAAGTGTGAGCGTGTTTATCCCCAATTTGAAGTGATTTCTTCGATTGTTGATTTGCTTCTATTCGATACTTCGCTCAGGTTTATCTTATATTATATCAAGTTGACCTTATATTTTGTTAAAGCATGTTGATTGGTCAATTTTTCGAATATGCCAATTTAAGTTACCAATGGAATTTGAGGCTCTTTTCTTTTTTATCTAGCCTTGCTCAGAAGAGGGGAATATTTTCAATAGTGGTGGATGATCAGGCACTTTCTTCAAAAATGTTCACTTTCTCTTAAACCGTTGGAATTCTTATCCTCTTTATCCTTTAAAATCCTTTATTCATGATACGCCAGGTAGAAATTTGCAAAGTTTAGTTTAACCGAATCGATGAATTTCAAATCGTACGTTTTATCTCATTAACATTTAATTTACACAAAATTTTTATTAAATTAACATCTATGTGATTTTATCGATTTAAATTGTTTAACGATGTAAAAATTCAATTTAATTAAAGTATATTAAATTATAGTATATATAATTATAAAGTAAATTAAAGTATATAATTATGCCCGTTAAAAATATGAAATCGAATGATTAAAACGAACAAAAGAGAATTATTATTTCTCACAGTTAAATTGTGCAAAAGAAAATTTTGAGCCTTTTAAAATTTCTAAACTAGATTTATGGTTTTTTTAATATCAGGAAAATTATTATTTTAAGTGCAAAAATAAGACGAATAAATTATTATTTTTCTAGAATTAAATTTCTTGATATGTGATAGTACGTAATTTTTGTTTTCTTTCGGATTTGGATATCCTTTATTTTTATGTACATTTTCTTTCGTTTGCTTTATAACAAATTATTTTAGTAAAGCTTATAAATCTTCCAATATTCACCATAAGATTCTTTCTTCGTTGTTTTACTCGTTCACTACGATCGTCCAAGGATCTTCAAGACCAAATCCTATGAATTTTTCCAAGATTGATCAAATTTTTGTCCATTTCCGTCTTTTTCTTTATTTTTTGAACTCTTTGTTTTCTCCTTTCTGAAAAATTTTTCTTTTTTTAATTAAAACATCGAGGATAAGAGATAATGGAAGGAGGAACATAAATTGCTGAAAACTCTGAACAAAGAGAAATTTAAAATTCACGAATGAATAATTCAATTCTTTCTTTCTTTTTTATATAAAACTTGTATTTTTTTTACTTAAAATGATTATTTGTAATAAATTTTTTTAGCGTATATTGTAAATTTTACAAGATTCGATCGATCGATCGATTAGTCAAAATCAACGAAAAATTTATAACAAAACGATTTGCATAATTTTTATTATTTTCGATTATTTTTTACAAAGTGTAATTATTATAAAATTTATAATTATAAAGAGTAGATTAATACGATATATGATCTTTAAAAATTATTTTATATATTATTCGGGATATAATAATTCTTGACATTTTACGTTTCAACGGAGTTCTTTATTTAGAGTTCTTTGCAATAACAATGTCTTCTAGGCGATAGATAGGTTATCGATAATTTATATTCAAACGAGAGCAAAGATTTCTTTACGACATTTATATAATGATTGCTTTGCTTCAGAATTAAAATTATTTTTCAACAGACATATTAAAAAAAATATGTCTGAAATGAATGATAATAACAAGTGTAATGACAAGCATAATATATTTTATTTATTTTATTACAAAATATTTATTTTTGATTTAATGTATTACATATTTTTCATATAAATATATTATAAGGAATAATTTAAGGAATTTTTAAAATTTTAATTTTAAAATTTTTGTTTAAAGATATTTCTTGATATTTCTCTTAAACAATATAAAAATATCTCAATCAATAGTACTTGAGCCATTGAGGAAAGACAAGTAGGTATTGTCCCGAATATGCTATTGTCGAAGGAAATCAATATTTTCTATGTATAGACGGAATATTCTGATAACTTTATTGCTTAATATATCAATTGCAAGAAAATAAAAATATGCACAAATAATATAAATTCAGAAATCATATTAATTTATATTAGAAAAATATATAATTTCATGTGTATAAAAAATAATTTAAAATTTGACTTTATTCTAAAAATTATATTAGCTGAAAAAAATATTTAAGTATTTTCTTGATATAGAAAAATGATATGGTAAAGGAAAGATAAGAAAGAATCATCTTCTTGATCAGATATATGTACAAGAATTTTTCTTCTTATTTATCTCTCTTTCTCTGTTTTAATAACGAAAGATTTTACGATAAAAAATTTTAAGATAATTATGTAATTAAAATAATTGAATATTTATTGAATTGGCAAAAATAATGCATTCTTTGTTAATAGATGTATCAATCATGTTCGTTATTCTTTGAATTCAACTTGTACGTGCGTCACTAGATCAAATGAAGCAATTGACCTTTCCATTCGAAATAGACACCAATGGTGATTACCTAATTCTTTGATATTGTTCGAAGAAGCCGTGTGAAATTCTTGTTCCATCTCGCAAGAAGATTATATTGTATCTTACATACTTTCCATATTTTGAATTAAGTTTTCATATATTTTAATTTTAAAATATATATATATTGAATAATTTAATCTAATTTTCATTTTATATGCGCAAATTTTTTTTTCCTTGATTTTTTTTTTAATATATTTACTCTTATGAATTCAAATTTATAGAATTACGCAAATATATAGAAAATCAATCCCGCTTCTTTTAAGGTGAAGGTAAAACATAATTAATAATTAAATATTACATTTCACAAAATTTTTAAATTTATTTCATTCTATTAAAACATGTCACTTAAGATAATATTTATGTTCTATTTAACATAATTATTTTCATTTAACATAATAACTGAATTTGTTTTTATTCAGTATTTATACTAATAAATTTTATAACAATTTAAGCTATTCAAAAAAAATCTAATCATTTACACAATTTAAAGTTGAAATTATTAATCCATCATAAATAAACAAACAACAAATTTTTAACAAAATTTTCAACAATTTTTCGGATCTAAATTTTCTGTATTTTTAAAAATTCTATGATTATTATTTATTCTGCAATTCATTATAGATTAATGAACTTTCGACGATTAATCCTGAAATGAGTAAACGTTTGATAAATAAAACAATTTGAAGAATTTTTTATGCCAATTATTTCCCTAATTTAATCTAGTAAATTTCCCATTAATATATCGTTTTCGTGTCGTAATGTCAATGGAGAATGATTTTTCTATTTTTATATATTGATTGATCATTTGCACTTTGGTCGTTTGCACTGATTGAATTCTGTTTTGTTAGCAACTTATTTAATTATTAACATAAGAACATACACAGAATAGTCTTTTCTTTTATATATTCTTTTATATTAAATTATCATATATAATTGTTTTTTTTTTTACGAAGTAATACGTCATTTAATAATAAATTCGTTCTTTTTTACACATTAATATGCAATTTATTTATCAATGATAATGATCTATAATTATCAAAAAAAAAAAATTTCGAAATATTTAGATCAGAAATTACGCAGGGAAATTAATTTCATTTAATTTTCATTTAAGAAAGTTAGTTTTTTTCTTTAAAAATTTATTTTGAAATTCTTTATTCCTTCATTCTAAATTTTAGTACAAATTTATTATTGAAATTTATTATTTTGTAAAGAAATGATACAAATCCAAATTTTAAACAATTAAAATATAGTATATCATAAAATTATGTATAATTATTGCAATTATAATAATAATTTGTATTTTATTTTTTACGCGTAATATGATTACGATACAATACGATATTTTAACCGTTGAAAATTGGATTTGTATCATTGTTTTGCAATATTGTCTTTCAAAACATTTTCTTTTTTGACAATCGAAACCGTTAAAGGAATATTCCTACAAAAATCACTTAGTATAAAAAAAAAAAATTATGTTGCATAAATAATGCGATCTTTGTAGAATGCTAATGAGGGGCGTAGTATATGCGTCATTATTAACGCACACATGGATCTTTTTTTTTTTTCTCGATTTCTACGATTTCTGTGTCCCGTAAAGGCTATCAATAATTAACAGGCTAATCTACATTTAAAAACAATTAAACATTGAAAGTTACTTATGGATAAATCTCTCCTTATTCTCTAGGTATTTCTCCACTTTGATTCTTTGTCTTCCTTTTCTTAGCGCCTTCTCGAGGGACAGAATACGCTCTGTTTGAAATACGCCAATTAATAATCAATGCACGCACTGAAATCGCAAATGAAGAGACATACTACGATAAGATAATTAGAGACAATGGAGGGTAGTCATCTCATAGTATTCTGAAATAAAGTGTTAGTCATATCGAAGATATGCGAAATACTCTTCAATATCGCGCTCGATATTACGTGAACTAATTTTTGACATGGTCTACATTTCTATCTACGAGCTAACAGGTCACAAATTATATTTGCTAGGCAATACTTTGTTCCGTGAACTTTTCGTTGGTGTATGTGTAGCTTTGGTATTCATGATTGAGATTGGGAAATTTTCAGGCGGCAAAACATTTATTACTTCTTAACGTTTACAACTATCAGCAAATTAATATTCACTGATCAATTTACTATACGCGATTTTTATTTTGTACAAAATATGTTGCAATATTTAAAGTTGTACACGTTTATCTTTACGCATGAAGAGTTTTAATCTTCCAGTTTGACGAAAGTATATCCATTTTTATATTTCTCTTATTAATAAAAATCGGCATAAAAATATTCAAAGCCGTTTTAGTATACTTTTATAGAATTATATAGAAATCCGGATATTTGATACCGGATGATATAAATTAATACAAGGATTAAAGTAATGAAAAAAATATTTAAAAAAAAATAAAGATAATAGAATATTAATCGGAACTTTTGAATTTTTAAATATTTTTACACGTTGCTTTCTTTCGTGCAAAAAATAAAAATCTATCTACTCGAAGAGAACATTATTTCTTTTCTTGAGGATTAAAAAAAAAAAAGAAAGATCATTTCATCGACAAATATGATTTACATATCTAGTCAATCATTTACGTTTACGAAATATTTGACGATGACAGTGACCTAGAATACCCTTGAATTTAAGATTATTCATTGAATCTTTGATGAACGTGAATGTATTATATATATTGACACGTGTATGCACTTTCACTTCTTATTGAATGTGAGCTGACCAAATGATTGAATCCAACGAAAAAATTTCTAGGACATTTACACACGTATCTATGAATATATATATATATATTTTTTTAAGTATTTCTTGTATATTTTTTCAGGAGCCATTTTATTCACTTATTTCTTATAATAATATTCTTTGCGAATATTTTTCGAATATTTTCTCTCTATACTTTCTATATCTCTTCTACATTCTTTCCTGTACTTTCATTTTTTCAATCGTTGACCTAATTTTAAGATTTGAAATAATTTTAAGAAAATATTATCATATCATAGAAAAAAGATATATGTCAGAACATTCAATTCCTATTTTTTTTCATCTTCATTTTTCAAGGGCAATAACATTTATTGGAATTAAATCAATGACCTCGATAGTCCTTGAAAGGACATTCACGATTATCGTAATGCATATTAAACATATGCATATTATATAAGAATTTTTTAACTTTGAATTTCGGTTAATGTAATTTATACGACAAACGGCAATTAAAATTTAGAATTTAAAAATATAAAAACTTTTAACATTTGACAAATACATTACGATTATTAATCATATAAATATTATTCACATTGAGATTTTAATTTTTATTAACGTTCAATATACATATATATATATATATTAATAGAATTCATAGCAGATTTTTGTTTTCGAAAATGTGATCGATAATAATCGATGATGAAACAAAATTTAATGAACGGTATTAGATTCAAATTTTGATTCATTAAAAACTAATAATCTCACAATGATATATTAAATATATTATAATTTATATGTTGTATAACGTAGTAAATATATTATAAAAATGCAATATAAATATTATTAAAATTCAATAATTTTAGAATTATTAAATTTATTATTTATATATCACATTTTGTGTAATAAATTTTTGCACAAATAATGTAAAAAATTCAATAACATCAAATAATAATTTTTAAGATTATTAGAAAGAACATTTTTTTTATACATAGTTATCGAACAAATTGACTATAATTTTATTGCCGTGTTATTATAAGAATTTATTTTAATAAGTAGTATATCGACAAATTTGATTATACTATAAATTATCTATCAATAACAGGTATATCTTATAAGATTTATCCTTTAATCCTTTTATTTTATCGGAAATTAAGTAACAATTTTTTATTACATTCATGTGCGTCAGTTTTATGTAAATAAGAATGAAAAGATTCCCTAACGGAAAAATGCGTCATTTGATCGCGAAGACATTTTTTTTGGTGAACAATAAAAATCAGCAAACTGGTTTTAAGAGAGAATCTCATTTTTCTGGTTTTGTTTTCGTTCTAAGTTCTAAAACGTCCGACACAAACCGGATATTCCAGTTAAATTATCTCTTTTTACAATAAATTTATTACGAGTTTATTCTTTAAATGATTTATTATCTGTTTCTAATACCTTATAATTCATGAATTATAAATATCCAGTTGAAACGATAGAATATCAATTCATTTCCTTTCTATTCCTTTACCCGTTTTTCACTACCTGTATATTTCACTTGGAATATCATTTTACACGGTTTATGTTAAAAATAAAATATAAATACTATAATATTTTTATTTCATGAAATAATTTCTTCTTACTACTAAAACTGATGTGATTGTATAAATGATTAAAGATACTATAATAATTCTTTGTTTCAAAGTGCTTTCAAATAATCAATAAAATTATTATATACGATTTGGAAAATTAATTTTAATAAAGAATATAAAAATTATTTTTTATGTTTATATGTTTTTTTTATTTTACTTAAAATTAATTAGATTAAAATTTATTACTCATAAATTTACCTTTAAAGGATTTATCCTGTTAATTTATCGATGATAATGAATAAAACTTTCTTCCGAAATTTTTATTTGATTAGCTTTCACTACAATTGTAAGCAGCCTAGATACGATGAAAGTTAAGTAAGTTTTGTTCAGCATATATAGTATATGCCACAACTTCTTCGATTCCTTTATGACTAAGGAGGCCATCGTATTAAGGACACGATCATTGTTACATGATTTCCACAACCATATATGTCATACATATTTAAATTTTTATAATAATCTCTATAATTTTTTTTACATGCATCATAGTGTTTTTCAACAGTGTTATACAATTATATAAAATATTACTTCAAACATGAAAATACAACGCACAAAAATATGTATTTATCTTATTGATGTAATAAAGAAAAGGAAAAAATAATTAGGAATATCATGCTAAGATATAATAACACATTGATGTGCAATAAAGCAAATATAATATAATTATATAATTATAAAATAAAATAAACAGGTATTATAATTGTAACTAATTATATATATTATAATTTATGTACATTGCACAAATCTGACATCTAATTTTTGAACAAGGTACATTTTTGATAAAAAAAAATTTATATCGTAAAATTGATAAATAATTAATAAGTATACTGCACATATTCTTCGTTAACTTTGTAACTTTGTATTTATCTTCTTTTTTTAACAGAATAGTAAATATTAAACAGAAAATCTGTCAAAGTTAAAAAACATTTACGTCAATTCTTTAAAGCCATCTAAAAAAAGAAGACATACAAAGTTATAAATTTTAATATTATTGTTTAAAAAGATCCTATTCTATGATTTTTTTATAGATGTCTGACAAATGTTGTAACAAATAAAATATAATGAATATGTGAAATTTATAAATAATTTAAAGAATTATTTATCTTTTTTTTATGTTATCCAAAAAAAGATGATTGATGATTTTTCTTAAAGTTATATCTTGAAAAATAAAAGATAAATTGAATATATTTTTTGAGATTTTTTTTTATTGCAAGAACAAAGTTACTAAAAAAATAGATGAAGTTTTATTTGATATGATGACTTGCTGACTATAGATGACTTGCAAAATTCATGCAAAAAAATTTTGATTTAAAATATCATGGAAGATCACATTCCATTGATCATGATTGATGATAAAATTAAATTAGATTTGTATGAACAATTAAAATTAATTGTTCATACAAATAATCTATTAATAAGTAATATGTAATATAAAATCATATATTTTATAAAATCATTATTAATAAAATGTATTAACGCAAAATTTAAAATAATTAATGATAATGTAATATCATATTTTGTACGATCTAGATAATTATGAAATCATGGCCAATTTTTATTTTTTTTATCTCTTATGCATGTGTAAAAGAGGTGTTTCTTTTGACGTCAGTCGACTAGCCTCTTTTATGAATCCTAATTACGAGTATTTAACGCAATAAAAAAATAGTTTAGATCGTTGAATTATCATTGAAAAACAATATATACATTTTGCATTATCTTGTTCCCTCACAAAATAAATAAATTACGAATCATTGTTAGATATTTGGCGATTTTAATATTATGAATGAACAATGAACTAATAGTTCATGAATATTGATACATTGATTGTGAATATGATCTTTATATAATAAACACATAATTGGCATGATGTTAACGTGATGAAGAAAATTAATATATTCTTCATTTGTGCGTAGTATAATAATGTTGACTAATTTAGTGAAATTTATATATGCTAATAAAAATATATTCTATAAAATTAATTTTTTCGTAATACTTTGTTAACACGTAACTTTTGATTTTTATTTCTTTAATTATATATTATTACATTTGTCGCGTATCATCTTAAAATTTTATTTCTGTAATGATATACATAACTAAAGTTTAATTTCATTTATTCAATTATTAAGAATTTCTTAAAAATATATAATTTTTAATATTTTTAATTTATACATATAAAATATGAACATCAATATGAAGAAATATTCAAAATTGGAAAGATTTTAACATATCTTTTTGCATTTCTTTTCTCTATGTAAAACGAGCGTGTAAAAGCGTTTCTAAAATTTTTGAGCTTATGAATTTTCAGAAACGATGTATGAAATTAGCGAACAGATATGATAAATAAAAAAGAAATTTTACAATATCACTATTTGATGTGAAGATACTCTTGACTAATTATAATTCAATAGTATAATTCAGTAGTATCTTCGATAAAAAATAATAGCGGAAGAGGAAGTTTAAATTGATAATTAATATTAACTAAATTTGACAATTTCATAAAGAATAATGAAAGCGGAAATATCTCTTTATTACCATCAGCTTCCTATAAAAGATAAAAAAATTTTACATTTTATATTGACCATGACATTTGGATTCAATTTAATAAAATTTGATATTCTCGAAAATATATTTTTATAAATACATTTTTCCATGATATATCTCAAGAAACGAAAATTAAAATTAGAAAATATGTCAAATATGTAATAACATTGTAATATCATGTATCCTGTTATCACACGATTTTATACAGTAAATATTTCAGTATCATTCCGGCGAAAAAAGTATGCGGATAAAATACAATTTTCGAATTTAATTTCATAAAGTGCGAAATATAAATTAATTCGGAATGATAATCATTTAGAAAATGTTTTATCTTCAAATATTATGTTCATATTTACTTAATGTCATCACAAAGATAATAAGTACTAAAAAAAAAAAATTTTGATAAATATTTTTATTTATAGATAATATATATATATATATATATTTATATATATATAAATAATTATCGACAATTAAAAAATTAAGAATTTTTTTCACTCTTGAACTAATTATAGTTCATTTTTATATAAGAATTTCGAAGAAATTGATCGATTTTTTTGCCAAGAAACTGATCTGAAACGTTATTTTCTATATGCATAATTTAATACTTGATTTTCATAATACACAAGATCAATTTAATGTGATAGAAATATTAAATTCATTTAAAAAAAAGGAGGAGGGGATAATTATTTATCAATCTTTGCTAAATGTTATAAAGTTAAGGTCATCAATAAGGAAAATTATAGGTAATATAACGCAATAAGAAAATATATTGGAAAGTATTTCCTTGATTAAATATACATCATTAATGTTATTTACGGAGATAATATTGTTTAGTATTTATGCAAATTTGTTTACTACGTCGTAATATTAGATATATTGATTGTTGATTATGATATTAAGAACTTTACTAATTTTTATTAATATTTTATTAATACAATTTATTAATATAATTTATGAAAAGATGATTTATATTTTCAAAAATATTGAATTTTATTTTTGTGAATTATAAATTACAAATAATTGTGAAAATAAGAAAAAGAAATTTGGATGAAATGGATCATTTTATATTATTTTTATCGAAAAAATTATTTTATGTAAATTTGGAATACCGTATCTTTTACATAAATATCTGTAATAATTTACATAAAAAGAAAATGAATGATTTATAAAAATAGAATGCAATAGTAAAGTTTCTAAATCTATTAAAAAATAATTAATTACTTACACAATAATTTTTTTATTTTATTTTATTATTTATTTTTATATATATAAATGCGAATATAAAATGATTCTAAACTTCATTATTAACAATATTATTCTTCATGACAACAAATTTAGTTGTGAAAATAAATAATCATCGAGTAGTAGTTATATTTTAAAAATTTTCTAATTTCATATGTATATAAAGCGA
Source organism: Apis cerana (assembly GCF_029169275.1). Taxonomy (NCBI): domain Eukaryota; kingdom Metazoa; phylum Arthropoda; class Insecta; order Hymenoptera; family Apidae; genus Apis; species Apis cerana. The sequence continues at coordinate 10,230,729 of NC_083858.1, read as the reverse complement.
GACACATATGAATTAAACACGAATCTAACGCCGTAAAAAACAATTATTCATTTATATTTTAAACGAAACAATTTGAATACATATTATATATATTATATACTGTGCCACGAGTAATATATTTCTGCTTAGATCGTCTTATAATATAAATCTTTATTAGATTTCATCATGAGATATGTTATATTACGTTTCTATTTCAAAGTCAAGTTTTATTTCTTTTTTACTTTTTTTTATTCTTATCTTCCGAAAGTTCATTAATTGACTTTTCAAACATAAAGTCGAATGACAATTTGATTGATTAATACGATTGACCTCGAATAAGCGTTATATGTTATATGTATATATACCTTTTTTTCTTTCGGCGTGTAAAATATATTAGGCGCAATAATAAATATATTACATGGACAAAAACTTCTCACCCTTGACTTTCATCTTCTGTTTTCGCACGAAATAAAAGGCGATTGCACTTGGTCTGGCATGTATACAATATACGTACCGATGCACCTGTGGGCCGTTTGCGCGTTATGAAGTACAAAGCCTCAAGTCGATCTTTCCCGAACTTTACCGAAGGATAACGAACGTTGTGCATATATAAAGCCGGCAAGTGACGCTTAGCAATCATTCGAGCGAGGTTAGATCGATGCAAAGTTAGTTTCAAGCATTCGATCATCATATCTATCTGTGAAACGTACAATTGAAATTCGAATAGAAAAAAAAGAAAAAGTGATACAGTGTTTCAAACGCAATCAGAAGAACGTTCTCTTCCGAATATAATCGATCGAGAACGCAAATCCAAAAAGAATTCCATCTTGAAAGAAAAAGGCCAAAGAAAAAACAAGATGTACACCAATCCATTTAACCGCAAACACAGCACTATTCGTCAGATGTTGGACCGGCTGTTAGATCCAACTAAGAAATCGATCAGGAGATCTGAAAGCGTATCGAGTTCTGGAAGTGGCAGTTCGAAGGGTAGTAACAGCTCCCTGAGCAGATGCATTCACGGCCACAGAGTTTTGCAGTGGGGAAGGAAATGAAACGTGGAGGAAGGGAATCGGCGAATCGCTATATCACTCTCTTCTTTACTCTCCGTTTTTGTTTCATCCTCTTTACCTATCTTTGCGGAGAAGTGTACCGATAAGGGAAGAAAACGGAGCCATTATAACCTTCTGTGATGGTGCGAGCCATTGAGACGAGATTTTTGCTGTTAATGGTAATCGATGGTGTATGCCGCAGAAAATACCATTACATGAATGAAAGGCGGTTAGAAGAGAATGCGTTTTGAATCGACGCGCGGGAAGTGATGGCGCGACTTCGTGGAATTACGAAGCCATACAGCAGCGGGATAGATGTTATTATGCCGTGGAGAAAATCGATCGGTGTTATTTACTCGGATCGATGATCAAAGGATGTCATATAACGTCGTATATGTCACGGCTACACGAGTACGGTATTATGCTGCGATATGAATGTCGTAAATTTCCCTGGAAATATGTAATATCATTTTTATTATAGTTAGATGTTCGATACATGCATATATATATATGTATGTATGCATATATATCAAATATCAAACAATAATCGAATGATAAATTCAATTTAAATATATCCTATATATGCATTATATTTTTATTATATATTTTGTATGTTGTAGATTGTGTGCCATAATCATACTATAACTTGAAATGTATGTATAGCTTGCATCAATTTATTAATATATTAAAATTGTATTTCTCTTTCTTGTTATGTATACGTTTTTCAGTTGGCTGTTAGTGTTAAGTTACTAGTCAAATCCAGTATTAATCACCGAATTTGTGAACCAGATATAGATATAAGAATTTGTAAACCGATGATGTTATCGCATGATGGATATTATTTTAAATTTATTCGTCATGTGTGATTATTTGAATCAAATAAAAAATATCCAGAAAATTTTCTATATTAATCTTTCTCTTCCTTCGCATTACAAAATATTTTTTTATGCTATATCTAAAGTTGATTACAATTATATCACTGTCATAATTATATTTGAAATTGAGAATTTAATATTTTAACTATTGTTAAATTAAACATATAAGCTGTATATGTAAAAACAAATTCACGAAATAGTATTTCTTTAACGTCTTACTTAAACAATAAAAGATCATAAATTGGTAGATTAAATCTGAACATGATAAATTATTTTACATTAAGTATCTAATGTATTTGATTTGATTATTCTAAAAAAATAGTATTTCTGGAAATATTTTTATTTAACTTTTCTTCAAGATTTAATTCTTATTTACTTATTAGTTATTAGTAAAAATTATTCATTAGATATCAATGAAATTATTATTTAGACGTTATTTTGATGTTCAATAATAGTATTAATTACAGATTCAAATTTATGCAAATATAACTGTAAATATATTCTATTATATATTTCGCTTCAAATCATTTAAAAATCACCATAAAATTCATTTTTGAATTAATATCATTACAATTTGTTAAGTTTATCTTTAACAAGATTTGATTAAAATATTTAAATGGCAGACAATTCTTATAATAATACTGATTAATTGTTGTCAAATGTTTTTTTTTCTAATCTGCCAGTAGTAAAATCAATTTTATTTGATAAGATAATCTTAAAAAATAAAATAAATATTTTGAGTGTATACGATATATCTTGATTGAAATTGTTTGTATGATCGCGAAAAAAAATTATCTTATCATGATAAATAATGAATAAAGAAAATTTGTTAATTTTGCTATAATTTCCAAATTTTCAAGTCTCTTGTGTTTATAACATATAACATATAAAAAGATAATATTCTAAGTAAAGTATGCTTTAGCATAAAAATTAAAATGAGAAATTAATAAGAAATTAATAGTAATAATAATGATTTTATTATGAAAAGAAAAAAATAATGAAAATCTGAAGGAGGTCATTGGAGAACAGCAAGTTTAATCAATAAAAAATATATAATTTTATAAAAAACTTATTAAACAAGTTATAAATAAAAAGCATTTATTAATTCTTTTTTGTGCATGATATTTATTACAATTTAAATATTAAAAAGAAGATATTAAATATTCTGTTTAAATATTGAAAAAAAAATTATTTCTTAATACGGAATATCGAGGAAGAAAGTTTCAGGATAGAAAATTTTTAATGAAAGATGATATTGATTCTTTACGCAAGAGTGCACCCTCTTAATGTGTATTATAGCGTATGTGATAGGAATTCGATCGACCTTGCTGTGAGCGAAAGTTCTAATAGTATTTTATAAATGTCATATTTATGATGTATTAAAAAAAAAAAATCACTGTTATTTTCGATACAAAAAGAAAAAGAATGATTTTTCCAGAATATTTAATAAACAAGAGTACATTTCGAATATATAATATATAAATACTTTCATTACATTAATAAATCGTGAACATATATATTTAAATTGCTCACTTTCAATCGTGTCACAATTTCCGTATTGTTTTTCCATTTAATAAGATACTTTGTATGTACATCGATGCCTGGATGCTATTTAAAGCCGAAATTATAGGTCATTATAGGTAGGGAAAATCATTTATGATGTTCGTAACAGCTACTACTTCACGTTCCATGGTATCGATTTAATGTTTTATCGATATAAATTTCGAACACATTTTATCTTAAAAAAGACAAGATAATTTGCAAAAGAAATTATAATAATATAGTGCGTGATAGAGTGTAATAACATATTAAAATAATAATATGATATAGTGATAATATAAAATAATAAAATAATAAAATATACTGTCAATTATAATTTTTTCCATTATAGATCCAATATTATTCGTGAAATTTTATATAAAAAAAAAATTACAAATTATCATACGAATCTTTTTTCTAGAAAGTTTAATAAGGAAACGGATGAAATTTCGAAGTAAGTAAGTAAAAAAAAGTAAATTTAGTTAATATTGTCCCATTAAAATGAATGAAATATTACACAAAAGTTGAAATTTTTTTTACGATAAAAATTTGTAATCTACTAGTCACTTATCACTTGTCAATTTACTAATGTTATTGGAATAGGACATGTTAGGGGAACAAAACACTTGGAATAATCGAACAACTAGTTCCGATAATAGACGTTTTATCATCTATCTTCTTCATCCGTTCTTATTAGTTCAAATAATAGGAGCTGACGTTTGAAAAACTGAAGTCAAGGACGTCGCGCGTTTTGTCTACCAATAAAATAACACGTAATTTATTACATCGTGTACGGTATGCTGTCGAATGCATAGAGCTTTGCTTCCCATGCATTATGTTGAGAATTAAGCCGAGTGGAAGCTCGATCGCCAATTTAATCGGGAGACAAAATAATATAATAAATTATATAAGATATACACACGCTTCGAATTCTATTAGAGCTACGAGTTCTAATTATAGTCAAAATCGAAGTCACTATAATAATAATAAATTTGAATTTTAAAAGAAAAATTAAAAAAAAAATAATGAAGTTTATCGAGTAAGAAGAGACTGTATAAGAGATAATATTTTTACAATTGTAAAGAGACTTAAAGAAAAAAAGATCGTATCGGTGTCTGTTCATGAGTATTCGAGTTTCAAATGTTTAAGTGATTGAAACGTATGGTAAAGGCAATGATGATAAAAGTTTAATCTTAAAAGGAGAAACTTTGAGTTCTAAAAATCGGATTATTCTTTGAATTCTATAATTCGAATTGCAGAGATAAAATAATGTATGTTTGATTTATAAAGATTTTTTTATAACGAAATAAAATGGAAAATTTTAGTTTCAAATATTGTAATTTGTTTGTATAAAATGCAGATAAACGAAATTCTATATTTGTTTATGTATAATGTATAAGTTATTCTATGAGAAACGATTAGATACGATTTATTTTTTTTTAAAGAAATTCTATTGAAATCTTTGATCGAAATTATGATAATAATACTGCAATAAATTACTGATATTTTCTAATTTTTAAAAATAGAATCGTATGTGTTATTTTCCTATCTATAATTAGAATGTATTTTGGACTTTGTTAAGATTTTTACTTTTTTTAGCTTTGACATAGTTAAAATACTTTTAACTATTGGATAATATAAAAATTTTAATAAGTTTTTCTCTATCATCTTTATTTGTTTTATCAATTTACATAATTATTGTATAATTTCTGTTGTCTCGGAAAGAGCTGATTTAAAAGAATTTTTTTAATCAACGATGAATGGATATTTACTGATGTTTTGTTGAGAAAAATATTTATTCTTCATTATATATTCGTTTTTTACATTTTTGCAATTATTCTGAATGATTTCTTTGTAGTCTAATATGATACATCTTTTATGTCATCAAGTATTGATTTTCTTTGATCGATCTTTTTTTTTTATCTTTATTTGGATGATTTAAATTTCTTTTCTTAAGCAAGAAATTATAGAAAGAAATCGCTATTTCAATTTTATAAGAAAAACTTGCTTTTGAGATGATTGATTTTTTCATTTCTTAATTATTTCATTTATGTTATAATTTTTTTCGAAAATTCAAGTTTTATATTTATTATATAAAATATATTATTTATCCAAAATATAGGAATTCTAAATAATATTTTTATATAAATATTTAAAAAAGTAAGAGTTTTTCTATTTCTATTCTTATCATTGCATAAATAAATTAAAAATATATGTAGATATGTATAATTTATATACGTGAATGTTATATTACATAGCAGATACATTATACATATCTTAGAGAAGAAGAATATAAAATATTAAAATTTTTATATTTTATGATCACATTTGTTAATATACAGTACCTAGTGACACACATTTATTACGATTTGTGATGCAATATTCTATGAATGAAACAATGAAACCGTAGAACAAAGAGACTAAATATATGTGTAGATATAGATTCTATTGTAATTCTAATCTTGTCTGAATATTATTGATGGATGAAATGAAAGTAAAACGGACTATCTGAAATCAATATTTAGACTAATATCACGTAATAATATTCAATATTCCAATGATAAGATATTCTATTAATTTCAATTCGTAAAGTCAGAATATTGTAATAGATAATACTTTAAACGAGAATAAATTCAATTATACATAATTTTATTTTTATTTTAAATTAATATTTAATCATAATATTATATATAAATTTCTTTACTTTACTTCTTATATATAAATTATCATTAAGAATACATCAGATTAATATTTCCATTTAATTTCTTCTCCATTATTATAATAATGTATTTAAGAAATTTGTTTTTCAAAAATTGAATATATATCGTGAAATTTCAGTTCAAAACAAATCGTAGATCTATCTTCTCTTTGAAATCAGAAAAACAACCTTAATTAAATAACATTGATTTACAGATTGAACCATCCATTAATGTTAATGTGCTTACTTTTATGTAAAAATTACGCATGTATTTGATCGATTAGATATTCTATTCTCTTTCTCTTTCTCTCTCTCTTTTTTTTCATTTTTAAATGCATTCATTTCTTTGATATTGATAAGAAATTTATGATAATGAATAATGAATAATGAAGTAATAAAATTTACATATTATTATTTTGATATCATCTTCATTGATATATACAAGAGACTATATAATGTGGAATAAAACGAATATATATATATATATATCACTAAAAAAAAAAAAAGAAAAAAAAATGAGTTTATTTCCTGATATTTCAGATTTAGTATTCAAGCTTGACTCAATGTTTTAATTTTTTATTTTATTTTTCTTCGTAATTTTATTTGTAATCTCTTTCCAATTATATTTTTTAATTCCGTTCACGATCTCTCTTTTTAAATAATTTCTTTCTTTTTTTATATATATTTTCTTTGCAATGATTTCTTCTGTTCACGAAGAGATCTCTCTTCCCAAAGAAACTTTCGATTTGTTGTTTCAAAGTTGTTAAAATTGTTCGCGAATGTATCGAAAAAAAAAAAATAAACATTTGATATATCTTTACAAGTAAAAATAAATTTTATTCTCCGTCCGGTGTATATCATTACGTTTTTTTCGTTCGGGAAAAATGTTCGATTCGCTGTTGTACATTCTTTTGTGCGTCTCGTAGCGATAAAGAATATGCAAGATGCGTCACAAGAACATGTCTCGTGCGTGAATTTTACAAAATACTTCCTTCTCCATTGTTTGACGGCATACGTAAGTAAAGAAAGTAAATTGTGAATGAACATGAAAAGTTTCACTTCTTCCTCTACTCGTTTATTCTTTATGTAATTATATTTCCGTAATCCATTCATTGTTTGTTGAATTTGATTTATCGTTATGCAGTATTTATATAATACTATCAGTCTATTTTATTTCTCATTTCGTATTTTTGTAATAAAATTACTGTATTTTACTTTCGTTTCATTAAGTTGGATATTATAAATCCGTATATTTATATATATATATATTGGAATATTTTTGCTATTCTGAATATTTAAAAAAAAAATTAATTATTAAAATATTGTAAATAACTCTTTAGAAATGTTTCTTTAGCTATCAAGCGATACAAAGGTCAAAAGCTTTATAAAGAAATGGTTTTATCATGTTTTTCCTCCCCTATGATCTTCAATTTCAAAAATCAATTAATCAGAACGCGTGTTGTTTCAACTTATAGAATAAAGGAAAAATTCGAAATATCGAAAATATAATTCATCCTTCGTCAAAGATAATTGGTCACATGCTTATTTAGAAAATTCTCCTTCATTAACAGTGCTAATTCAATGTCATCTAATACGTGTGATATACGAACGAAGAAAGATGCATACTCGATTGCATAACTATCTGATATATAAATCCAGACATAAAATATATCATACGATAAGAAGGATTATATTACGATGCATCTGTAATTTCACTGAAAATTATCATTTAAGTTATGTATGTACAAATATATAGGATTATATCTATATAGGATTATATCTATATAACACATGTAGTTCATTAGTTACATCAAAGATAAGAAATAAGACGTGGTTTCTTTTTTCTTTAAAATTATCTACCTTCCGTTTTTTATTATATTAATTTTTCAGCGTCTTTTTATTTCGAAAAAAAAGAAGAATTGCAAAAACTGGAATAAATAAACGTAGAAATAGTTGATGCGTAATTTATAATAGGAAATGCTAGAAAATTTTCGAAGTAAGATTTTCCAATCCGATGCACACACTAATTGACATCACTATGCGTTATAAATTACGTTGATATTTTATAAATTATATAATTATATTTTATATATTTTGTAAATTATATATTTATTTAAAATTTTTTTTTCAATAAAATTTAATTATATTTGATAAAAAATATTATATCTTTTTGATGATCATTAACTTCTTTTTTCCTCAGTGGAAATTTCTTTCGACGTGCACAATTCGTACATTTTTAAAATTTAATTTTCAAAATTTCTTATATTTTTTTTAAAATTAATTTTTATTTTATAATTTTAAAATTCATATTTTTTGAGATTTTTATTTTTATGAATCAACAAATTTTATTGACACGAATACTAATATTTGATTTATCATTAATCCCTTCTTTGACGATTGACTATATTTAAGATTTAAGATTCTTGCAAATCTCTTGTTGGATTATTTTTAGATCTTGCGAAATGCTTAGAACCGAGAAGTAGATTCAGAAAAGCAGGAAATAACTGTCGTAAAAAAAATTAGCAGAAAGTGCATGACAAAATACATTCTATAATGATAGATGGAAAATAATTTTTATTGATTTGAATTAATCATTAATTTTTTTTTTGTTTTTTATGCAATATAATGACACGTGCGCAGTTTAGCGAATAAAAAAGCGAGTCATTTTTCAATTTTCAATGAGTTTCGTTTAAGCATTTATTTACCATGTAAAATTAGACTTAATAATCGAACATTAGATCAAAATTTATATCCAAATAATATTGATAATTAAACTAATTATAATTGCACAAAGATGATATTGTAATTTACAATCGTTTTTTGATTTTGTTATATTGCTTTTACGATAAAATTTACGCAATTATATTTTATTTTTATATAAAAAGTCGGAGAATTGATATAAAATAAAAGTTTACTCAATATATTTACAATATAAAACTTTATTTTGAATAAATTTCAAAAATTATTAAAAATTATAAAATGAAAATTCGTGGAGTAAATTTATATTGATTTCATTTGATTGCTATCATATCTTATAAAGTTTCATTTATTTTACTAATTTTTGTAATTTTGTTTAAATATCTAATAAATGTGTATAATCGTAATGCAGAATATTTTATCTTATTTCTTGTTTACCTAATATATAGAAATAAAAATTTAATATATAAACATTAAATGTAATATTTTTTCAATAATATTTATTAGTCTTAATATAAATGAGATTTTGTATTGAAAAAATACTCGAGATTTAAAAAATAAATAAAAAACATTTTTATAATCTGTTAACTTCGATTATATAATTATATAAATCTATATATATTGCGTATAGGTTGTATATTTGATATAAGATAATAATTTATTTTACATTTTTTTTGCATATATTTTATTTATAATTATATTTTTGGAATTGAACATAATATATTGAAATATATTTCTCATATTACGTATAACATACATGTTTCTTAGAAGCATTCAATAACGTTTGTTAATTTATGCATGCATTTTTTAAAATAAATCTTTTTTTCTCAAACACATTTTTATAACTATTTTTATCAAACGTTTCACAGAGAGCTTTGACAATATATTTATAAAAGAATATTATCTTGATATCTATAAATAAATTTCAACGCTGCGAAGAAGTATTGAATTACATTTTATTAGGTTAGTCGTAAGATTAAGTATTTCGTAGAAGATGAATATTTTTTTAAGTTGTTTTGATCTGACACGAGTGGAAGAAAGAAGATTCGTAATATCTTTGATACGTTTTGCGCGATGATAAAAGTAGGACAATCGTCGGTGAACCGTATCGTTACAAATTGCTTTTGTTGTACAATAGAAACGTTTTATACCAACTTTTCGCAATTCAAATATATCTGTTGCACAATATTTTCGATGAGTATTGTAATCGAATTCGCGAAATGATTCGTTGTCTGAGCTCTCTTATCAATTAATTATCTAGAAATGGCGACAGTCATTGAACAGATGTTTCGTAAAAATTTTCTATATATTAGATAAATCACCTTTTATATCGAATAATGCAAAAATTATGTGTAATTGCGATGAAATTGATAAAATTACACAATGCATTTTTTATTATTTTTTTTGTATTAAATATACAATAGATGAAAATATACATATAAACAGATATATCTTTCTAAGAATTAAAAATTATTTTTTAAAATTCCTTCCATTTTGATGTTTGAATAATAATTATTCATTATTTGTAATAAATTATTCCCTCTATTTATTATTATTATTATTCGGATAACATTTTTAATATCTTATAATTTTATAGCTGGACAAATTTATTAATTTTAATTTTGAGAAATATGATTTATTTATCGATAACCCGTTATTATTATTTCGAAGAAGAAGCGTTTTCATACGACGTCATCACGCTTTGAAGAAATTTAAAGAATTTGGTGAAGGCCATACCTTGGTCATCGACCGCGAAAAGCAGAAATCCCCATTAAGAGTTTTGATCCCAAGAAGGAGATAATAATTCATTGTTAAAAAAGCAAACAAAAGAAATCTCATTTTTCATGGAAAACACAAAGACAATGTATGCACAGGTAAAAATGTATTTTTTTATGTAAATGAAATATCTATAAGACGAATGGACCAACTATATTTACATTTTGCAACATAGTGTCCATTATTGATGTGATTATTGACAATGATAAATAACAAAGAAATATAATAAAAAATCAATGAAAAATAATATAATTATGCAATATTTTTTAAGATATGATTTTCAAATTTCTAGACATAGATATTCAATATAATAAATTTAACGTTAATATTAATATTCTTATCTTTTATTAATATTGATGTTTAGTCTATAATTTATTGTAATTTATTATAATTTATTTATAAATGGAATTAAAGTAAGATTCCATACGCAGAATGACGCAAAAATCAGGAATAACGAAATTTCGTGGAAAGTTTTGATTTTGAAAAAAATTTATTTGGAAATTGATCGAGTATACATACATCGTATACATTTAATCGATTTTTTTCCCAATCCTGTGATAATTATATTTTTGCATGTGATATACAGATCAAGATAGACAAAATTAGGATTTGGTTATTAGGGAGAAATTTTTTTTTTCTTTTATTAAAAAAAAAAAAAAAAAATAGAACGAAGAGATGAGTTACACATTTTAATTTTTATTTATTAAACTGCTACTGGTTATTTTTAATTACATATTTTTTTTACATTTTAATTATGCGCTTGTCGCAAAATCGCGAGATAATATGGCTTTCCGTTTCGTTAAACGGAGTTCGTGTAATTACGATCGCAAGCACACGATGATTACCGTTTGATTACAAAAAGAAAACAAATAATTATTTGCTTATGTAAATTTGCAAAAAGTTGAAATGACGTATGGAACGACGGATGAAAACAATTTTAAAGTCGGTTTCTTTTCTGTATTTTTTTTTTTTATTACGAATATGACGTTACTCATCTTTTGCATTTTCATTCGATAGAAATGAGTTACAAATAATATCCGGTAATTAAACATTTTAAAAATGTCAAATATTATTAACCAAATATAAAGAGAGAAAAATTGCTCATCGATGATATAAATAACGAATAAGAAACATGTATTATTCGAATGATAGTTTAAATCAAAACAGTGCAAATATCTTAATTCGAAATAAATTGAATGAAAACATATTAATTTGTCAGCAAGAAATAAATTACTATTATTCCTTACTTATATTCGAATAAAATTCAAATTATCATTACGTACATACCCGTTATTAATATAAATAATAAGTAACAAATAACTATTCAAGTGATAGTATAAATTACATTTATATATATATATATATCTTAATTTAAGATAAATTATTTGAATGAAAATTATAATCAAACAGAAATAAATAATATTATCTTTTATATTTATTCCATTATTTATTTCTACATATTTTAATTTTCCAATAATTGGATAGCTTCACATATGGATACAGTCATGAATGAGATACAAATTATGTGAAATGAGATTAACACTTCGAACGATAATCCCCTTTTTATCAATAATATAAGTACTTATTTATATAGAACGCTATGATAGCTTATTAGCGCAGTTTCGATTCGTTTTCATCGCTAATGGTCATCTTATCTTAAGAAGAACAAAGGTTTTAATAAAAAAATAAAACAAAAAAAAAACAAAAATTAGTTTTTCCTATTTCACTTAAAAAACACACTCATTATTGACATACTCTTCAATTATCGCAGAATATATTACTATAGACATAACACTACCGATCAATTTGTTCGGAATCGATTTATTTATTAAAATATAATTATATCGAATCTTTTGTTTCGATTTTTTTAATTTTAATTCATGTTTTACGATATGTTGATAGGAATTTTATTCGTTTTAATAGATTTTGTTCGAACAAACAAATTTATCAAAGATTTTACTATGTATCATGATTCACTGGATTCCTTTGATCATCGAAGTCAATCTACGTCACATCGATTAATATACTCGGATAACCGCTTTGGAAACACCATTACGTCTTTGACGGTGGTTTGGGATTAGGATGGCCAACATTCATCCATGAATTGAGAAAGAAAATTTAATGGCCAAAAATTTTATATTTTTTTATGGCCTCATTTTCATAAAACATTCGTGTATAATTTATATGCAAAATTTCATTAGAAATCAGAATTTTTTGCAATTAAAAAGATAAATTTATTTATGAGACAATTTTTCTGATCAATCATTGAATAATAATTGTATTTAATATATTAATAAAAAAACTAGCAAAATTCTGATCTGATACATTTCTTTGTTAACTTCTTCGATTCGTTTGATGGATTCAAAACCTTTGATCGGTAATGTATGTGCATAGTGATATAGCCATAGTGTACACAACATATCGGCTATTATACATATTGATATAAAGTCTGTCTGCATGAGAAAACACAAAATTTTCCATTGAAAATTTTCAACTTAAAAGAGTTGAAATTCTTGCTCGAGAACACGTGTTGGCAATTATCACAGGTGAAAAGTTTGCTATCGGTACTTTTTACATACTTTACGTTATCTGGCCATGATCCCATCTTGGCGCCCTGTCAATCGGAAACGTCTCGAATTCACGTTCGTAAAAATGTACGGAGCCTTCTCGTTCGGGCATAATAATCTTTCGAATACCTGTGGCAGTCCTCGTTCCGTTTTATTCCCGACTGGTTCCAGCATGTTGTTCCATAATAAATTCGCCCCTGAAGTTGAATTAATAAGAATAAGATTTTTTTATATAACTAATTTATATTATTAATCGAAGTTTATAATATAATTGATGAATGTGAAGGCGCGGATTCTTGTTTTGTATTTTTTTTTCTTTTTTTACGGTTTAACAGGTTTCAAATTATTGTTTTATTGTAAATTCGCCCCTGAACTAGGATAAAAAACGAATGACATTTCGCTATGTTCGTTATCGAGAAAAATCGAAGTTTATAATTTATGATTGCGGATTTCTATTTTGTATTTTTATCGTTTAACAGGTTTCAGCGTATTGTTTCATAATAAATTTGCCCTTGAAATCGAGTAAAAAACGAATGATATTTCATGATTATTGCGCGTTATCAAGAAAAATCGAAGTTTATGATTGACGATTGTGGATTTCCGTTAGAAGTAAAGTGCAATTAAATTCCGAGTTAAATTTAATTTTAAATTCCGAGAAAATTTAAATTTTCGATGAAATATCGTATTTTAAATGTTATTATTAGATGAAAGAAATATATATCTCAATATCTTAGAGATTCAAATTATAACAAAAAAAAAAATATTTTTATAAATTTATAAGTTATTCGGTAGAAAGAAATATGGAGACACGTAGTGAAGATTATACATATAAAGATGACATTACAATAGTATTAATGATCATTTATATCGCAAAATTATTTATTTGTTAGGAATTATATTTTAATATCAAAATTCAAATACTTCCTATATGAAAGACGCAAAATCATATTTATCTGATTATGTTTTTTTTTATTATATATGTAGTTACACATATTTACACATATCTACTTACATGTAGATAATAAAATTTATTTTACATAATTTATAATTTATAATTTCTGATGCAAATACATGATTGCATGCTCTTAATAATTGTAGAATAGACTAGATCTTATTGAATAATAATAAGCTTTTAAAAATATTGCATATTACACTTTATAAAATTGAAATAATATTTTTTATCTTCAGGAAGTATCGACTTCACTATTGCTAATTATTATTATTACTTTTTTTATATTATAAATTCATAGATTTTGATTACTTCCTCCTGCTAACTTTTATAATTTTGTATGTAATTTTTTTTTCATTGATTGGTTTTCATTCAATATGATATTGATTTTTTATTTCATATTATCTTATTTTATATTACTAGAATTTAATGACAATTTCCTGAATTATTGATTTAAATTTAAAAATGATTTAAATTTATTTGATCGATAATTAAATCAAATAATATTTAATTCATATATTCGATATGCAAAATAAATACGAAATTAAATTTTTTATGAAATTAACAGATGTATTAAATAATTTCTCTATTTTTATTATCAATATAAAAAATTAATATATATTTTTTTAATATAATAAAAAATAAATTTTATTTCCATTTCCATTTTCTTTTCTTGGCAATACGAAATAGTTCAGAATGTAATATCAAAAATATATTTTCAAAATTACTTGTATTATTTCCAATATTTTTTTTTATTTATTATGGAATATATTTTTTTATTTTAGTATCAGAATAAATTTTGAACAGAATATTTTAAAAATTTACCATAAGCTATATTAGATTATGTTTAAGTTTGTGTATTGCAATTTCCATTAATTATCTACATCAGTACGTTGCAAAAACACGATTATTCGTTCAATGTTATTACGTAGCAGACATCGAACGGACATAAGATATATTGTCTCATTGTCAGACCATTCTATATGCGTGTGCATGTATGTGTGTGACTTTTGATTAACTTCTCTTACAAAAAGTTTAACTACTTGACTTTGCTATGCCCGTCGTTAACTGATTTGTTCTTTCGTTTAGGACGAATGACGTAGAAGAGTCATAATGGCTTTTAAAATGTCAATTATTCGTTATTTTTCGGAGAATAAACAAGACAAAATGTTTAAATTGTATATAACTTCATAAGATTGTATTACTGATGCATTTACTACATTTCATTCTATAAGTTTATAAATTATTTGTTTAATAGTTGAAAAATTTTTTTATAAAATATCTAAATATAATTTAAAATATAATCTTTTCTTATCGATTGATAGATTTCATTAGTAGAATCTAAAAATATTAACTAATTGTACTTTAGAAATTCATGGTATTAAAAGTTATGCCACATGTGATATATATTCGATTTAAAATAGAATGAGATAGTAGCACTATTATGCGACAGGAATTGTAATTGAGTATAGCGATGGTAATGTCATATGCGATATTATCGATTTAAATTTAAATAAAATAACAGGATTATCGAGGCAACAGGAATTCTAATTAAATACATCGATCAAGTCAAATGTGTCATTATCGATAGAGATTAAAATAAAATAGTATTATTGAGGTAAAAAAAAATCATAATATCATCACTATAAATCAAATAGTTAGAATCAATTACATTTTTAATATAAGATTAATTATTATTTTCATTAATTTATAGACTATAGATTTGATATAGGACTTATTTTTGAGTTAGAATTGAAAAGAATAACTAAATTTAATATAAAATAATATATAATTAATTATTTTTTAATTCAATATATATCTAGATTTTAAAAAATATATAATATAATATAATTATTATATTATAATAAACATATTAATTATTTTAAATTATATATTCAAATAATTAAAGATTTATTAGTATACTTGTATTTAAATACTCGAATCTAATTAAATGAATACTTGAATATTCAAGACTTTATTTATGTATTCTTGAATAGAAAAAAGAAAATATATGCAAGCAATACGAAAATATACAAAAATATATATATATATATTTTATAGAGTTCCATAATTAATAAAGCTAATTTATATATTATAATATAATAAATAATAAAATCTATAATTTTATTATTTATTATTCATGTTCTTACCTAATGCATGTCCCTTTTGGCTAAAGTGAAAACAGTCATACGTTATCAGAGTAGGATCAATTGATTGAGCTTTCCTTGGATCTGCGTTTGGTGCATTGAATAATTTACTAAATGGTTGCAATACCACTGTGAAGTCCGAAGATTTGTCATATCTGAAATAAAGAAAAAAATTCTACCAAATAAAATGATATATTACCCACAATTTTGTTATGTTATATTTTTTAGATAGTTTTTTTCTTTTTTCTTTAATATTTATTTCCTGTAATCTGTCTTACCAATTTAATTACACTTAATTATTTATCATGCAAAAACATACCTTCCCGAATATATTAAAGCTTCGATGGCTTGTTGATAAAGATGCGACATTTTCGAAGCTTCGATGTCTGGTCGACTACCTTTGTGCAGGCAAGCACAGTAAAATGTGTGCAATATGCGACATATGGGACTTCGTGGTATTCTAACGGAAACCGTAACATCTGCATACAAATTGGAACAATTTAATTACTTAGTGTTCAAAACGGATTCATAAGATACACGAATAACGCATAAATGTCTTTTTCAAGTGTTTCAATTCTTCAAATATTACCTATAGCCGGTACAACATTGACCAATGTACGAGGTAAAACAAATTTTAAGTAATCCAACGTTCTTCGTAAATGATGAGCATATCGAAGGGGAGAAAATTGTTCAGGATTGAAGCATTGTGCCGAGCAAATATCATTTGCGCCAAAAAAAATTGTAATTAGCTGTAATTCGTAGACATACATTCCAATGATTCATCTTGCATTTCTAATTATTGTGAAATACATATCTCACAATATAAGTACCTTCCATTGCTTCATTACATTTATTTTCGGATTGCTTTTGATCCTTTGAACGAGAATTCGAGCTTGTTGAAATGCATCTTCCGTGGCCGCGACGGGGAAGGCGATATTTAGTTTCGCATTCGTTGAAATAAATTCACCTGTACCCGTTGAATATCCGATTAAATTGGGATTGAACACCTGATGTAATAGAATAATAATACGCAAGTTCTATAGTTGAATTTAATAATAATAAGAAATAGAATTACAAATAGAATTCATAAGAATTCATAAGAAACTTATACATAAAATTTTGAAATAATTTTTTCTAAATTAAATTGGATTTAAGAAAAAGAAAAAAGAAAAAAAAATATACCTTCAATAAATTAGGAAGAGTTAAGAACTGTCTCCAATCACCTTGACCACCTATACACCAGCTAACGCCACGTGCTTCTATAAATGTTCCTATTGCGTAGTCCTCGAGAGCTCCACTTCCTGCGACCAATGAATCGCCTAGACTACCGATCACGTCTATGTCGCCAGGTCTTAAACGATGTACATTGTTAGGCGTTGATGGTGATCTGAAAGAACACAGGAATTACAGATTTTTGCGTTTCTGCAAAAGAATTTTAAAAATATATTTGATAAATCATTAAATATTATCAACTTTTAATTTCAATATCGTCAAATATTAATCGCTATATTATATTTTTATTACTTGAAAATGGAGATATTTGAATTATTCTTTGCATCGATTTTTTTATATATAATCTTTTGCATTTTAAGATTCTTTATTCATAAATTTAATTAAAATTATATTACCTTCCAAATTTTACATTACACGGAAACGGAATGTATTCAGGAATATGAGGTTGATTTCTTGTGCCACTATACAATACAGGATACGTAATTCCTTTTTTATCGACATCGATCTAAAAAAAATTATCATTTTTATAATAATTTGTTTTTAATACATTCGTAATATAGATTTAAATAAAACGCTTGAATATATTATAATTACAGAATTTTATAGAAAATTTCTTTTATTTGAATTTTATTTTATCTAATATTAAAAATTGAATAAAATATTACTTATTAGTTATTTGTTAATATTAAACAAAAATTTAAATGCTATATAATTAACTTTTGTTTAATCAGCAATTTTCTTTGAGAGGCTTCTTTGCTTTCTTTTTTTAACATAAAATATATATATATTAGTTCTTTAGCTTTCATTTTTTGTTAGCATAAGTAATATGTGTACATTGTACATATATTAAGTAGTCAATAGACGATTTCACACCAAAGTTTCAAAATTAATCTTAATTTTAACTGTTTAGTCTTCAACAAAATCTACAAGTATCAGCCTTGATGATTAAAAAACTGATAGTCAAAAACATTCCTTACGATCACGAAACCTGTATTATTTCCGTGTGGCACTGTATCTGATACAAACACAGTGTTGAATTTTATTCCTCATCGTCATTCTCTTTCGATATCCGCAGTATAAACACAATGGTGTTTGTAATTTCATTAAAATTTTATTCTTCGTCGTCATTCCCTTTTTACATCACGTCTTGTACACTGTTCAACTTTGTTAAAAGTTTTACTCGGTTCACTGTTCGATGTCCACGGTATCATATTCAAGCACCATACCGTTTTATCCTTCATCGTCTTCATCTTTTTCCGGTATCCACGTCCGGTACAATCACAGCACCAAGTTCAGGAATATGAATCCTTGGCCATTGTCCTTTATCGTTAAGCGAGCGCCGATTTAACACACGATACACGTCGCCACGTTTGCTTTCTTTCATTTGCATTCAACCGTCTCGCGTGGCTTAAATACCATCGCAAATAATTTAACCGTATCCGTGCACCAAAGTGGGCCGACTAAACGGGATCGACTAGTCTCGCGGATCTCAACGAAAAGAAAAGTACAGGCCTTTCTCCGATTCCTCTCGCCATGCAAATCACTTTTTTCACTTTACTGTCCGTCCAGTTTTCCGGCTTCACGTAAAATGCAAATGGTAATTTCGCGTTAACGTAATGCTGTGTAACATGATCGAAAGAGAAATGGAAATAAAGTGGTGTAAACGAATGTCTTAATTAGCATGACAGATATTATTTTGTGGAATAATTTAATAGCAGTATGATGCAATATATTTTCCTCGGTTAAAATTTTATTATCAACGAGATTTACTTGATAAGTAGAATTCTTAGAATTCTTAGAAGGAATATTAAAAATAATTGATATTTTTTGAAATCATTTTGATAATATGATTTATAGAAAATTTAATTCGTTTATTTAATCGTTTATATCTTCTTTGTGATCGTTACGACATCTCGTCTCTCAATCAGAATTGTAGTTTATTATATCATTAAATTTATTATTATTAAGTCATTTGTTAATATACGTATGTATTCACATGTTTATTAGTAAGTATTTATTAGTAATAAAATTAGTAAAATAGGCATATGCCCTGAAAGATTAACGAGAATAATTCAAGTAAGGCTCTTACCCAAAAGACTCACCCTTCCTGATTGAAATATGCTTCGTACCAAGTCCTTGAATGAACTTGTGACCGCAGGCAATAAGATCAAGATTAACGACAGTCGCATCGTTTCTATTCTCATCGTAAGGACGAGTTGAATGAAAATTTTCTTAAAAATATCGTTGAACTTCTCCTGAAGTTTTCTTCCAAGATTTATCGTGACTCAAGATTTATTACAAGCGAAACTTTCTCTTCTTTCCTCGTTTTATCGATGCGATTTTTTTCGTATTGCCGAAAACCTTGAACGTGAGCTTTCCTCAACCATGTCCTGGCATGACCGCCAAAGGGGATTGAAAATTTTATTACATATTTGCCATTATTTCTCTACGCACTCACGCGTCCATTCAAGATAATTAATATTTTTATCTCTGAACAATCTCTTGAGAGTCAATGAGTAATATTTGTGCAATAGATTGTAAATGAATGTAGCGAAGTGAGCATTTGTCCTTTGTCTAGAAAAATTATTAAAAATTTTTTTTTTAACAAAAGTATAAAAATTATAAATCAGTGATTTTTCTTTGGGTGTTTATTTATCTTTATCTACTTAATTATATTAGTAGTAGTATCTGTTTCTATTTAATTCTATTATCGATGAATAAATATTTCATAGATTTTTTTTCTTTAAATCCTTTTTTTTTTGATCTGTTATTAAAATTTTTGAAGTAATACATATTATACGTGTTTTATATTATTTGTATATTTTTCATAATTTATGCCTGTCGTTAATTTTTTTATCACTGCCAGAAATCGTTATCGTAATAACCGGAATTCTGTATTTAATCTTGCATATGTTTGCGTATAAATTCTAGAGATATATAATTGATATTATATAAGTCATAAATAAAACATGTTTAATTTACGTATAATATATATATATATTTCCAGTTTAAGTAATTCATATGTTATCGATTAAGAGGAATTGCAAAATTTATTTTATAGTATAGCAGAACTTTTCATTTGTAGATTATGCATTAAAAAAAAATTGTAGAATCTAAAAGAAATAATTTTTTTTTAATACTATAATATTATTTATTTATTCTTTTTTTTTTTGATGGAGTGAAATCAAAATTTATTTTATACTTTCCTCCGAAATTTCAATTTATGTAGCTTCAAATCTTATAAATCGACACAAAGAAAAAAAGATTGAAAAAATTTATATATATTTATGATATAGATAAGAGAGAAATTAAATAAAAATGCAAATACTGTTTATATTGTCCCAGATTTTTATTTTATTTTCAATTTTAAATTTTGATATTTCGCACGATTTATTCGAGAATTAA
This sequence comes from Apis cerana, assembly GCF_029169275.1. Taxonomy (NCBI): domain Eukaryota; kingdom Metazoa; phylum Arthropoda; class Insecta; order Hymenoptera; family Apidae; genus Apis; species Apis cerana. Next base: position 10,209,815 of record NC_083858.1, on the reverse strand, counting down.
TAAAATATCCGACCCGAATTCTTTTTTCCACTTTTCACGGTATAAATTTTGCTTTTGATGGTAATTCCGTGCGATACAAAAATCCACGTCAATTGCAATACATACACGAGAGAAAAGTGTCTCCAAATAATAACATCGATTTATAAAAACAGCTTTTTAAAACCGTTTTTAAAAAAGAGATTAATTTGAATAATTATAAATTGTATACCGTTAAATTTAAATACCGTTTGAATCCAAAAAATTATCATTTAAATTTAATAATCGAGTCTCGACTGCCGTTACGTCTTACGACAATCATAAAACTATTCATACACTCGATTAACATTTTCAATAGTACATTAGAAAACAGCGTGTCGCGAAATTACCAGAACGAACCCCAGAAGAAAAAGATGTGTTTTGTAATTTTGTCGCTTTCACGTGCTCCACGCACGATTCCATTGTTTGTAAATAAAAAAAATTGCCTTTACAACTTTTTTTTTCACCCCGTTCCAAGTATCTCTTTCCCGATATAAGTGTACAATCAATTGCCGCATCCTGGTCGTAAAATTGAGATCGAATTATGCAAATCACGCTTCGCTTAGCGTAATCTCTCCCGAATGTTTGCACAACATTCGACGCTTTTCCCTATCGGATTTTCTAATCCTCGAAATGGCGACACTTCGACCACACTTTCGGAAGATGAGATGTAGCCGGAAGTCGAAGATCGAACAATTTAATTTCGAATGCATGCCGCGTATAAACTTTCCATTATTCTTGTACGAAGTGGCAGTTCGCGAAATTCGATGAATCGATAGTCCGGGAACAATAAGGATGGAACAGCAACACCGTTCGAACGGTATTATCTCAGATTGAAACGGAAACGCGCGTTAACTTTCGCCGGCCATTACAACTTTAACAATGTGCGCTTCATTTGTCGTCGTGCCTGTCGTTCGAATATCTTCTTTTTTTTTTCTTGTCACGTGTGCGATCAAATTTTCAAAAAAGAGAAAATTTGGAATTGGAGATATAAATATGTATAGATACGTTGATTTCGGTTTTATCTAACTTTTGTTAAATATATAATAAATATAAATAAATCGTAACACGAAATCTAGATAAAATTAATAAGAATAGTAGAAAGTAATAAGAATAAAATAGAAAGTAAGATTCACTCATAGGAAATTTTCTTGAATTTCACCTTTTTTTTTTTATAGAATTGTGAATTGTCGAGAAAATTTTTGAGAAAGATTTTTTTCTTTTTTTTTTCTTGTACATTTGGAACATTATAGGAGGAAAATGGTTGTCGCACTTGAAAGAGTTAATCTTTGTTGAGAAATAAAGTAGTGTGAATAGTGTACAGATAGAAAATTGTTGAGAAAGATTATTTTATTACAAAAAAAAAAAAGAAAAAAAAATAACTTATAAAATATCTTCAAGTCGAAGTATTTAAATCATTCTAAGTACTTATGGCGGAAAGCCATAAGACGATCTTTTAGACATAAATTTTCACGTGTCGTATATATTGTTTGAGTATGCAAATTTCATTCAAAAATTTTAAAAATATTCGCATATACTGTATGAATGAATTATGTAAACAGTGAATTATATTCGAACGAGGATTTGATTTTAATATATTTTTACTTACAAATTAACGAGAAATACAACTAGCAGATAACGTTTGAAAACTTCTCGGGACATCAATGTGTTGCTGTCATATCATCTAAAATCTTATCACTTATCACATCATTCAAATCAAATGATTACTTCATTTTCATTTATATCCTAATTTCGAATATACAATTTCCCACTATACATTATTTTCATTCAAACCTTCGATGAAAAAGTAGATCATTTTTTTTTATTTAGCAATTTTTATCAAGCACTTCTTCCCTGCTTTTTATTTTCTTCGTGGAAAATAATGCAGTAATAACGAATCACACACACATATATGCATATATATATATATATAAGAAGAGAAATTAGCACTAGAAATTAACCTTAGTGACACTGACAGAAGATGGAACAGAACATGAATGAAGACAGTCGAAGAAACGTACACATATCTATCGATAACCCCTCTACTTACTTTTCTACTAAACGAAACACTTGAGTTCTTTCGTATTCTTTTACGGTAGTAATCGTACGTGAGTAAGAGTGGTGAGGCCAAACTCTTGCCACCATTCACATTGCTAATAGAGTGGTGATATTAATATCATGGAACGATGTCAATAATATGTTATTTATTTATGAAGAAATTCTTTTTCATTTCTCGGATCTGAATAGATATATCACGATATAATATTCTATTTTATAATATTCTTAACTTATCATTAATGATAAGTGATAATCAGAGTCATATTCAATTAGGGAACTAGATTCGAGTTGAATAGCTGATAAATAATTGATGTATTCTAGTTTTTTTAGAATGAAAAGTGTCAGTGATTTTATCATTTAAGTAATTTAAATAATTTTGATTTATAAATTTTTTTGTGAAAAGGTTTTAATTATTTTATCTTTATTTATTAAGATACTGTTTTTTTTAATTATTTTTTATCAATTCAGAAAAAAATAATAAAAAAATAATAATCGATTCTTTAATTTCAATGCAAAAAAAAATTCAAAAATATTTTAAAATTATTCTGAAATTAAAAATTCAGTCAGTATTTATTGAACGAAAAAAAAAAAAGAAGAAGAAGAAAAAGAAAAAAAAAATTAAGAAACACTTTTAAATTATTCAAAAATTTCATAAATTCTCATTAAATGTTTTTCACCCTATCTATTTTGCATTCTCGAATAAATTTCAATTTATTCAAAAACATTTTAAATTGTACGATTAAACATTTATTATATGTATAAAATGGATATCTTCTATCCATATCTTTTATGCAATATCACAACATTTATGATAATTAATTATGGTTTAAGAAATTGTTGTGAAGAAATCTATCTACCTATCTATCTATCTATCTATAGTTGCATAATTAAAAAAAAAAATCCATGCTAAGTAAAGGAAAGTAGATTAAAAATCAAATTTCTATTTTTATCGAATGTTTAACACAAAATGAATTAAAATATGTGGTAAGCTAGATTAGGATAAGGATTATAGCGAAAAAAATAAAGATAGAGAAAAAAAGTTTAATTTTATTACGTAAATTAAAATAAATATTTGATATTGCAACAAAAATGTGAGATCAGTAATTGGAATAGAATTTAATTTTATTTATAATCGAATAAATTCCAATAATAATAACCACTAAAAATAAATATTACATTAGATTGTTAACTAGAATGGCACTTCGATTTCATCACATTAGATTTTAACATTTATAATTGCAATTAAACAAGTTGATAGATATCGAGAGAAGAAAGAAAAAGTTCTATTTCGAATTTTCACGCGTCATCAGGAATGGTCTTTCAGAAGTAGGACACAAAAATTTTTCAAATATCGGTGTCCAAGAGGTAGATTTGTTACCAACGGGTTCTAACAAACTGTTCCATAAATTATTCGCAACTTGAAACACAACAACAATTTCTTTTTTTTGTTGGAATGCTAACAGAAAAGTAATTGAATTATATACATACATGGTGTCAAATTTTTTAATCTGTAAATCAGAATTTCTCGTGAACTGTATAAATAAATAAATAATTTATGTAATTTGTATAAATTAATTTTTTTATGAACATAAATAAATAAAGCTTACATGAAGATCATATACGTACATATGTTTTTTTTGTTATTAGATAATATTCTTTTTGTTTAAAATAAATACATATACTATCTTTATGTTAATCCTATTATTTACATTAAATTGCTGAACATTTTTTTTATTCACGAGCAATTCTCACTTATATAAATTAAAATTAGACACGTTATGCGATTAAATCTGGGATACTCACTTTGTGCATTGCCTTTCTGGTTTAAGTGAAAGCAATCAATGGATAAGTATGATAAATCATAATATCCATTGTCAGTCAATGGAAGCTTTGAATTTTTGAGAAATGGTAAAGCGACTACAGTGAAATCATTTCTATGAAATTCTGGATAATCGGCAATTTCTTCCTCCAATTCTTGCCATCTGAAACATACGATACAAATGAATATTTATATATGTTCATTTTAAAAGTGATATCGAAAGTTATTCAAAAAAAAAGTGAAAATAATAGAAAAAGAGATGCAAATTAATTAAATTCTCATTAAAATAGTCAAAGATGTCTATGGGATATGAAGAAGTTTAATGGACATGATTAATCTAAATGTTAAGAGGGATTGCGTGTCGTCGATGCATTTTCAACGATTTCAATTTAATGATTCAAAGCCTCGTTGAAATAATTTTAATCTGATATGATTGGACAGCAGCACGTTTCACATTGATAAACAACTGCTTAAGATCGATGATATTTCGTTGCTTTTATTTTATTTCATATAGAAATAATTATGTATTCCTAGTTCTCCTAATTTTTTATTAAAATTAATTGATGCATCGTTATTAAAATTGATTAATGACTCTCTTCGAAAATTAATTCAAGAATTTCGGTCATATTCATCCCTTTCGTGTTTTTCAAATTTTTCATTATTTGTGATGTCAAGACTGAACTGAAGAGTCTCAAGCTTTTTATCCAGTAAAGGAGAACGAATTGTCTTCTAGTTACGCTTCGAAAAATCTGATTTATATTCATTTAATATGCTTCGAAAAAAGATTAGAAAAGATACCTGAAAAATTGCTATAATGGATCTCCAATAAAAAATTCCTGGACCGTGTCGACCCGTTGTTGCGATAGTTTTTTTCTTGGCAATTGTTTTTTTTTGAGAGAGAGAGAATATTGGTTGGAAATATTTCTAACATTAGGAATAAACAGATATTTAAGCGTACGAGTAGGATCGATGAATAAGTTAGTAGTGCAATTTTATTCGATTCGTTCGCGTAATAATGCCAAGAGCTTGAATAATTTCGAAAATTCATAAATCATACCTTCTTATTACTTTATAATATTCCTGCCTCCGATCTTGAAATTGCAAAGCAAATAGGCACGAGCATTCGATCAATGTTGTTACGTAGCATTTCAACGAGTTTCTTCCTTTGCGTGAAGCGACGAGTTCTTTTAAATGAGGCGGCAATTGAATGGCAATAAATGTCCTTGGCAAATTGTCTCTTAATATTCGAAGAGTTTTGACTAATTCGATTTTATGATTTTCCACAATGGACCATGGAGAGGGAACTGCACATATTTCGGAACAAAAATCATTATGCCCGATAAATATCGAAATTAACTGCAAAACAGAACGAAACGAAAATTGCGTAAATAATTACGAGAATTGATTTATATATACAGTAATATTTCATATTTGATGAATAGTTCTTTTTTCATTCGTGCTTATGATTCGATTAATATTTTCAGATGAATAAAATAGTTCGAGTTAGTAGAATAGGTTAGTTCGAGTGAACTTTAATTATGCATTTTAATTGGTGAGTGGGAAATGTATGAAAGGGAAATGCAAGATGCCTGTGAAATATGATAGAATCGAAAAGGGGATGATTTATGATTAAAAATGAATCGAAAATATAAAATAAAATTTTTTGTATGGGATTTTACTTTTGGAAAAAATAAAATTTAAAAATTTTATATACTTGGACACAATTTCCTTTGCTTATACTTATTTGTATCACTGGTTCTTGCATTTGTAATCTTATCGATCGTTAATTTATCTATAATATATTATAGTTTGTTTATAATATATTTTTAAATAATATGGAAATTTTATTCTATATTGATTTTTAAACGAAAATTATCCTCTTTTGGGTTTTATCATAAATTCAGAGACACCATGTATACATATACGAGTAACAAGTAAGAAATATTTTGGGAATTCAAAAGCAATTAGAAAATATATAAACATATGTATGTTTCATTTGAATTTGTAATCGAAAAATATAGTTAATTTCATATTTTAATATTTATATTTAATTTATAAAAAATAATCATTAGTATCGTGTAATTATTCTTGAGAAAATTCTCAATTTTATAATCTTGTTTAATTGTTCAATTAAATATTTTAACATTTTCAATATATATTTCCCACTTATTACATTATTTAATTAGAACTTAACTCAAGTAAACTGATATTATAAAAAGAAATGATATCATTAAATATATGAATTTTAAATTACTCATATTGTTCAATTATCTTGTTATCGGATATAATGATTTATAATGATAATTATTATTATTACGAACCTTCCAATGCTTCTTTACGTCTATTCTAGCATCCTTCTTTATTTTATTGATTAGATATTTAGCCATGAAAGGCAAATCTTTAGACATAGCGCCGATCTCAGCAACGCTCAACTGCGAAGCTGATTGAGAAGTTAAAGAATCTTCAAGCGCGTAACCTATTAACTCGGGGTTGTATTCCTACATAATACGTCACATAACAATAAAATTTTTCTATCAAAAAAAAAAGAAAAGAAAAGAAAAACGAACGTAATCTGCGCTGCTGTTCAATAGTTATATTCATTTTCGATCCAATCATCAATTTATAATCATTAATCATACTTTGAGGATATTGGGGAGGGTAAGATACGTCCGCCAAGTCCCTTTACCACCGATGTTCGCCTGCACCCCTCTGTTCTCCACGAATATTTCCAGTAGATTTTTCGCAAAAATTCCAGAACCGGCTGTCAAAGAATCCCCTATTGCCGCAATCACATCTATGTCACCTGGCCTCAAACGATGGACCGAATTCGGAATTTTAGAAGATCTACCGCCTGAAGAAAATCAAGTCAAAATTTTTAGAGTATATGATTCGAATGTCGTTGTATATATAAAACAGGATTGGTTGTATGTAATGCAGCTTTATTACACGCGCATGAAAACAGTTTGAAATTTGTACTTTTAGAAGTTTACAATATCAAATTTTGAAGCAAAGAATTTAATTCAAATTGGGCAATGAGGAATATAGAAGATTAATTTTTTACGAGAATTTCGATGATAATTGAATTAAGTACCTGTTACGTTGCAAGGAAATGGAATGTCCAATTGAATATTTCTTTGAAAATTCGTTGGAGTTTGTCCCTCATTTTCTGTAAGATAAATATTAAGTACTTGTAATATTTTTCCGAAGAAAATATTATTTTAATCCAACAAAATATTAAACAACTCGACCAATTCAAAATTTAGAATATTATTTCAGATTAATATTTCAGATAATTCAAATTATTGTATTTTTCCCGTGAAATCCCTTCAATTGATAAATTATATATTCGAACAAATATATTTCATATTTATTAATTTTTCTACTTATTCAGCACTGCTTAAAATCAATGTCTCGACAAAATTCTACTTTTTTTAACGAAAATATGTATCTCGTAAGAGATGCTTCATGCTCGTACATTCTTACATAAATCCCATCTCGACTAACTTTCTTTAAAAAAAAATCATCTCAGAATAAAAATTTATCCTTTCTATTATCAGAAATACAGAAAACATTGCGAACGAGGTAATAAACCTCGAACACGTACCGAAAAATTGAAATAGATGAATATAATTACGAATTGCACGCCATATGAAGAGATTGGGCGGTGAGTCTAAGAAGGTCCTCTGAGACGCTGCCAGCACGCATAATTGCGAGAAAATACACAAACCAACTTGAAAATTGACCATCATTCGTGTCATCACTTGGTTAATTAAATTTTCACATTGATGTTCCGATAAGTAAATTTTTCCGTTCAGTTATTTGCTCTGCAGCGATACCGAGTGTGCCTGAAATTGCATCACTCGCCTCCCTTTTAAGCTTTTCCACCATCCCGGACAGAAAATGTATGAGTATAAATACAAATGCGAATGCGTATCTTTTTCAAGGACCTTGATCGTGAACGTATCAGACTGTTTTTTCAATGAGATTGAACGGCCTCCAGAAGAAGATTAATCCCTCGTTTCCGCGATGTAGGGAAGAATAAGATATCTTCCCGTCTCATAAAATATTTTATATTTTTAAGCATGGAGATATTAATGGATATATTAATGGAAAGATTATATTCATCGATGATAAATTTGGTTAAACAGGATATCCTGAATTGTAATGTTGTAATATATGTAATATCTCTAATAATATCTGTAATATCACGTTATGTTGTTTCAATTTTTATTCATATAAAAAGATAATTGAACGATAAATTTGATGAATTTAAAATGTCATTTATTTGAAAATTTCAGCTTACGATTACGATTGAAATATTTAAAATAATTAAATTTTTTATTATAAATTATCGAATAGTTTTTTTATAGAGAATATTAATTATCTGGTTCTAAAAAAAAAACAAAGAAAATGTGATTTTTATGATGGGATTTATGGTTTCAGATCTCCATCTATTAAAGAAACTACGACAATTATTAAAATACATCTTCTTCTATAATTTTTCTCTGAATTTTTTACTAAGAAAATGAGTAAATTACCAATAATTGTCTTTTGTATTCTGTATATCACGTATTTTTTAAATCAATGTTGTGTAACAATCGATTGAAATTTATAAAAAAAAAAAAATATGACTTATTCATTATTGATAGAAAAAATTTATCATTGAGAAAATTTGTGATTGATTTCATTTATCGAATAGATGGGAAAAACACTATTATTAATTAAATATCAAATTTTATTTTTATCATTAATTTTCAAAATACTGCTACATCTATCTAAATATAATATCAAAAATATGATAAAAATAGCCAAATGAAATACAAAATTAATTAAAGCAACCTAAAAAAAAAAAAAAAAAAAGAAAGAAATAGTTAAAATATTCCCAAGTGAATATTTATTTTCTGAATAAAAAACAAAAAATTGTGAAATTTACATATAAACTGTATCCTTTTTCATACAAATTATTCTTATTTATGCCTATCGTTGATTCAATGAATCAAGAAGCCATTTCAAGTCCAAAATTATATTTCGGAACAGTTGTAATTGCGACGTTCACAAGTAGTTTTGTGTCTGATCGATCCGATCTTTTTTTATTTTATATGCCGCCGACGAAGAAATCGAGGAACGTGACAAAGAGACGTTCTTAGAACGGTACCACCAGGAAGTTCATGGTATGAATAAATAAATAATAATCGTATCTACCGGTATTCAAATATTTCGATGATCATCATTCGGAAATCTTTCGTACGGATGATGTTATGTTTCGTACAGATGATGATGTAGCACATTAAAAAAAAAAAAAAAAATTAAACAAAGATATTGTAATTGTATACATTTATTTATAATTGCTATTACATTTATTTTATTTATTTCGTATCACTTTTGATTTGAACATTTTATAGAAGATTTATTTTTATTATATTCATTATAATAATAATCATAAATAATTATATTTATGATTTATTAGAAAAAAAAGTAATAATATTTTTTTTTCTATAAAAGAAAATTTATGATATATGTTCAAAAATTATATGTATTGAATATAGAAGAATTATTAATCACGAATAATTGAAATGGAAAATAAATATATCTAATTCTTTCTAGTTGAAATTAGATATTGAGGGGAAAAAATTAGATATTGTCTAATATGGCTAAACAAGTAAATATCGATTATATTGCTTGATTAATATTTGCTCAATCGCTTATTAATATGCTTGCTTAAACAATGCTCAATTATTATTCTAATGATAGACTATGAAAATAAGACAGACTTGTATAATAATATCATACAATTTTTTAATAAATTAGTATAACATATATTTTAGCATATTGTACGTTGATATTTTGTTATCTAATATAAATTGTAGCTTCATAGTAAGACTGATAAATTTCTAACGATTTCTTTCAACTGATTTATAAAAATATTCCACACGAATCAAATATATAAGAAATATATTTATATGTAATATATATTAATTCAATTTTTGAATTACGTTTTTATTATTTTCATTAAATATAATTCTGTATGAAGACAATGGAAATAAAAATGATGTGACATTTATGTTGTAAATTGAAATGGTACACACGATTTCCGTGAGTAATTTTTCAAATTATGCTGAATTATGCACGAAGAATACGAAATATTTGCGAATAATTACGTACATTACGTATATACTTTAATCCAAATATTTGAACTAAGAACTAAGAAAAAAATTTCCGACGATTGATGCTCAAAATAAACCAACATAAATATTATGCAGCATGCATACTTATATATATATAAATAATAAATGTATATATATAAAAAATGAATAATATCAAAATTTTAATTAATGAATTATTTAAACGAATAAAATTAGAAAAATTAATAATTGATGAATGATTATAAATATGAAAACGAAAAATTAAAATATTAAAAAAGAGATTAAATAAATGAATTAAATAAATTTAATTTTTTTACAGTTATTTCATATTTATTTTATTTTATAGTTTCCTTTTTATAAAATCTATAAAGAATAATTATATAATTTATTGTACTTAGCATTAAAGTACTTACTCAAAATTAAATTAATTTGTTTTACGATTAGATGGAAAATAGATTTTAAGTTATACAACATTCTTGGATAGAATACGTGTAATCATCTAAAAAAAAAAAAGAGAATAATGCAGAAAAACAATATGATATAAAAAATAGCCTTGATTTTATTGAAATATAAATAAATATTTTGTACTGATACAAAAACGATTCAATAATCAAAATAACATTATAAACATTCAAAAAATAAATGTGCAATCATTGTACTAAATTTCAATACTTTTAGTACTTTAATTGGATGGATTATAAACGCGATTCAAATTTTAATTGATGTCAAATTATATTCCGTGAGTTTTCACGTGTCATCAGGTATGGCCTCTCCGAGATAGGACATAAAAATGTTTTAAAAAAATTTTGATACGACATCTGGTTGGACTTGTTACCAATTGGTTCCAACAGATTGTTCCATATATTATATGCCACTTACATGAAAAATATTAGAACATTATCTTGTAGAATGCTAATAAAAAAAATCATTATATTAATCCATCAGTTGTTATACTTACGTATCGCGTGACTTTTTTGACTCAAATGAAAACAATCGATGGAAAAGTACGACAAATCGGTGAGTCCGTCTTCAGCCAGCGGAACTTTTATATTTTTTATAGCTGGAAGACTTATTACGGTAAAGTTATTTGTATGAAATTCTGGATAATTAACGATCTCTTCCTCCAATTCTTGCCATCTAAAAATTGAAATAAAATAAATTATATTTTACAATTAGAATCGATATTAAACGGTCATAAAAAAATTGTAGGTATGTGAAATAATGAAAAAATAAAAGAAATTTATTTCATTTGGATCAATTTTGACTCGAGCCATAATTTTTCACGATAAAATTGTATAATCGAAATTAAACTAAATTAAACTAAAAGTAAATATTTATATTATATAATCGTTCTTCTAGGTTAAAAACATTTTTTCATGTTTTGCAAGATATATTGAAATATGTGAACTTTTTTAATTTTTCTTTTTTTTTAAACAGTATTTCATATCGTTTGTAAGAAATCTAGAAATATTTTAATTTATTTACTCTATTTACTCCTGAAAGAATAACTGGAATAATAAAATTTCACTTTTCCTTCATGTCTCGAAATCTTGAATTATTTCAATTAAATATTATACAAACTTGTTTATTATTTCGAAATATTCCTGTCTTCGTTCTTTGTATTGTACAGCCAGCAAACATGGACATTCTATGGTACTTATCAAATAGCATCTCCACGAGAATCTTCCTCTACGTGCTTTTGCTACTTCTTTTATGTGAGGTGATATTATAACAGCGACAAAACTCCTTGGTAAATTATCTCTTAATATTCGAAGGGTATTAATTAAATCTTTTTTATGATTTTTCAAAATGATAGACGGAGAAGGATTGTTACACATGGCGCAAAAATCATTAGGCCCGATCAATATTGATATAAACTGCGAAAAAATGTGAAAAGAGATATTAGATAACGATAATCGCAATCATAACAATTTATTAACGCTTATTAAAATAACAATTTCCCTCTAATTTGATTTTAATTTTAAAAAATATAATGTATTAACATATAGTTTAAAATATAAAATATTTTAAAATTATTATGTATTTTGTGCGAAATAGGAACCTTCCAATGATTATTTATATCTATCCTCGGATCCTTCTTCATTCTATTAATTAGAAATTTAGCCATGTAAGGCATATCCATAGAGAGTGCACCACCTTCAGCCACGTTCAATTGCGAAGCTGGATGAGAAGTCAAAGAATTTCCAAGTGCATACCCTATTAAATTATGGTTAAACTCCTGTACATAAAAAAAATTCTGCATACAAATTTTATATGACTCAAAGTGAAGATTTTTTTTATGAAAAAAAAAAAAAAACAATTCTATTAAATTTACGATCGTTTAATTTACGATCATTGAACTACGTACTTTGAAGATATTAGGAAGCGTCAAAACTTTTCGCCATGTTTCTTCACCACCGATAGTCGCCATCATACCCCTGTTTTCAATACTTAACTGCATCGTATTAGTCGCAAGTAATCCAGCCCCTGTTGTTATAGAATCGCCCATCGCGGCAATAACATCAATATCACCTGGTCTCAATCGATTTACTGAATCAGGAACAGTGGGAGATCTGCCTCCTGCAAATGTTAAATTATCAAATTACGAAACGATTATTAAATTTTATGTACTATTATTTTACGATAGTATTATAAACTTATATATGAATATAATTTTGACAATAATAAGAGATGGTAATAGTTGTATATATGAATATAACTTATATATGAATATAATTTTGACAATAATAAGAGATGGTAATAGTTGTATGACTGCACGAGATATAAATGGTATAACGAATATTATTCATTTTCGTTAGTATGAATTCAGAGGTTTTCCATGAAATATCAGAAATGAACGAAAAATGATATATATTTACTTTAAATCTTTCTTTTCTTTTGATTCATTTTTTAAAATTTTTTTTTTTTTTTTGGTAAAATAAATCGAAATTTTGATCATGTTTGAATTTATTATGTATTTCGTAAATACTTATTGATTTTCGTGCAATTATTCAACTTTTAATATTGGTTGAAAATTTGTTTAATTACCTGTCACGTTGCAAGGAAATGGAACATTTATTGGAAATTCTTTTTGAACTATTCCCGCCTTTTGCGCATCTAGTCTCTGTCCTTTTTCTTTTACGCAAAAAGAACAATTATTGAGTACTTGTAGTACTTTTTTCGATGCATTTATATCAAAGATATATAAAAATATATTCCATTTTTTTTTGTTTTCTCTTTTCACTTTTTAGACTTTATCGATAATTTGGTAATATTCTGCAAATTTAATTCTTCAGGAAAAGTTTCATTAATACTTCCTCGAAAAAGATTTATATATTTTTATTTGTATTATTATACATGTGTACTTATTGTAATATTTCACAAATACTATTTCTTAGAATATTACTAAATATTCATTCTAGATGTACGACTTTTAATAAATTTAATAATAAATTTTATAATAAATAATAAATTTTTAATTGCTGCCAATGTTGCAGCAATGAAAAAATAGTGATTTTAAATCTCAATTTTTTGAAAGAATAATTTTATTGTAAATATATATATTTTCTTTTTAATTCTTAGAATTAATAAAAAAATTCTTGTTTAATTGTGATTTAATTGTCTTTATACGTATATATATTTATAAATATAATTTAATATATTTCGTTATGAATTTGAACATAATTTTTTTTAATCATATTAACATGTATAAATCATTTTAATTACTCAAGTAACTTGTACGTTATTTGTTATATGAAATAATGTTTCATACGAAAGATTATGTATTTATTAATATATTAATCAATACAAATATTTGTCATAAATCATTTTCCCTAAAAAACTATTCAACTATTCAACCTTAATTTATTATTATTGATGATTTAGTAATTTTTTTTATAAAAAATAATAATTTACATTATTTTTATATAATTTAATTAATTCCAAAAAAACGAAATTAATTACGAAATTAGTAATAATGTTAAAATATACTTAAATTATTAGCTTCGAACATCATATTTTTGTGTGAGACATTTCGATTTAATATATTATTTATATAAAATAAAAAAATAAAATGAAAAAAAATTGGCAATGATCCTAATGATCTTGAAAGAGAAGAAAAAGTTATGAGAATCAATGTGTATTAATATACTTGTTTATCTTACAGTAAAAGAGAATATGTAATTTGACATAAATTTTATTTTTTCCATCATGATTATTCACAGAATTGATAATTTTTTCATTTTTCTTTCAAGTTATTTACATGCACATTTTTAATAATTTTTTTTCTGTTATTTGTACGTTGTGATATTATATATATGTGAAAAAAAAAAATGTCATTTTAATTCTAAAATTTTTTTTTTTCCTATGTTTACACGTACAAAATTTCCTCCCCTCTTATTTTATAAGAAAGATAATAGTAAAGTTGATAATATTAATAGAAAATTATTTGAAAATTTATTTTAACAAAATGAAATATAAAATATTATTCATATACAAAATAGGAGAAAGTGGAATCTAACTTGTTTTTTAGATTGACAAAAGATCAGAGAATGAAAAGAATACCGAACGATACTGGAATCTTTAAACAGATTTTGCACAATTATAAAATGAGAATTTTTCTTTTTATCATTTAAATATTTTTTATCATTTTTATCATTTTTATCATTTATCAGGTAAAAGATTTCACTTTTTAGCACATATTCCACTATTTATAAGAACATACAAAACCTATGTTCACTAAAACAAGGTATAGAAAACTCAGCTCAGCTTGAATTCACGTTATAAAAAACTTGATATACATATATGTAATTATTTGGATAATATACTTATTAATATTATTTTCTGAAATAGTTAATATGATAAGTGAAATGAAATAGTTACCTTTAATCTTTGAAATAATAAAGTATTAGTGCTATATGTTTCTCAGAACGAAAATAAAAACGTACGTACAATTAATATTACAATATTCCAAAAATATAACAATAATATTTGCAATTGAATATTAATTTCAGAATAGATTGCAATCCTTGCGTTACATGTATATAATACCGAACTATCCGCCATTTTTCTTGAGATGAAATTTACAACTTATTAATTTTTATCGTTATATGATATATTCATATAAATAAATTTAAAATTTTATCATCATAGAATCATAGAAGTTGAATTTCAAAAATCTGAATCTTGAATCAAAAATCTCATTCATTATAGTAACATTGAAATTAACACTTGATTTAATACAAAACTTAATATATCTATGAATATTTTGTTCCCATCAATTTTAAAAAATATCCCTCCAATTATTATAAATTCTCAACATCTCATAAGAATTTCAATGTAAACGCACATACAAAAATAATTTTTCACATTCTCACAAAATGATCAAAATTGCAAGAAACGAGTAAAATCAATTGAATACATACCAAAATTATTCAATATCCAAGTACGCATCAGACGAAATAACGTCAAATTGTCTGGTGTGTCTAAGAAAGTCTTATTCGTTGCTGCTGTTATCACGCATATTTTCAACAGAAAGCACATATGTAACTTGATCATGTCGATCAATTCGACGAACGAGAGTTTTTGAAATTAAAGTTTCGTGACCAACTTCTTTATATCTTTAAAGTTACTGTTACTGATCAGTTCTCAAATGATATGTTTTCCCTTTCGAAGTTTGTCTCTCGACTTAAAGTGGGAGAATTACAACATAAGGAACAAAAATTACCTACGTTTGCCGCTGTTTAAGTGTTACAGAATACTTTGACTGTGTATTGAGATGTGTATGATGGTCTTTACAAATAATACAGGTTCGGCATGTGATTGATGAAGCGCATGAAGTTGTTACGTTACGCGAGTTTGGATAAACTGCAAAATAATGTGTACAGAGCAAGCTTTATATATATATATATATATTTATATATATATATGTTAGTATAAGATTGCATAATGAGACATTCATATTTTAAAGATGGACAGTTGCTTTTTTCTTCCTTCGTTACAAAGATTATAAGTTTTTCATCACGAGTTTGTCACATATACGTTACGTTAAGATTATATTATATTATTAGCATGTGTAATTTCAATATTGTAAATGTCGATATTGAACTAGCTTTGATAATTTATAAAATTTAGATATAAAATATTTCTTAACGAATATTTCATTGATATATTTATAATATATTTTATAAGTATTTTTAATATATATATATATTTGTTTTTTTACATATTGTAATGATAATCTATTAAATGAGTCTATTTATTTGATAATAAAATGCACCGTGTTTAATATACAATTCATTTGTAACAAAATTATGTAAATGTGATAGATTTAATATCATAGAGATATGTTGATACAGTATAGTTATTCGTGTATTTAAGAACACATTTGATTATTTTTTAAAAAAATATTCATAATTATTTAATTATTTATATTTTACCATAATTATATTTATATTTTACAGCGATTTAATTACAGATATTTATGTAAGTGTGTTACGCCATACATGCAACATAACGTATGCGGAAGATATGCAAAATAAATACAATAAATAATGTAAATAGGTAAGTATATATATACATATATATATATATATATATATACATATATATATATATATATATCATAATTCATAGTATTTATAATTTAAGTAATAATAAGCATTCAATATTAATAATTAGCATTTATTAATGTTGAAATATATAAATTATATAAAGGACGAAATTATAGAGATTAAAAGTTAAATTAGGGGTAAAAATAAAAGGTTTCTTTTGCATCGGCACTGGATTAGGTCTCAGCTGATAGCAAAGAATAAATTAACCGCTTTACAACGACGAACGAGACATTTCGGGATATAATATAATTTACACGGATATAAACTCATTCGTATGTTAGTGGACGAGATATTACGCGACGTGATATAACTTGTACGCGGTATAATATATTCTATAAAATTTCATGGACGAAATACAGTTTATAACGACACCATGGACGAGAAATTTCGTGATATAATGTATTTCATAACACGCCACGGACGAGATATTCCGCAATACAATATAATTTATATCATACCATACCATACCATACATGAACAAGGTATTTCGTAACATTTTATTGCATTAAAATTGTACGTCGTTGCTTGTTCATTTTTGTATTTTAAAAAAAAGAAGAAAAAATAATAAATATTTCATAACCGATTATATGTGTATTATATAATAACATCAAAGTGTTATCATTATCGATGATCATTTTTATGATTTTTATAAAAATTTTTTATATTGTTTTCTATTTCGAGAAAAAAAGCAAGGAAAAAAAAAAGATTATGCCAAATGAAAAGAGATTATTGCAGAAGAATAGAAGATACATGTACGAAATTTGAATAAAGATAAAGTACATGTGAAGATTTATAATTATATTATATTATATTATAATTTGTAAGTTTATTGTTTAGTACTATAAATTTTTGTAAAAAAATATTAATTTTTGGGAGAAATATTAAATATTATCTGATGTGATTACTATATATATATATATAATAAATATTTTAATTGATAATATTTATAAAAAAATAGGACCAATAACAAAAATAATTATTATAACATATATTAGATTTTAACAAAAAATAAATTAATATTTTAATTAAATAGCTATATACATAATTTAAAAATGTTTTTAATCACAAATTTTATCGTTTGATTTTCATTTTTCTCGTTACATATGATTTGTTTGAGACAGGATACAAGGATCAAAAAAATCAATTTTTTGTATGCATTATCTTGTTTCCAGTTTGCAACAGATTGTATATATTTCGTATATTTTATATAAAACATTTTTAATTGAATGATAATGTAAAAATCATTAAATTAGATAGAATCTAAATAATATATAATATTTCTTAAATAGAATTCTGAAAACCATAATTATGATAATTTTTTTTATTTAGTTTATATGACAATATATGTATAAATATCAATTTATCCATAAAAAATGTCACAGCAACATTTTAATTATTACGCAGAAAGTATACAGGTTTATGTACATCAATCAATTATAATTATTACATT
The DNA here is from genome assembly GCF_029169275.1 of Apis cerana. Taxonomy (NCBI): domain Eukaryota; kingdom Metazoa; phylum Arthropoda; class Insecta; order Hymenoptera; family Apidae; genus Apis; species Apis cerana. The sequence goes on along the minus strand of NC_083858.1, from coordinate 10,191,719 downwards.
TAAAAATACGCATTATTTAGTATCTATTTTACATATGTATAGTTTTACAGTATCGAATAATAGCTTACTCAGACAGCGTAATTGAAAAAAAAAAGAAAAAAAAATTGTAGAAAGCACAATAACGGCAGTGCAGAAAGATTGTTGTAATTTTTATTAAAACTATAATATACATGTATGAAAATGTAAATAATTCGCAAAAATTATAATTATATTAAATATTTTTTCTATTTTATTATTTTTATTATTAATTAATAGTTTAATATTTAAATGTCTTTAGTAAACCCTATATTATATTAATAATTGATATTTGATTAGATTATACTAATATTTGATTATATTTAGCAACAAATCAATATTTTGTTTATTATATTTTTATTTATACTATTTCAGTTTAATCATATATATATATATATATATATACTATATTTAGTAAAATCTTTTTAGATTTACTTTTATGTTATATATAAAATTATTGCAAAATTAACGAACTTTAAGTATTAAAAAGAAACATTGTATAATGCAATTTAATATGATATTTTGTATTAAATTTACAGGAAAAATATGTATCAAGATTTAATTTGAATTTGTTTTCTGAAGTATCATATTTTCTTTATTAATGAAATTAAATCCAAATTTATGTAAAAATATTGCATTGAATATCTTTAAAAATGATGAACCTGTTGTTAGCAGTTTTTAATTTATACATTTATAATAATTTTTTATTATATAATAATGATTTCATGAAGAATAATTTATAAATAAAAATAACTATTATAATGATTATTTATAATTTTCAATACATCTTTATACATGGTTATTATACACTGTATTGTTTAAAACATTAATTTTTAAACAATAATATGAAATATGAATTAATATAATTTATTATAAATATTTCTCATAGTATTTTTTATAGATAAATATTTTAAATATGATTTAATAGAAAAAATTTATAGAAAATTTTATTTAAGCAAATATTATTACGTAAAAATTTTATATGTTAAATAAGTATTCCATCCAAATATAATAAAATTTTGAATGAAGTTTATATATATATATATATATATTTTTAGATATTTATTTTCAAAATATTTCACAAAATTATGAATAATAATACAAAGAGAAACAAATATATATTTACTTATGTACATGTAGAATTATTTTTTAATAAAAATTGCATGAAATTTTTATTTCTATAAAATTTTGCAGAATATCACATTAATTTACAAATGAATCTTTGATTAAAAATATTTGGCACGCTAATTTATTTATATAATGAGGATACTTCTATATTTAAAAAAAAATTTTATCATAGCCGATATTGCAATAATTTTATGTTTTATAATAATATAATCTCTTGCACATTAATAGTATTGGTCAAGCGATTAATTATTTTCTTACCTTTAAATACATTACAATATTTACATGATGTTTTATAAACATTCCTTTTTCTTTTCTTCACAAAGCAATGATTGTGAATGAAAAAACTGAAATAATTAAAAGTAAATTAATTATTTTGAATTTAAGAAAAAGATAATTAAAATAATATATTATGCATAAATATTAAAACAAAAAAGTCTTTGATATTTTGATCGAATTATTAAAAAAAAAAAGAGATAAATAATAAGTAAATAAACGTAACAATTTTAGAAGAAATAAAGTGACAACAAAAGCTTGGGAACAATAATAATTTATTAAAATAAAAATTGAAAATATAAAACGTATGTAACATCTTATTACTTCTTATTAATTAAGGAAACATTGTACATAATATATAACTGCAATATAATATGTAATTGTTAAAGTTAAAAATCTGATTTTTTTCCCATTCGAAGTAAAAAATATTTCATTCATTCAATGTGTTCAAATATATACTTTCTTTTTTTACATCGAATTTAGTTTAAGTTAAAATATTGCATTATAGAATAGAATATATTAGGAAATATTACTTGGACATTTCTAAATTTGCATTCAGCACAACTTTTATTACTATTATTGCTAATTTTGATATAATCTAATCTAACGATCTGTCAAATAATTTATCTATTAAAACGAAAATTTTTTCTTGAAACATTAATTTATTTGAAAATAATTTTTTAAATAAATGATTTTTAAGTTCAATTTAGACAAATTTTTATCGTTGCAATACTATCGAGGTAATGGCTGTGAAATTTAAACTTGAAAATATATCAAGAAAAATTATTCTTATTCATAATAATATCTGTGTGCATCCGATATAATATATGAAAATATATGAAAACGCATAGTAAATACGTACATACATATTTATTATTCTAAATGGAATATATCTCGCAAAAGCATATTCTCTAAGTTAACAAATTGATTAACAAATTAATTTAATACGATTTAAAAATTTATCAAAGATATCAGAGGATAATTTATTATTTTCCTCTTATTTGATTATGATTAAACAATTACGAGTTTCATTGAATACACGGAAATTAAAATATTTAATTATATAATCGATTGGTTTTCCAAGAAAATAATATCTGCAAGTACTTACATATTTTTTTATTTGAGATATACATAGAGAAAAAAATGGTATAGTGTTTTACAATGATAGTGATAATATTTAAAAATTGTATTTTAATGTGTTTGAAAAAATAAGTTTTTTTTTTTATTAATCTTTAACTTTATCCATAGTTTTCTAAGAGTTAAATATAATATCACCTGTACCATTTTTCCTCTAAGTTGCTCAATTATAAAACAGTTCATGATCACGATTTGTCACATTTGAATGAAAACAATTGAACATTTATAACATTTTTAGTTTAAAAGTATTGAAACTTTTTAATGACTGAAATTATATGAAATAGTTTATTTGGTACATACATTGAGTATATACTATAATAATCTCAGTAAATAACTGATACATATTTCTTGTGTATAAGTTGTTTACTATATGTGTGATATATATTATACGTACAAAGTATATATATTGTATATTATGGAAACGTTTTCTTTGTCTTTTCTTGAAGGCAGTAGTTGTGGAAGATGAAATGATACTAAATTCATGAGAAAAAGTGAAGTATTAAATATCAGAAAAAATTTGTATAGCTATTGTTAACTTATAATATTTTATAATATGAATCACTTGTATGCATTTAGATACTTATCATTTTTTTCTTCCTCTCTAATGTGTAAATAGTTTGTTCTGGATTTTTGCAATCATATTATTGATATAATATATAAATCTAAATATAGAACAAAATATGTATTGTTCCATATGCAGTATAATATAATATGGATCAAAGTAATATAATAATATAAAAAATGAGAGAATAAAAAGAATTTTCTATATTATTAATTATATTTGATGTACATATGATTTAATATTATATATTGACGTTCGTAGTAATAAATATAATGAAAAAAAATTTACTACTTAAAAAATTTAATTAAAAATTTGAATAATATTGCATAATATAAAACAACTTCAAAATAATGGAACACGAAAATTCATCTGAAATTTTTTTGATTCAGAGGATGTCGATAATTTTTTTTGTAACAAATATTATCCTGCAATTACATATTAATATTATTGATTAAATATTATAATTTTATATTAACACATTCGTAGTTTCTGATATAATTTTAACTATATATATTTTTCTAACAATTTACAATGGATTATCTATATGTAATTAACATAATCATTAACATAATCAAGTTAATTATCGATAGTGTAATTTTAACAATAATTGCAATCAATTATTTATTTCAATTATCAATAAATAATTTCTTTTTCACCTTTTTCTTGGTAATTTTAATTTTAAAGTCTGGCAGTATAAACTTTTGAAAATTTAAAAAAAAAGTCAAAAGCCTACGAAAGTGTTAATATATCCCATATTAAAATTCAATTTAATTTAGGGCTGAACAATTTAGGCTTAAAAAATTATAGCCTTAAGAAAATGTTAAAACCTGCAAAACAGTTAAAATTTTTTATCGATATACAGTACGAGCAACAAAAATATCAAAATATCGATATTTTAAATTTACGTTTAAAATATCACGTTTTTAGAACACATTTTATCGTTATCCAATCGATCATGAATAATATTCAGATATTATTTATTCACAGATTACAACAATCGTACAAGTTTTGAAAGAAAAGAAATTTTCCATACAAATCTTCATTTATACCGTATTTTAAGAACCACCTTAATGTATATGTACATATGTATATTCGTATAAAAATTATTTGAGGAAAGAACAAGAAAATCAAGATTGAACGTACACCTCTTGATATTCCACTTTATAAAAGAGTTATTTTCATCGAAACTGAAAACATTTTCACGTACGCGGGCCAGCCGCTTCATATGTTTACATGCTATCACTAGTTTGGACTCGATACTTTCATGTAATTGTTGTTCTTTTGCTAAATTGATAAAGGAAAAATTTAGCAAGTCAAAAATTCAGAAAAAAAAAAACATAACAATTTTTCACATAATAAATACATTTTAAGCAAAATTAATAAGAAAATTTCATCTCGGATTAGAAATGAATTTCATTTCATGGGTTTCATGGGTCGAAACTATTAAAAAATTAAAAAATTTTCCCATCGTGTAAAATTTCCAATTTTTCTGAATTATTGAATTGCTTAATTCCCTTTGTGAATGAAAAATGAAATTCGTTCTTGATAAATTTGGTCTTGAAATATTCAGATATTTCGTGACTGATTTATTTGATCGATATTTATCACTTTTCTGAAATGTAATTTCCGTCAAAATAGAATGTAATTTTGAGATTTTACAGAGAGAGATTGGACCAACGTGTCTTGCCGACGCGTCCCATTAATCAATTAAAACGTTGAATTTATATCCGAAATTGATGTACCAAACGGACGGACTAGAATTAGAATGCATTTCTCTTCGAGTAAAATTAATTAAGTTTAATCACAATGCGAGATGCACAATGTTTCGTGCAAGTGGTTAAAATTGGTTAAAATTATGTGATGCAATTGTTGCAAAATATTGTAAATTATATAATTTTGCTTTTGCATTTTCGATATGATTGTCATTCTCGCAGGTATTTTGTATTCGTGCTCTCTTCCACTATTAATATTAATGTTTTGAAATATATATATATGTAGATATCTGTATATATATTTGTGAAGCATTATTTATGCGCAATATAAAATATTATTTTTTGCGTTAATCAATTACATTGATCTCACAACATCTGTAAATTATTACATATTCTCTTGAATCTTGAATTGAACAAATGGTTTCCTTTCAAAATATAACTTATTTCTTGTTACATTTTAACGTGTGTATAAAATTAAAATGATAATGTATTTATTACATTATTGGAATTTAAAGAAATTGTATATTTTTAACATAGATATGAAACTTTCAAAATTATGTACGATCAAAAATTCTCTCGTCTTAACATCTTTTTTCTCTTTTTTCATTTATCCATAGAATATTATATCTTTCCTCCGTTCTTTCTTTTTTTATCCATTCGGATTAGGAACACAAAAAAGTATGTAAATTCCGTTTGGTACGTTCGTACGGATATATGTACAAATGGGTTGAATATTTACAAAAAGCATGGCATCCTTATTTTATAATTAATAATCCAATTTCATTTTTTTTCCATCCAAAAAGTAAACGTGTATTGATTAAGCGTATTTGCGCTGTTTAATAGACTAAAAGAGAGAGAGAGAGAGGAGGTATATATAGATAATTATATATAAAATAAATTTCGCAAGAAAAAAGATTACACGAGTTTGACTGATTCGAATCAAGAGGAAAAAAAATCAACAGAGTAAAAGAGTTTCGAAGGATAAAATAAAAAAAAAATTGAATCGGCGAATATATGTATATAATACTATTAGTCACCAGTTGTGCTCGCTATTTTTCGAGGTATACTGACATTTTCTCTGTTTGTTAAACGATCGAGGAAAGTTGCGTACAGAGTGGAATACAATCGTTTGAAATGCGAAAAAGAAATAAAATATAAAAAAATACAATCGTTTAATTTTTAATAATCGGTTAAAATCATCAATTTGAATCGATACATTGTAAAATGATCCGTGAGACTTGTCTCGAGGCACGAGCCGTGGCTAATGATGATACTAGACCTCGGCAAGACGCGTCTCGATGGAAGCACATAATGTACGTAGTGTATATATTTAAAAAGAATGAAAGTTATAATGTAATATCAAGTGATTTCATTATCTCGATCTTATTACGTGCCTTGAGACAAGTTTCATTAATTAACATTTATACTTGATTGAAATTATTAAATCATCTCACAAGTAATGTTATTTTAAAAGCATAATTTTGATAATGCGTATTTTTAATTGAATAATTACTATTATTCGCCAGGATAACTTTCTTCTAATTGAGATTAAAAAGATTGCTCCGGGAGAACATGATCAGTTCAGATATCTGATATTAATTATCGATTAATCTTTCATAATAATAAAAAAGAATTCTTTGCAATTTTATAAATCATCGTAAATTAATTTCAAAAGTATAAACAACTTTTAATCCTTCGCGCTTATAATTATTTTTCTGATTTGACTCTGTTTCCATTATTCTCACTTCAATTTATTTCATTCACATGGAAAGCGACTTCAAAGGATTGAAATTATTACTTGCGAAATATTTCAATAATTAATACATATGTACCGTCTTCTCTTATCATTATCAAGTCGTTATCGTACAATCGCGCGATATAATCGTCCGATTATCAAGATTCACCGTTTCCAGCAATTCTATCCCAATCTATACACACACAGCCACGCATTTATTAAATGCAACGTCGACGATTAACGAACAAATCGGAACGTTGGTAACAACGTTCAGAAAAATCCAGTATTTTCGAAAACTCGAATCGAGCAACTAGCACCCAGCTTTCGTTCCCGATCGATCGGCGTTGAGCCGGGTTGAACCGTGACGAGATACGATACAACAGGCACCTAACCTATCGACAGAGGGAACGTGTCGGCGTGTAACGCGGGATCAATATGCTCGAGCAACCGTTTTAACGATCAATTGGAGCAAGTTGGAAAGTTATTGTGTACACTCGCGTATTGTATGGCTTTACCCCTCGTATCACGAGATTTTAGTGCGGTGAAGTCGGCTGTGTTCACCGCGCCCCCACGACATCGCGTCAATCGACTTTAATACCTCGACACCATTATACGACGCAAACCGAGCAGACAACACTCCGTTTTCTTCGTCCTCCCTCCATTGATCAATCGACTCTTCGTTTATCTGAACTCCTCGGCAATTTTCCTCAGAACAAAACGACAATCTTTTGCGATCGATCACGCCTTTGCGCATCGATATTCGAATGTGTACGTAATGTTGATATATTCGTGAGGTACCTTTGAAGGATTGATTCTAGGTAATAATATAAGTATAAAGGTGTTGGAGAATTTGAAAATATTGGAAATTTTTTTTCAAAGTATGTTGCGATATACAAATGTATTGATTAAGAGAATTCACGTCGTGTTTCGAGACGAGCTTCGTCGAATACTCGCTAGAGGCGTGTGTGAGAATTTGAAAATACTTAAAAGTATCATGTGACATATAAATATGGAGAATCCAAATAAGAATTAGGTTCTTGAATTACTTATTAGAGATGTTCGAGAACTTGAAAATATCGGATTGGATTAAATTCTTGAAAGTAGCCTGTGTATTTTGAAATGAATTTTGTCAAACATGAACGTGAATTGGAAAAATTTACGAACTCGAGTGAGTATTCGACAATTTGGTTCTTTGAATCTCAAGTATTCTCATATTTGTGTGTTTGTAATACTCAAAATTTTGAACAAGTCTCAATCGAAATTTTGCATATCGATTTTCGTGTATATTTTGCCTCTTAGAATTTTGCCCCATAGGTGTCGCACGAATATATGTATGAACACATTCACGCTACAATTGTTTTTGTACACGTGTCTTTCTTTTTCTAGCTTATCGAATGAAATTAATTAATTAATTAATTAATTTTCTTCATCGTAAGATATATGCTTACCGTTAAATTATAACTATCGAAGATATTATTTTAAAATCAATTTGTTCCTTCGAAGTAATTTTCTCTTAATTTTCTCCTTTTTCCCTATCATTTGCCATTAGAATATTTGATAAATGATATAACGATATGATCACAAATCACAATTTTATAACATTATGTTATAAAATTATCTTTATACTTGAACACAGAGTGTTATTTTATCATTTTATATTACTTAATTATAGAAAAATGATGAAATTAACTTATCACAAGTTATCGTTTTCATTGCGATAACGAAACGAAAACGAAATCATTTTCTCTCGCTTTCCTTTTTCGACAAAAATACAGAATATGCAACAAGTATTACGCTATATTGTGTCGTCGTTATAAAATAAACGAAACAGCTGTGCCAGTTCGATACACATTGTCTCTCGACAACATAATAACGATAATTCATCGTAATTATCAATAAAACTGTGAAACAGTTATATACTCGCTTAAACATAATTCGCAGCTTCGTCATTACGCTTATACCTAATTTACAAAATGAAAACGGATCATCACGTGTGCGATCAAATTTCGAAGTATCTTATTTCCGAATAATTTATGTGAAACGACGAGGATGAAAGTGCGGAAAATCGTCGATTTTTTTTTTTTAAAAAAGGGATGAAAGAAACATCGTGTCGACTTCGTTCAGACTTCGTTCTTCGTGATCTTCTGAATCCTGGTGTCGCGTGGAATGGTGTCGATTCTCACGTCAAAGCTCTCCTATTTATCGAGAACTTGGACGATTATCCCAAATCGATTAACGCAATTGATTAGCATCTATTAGGATAAGATGCTAGACTGCCGTGGGGGCTCTGAATTGTCAATGCCACTTTGCCTTCTGAGCAAATATGTCTGCTCGAAGATTTTGAGCGAAACAGATCCCCAAAATCTGGAAACAACAGAAATTACACGATTAATGATATAAATAGAGAAGTTTGTTCAATCGAACAGATAACACGTAATGATGGACCAAGTGTTAGTGCGATTAATTTGTGCTTGCGACATTTTCTTATAATTTTCGAATTAATAATTTAAAAATTGGAGATGATGGTTAAAATGATTTTTTTTTTAACCGAGTAGAGAAAGAACGGCAAGTTGTATTTCGGCACAAATTAATGTGTGAAATGAAATTTTTACTTTTCTTCGTTGGCCTCGTGCAACGATTAACATCTATCGCATTTTCAAGCATTCCGTGTATATACATGCTAAAATATGTATATATATAAGCAGAATGGAATCTATTTTATGTGGTGTAATCGCGTGAAATGTGATTCCACGTGGAAATATAAGTCGAGAAGGAAAACATTTTATTGACTTGGTTTTTGGAAAAAAAATGAAAGTTAAAATTATGTTAACTTATCATGAAAAAAATTTTGAAGTGTTGAAATAACATTCTACTAATAATTGTAATCAAATTCACGTATTTATTACTCACAAATTTTCTCAATTTCATTCGAATGAAAATAAAAAAAATATTATTCTTTTTTTTTGATTTACGTATTGTGCACGTAGAATCTATTCCCGTTGCGACATTTATTCAATCCCATTCTGTTTATTTGAAGCACATATGTACTATGTCATAGTGTTTCACCATACGTTTCATTTTTGTTTCGAAAGTATTTTTAAAATCAAAAACAAAATGGAAAACAAATTTCAATAATGAATTCGATGAATGAACAATGAAATGAAATAATTTGTTTAATATTCCACTCGATAATCGTGCGAATATCGAGAAATCGAAATTTCGATATGTGTAACGAAGATATAAAATTACGTAAGAAGCAAAAAAAAAAAAAAAAGAAAACGAAAAAAGAGAATGTGATTGGAAAATAATAAAGTATACCTGTGCAAAGGCCGTGGCAACCGCCCCAGTTACAATCGCAAGAAGATTTCGTTCGACCCATTCCTCCCCAGCTTGAATACAACCTTTTTCATAAATCACTTTGGCAACTTCAAAGTTCTGGAAAACAAAGGCGATTGGCTACTTTCGCTTACCGTGTTGTGTTCTCGAACCTCGCGAATGTAGTTGTTAGTCCAACACAACATTAGTTTAGAAACAGCGTGAAATTCGTTGATAGAAAAAAAAAAGGAAAAGAAAAAGAAAAAGAAAAAAAAAATAAAGAAACAAAGGGTAAAATGGAAGAGAAAAGAAGTATAATTAATGAGTTGTAGGATCAATTTCAAAATAGAAGTCAAATTGATCGACTCGAACTTTTTGAAAAGTTATTAATTTTAACGTTGAAATGTTAAATTAGCGTTTAAGTTTCTGAAATTCAAACGATTTAGTCGATGAAGTTGATTAATTTGGCTTTTGGATTTTTTAAATCGTAAATTTAATCTTCGATGTCACGGTAAAATTGTTATAGATTTTTGAGACTTTAATTTTCAGAAATTAACACTTTAATGATCGTGACGTAGACATATTGTCTGATCTGTTTGTTCATTTATGACTATGACTTGGTAAGTTTTACACGCTTTTCGTCGTATTTGTTTTGTAGTATCGTGAAATGATGTATGTACATCATTCGTCTACGTCTATCTAAACTTCGCAGTTTTGCGTAACTAATGGAAAATTAATTTATTGAAAAATTCCTTCAAAAGTGAAAAAAGATAAAAAAAATCTTCGATAAATGCACGTCTTATGCAATTCTCAAACTATTCGTTCAATTCTAACATCGTTTAATTTCTAATTCTAATTATCATCTAATCTAAATCAACGAATATAACCTAAATGGGAAAATGGAGAAGGAAAGAAAAAAACTTTCTTTTTCATTTTCTTCGATAAAAAAAAGAAAAAATTCCAATTTACTTATCGTTCAAACTTTTCTTATCTTAAAACGAGATCCAATTAACGTAACTGTGTGTGGTCGCAGAGAAGTGCTCGTGAGAATAAGTAATCCAAATATTCAAAGATGGCTAGATGACTCAAAGTCACGTAGCTATCAGGTGACATGGGATCGAATGTTTGGAAGATGCGTGGGAGAATTTAGAAGTGTAATTCGATGTTGCGGCCACTAAAGAGGAGGAGGCATATTGTTCCTGAAGAATTTGATCACGATGGATAACGAGCTTCGAAAGACACCCAATAATATTAAAAAATATTGATTAATTTAAATATTATATTGGATTTTAATCAGGCAAAATAAACGTAAAAACGGATCGTTTATATTATAAAATTCATTTTATTAGGACAGAACATGGAAAATATATACTGCAATTCTAAAAAGAAGGAAATATCTCGAGATGGACAATCGATAATAAAAAAAGAAATATTATTTAACCAATAGTCTTTTATTTTTTTTTTTTTTTAATATAACCATGAATATTTTGTCTTCGAATCTTTTAATTCCAATTCCAAGCACGAAACAAATAAGCGATAGTCTGGAGTTAAAATTTTTCCGCTTATTCGTCGGTGAAATATGAAAAAAAAAGGAAGAGAAATTGATAAGAAAGTAGCCAGGGGTACAAGCCGTTCCTGTGAAATGTCACGTCAGTACGCAGGGTAAGTAACAAGCCCACTTTATTACAAGCCGCCTTACATCCACCTCTTAGAGTTGGAAGTAACCACGCAAAGCTTTTAACTCCCGCTTCGACCCTGTTCTCTTTGCCCTCTTTCGTCCCCTGTCTAACTTTCCGCCTCGTTTCCAACCGGAAACCTTTTTCGCGACTTCGCTTCTATTACGATATCGCGATGTTGCGCGGCTCCCTCATTAGCAAGGTGTTAGATGCTCTAATTACTTGAAGAGTCTTCAATCTAGAAGTTTTAGCCAACATGGAAACTGCTAATTTATTCCGTCTTGCTACTTCGACAGCGCAAAAGGAATCGTTCGCGTATTCGGTTGTGCTTTAGAATTAATTAATAAGTGGTAGATTTATTTCGTAATTTCTTCCGAGGGTCGTTCATTAATATCTTAACCTTTCGCGAGCGAGCAATTCTGTACTTTCGATAGATTTAAATTTTCTGAAGTGAAATTATAAATTAAAGATCTAAATTTTTGTGAAAATTGTAATATATTGGAACTTTATTTAATTTCTGTAACTTTGATGCCGCTGTAGTGTTGGCATTCATCCACAAAAGATTAAAATTATTTATTTTATCCTGTTACTTGTCAATAGTTTTCAATTAATTATAAAGTATAATTATTTTTCCTCGAGTTAATGGATCGATAATTTCAAAATTATTTTAATTTATGATCGAAATATATAGTGCGCCTGTATTTATATTTTAAATTTTCAGAGACTATATTTTGCATTCTAATGAATGACAGGCGGAATATCCATAGCAACGACACAGCAATGTGATATTTCGTTCGTGAAAAAAGTAATTTCAAAATAATTTTGAAATAAAAATACTTAAAACTAATTTTTACCGTAAATTTATATTTTTTTTTAAATAAAATAATGGTTAACTTTCAACAAATTTGAAGCAAACTATCTAATATTATTATAATTCTAAATATATGCATTGATGCAAGCATTTCGAGAATTACGAGGATTTCCACGAAAATAATAACGCCACCTGTCAAAATTCAACAGAGATGAATTAATAGTTGACAAGTGCGAGGAGATAGTCGTGGCTGAAATATTTATTCGCTTACCACTTGCATGTCGCTTACGTTTCGCTAGACTTTTATTACGTATACCGAGAAAGGAAATGTAATCTCCCAAATGTCACGATTATACAGCAACTTCGTCATAATTTATTGTCCTGATTATCAGCCAGGAAAATCTACTGTATATATATTACATATATATATGTATATATATATATATGTGTGTCATATTTTAAGCTCATGTAAGTGGTTCATTTATCATAGTGCTAGGAATATGGATATTTCACCTACGCTCCTATCCATAATGTTATACATTTTATATATTAAGGAAGAGTTAAATGGATTAAACTAGTTGTGCAGCGTTAAGAAACTTTCAGATAAAATTTATTCGTCTAAGAAAACTAAAAAGTGCGTATATTGTTTAGGAATTTATATGTAATATTAAATTGACAAAATTGTTCCTTCTAGGATTAATATAAAATAAAACTTTCATGTTCTGTGTTGCGTATTCTTGTGGTATTTCCCATAAGGTTCATTTTGTCCACCTCAAATTTTTCCCAAACTTTGAAAAATTCTAAAAATATTCTCTCCTGTTTATTTAACACTTTTATATCTTCGTTTATTTTACGTAATTAATTGTTAAAAATTTTTTTTATTAACGATCAAGTTAATGATAGAGTTTTTCTTGTGCCGAGAAATTAAAATAAATTAAAATAATCTTTCTTCTTTTGTTCGTGTCGTATCTCATGATCATATATCATATATTAAAACTGAAATATAATAACACTGCAAAATTATGTCTGTGTAATCAATTATTAGATAATATATCACGAGCATTGTAATTTACCAGACTGGCAATAATATCGCAAATAAAACATTAAATTTCAATTTATACTTACCGCTCTAAGCTAAATATACCAACTATAAATATGGATCGTTTAGACCAATTTGTCCACGTGCTTAAAATTTTCAATTACTTCTACGTACTTACGTGCTTTTAACGTAGCCACGTGAATAACTTTTCAAACGTGCACCTGGTCATACGCGTGTTGTTAACACAGCGAGAATATATCATTAAATAATGTGCTCTAAGCAAATGAAATAAAAGATGCGGGTAAATAATTGAAAATACTTAAAACATGGTACACTTTACATTTATCATGCGACACCATGTTTGGAATTCGTTATTTCGACTAAGATATACATCTTTCGAACAGTTGAAACTTTCTCTCAATTTTTTTAATCAAATTGTGTGTTCTTTTTTTTTTTTTATAAAATTTACATTCTTAATTTTACGTTATTCACGATCGTCTTACCTTTTAAAATGTTGTCACTTTTTTATTATTTGAAGTAATTACAAATTCAGATAATCATAATGAAAATTATATATATATAGAGAGGAGAAAGTTTGAACTCTCACGTAATACGATCAAAAGTACGTATTTCAATATGTATTGTACCTGTAAAACCATAGTGCTGACAACAGTACCAGCGACAGGTACGAGATTCAATTCTAGCCATTCTTCGCCTGCTCTTAGACAGCCTCTCTCGTATATACTCCTCTCCCCAGTCTGCGTTTACCCAGGGTTATATGAATAAACAGAATGATTGAAAAGAAACCATCACGCTACAAATGTCATTTGCCTTTAGAAGATTACTTTATTCGTGCCTGCGGCATGCTAATAACGCGTACAAACATCGACACCCAGCTTTTGTAATACTGTGTCACCAGCTAGCTATATTATCCTTTCTATCTTTCATTCTCGTGTCACGTTTGCCAACGTAGTACCTACTTATCGGTGAATTATATGCTCGCTGGCAATCACAACTATTCGAATGGTGTGAGAAAATTTAGAACTACTTGGATACAGGGTGGAGGGAATTACAACGTGTTCATCCCTGAACTGAACGAGAACGAGACAGATGGAGGGAAATTTAAAAATTTAGGGATGAAAAAGATGGAGATGGAAAATTTTACAACGAGTCGAGGAATTAGGAGCAATTTTTTCCTTTTTTCTTTTTTCTTTTGTCGAATGGAACTGTAAACTGTCGTTGAATAAAATACTTTTTAAAACACTTTTTTAAAAACTTGTCTCTGTTTTACACAGTTGATTGCATTGCTGTGAAAAATATTCTAAGAGGATACGAAAAATAAAAGAATTCACATCGAATTTATCTTTTCCATATACCTCTTATGTTAAGTTTTATTACATAATTACGTGAATATTAGGAAGATTTAGGCATATAATTTATATATAAAATAAAAATTTGGGTTAGTTTTAAAGAAAACAGTATGCAGTATTATATTTACTCCATCCTGTATACGACGAGCACGCTACTAATTTAATATATATTCTGTATAATAAATTTATTTTTCAGAAATTAATTATTGCACTATATTATTAAAATTTTAGAATGCAAAGCGTAAAGAATAGCGGTTACTATATTTACTTTAACCAATATCTATACTCAAAGTCATTAATTAACGAATGTTAATAAATAAATAATAATATATGATATTAAGATGTATCATAATAATAATAATAAAAAAAAAAAAGCAGAGAAATGAGAAATGAAGAATTAAGAAGAATCGCAGAAAATGGTGAATAAAGTGAAAATGAAAATGTTGTTTCAAAATAGACGAATAATGATACGATCAATGCGATAAATTGAAGAAATGACATAAGAGCTTACTTAGTACAACGTTTAGCCTTAAATATTACATAATGGAAATTATTTGAAAAAAAAAGAATTACTCACGTAGCTAGGTTTCCTAACATCGTAGCCGCATTGTTTATTTTTGATAATCTCCTGAAAATGTTAAAAAAAAAAAAAGAAGAAAAAAAAGTATTACTAAACAATTTACAAGACAATTTATATTGCAATTAAATTACTTTCACTTTTCAAAAAAATATTGAAATTGAATTGAATTATAAACACATTGGAGAAACAAAAAAGAGAGAAAGTTATAGAATATTTTTAGAATATGAAATGAAAGAGCGGAAATTACATTTGGTTTTCGTTTACAACAGCTAAAAGGCACGCCGCACGCTTCTCTCGAGCCGATGTCGCTCGATGAACAATTGAAGTAATTGTTGCGATCCCAGTCTTTAGGGCCCTCGATGCCGCAACACTGTAACTGTGAAATGGATAAAAAAGAGTATTATCGTACTTTCATCGAAATTTTCACGCGACCGATAAATTTATTTTCAAAATAAAGAAAAAAAAAAGTAGAGAAGAGGATGAAGCATGACGCATTGATATCGATATAATTTAGATAATTTCGTATTTCAAGTTATGAAGTTCGTTAAAGAGAAGAGGGAAGAAGAAGTTTTTTAACGACTGTTCGTAAAAGTTATATATATAAAATACTAGATATCTTCTGATCTCGTAAAAAACCTGGCGGCTTTAAAAAGTTTTTGATGGCATCAATTTGCCATCCCTTCACTCTTTCTTTCTTTTTTTCAAAAAGAATAATAATCCTTCCTTAAGGTTACTAATATTTTGCAATCACGGATTTTAAATCTATTTCAATGTAATATTTTAAATCATATTGTTAACGCGAAAAATAGAAGATCCTTTCTCGATTCTATCGTCAGAAAATCAAAGTATTTCATTGATTCGTATAGAAATGCAAGCGCATCTGGAATAGCGATGGTGGTAATGATGTTGCAAGGGTTTGAATCAACGTAGGATAAAGAGGATTGGAAATGCAGTTTCACTATTGACAGTATTGCCGGAATTGTGGTGGCGTGCCGGCGTTTCCATTGAAATCTCGCAAACCACAATTGATTGGCAAACCATTAATTATTGAGTACTGCGACAAGACTTCAGTTTAGATATTTTTAACATCGCAATTTTCATTGATTTTTCTTTTATTTTATTAGATTAATGGAACGATTCAATTCCAATGTAAACGTTAAAACACGTTTCTTGTATCTATACTTTTTTTTTCTTACAAAATATTCATACATATGTGAAATGTGCTAGCGTACAATTTATAAATAAATTAGAACAACAGTGAGATTTATACTCGTCGAGTAAATTGTTTTCTTAAAATATATATTTTGAGAGGGATGGCAATGATAAATCCATAAAGATATACCAGAATTTCTAATTATAACTTTAAAATGCTAGAAACTATTCTAATCCCTTTGGAAGAACATTGTTATCAGATCTGCAAGCTTTATTACCATTGCGCACAATTAAAATTAATCAAATAATATAAGCTTTTTTATATGTACAAATACGTTTATCTACTTTAACGCAAAATTTTTTTATATTTATTATTCTCTAAGATATTATACATACCCAATCCTCTTGAATCCAATCGATGAGATTCTGTTGATCAGGATCTTCTCTATAATGAATGATAAAAGCTTGGAACCCACCAGTCGCTTGTGACTTTATCTGCACGTCAAATTAATATATTTAAATTTCAATAACAGGTTACTTATGATAACACGAGCCATTCATTCATTTATAAGATATATATAGATGCAAATACATGTGTATGCATATGCACATTTAGATAAATATTTAATGAAACTTACCCAGTCTTTAAAGATAAAGCCTAATACACCAGCTGCCATCTCCATTAACAATAGTAACGCCAGAAATATCGCATACTGAAAGGAAGTTGTATAAAATTATATAATTCCTTTTGTTATATTAGATCTTAATTCACAAACAATGTTATAAGTGTATGTATATGACAATTAGAAATCATATTAAAAATATTTGATAAGCATTATAAATTATTTTCACGTTTTTACAACAATTTAAACTTAAAAAAAGATTTTTATTTTCTTCGAATTTTTTAATTCGCAAAGAATAATTTTTACAAACATTATTAATTTCATTTAATTTTACTCTTTGCCCGAGAAGCGACAAAATACAATGTAAGTACTTGAGAAAACTTGAAAGCCGATTTTGTACTTTCGTAGTAACAAAGGGAGCAATTTAAGTTTTTTCTCCTTTTTTAACAAAACTTTGCCAGTTTGTAGAACTCTTAAACCAACTTCTTCCACACTATCTTTTCGTCGCAGATGACTAATAGTTTATGACCGATAAAAAATTAAACTTAAATCATGATTTACACTACTATCCTCGAATAATTATAACAATAAAAAGAAAATTGAACACTAAATAATAAATAACTATAAATAATAAGTTGACTGTATATTTATATTTTTTTTCTTTATTTATATTCATTTTCTATTCACCTTAGTCATAATAATTCTATAAAAATTATAATATACTGTTC
Organism: Apis cerana; assembly: GCF_029169275.1. Classification (NCBI taxonomy): domain Eukaryota; kingdom Metazoa; phylum Arthropoda; class Insecta; order Hymenoptera; family Apidae; genus Apis; species Apis cerana. The sequence goes on along the minus strand of NC_083858.1, from coordinate 10,173,863 downwards.
ATTTTCAAAATTAAATATAATACTTACAAATAATAATTGTTATTAATTTTTCACAATTTTCACAGATGATGTGACAAAAATTTACGTAGAATTTTAAATTGTACCTATTAATGTAAATAATATGATTCATTTTACAAAAAAAAGTAGTAGTAGTCTGTGCTTGATGCTCATTTAATTAACTTATGTAATTTACAAATATTTTATTATACGTTTAAATGCTTACCGTAGCTAGGAGGCACGTATTTTCCCTGAGTGCACCGACACATCCCGTAAATCCAATTATAAATGTCACTGTGCCTGTAAATAAGAAACAAAAATCTATTTTAAAATGCACGTTGATATTTCATCGAATCCTTTTGCTAATATAAAAATTATATCGAATAAAAGATTGATTTCAAAAATGATTTTGCACAATTTTTGTGCAAATGATGTTCTTTCAAATATTCTTTCATTCGTTAAAAATAATGTTTTCCTTCTTACATAAAGAAAAGTCGTTTTAATCTCTTAAGTAACCTGTTGAAAGCAGTGATTGCATTGCGCCCAATCATAACCTTCATAGTAATAATTTATTTATTTAGCTCTTTTTTTTTAAATTACTTGAATTGCTTTAAATTATGTGCTTCACTGTTTTATATTATCAAGGAAAAAGTGCAAGTTAATAATAAACAATAAAAAAAGGAAAAAATTATGAAAGATACGATTTTTCTCCAATATTAAAAAAAAATATATAAGAATATTTCAATTTTTCAATTCTATTTCACTCTATATTGCAAAATAAATATAATTGTCGGAAGAATAATTTTCAAAAAATAATTTAAAAATAATGAAAATAATAATTGAAATTTATAAGAATTACATAATATTTTGTTATCAAATAAAATACGAAATAATTTAAAATTCTAAATGTATAATTTTGCAATTCTAATGATTTCTCTACAATTGAATTAATTATAAATATACGTTCGTTGAAAAGTTATTAGCATATTTGATGACTGTAAATAAGTACTCTTCCAATGCAACCTTGATGATTCTTTCCTTGGACAGGATGGGGAGATAGTAAACTACGAAATTTCCCCCAGGCCTGATTGTTCGGTCAGTAGGATTAAATTTTCTGGTATATCTTCAAACTCATAAGAGCGAGACAACAGAAACGCGTGAACAATTTTTTTTCGATTAAATTATTCCAGTTTTTCTCGTGAGAATAAACTTTTTTGCATGCGATGAAAGGAAATCTTAACGTAGTTTTCGTAATTGTATCATTTACTAATTAACGAACTTATTTCACGAAGAAAGACTCTTAGAAATTGATAAAATTATCTTTTATAATACTTTTTCGTTAAAAAATTTCTCTATTGTTAATTAGAATTAGAATCAAATAGATAATTTTTATTTTAAAAGTAAAGAAAGTTCATTTATCGTATTATCCATTGCTTCTATCCAAAATTAGAAATTGTAAAATTAAATTATCTCTAAAAAATAAAAAAAGAAAAGTAATAATTAGAAATAAATACGATTTATGCTATGATTACATTATAAAAAAAAAAAAGAAGAAAAAATACCAGGAAGGAAGATTATCCTTTTCATAGATTAAATATCTAAAATAAATACCGTGAAACGAGTTACTGCGCTCTCTGTACGACGAATGGAACGGAACAATGATTATCCTTAAATCGGATTTTTGCTTTTTTTCAAAATCGACCGTCAGCTTTTTCGCTTGATTTTTGTCCTTTCGAAATCGGTGGACCAGATCGCGAGGAAATTCGATTTGGTCTGTTACGATTCCAGGGAACTGGTCTCCGCCAGAATGTTTGAATTACTTGTAGGACATTCGTGAATTCTCACCATTATGCTCGGCTACATCGCGGTTAACCGATCACGAGTAGCTTTCTGCCTTCTATGTTGGAATTTCTCTCTGTACATCCCTGATAATCCGACTTACAGCGCTTTGTTGAGCCTCGAATGGCGGAAAATCAGTTGGTCAACTATTTCGTCGTACAGCATGTTGTCTTTTCAGTATGCGACAACAAATGCTAGTAATAATAATATAACTAATGGTCTTGGATTTCTGGACATTTCTCAAGAAATCTTCTGGACAAATTGGAAAATTTATATTTTTCAATTATAATAGGTAGGTAGTACTTTATTGAAAATTATTAATTGAAATTTCAATTATTAAACATTATTGTTTTTATGTTTGTAGATGAAATATCGATTAATAACGATACAGAAGAATATTTTAACATTTATTATAGTTTCATTCGATACAATCCAATTTGAAAATTCATTTTCGAAAATGTATTATAAAATAAATGAGATTTATATATAATCTTTCTCAATTTAAATTTTCCGTGGAATTATTATTTTTAATGCCAAAATAAATAAGTAAAATTTAATGGAATTTATTAATGATTTTATATCTCGTTTTAATATATTTTGTAGAAAGGAATGTGTATGCAAACTTAAACATAACAAAATATGCAGGATATGAGAGTCATTTGCATGCAAAACCGAATATGCATAATCCTTGACCACTTTTTGGATGCTAAGGTGTCCATATGGTTCAGATATCATATGGTACCTGTTCATATTGTGACATATGGTGCAAGAAACAAAAGTTGACGAACGAATTACTAAATTTTGGATTATATATACATATTATAAATTATTGATTATTCAAAAAATTATATTTTTCATTCGTGTCAAAAGTAAACACAAAAAACTATTATTTATTGTTAGAAAAAATCAACCTCTCTTAATGTCTGTCTAAGAATTTTTAATCAAAGATCATCTATTCCTTTCTTTTATCAACGAAACAGTTCGATACTTATATACTTATATAAAATTAATTATTTTTTTTTATAAGTTCGCTATTTTGTTTCAAACATATTAGAGATACAAATATACTTATTTGTTGCAACAATGATACAATTTGAAAATTACAATATTAATTCAAACATTAAATATTTTTTATGTTTATAACTATTAAAAATTTCCAGACTTTGAAATTTTTCTGTATTCATAATTCATTTACTCGTTATAAATTTTAAATTGTATCATTACAACAAATTAATTCGATTTTTAAATATTATATAGATATTTCTTTTATCTTATTTTTATTTACATTCTCCTTTCTTTTTAACAAATGTATATTATTCATACATAAATATTGCATTTCTGAATAGAACACTATCAATATATTCATCAGTTTCTCTATTGAAATTTTAAAGCTTTGAATAAATTTTTTGCAGTTTACTCAGACTTTTTCAAGTATAAAAATCTCCTTTTTTAATTCTGTGTATGATGGAACTTCGTGCATCCCAATTACAACTGACCTGCTTTAAAGATCAGACCGTCGCACCCTTTTTGATGCTCGTCACGAGCACTTATCTACCTACGCTACCTTCATCCTTCCATTTAAGAGTTTGTACAGTTAAAAGTTTGTGTAAGAATTAAACGAACCAATCATCAGATTCCTATTTTTCTTGTTTGAAGAAGAATCATTAAAACGAATCCTTGTCCTACTTTGGCTTACCATCATTGAACAATTGAAAGTGCAATTTTTGCAAAGATAATTTGAAAATTGATCGATTGCAAATTATCACGATAAATGTATTTTTTCATTAATAATATTATTAATAGTTTAATAACTATTATCATATTATTTTGTAAAATCTTGTGAATATATTTGTAAACTTATTACATCATAATAATAAAAATTCAATCATCAAATATTAATTTATTCCAAGATTGCGATACAATCGATCATTACTTTGCATCTTAAGAAGGAAAAAAACAAAATCCGCAGGATTCAATTATGCTACAAAGATGAAACGAACTTTCGATTAAAGAAAATATCTTTTCATTCTTAAATTTTACCAACGATAACTTTAACATTTATCTTAATCGAAGAATTATCGAAAGCTTAAAAGACACTTCGGAGAATATTACTTCGATAGTTTGATCGATAAGGCTAAAGCACTTTGACACGTTCAGATATCTTTGTTCGCATAGATCAACAAGTTTTAAATGGATTAAAAATTTTAAATAGAAGAGAGAACTAATATAAATTACTACTCACCGACTAGAATGAGGATAAATGCTGGATCGAGTGCCACATTCGTGAGCCTAGACAAATTGTTGAATGTGTCTTTTTCGGTCCATGCCCATACACCTACAGCCATAATACCCAAACCCAGCCACTGAAACAAAAGAAACAAAAAATAGGATTTAAAATAAATAACAACGAGCATATTACACCATAAACGAGGCACTTAATTGAAAAATCTCAAATGATTTCTTTTTTTTCATTCACTTTTCTTGGTATTATTAATTAACAATAGAGAACAACTGTATTAGCGAATAAAATTCTGAAATAGTTTTTATTAAAAATTCAATTTTAAGCGTGAGAAGGGAAGAAGCTTATTTGCCTTGTTATAAAAGAGGATTAAAAGTTATTGAGAAATATTGCTCCAGGAGTTCAAGCATGTCTGCTTCGTTCTCGGTTAATTCCACTAGGTGAGAAATATGTAGATTTCCTAAGCCGACGATTCACCGAAATGAATGTACTCTTAGGAGAACATCACCTCTGGGGGAAAGTCTCTCTAGCTAAGCTTCTCCACAATTTCCTCCTCGGTTATACTCGGTCATACGTGAACTTAATATCTGCTCACTCGATATGAACAAATTCGATTCTTATAATTAAAATTTTTGCAAATATTCATATTAAGCTAAAACGTGTCTAAGTGCAAATCATTAAATTACATCCCTATGCACTTTATAGCATAGCAATGACATAACATTGCTTATTCGCATAAAGTCACAAATGAAACTTTGACTTTTCATTTTAAAAAATATGAGAAGAAATTAAAAGCTTCGTTGTCAAAACGTACTCAGGAAATAATGGAAAACACGTTCAAGTCATTTTTTGTTTTATTCCGAAATCTCAATTGGTTGTCGAGATATAAAGATTCAAAGTTTTCATAACTCTCGAGACAATGCAATTGAGATTATGAATGGACTCGTTATCTAGATTTTTTTTTTTTTAAATCTAAGATGTGAAATGGTTATCACATTTTTTCAGACTTTAATTTTTTTTTATCACTTGTCTGCAGTTTTGAACAGATGCGAGCGAGAGATCCGAATAAGGATGGAATAAAGTAAAAATTAAAAATTATTCTTTTCTTTATACGACGATATCTCGGCAATCGAAAGTCATATCGAGATAAACGAAAGAAGCGTTTTAAAGGATAAGATTTTATTCTTCTAACGATCGTTTATTCGTTGATCGAAATTTACTATCCTCGGAGTAATAACGATTTAAAATTTTTCTAATTTTAGTAGGATTTAAATGATGAAAAATTATTTACACGATATCTTGAAGAACCGGAAATTGTGATAAACTGTAAAAAAAAAGTGTAAACTGTGTATTGTGATAAAGTTTTTATCTGCGATAAATTTTTTAATGATTTTATTCATTCACCGGAAGTCGCTATCTTTAAGTCGCTGTAACTTTAAAATTGATTTTTTTTTTAGTTTTTTTTTTAATTTTTAGATGATTTAATTAAATTATAAATTTATTTATTTTTTGAAATACATTATTTACCATGATTATCATATGTTATATTTCATTATAGCTATATTGTTTTATATACATATACATATTATAGTAGATTCTGTGGTAGGTTATTATAAATTGAGCCCAAAGGATTAGAAATGATAATCCCACAAAATATATAGGCGTTATCTACTAGTTTCAGATAGTATACGTATAACTATTCCTATTTAAGCCAATTCTGTTAAATGACATACAGTACATTCATGTGTTAATTATATAAATCTGAAATTTAATGTAAATAATAGAGATTAATGAAAACAAAATGTATTTAATAAAGACATTTACAATTGTCAATTATAAGATAGATAATACCTTTCAAAAAATATCTACGTTTCACATAGATAAAGTATTTACAGAATTAAACTGCTAAAAATAGATTGCACATCAAATATCGAGTTATATTTATAAATTAAGCGGAATTAAACTCAATTGTTTCCAATCGACGAATATATTTATCAAACGAATTACGCGTTATCACGACGAGAACGAGGTCAAGAACGAGGGTACGATAATTTGTTTAAATTTTTCTCATTTCTTTTTCAAACTAAATCCACCCCGAAAACGAATTTATCATTGAACACCCTGTATATTTTTCTACTTGTCCATTAACGCATACCAGTGCATCGAAATTGATTCGATGCGATCAGTGGACAACCATCTGCCATTCCGCAATAATTCGATGAACGTGGTAGTGGTTTTCATACAGTTTAACCTGGAAATGCTGCTATTCGTGCAAGATTGGAACAAAAACTCATGTACAAAAACCGTAAAAATTTGTTTTCCTTTTTTTTTTTCGTCTATCGATCGCGATGTAACTATATCAAATTCTTTGTCGTGTAAACGTCCACATGTACATGTTAAAAAAAAAAAAAAAAATGCCTTCCATATCGTTTTCGAAATCCCATTTCGAAAATCTCGTTCCCGGATGTAAAAAATTTATCATGTGAAACGTGAATATGAAAAAGAACCGCGATTGTTATCGCTATCCGAGTTAACGATTAAAATAGAATTTAATTTAATAATCGAGATTGATAAAAAGACGTTTAATCATTAATTTTGATCGAAGAAACGGAAAGCTTTATCGTTAATGATTGAAAATAGATATTTAATTTTTAATCGTTCATAAGATCGATAATAATTTATGGTTAGAAAAATTAATCATTTAAACGTTTCCTTTTTGACGATCTAAAAAATTAAGGATTATATAACAATGGTTTTTATAATAATAGCGATTAATTATCAATTACTAATTTCTAAGTGGGAATAGATTTTTTATCATTAACGATTGTTTCGTCGATCTATATTCAACTGATTATCCTGTGTGAAAATTGCCTCGTGCATTTCGGCTAATACCGATATTACCACGTTTCGAATCGCGCCATAGATTTCCAATAATCGTTGAATACGATTCCACTGTCTAACCTGTAAATAAACACATCAGTTATATCGAAGGTCGAGAAGGTAGGAGATCATCATGGTTAGATGATTTTTCGAAGATATTATCGTGCAAAAAATTTTTATTATCAATCGTCGAAATTAATAATATTCGTATATTGATATAGTGTTGCAATTTTATAATATCTGCGCTATACGATGAAACGGATGATTACATTTCCTTGAAAATCCAGACGATCGAATAAGATGATTACAATCCAGAGAGTTAATAATTGATTGCCCTCACGGTCGATGCACTTCGCCGGAAAATATATAATCGATCGAACTGTCTAACATAATAAAATGTCTGGATATTAGATGCTGTCAGTCGATCACATCGTATTATCGTGCAATAACATAATGCGAATTATAAATATATAATGTTATAACGTAAACAAATGAATCATACATAATGTTTCAGCTAAAAGGATTGTCTTTCACGAGACGAAAATTGTTTATGATACAATTTGAATGTATCGTAATATTTTATAAGGAATATTCTGAAAAAGAAATTTTTTGTCGGATTATTTTTTTTTAATTTTCATAAGATAATTAATATTCATAAGATAATATTTTTAAGATATTTCTCTGTATTCCACATAATGTATATTCGATAAAGAAGATGATAAAATATGATTTAAAATATATGAGTAAATATAGAATAATAGAAGAAAATAAATATTTATATAAAAGTAGGAATGATATAAATCACATTATTTCCGCTTCGAGAAATTATAGAAGCGAAAAATATATAAATATACTTTTAGCGAAAAATATTGGATATAATTTTTAGATAAATTGCTTAACGAAATATTTCCTGAAATGCTTCCTAAATATTTATTGAAAATATTTCAATATCAATTTCATCAAGATAAGTGGTTCGATTTCTTCGAAAAGTTAACACGAACGATATCCATACTTTTAAAAGTATTAGAAATGTATCGAAGTGTATCAGATATGTGTAAAAAGTGGAATTAATCGATTTCACTTTTCAAATAAAAATGAAGATAAAAAATAGCATAGAGGTTAATTCACCATCTTGATTTTGATAATATATCTTTTGCTGATCGCTTCTCTCTCTCTCTCTCTCTCTCTCTCACAGCATTTTTGGTTTTTGTACTCTTACTTTGGTTAGTAATCAATACACTGTCCGCATGCGTCTAGACCTGTTTACTCTCTTCGGTGCTGTTACGATGCATTGAAATTTTTATTCTAGGCAATTGATATAGAAAATCTTTACTTATATTTCTCTCGTATGATTCTCTCTTTAATATCTATGTTCTTAAACAGAGTTAAAAAAAAAAAAAAAGACATTTCAATACATTATTATATTCTAACGATAATAATCGTAATCTGAATTGTTAGAAAATTAACAGGATATAGAAATGTATAATATTTGCAAAAAAAAAAAAAAAAGAATTGTTAAAAGTACAATTGATTTTATTTTACAACATAAATTTCGAAATTTGAAATTTTGATTTCAAAATTAGCAAATAAATTGGTAAATTTAAAATTTGTAAATTCAAATTTCTGAAAAAAAAAAATAAACAAACGAACATCTCTCGTATGAAAAAATATTATTTTTTCCTTTCGATTTCGTTTTATTGCGAAATTATTTTTCTTTCCTACATATATATAATTATAATTTATATTTTTATAATTTAAATTGTGAAAACTTTTTAAAACTTTCCACTTTTGTTGATTAAATTCTACGGTTTGAAATATGTGCTCGTGATATAATTATCAGAAACTAACATAGTCCTCAAGGCGGAACCTAACTTTCACTTCATTTGTGAGGGGTGACTCATATGGGTTTTTCCCGCAAAGTGTATTTCGAAGAAACGCGTTAAACAGTTTATGGCAATGCGAATATTTTTTCTTCACGATGATTAAACGAGATATTCGAATTTTATTAGTGCAAGATATTACATTTACATCACATTTCAAATTTCTACAGAATAATATTAATAAAATTCTGTATTATTAATTCACATTCAAATTTCAAAATTCACATTTTAGCTTGTTTCTACATGATAATGAAATGTTATAAATATTTTAATTTATTATTTATATTTTATTTATGTTACATTTTAATTTATTATTTAAACTATTATATCTTAGAGAAAAAATACTTGTACGTATTATTATGATTGAATTTTTCATATTTTTAAAAAAATAAATTATACGTATTATTATATTCTAATTGTCATACGTTATGAATTCATAAAATGATATTAATTTTCAAAATTGGAGTGAGAAATATCATGATTTTGCGATTAATGATAAAATATTAATTCCGAAATAAATGAATTTGTCTTTAAAATACGCTGATCAAATGAATTACTTATATATTATATCGGTAAAATTTATATTCCATTAAAAATAAAATATCACGTATTATTAATTTACTTTCATGTATATTCATAATAGATAATCTTGAGATAATCTAGTAAAAAATTAAATATTAAAAAACCATTTCTTACGATTATCCCTTCTTTCTTATTATATAGAAAAATTGTAACTAAATTTTCAATGCAATTTATTCGATTTACATTTCATTTGACAAACTCTCTCTTCAAAAATATTCAAATTAATAATAAGAGGAAAAATAATTAAAATAAAAAAAAAAAAAAGTACAATTTACATAATTTACAAATTATTTCTTTGATCCACTGAATAACAAAATTAAGATTTTTCAAAAAATTGACAAAATTTAAAAATATCTACTGTTAATCCAACAATTATCTAAAACAAATTAGACTTATTCAAAAGAAAATCATACAAATTTTATATTTTGCAATACGTTATAACGAAAATAAGTGTAATATTTATCTTGAAAGGGTTCACACTTTGCAAAGTGTTGCAGGGTTAATATTAGAAAGGAGATCAGTGTTTCTTGTTAGAGGGGGGGTTAACGGGGGTTAGTTAGATAGTTAGAGGATCGTTTTTGACATGGACGATGTCATCGTCGAGGCGGTGGATGGCAAAAAGTGGTAGGCGCGTAGAGGCGAATTCAGAGACAACAAGTCGGAAACTTTCAAGCTCAATTAAACTTGAACGAAGTTGGAGACGCCTCGCGGCAATGAGAGCGGAGAAGTGCTCTTTCAGTTGGTTGTCCGGTTCATTTGGTGCCAATTCGAAAAATAAAATGGGATGGGTCAACGAAGAACTATGAGAAATAATGTCATTGTGCGGTGGACGAGATTTTTCTATTTCCTTCTCGATTGTTATTTTGAAACAATTAAGAAATTCCAATCTAGTAATTAAACAAAAATTTAAAATAGTACATGTAAACTTAATACTTCCTAAATTAAATTATTTTTATGATTCTTAGCATTTATTTAATTAATGATTTAAATATATATATCATCGATTACTTTTCTACTAACTCAATATTCAATTTCGATTGTTTCCAGATAAAAATATAAGGCGAAAAAGAAATAATTATTAATGACTCATTAATGATTTATAACAAGAATTATTCCAACAAAGATTTAAACAACGATCGAACATTTTTTACCATGAATCATTATTCGTCTCCTTTTTTTTCACTCCTTCGACGATTTATTTATTTAAAATAACCTTAACAACCTCGAGATGAGAAAAGTTTCACAAGAACCAGCTTCATCAAATTATCAGAAGGGGTATAATTGTTTGCTCGGGAACGTGAACGAATCTCGCATAATTGAGTGCGTGTACTCGCACTTCATGAATCCAGGAATAGACCACTGTCCTTTGTGTAATTACACCCTCGTTTGCTCCGCATCGTGCAAGCTTAAACTTTAACCCAATGACGTACCCGTCAGGCTGCATTAACGTTCTGGTTATTCATAAAGAAGCGGACCGTTGTGGAACACGGCATTCGCGCATGGAAAATCAATTATCGAAATATCAACGTGATGCTAAATTGAATTCAACGGACGAATATTTCATGGAGTTTCACGTTGTGCCGAATACATGAATATTCCATTACATTAATAACAAGATATTTGTAAATATTAAAATTGAAATAACTTGGTATTTTTAAAATTGATGCCCATTCGTTGATTCGTTCCTTTTGTTTAACGATCCCTTCATCATAAAAGGAAAATTATATACATTGAAGTAAGAATTAGCATTGCGATCTTTCTTTCGTCGTAGAAATGTATTTCTATATTTGAAATATTTTCGATCTTATTTGGAACAGTTTTTAAAATTATATTACAATGTTTTAACGATTATAAGATTTAAAAAGAAAAAATTCATTTAGATTATATATCTATTTGAACCATAATTAAAATCATGTAAATGAACCATGCGGTACAATGCCTTAAAACTGATAAAATATAAAAAGGCGAAGTGGATAAACCGGACAGAAAATAGAAAAACAAAATTTTAAAAATATAGATACATGAGTGTATGACTTTCACGCGGTGTTATAGAGCATTAAAATGACATTTATGTATGTCACGAAGAATATGGTGTGTCGTTTGCACAAAGATTAAGTACACATAGCACAATGTAGTGCTGTACAACACGGAATACAAGCGTGTTGGATGAAGGTTGCACAAGTTGAGAACTCGATGTTTTCAATGTTAATTTAGATCAACGGCAATATCGCGTGTATACAGTTTCACACACCCTGTGGGGTAAAATTGGAAAAAAGGGAAGCTAATGCAAGTATGAAACTTTAATCTTTTGCACTAGGAGACTTTATCGATGTTTACCACAAAAATGGAAAAAGTTTTTTGGTAATCAATATAGAGATAAACTGCACGTTAGATGCACGTTTTGTTTTATTAGATATTCCTATGTGAAGATAGGACAAGTGTTGCAATTCTGCAAGGAAAGAAACAGTATTGATACGAAGTATAGTTTTGCAATTTTTAGAAAATCTATTTTTTATTTTTATTTTTTGTTTCTGAAATTTTGTTTCAAAATTCTTGTGAAATGAAATATATTGATATTCGTATAATTCTAATTCGAATGCAAAGGGTGAATTTTTAAATTCATATTATTTTATATTGATTATAGTATCATCTTGCTGAATTTGATTTTGGACACGACTCTTGTTCAATTTCATTCATGAGATCCATTACAATTTCATGATTTGATTTTGCCATTTATAGCTTGCAACATTTATACGATAATGTCTGTAATTATATTAAATGAATATTTTAGTTAAAGAAAAATTAAATTTATCGATAAAACATATGAAGTTTAAAATATTTTTTGATATGAATCCTTGGTTTATTTCATGAAACGAGTCTTAAGAATCTTAAGAATACAATTTCGCACAAACTGTGACATAAGCTCCTTTCACAAAAACGATTTCGTATTTGGTACATGTCGAAGAATGTCCGACAACATGGTGTAAATATCGATCAGGTTAGCGGTACCTGAAAAATCAATAGAATACACGGTTTCAACAGACTGGACACCAGTTCATGATACACCATAGGTTTTCAGCGATTAAAATTGTCACACGGAATGATGCATCATGTGAATTTCATGCCTCTGAAAAGCACATACGAAACCCCAATGTATTTGCACCTTTGTGTACAATTCTAATCTATTATGTGATCTCACGTGAGTTTCGTTTCTCTACTTTGGTTATTGAACGATTAATATTCACGTAATTTCTATTCGATCGATTCATTCTTAATTTTACATAAATTGAAAAGAGAAATTTATACGAAAAAAAAATATATATATCACGAAGATATATCGTGTCATTAAATTTAAAACAAAAAATTTATCTCCAGATCTTATAAAATTCTATAAGGAAAAAGAAGATACGATATAATGGAAAATTTTATGGATTTTTTCCATATGATGCAGTCTTTGATCCCTGATATTTTGTAATATCTTGAAATAAAAAAAATTTGTTTTCAAAAAGAAAAATATGACATAAATGTTTATATTAGCATGATACATCCTCGTGTATCATTCACGTTATTGTGTCGTATATACTTAGAAAAAGAATTAAATTAAATTAAAGAGGTGTTTCTTTTTATTACAGTGACGTAAGTTTAGATCATTAATACTCGAATGTTTATCCTGCATATATATCGTATATATCGTGTTCAAACCACTTTTGATAATGATCTTTTATATCTATAGTGTAATTTATATAAAAGAATATTACATCATTCCTTTCTATCTACTGTCAGTGATTCATAAAATTAATATAAAATTAATATAAAATAATATAAAATTATCTACGATATTTGATATATTTTTTTTATAACATTTATAAAGCATTTAAAATAAAATAAAAAACATTTAAAAAACAATACATTGTGTCCTTCTATCCATTCATCACTTAAAGATATAACATTTTCTACAATATGTAATAAAAGCCAATATATCAATATACCATCTTTTTCTTATCCATTATCATTAATTTAGAGATATGAAATTTTCTATAATATCTAATAAAAACCAACGTATCGTCTTTATTCTATCTACTGATTTAGAAAATGATATGAAATTTTTTATAATATTTAATCAATGCATCGTAATAAATATAAATTACTTCTGTAATAATCGCAACGACGTTTTCCCCAATCAGCATTGACATTACTAAATCATCTAATAATCATCATCAACAACGATATAAATCTTTCACGAGAGGATTGAGATAAATATTTGATACTCGCCTCTTCCCATATACGCGAAATGCAGCCGTTAAATGCATTGCTAATTTAAACGGTAAAGATCCTTCGATGAGATGGCAAGAGAGGCGTGAAGTGCATTTGAAAAGAAATATCTTAAGCATCGCGTTGCACCTCACGTACTTACAATCTTCTCTGCGGCGAGCTGCTATTAGAAGGTTGTTAGCGCACAACGAATCAACGATACTTGATGAATTAACTCTCGAGGAACGATCTACGTAAGGGAATAACGTATCACGTTCGCGAAATTATTAGAAAACTTTTAACGATAAACGGGTAAAGTTTCGCGTATAAATTTAATAAATTGCAAATTATAAAATTGTACAAGTTATTCTGTAAATATAACTACGTGTAATTATAATATTAGTGAAAACAAAAGTAATCGTATCCTGCGAAATACGAAGAATTTTATTTTATTCGAAAATTTTGATTTTATTGAAAATTTGTATGTACGTACAGTATAATGGATTGTATAGAGTATAGAGTAATTTCGTATGAGGATAGAGCAGTAAAAATTAAATATTTTGCAATTTAAATATATCGTATACACAAAATGTATTCAAAATTTTTGAATATTGATTTCATTTTTTTAAAGTGATATTCTGCTAAAAAAAATTGTCACGCATAAATGTATTATGTTCTTATAAACTTTTATTAAAAACGAGACAAATTTTTTTTCTATTTGTCGAAATAATCTGATTATTCTGATATCTTTATTCGTTAAATCTTAATAAAATTTTTTAACGAAGTTAACATCGATCGACTGTAGAACAAAATTAACTGCAGGATGACTGTTTCAAGTTCAAACTCCGATGAAACGACATTTCATATACACCAACCTAATATACATAGGACAATGGCCCCTTAGTCCCCTTCGAAGGATTCTCCTTGAGACTTTGCACACTTATTCCATCCTTCCTTTCACTTTTCAAAACTACTTATCGTCAGCTGCCTCTTCACACTTTAAAATTTATTTCATATTGTGCAACGAATCGAATCAATTATCCCTCATTTTTAATTGATTTGCAGTCAATTTGATATAAGGATGAATGTCAATTTGTTTCATATCAGTGCCTCGCATTTCTATAAATTAATTTGAAAGATTTATATAAGAATATTTGATTATATTCGATAAAATAAATTGCATGCATTTTGGTTGAGTGTATGAATCTTCTTTTAAATCTGAATATTTCTCTTCTGAATGAGAATGAGTTGATAGATATACGTATTTATAATTGTATTCATAAAAAAATAAGGACGACAATGGAAATCAAATTGGCGGATGTTGAGTCATTATGTTTGAATCATCGTGCTTTCTTAGTCTTTCTACTCTTCTAATGTGATTTCCATTTTATTCGAATCTATGGTATTTATGAAAAATTCAAGCACATTTTCAACAACAAACAATAAATATAATATTACAGCATGATATTTTTATCTATTTTTTTATACATATGTATATTATAATTAATTAATTAATAATATATATTAAAAAGAATTGTTAATCCTCATTTAAAAAATAATAAAAATTTTTCGAATTTCATTTAATAACAAAATAAAATTTTCCTCTTGTAAGTGTTTATCGTAAGAAGATAGATTTTGATGGAATATAAAAAAGAAATCAAAATAAATATCGAGAAAGGAAATAATTTTTTTTTATATTATATCGGAAATATCATTTTATAAGAATTTATGTAAATGTTCCTTAAAAACACAATCGATAAAACAACGTATTCCATGTATTTAATGACAAAATAAAATTAAATCCTGGAGAAATATCGTTTAGCATATATCGTTTAAATACTGTTGAAAATTAAACTCGATAATCGTTGACGAAAATTAACAAAATACATGGAGCTTGATTTCCCCATCATTGAAGTATTAACAATATATTTCAAGCTCATAGAAATCAATGAAAATAATAAATTTATCGTGTCGTATCTCGTGTTTAGTATTTCTCAATATCTAGTTACATTAGCCTCTTTCAATTAAATCAATTAATATATAAATTAATCGATCCTTGATAAATTCGAATTCAGTTTCCATGAAATATGTTTCGACGATATTAAAATTTTAAAAATGTTTTATCGATCAAAAAATTCGACAATTGATTCTTCTGGTTAATTTTTACTTTCAAATCTTTTCCAGCTAATCGTGATTGAGAATATTCATAATCCGATAGAAATTTCAAGTTCTTACATAACATAGTATAATATAGTATCCACTATTTTTTTTTAAATACAAGTTACTCATTCTACATTTATTATATCTTATTTATTTATCAAGAAATATGATTTCCAATTGTCTATTTTTATTCCATAAATCTATAAAGCTTCGATATTTCAATGATCGCCATTTTGTTTCGATTCGTTTCATTCACAGAAATACGAATAATTAAAAACTAGAATAAAATAATAAACACGTCCCTGAATCTGTTTCATATCGATATTCACAATTACTTATCGCTTCGATAGTACTATTATCTATATATCAATTGATATAAACCTTGATCAGTTAGTCACTATGCAAAACGAACACGAGTTTTTGTTCATAACTCAGTCCTTTTCGTCTTTCATCATGTCTAGTAAATTGTTTTTTCTCTTTTTCTCTCTTTCTCTCTGGTTTTTCTATAAAAAAAATTTTTTTAACCGTTAATTATAATGTTTTTTGTCCGGTTACAACAATACAGCATTCAGGTTCCACGCTTCATTTCCCACACATGATTTCTTCCACTTGAAATTCACACAACACATTCATTTTTCCCGTTCATCGCACTTCCATAAGAAATTTCTTTCTTAGCAACAAGAATCTAGATATTATCTGATATTGTGGTAAAGAAAATTAATGCTAAATTCATTCCTCATTCGTTCGGTATTCTTTTCAGAGCACGCAAACTGCAAAGAACCGTTGTTTAATCGGCTAACTGTTTCCTGAACTTTATGCTCGGCACAGTGTAAAGCATGGATTTTTGCAATGTGAAATAATATATGAACTTTTGCAAAATAATTTATATCATTAAGTAGAAATTCATAATATATTGCAGTGATAAAGATATTCGTATACAAGAAAAATCATCTAACTCAAAAAATTTTGATTTAAAAAAAAATAAAAGTGTGCACGTATTGAACATAGTGAGTTATACATGAAGTAATTTATTTTTTAGCGAGATATTCCCACCCTTTGAGGAAGAGAAATCGATATTCGAAAATTTCGCAACTTTTTCATATTTTGTCATGAAATTTTATGCGAATATTTTTTTTTATAATAGAATAGTAACAAAGCAGGAAAAAAATTGGAAAATTTTATTAAAATTTAAAGTTTTGTTTTAGTTCGCACCATTGCAAAGTTACATTTTATAAATTTTATTTTATAAAAAAGAAGAGGGAGGGAGAGGGAGTGTCATGTAATATTTTTAAAATCTTAACATCCTTCATATTTCAAAATGAATATGTGATAAATATCTTAAGATTCTAGTAATAGATAATAAATATATAATAAATTTTTATTTGATAATTATATATATGATTAGAAAGAAAATTTCGCAATAATGATATAGTTTAGATAACACAGATTACATTTGAACAACATCGATTTTAGTATATAAAGATTCGAATCAAAAGCTCGTCACACAAATATCAAGCTTATCAAGCTTGTAACAATCGCAATAATTGAAATATTAATACTTAAAGATGAGACAGGTAATGCTTCTATTTTTTATTTTTATCTATTTTTGTATCATTAACGTTCATTTAATTATTTAAAGGAAATTCAATTTTTCAGATAGATAAAATTCCATTCATAATCTGATTTTTATATTAAAATTATTTAGAAACAGAATAATAAAACTCTCTTTTATTTCAGAAAATGAATTTCTCTGAATTTTTAGAAACATTCTTCTTTTTAAATTTAAATTACTAATTCTTAGAAATTTGTTTATTTTCAGGTATTAAGAGCAGGATTCTTGATCACTTTCCTGGCGTACGCCATCACAAACATCGTTGCTGACAGTGAGCAATAATTATAATTACCAAATAAAAATAATAAGCCGATTTAATTTATAATTTATTCAATTCTCTTGCAACTAACGAATATCTTACTTATTGAATTTTACTATTGAATCTTGATGCAAAAACACTATAAAAATATATAAAGCTTTAACAAGTACAATTTTACAAAAAAAAAAAAAATACAATTTTCGCATTCCATTTCTTCTCGATTAAAAAAAATCTTTCGCGTTCCATTCGACGTAAATAATAAACAAATAAAAAGAAGTAACAATAAAAAAATGGAAATAATAAATAATCAACATCGACAATTCTTTTCCATTATTCAGACAAGATCGTCTGCTACTATGGCAGCTGGTCCACTTATCGTCCCGGAATCGGTCAATTCAATCCAACCGACATAGATCCAAAACTGTGCACCCATATAGTGTACACGTTCGTCGGTATTTACACGGATGGCAGAATTTACATATTGGACTCCTGGAACGACCTTCCAAACGGCAAGGACGGTTTTGGAGAATTCACTAGGCTTCGTCAATTGAATCCAAACGTTACTGCGTTGGTGGGGATGGGCGGTTGGAACGAGGGATCGTACAAGTATTCCCAGGTTGCCGGAAATGCTACTGTCCGTGCAAAATTCGTCAAAAACATGGTTACATTCCTGAGAATGTACAATTTCGACGGTCTGGACCTGGACTGGTCATTTCCAAATCAGCGTGGGGGCGTAGTTGCCGACAGAGAGAATTACATCTCCTTGCTGAAGGAATTGAGGGAAGAGTTCAACAAAAGTGGCTTCAATCTGAGCGTGACGGTTTCCGCACCCGAGTATTCGGCCTCTCAATCCTACATTATTCCGGAATTGGTAAAATACGTCGATTACATTAGCTTAATGACGTACGATTTGCACGGAACATGGGAGAATGCCGCGCTACTTCACTCTGGCCTTTACCCCTCGGGCAAGGATACCAATATTCGACTTGACACTAATGTGGTAAGGTTTAATAATTGAAACGAATAATTACGTTTTAATTTTCGAATATTTGGAAATTCAAATTTTAGATATATTCTTTTGGAGATCGAATGTCGATATTCCTCAGCTTTCAAGATTAAATCTTGAGTTATTAATCTTTCTTGAAGTAGAAATTATAACAAATTTTACGAACTTTTAGATCAATTATATTAACCATCCATGGTCCAACATCATTTACGTTCAAATATTTTAAATATTTGACCAACAATTGTGTAATGAATTAAAGATTTCAATTCAGTGTATTAAAGTAAAGTGTAGTAAAAAAATATATTCACTTTGAAAAATAGATTTATTTATAATCGATATTAAAATATTGGTGATATATTAAATTCGTAAACATGGAATTTATTTCAGGATTGGTGCGTGAAATATTGGCTCACGCAAGGCGCGCCAGCTGACAAAATCATTCTAGGTATTCCAGGCCACGGTAGATCGTTCACCTTGTCGAATTCGACGAACAACCAACCAGGTGCTCCAATCCTGGGTGTTGGAATCGCTGGTCCTTACACACGAGAAAGTGGTTTATTTAGTTACAGTGAAATCTTGGAGTTCATTAAATCAGGATGGACCGTGGAACGGGATTCTAAACAACGCGTACCTTATGCTTACAAAGGCAACCAATGGGTTGGATATGATGATGTCACGTAAGCATTTATTTTACAATATATTGTAAAATTAATTAGTAAAAATGAAGAAACAGGCAATATGGAAAATATTTACGATTTCAGATCTGTCGAAGAGAAGGTGAATTATGCTAAGTCTAAGGGATTGGCTGGTGTAATGTTATGGGGTATCGAGAACGACGACTTCCAGGGTTTGTATGGTGAAAAATATCCACTTTTGAACACGATAAATAAGGTATATAAAAACCAGACTGTTAATGAATGATTTTTTAGTATTAGTATAATTTAGAATTACATTGTGATATAAATGTATAAAGAAAAATAAAAGAATATTTATTTCTTTTTCATCGATGATTTCTTAAATTTTTTTAAAACCCTGAATTAAAAATAATAAAACGAAAGTATAGCATATATAATCGAATTTTCTATAAGAATACTTGTTAATTTTTGAACACTGATTATTAAATTGTCCAAGATTGTTGATGTTAATTTTTTTGAATATATATTATGAATATATATATATTGAAATACAATTGCTCGTATTATTTGATGTAAGTACAAACAATTTTGACTAACAATTGATAACTACGTTATATAAATTTCGATTGCAAATTTATTAAAGGATCTCATGCATTTTTAAATCTTTTAAAGAAGATAAAATGTTGGAGTAATAAATTTTACAGGTCACATAAGACAAGGAAAATGCTTACTAAGGACTAAGATAAGGATAAGAATGATTTATTAGTCAAATAGATTTATTATTCAGGAAAATGGTGCGTTTATATACAATAAAAAGAACTGAACATTTTTCATTTCCGATTTATTTTGATTATAATGAGGTTATATACACTCGACAACTTTATATATATATATATATATACATTTTGAGAGAAATATTGTATATTGAAATTTTTAAAAAGGAAAAAGGAGGACGTCATTGACTGATAAAGGACCGTAGGAAGGATAAAATAATTTCCGGAACATCGGAACACGATGGTGGAGGATCTCGATGGGAAGAGTCGGCCGAGCGTTCCTAATCGAAATCCGGAACGAGAGAGAACAATTATTGATGCAGACTAATTTCACTATACCGACGAACAGCAAGAACGAAGAAAATAAGATTTTTCTCTGAGAAAAATCCAGTAATCATTTTCTTATTTTATTTTTATTTTTATTTTTTTCTCTAATACCGCTATTATTAACTTGAAATATGCTATGAAATCTCGAAATTTGGTTACAATGATTTGATATTTATATCGATCGATTTCTTAAAAAGTTGAAGTTTTGAATTAAATACTTTGCAACTTTCATTTGTCTTTACAAAATTAGATTATCGAAAATAGAAATAAAGCAATTGGTCGAGTTTTATTGCAATTTAGATTTGATATATTCAAGTTATATTTATCGTTTAAAGATTAATTTTGTAATATTGCAAATTATAAGTAAACTCAAATTTTAGATATCTTTAATAAAGTAATTCTATAAAGTTATAAATTAATTTATTAATTAATAAATAATTAATTTTTTATTATCTGTGGATAAAAAAAATATAGTAATCATTCGTATGTTTTAATAAGATAATATGTGATTCATATGTCTTGTATTATTTTTTCCTATTATTTAAAAATTATATAATCAGTTTCTTTGATATGGTTATAGATTTTATAAAAATTATTTGTTTTGATGAAAATTTTCAAGAAATTTTTATTGAAGAATTATTTTTGTATTTCATTATCATCTGTAATAAGATTATTATCTTCAATAACATTTTTAACATACTAATAGACGTGGTAACATCGAGAAACTATGAACACACGATAATATATTTTTTATTATAGCTATATAATCACGTTATAAGAAAAGGAAAAATATTTAATAATTAGTGATTAGATAATTTTCCACGAATATCGAATTTTTTAAAATAATTTTTTGTACATAAAGATAGCTATATTATATATACTGTAAGATATCTCAAACACTAATAACAATGTTATTATAAGAAACGAAATATGATAGAGAGAGAGAGAGAGAGAGATAGATAGAATCGTTTTACTTCATTTAATGCAAACCTATAAATCACTTATAACTTAATAAATTAAGCCTATAAAATCAATATTTTTATATATTTACTTTTACGTTTGTTTTGATTTCTAAAATCAACTATTTCAAGGTGTTTACGAATACATTAACACCTCCTATTACACCATTAATAGCAAATTTGTATAGGATTCGAAAACTAAGCCTGATCAGCGTACGTTACACGTAACTATGGAAAAAAGTTGTTTAAAATGTTATCCTTGATAACATATTTCAAGAACATTAAATTCGATCAAGGCAACTGTTTTATGAATACAATTATCTCATATTTTTTACATATAATACCTTAATTTAATATTCGTTATGAGATACAAGACACGAAGAAATAAATTTACGATATAAATACTATTTTTATATGTCTATAAATATATCTTAATAAATTTGCAAACCGAATTTCAAATATACTTTACTTTCGTCGCGATCGACGACTACTACAGTGAAAACAGTGAGAACGTATTTATAACGTTCTCAGCCTTCACCGTATATAAACATAAGATTATCGACGAAGAGAGAGAGGCAAAACAAATTTTGAATTTACTGTCTTTACGTAACAAGGAGAATCATTCTTCGACACGATTTGAACATCGAAACACTTCGGTTAATACAGAAAAACGAATTAACACTGTAATTTAAAATTAACACATATGAGGATAAAAATGATGACGAACGTGATAGATTTTCATACTTCGTTTTTTTATATGCTTAACAATGAAGCGAACGGAGATAAGTTACACGAATATATGAGCGATTTTTTTGTGGATCCTCCTGTAATATCTAAGAAACAAAAATGTGGAAAAAGTCAATTAATGGATCTTATGGGTAAGTTTAAAATTTCTATTATTATATTTTTTATATATTTACATTTATATTACATTTTTTCTATATTAAGTATATATGATATTTTTTTTATTCAAACATTTCGAAACGATCGTTATCTATTATAAACATTAGAATTCGTAAAATTTCTAAAAAAACTCTTCAAATTTTTATTTTTATTGTATAATATATTATCGTATATCGATTATTCTACCTTTGTTGAAACAAACGGTTAATATAATACCGTAATAAATTATTCAAAAATTAATGGAATAAAAAATAATAATGATATTCGTGTTTTATTTTAAAAGTGCAGGGAGAAATCAAAATGGTAGAAGGAAGGTACAGCGAAACAGTTGATATCTGTACACAAGGTTTGCAACAGAGTCTTCCATTCAGTGCACAATCCGCCATTTTGTACTTCATTCGAGCAGAAGCTCTGGAAAGTCTTCACATGTATGAAGAAAGTTTGTTAGATATCGACAGAGCGATAGAAATTTCTGTCAGCAAAACGTTAACGAATATGTTGCAAAAAAAGAGGATTGATATATTAAAGGAAGCCGCTTGTTTCGAACCGCAAAAAATGCGCGATAGATGCGACTTTGAGAATATACCACAGTTCTCAAACAATCATCATAAATATCAGTTAGGTTTGAGCGATGCTATCGACTTGATAAACAATGGACGATACTTTGTGGCGGTAAAACCGATCAAGATGAAAGACGTTATCCTAATCGACAAGTCGCAAATTACCCATCTTCACAAAGATGATTGGGACGATGATCCTACGAATAACATGTGCCATTATTGTTTCAAATACTGCAGAGCGTTGATTCCATGCGATTATTGTTACCATGCGCTATACTGTTCGAAAGAATGTCGCAGTAAGGCGTATCATGCCTATCATCAAATCTATTGCCGGTATGGAAATTTGGATAACAAATCTTCGTTCGTGCTTAAATTGCTCCTGAAAATTACTGATAACGGCACGAGATTGAAAGAAACTCTCGAGTATCACAAAGAATTGGAAAATATGAATGAAGGTGATTTAGTAATTATATTAAATTAAGTGATAGATTCGATTAAAAAATAACGATATATATTATTTATTTTCGATTTGTTTATTTATATTGCTTGTAAAATTTCATTCGTTTCTTTTTTTTCAATTTTATTTTATATATTTGCACGTATACCAAGTTGTTTATATTTTTATATTGTATTGTTTTTGCAAAGAAATGGAGAAAAAGGTTTATAATCTGAAAGAAATGAAGGAAAACAATTTAAGATGTATTCTTAATTTGAGCATTCCTATGAAGAAGGATGATAACAGGACCGAAGATAATTTATTTTATTCAGCCAAAATAGCTATGCTGCTTCGAAATCATAGTAATTATATGCAAGGAAGCAATGATATTTTAAATTTGACTAAATTACTCTGTCGTTTATGTTATATTTACGACGTATATGCACGTATGGTAAGTATATATTAATTTCTGCATTATATTTGTTTCAAAGTATTAAAATTTTATAATTTTATAGACTTAAGTCAGGTAGTGCATATTTTCATTAATCGCAAGTTTGATTCAAGTTTTCTAAATTCTTCTTTTCCTTATTTTACTTTAGAATGGAACAATAATATAACAGTAGAAAATAACACTTTTAATCAACCATTGTATATTTTAACAAATAATTATAAATTTTGGGATGAAGTTGAAAATTATACGCGATTTTCAATATTTTAATAGATAATTTCATAATTTCAAATATCCCCATGATCTTAAAATATATCGTTAAAACCATCGTTTTGATTAAAAAAAAAAAAATTCTTTACAGGATTTTGTACCAATTTTCGAAAGATATATCGCCCTAGTACAAAATTTGTACTTCTTGCTTAACTTGGTCCGCCATTCCTGTTCCGGGAATACAATATATACCGTGCATAAAAACAATGTGCTCGTTCTGCGAGCGGCTAAAGATATATATCCAGGCGAGCTGGTAATGAATTTTTGATATTTTTTTCTTTTTCTTTCTACATTAAATTTTGAATTAAATTTTTTATTCATTACTCGAACAAATTTTTCTCTTCATTTTGCAGATTACCTTTAACTTCATGTCCAAATACGTCGCATTAGAGTCCAATTCTATGCCTCGAAGCATCATGCTGAAAAATTTCTTCGATATTTCATGCGATTGTGAAGCTTGCGCGAAAGGTTATAAATTTAAACCCGAACTCGGTACAAATTTAGATATACCAAATCAATTACAACAACGTTTACGAAGATGTCGAATTGACATTGATGCTATGTGGGAATTGCTTAAAATAATTAATAACAGCACGAGAAAGCCATGTTTGGAGATAGAAATTCTGAAATATTCCATTTCAGATGCGTATTACGGGGAAGAATATTTTGTAAGTATATATTATATACAATATACAAAGTTAAATGGAGACGACATATTGCATTAAATTAACTGTTCAGCTTAATTTTATTTTTAATTTAATATTGTGAATATGATTGTGAGCAAAGTAGTCGAATCATTGTTGTTTTTTTTTTTTATGAGATTTTTAATATGAGAGTAGAAGAATTACAAAAAGAAAGTTATAAATACAAATATTATGATTGGGTAATTAAAAAAATTAAAATTACTATAAATATATTGATTGAAGTTTGTTTTCCAAATTAATTTAAAAAATTCTGAATCAATTAATTCTTGATTAATTTACTAATTCTTGAATTAATTTATATATTTTTCTTTTTTTTACTTTTTAGCGACTAATAAATTAATATTTTTTTTCAGCATCTAAGAAAGCTATATACTTTACTTGGAATTTTATAAAAGAATATAATTCATTTTTATAAAGGATTACTTTTTTAATTGAAAATCTTAAATAAGAATCGCTTTTAAAAAATTCTATTCGTTTTAAGCAACTTTTTCGCTTTTAAATAAATTTTACTCTACATTTTCTTATTCTCTTCCTGATTGTACTATGATTACTGGGACATCCTGTATAGGCATAACAATATAAGTGCCCACTTCCCTCTCGAAATAATTCGTATAACAAAAGAAAGGTTTGATATTGCAAATTGCGAATGAATATCGTCCATGTAATATAAAAAAAGAATTGTAAAGTATTTTTAGAGAAAGAGTTTCATAATATTCTATATTCATATTCTGTAACTGATATTCTGTGTTTGATTAATTGCACGAGTTTATAAACTATGTATGCACTATCTTCAATTAACACTAGAATTATCAAACCTGCCAAAATGATGGATTTGTCGTTTTACAATGGAAACATTAAAATTAAAATGTTTTTTGATAAAATAATAATATCGTATTTCATTGAAATAGAAATACAATTAACATATTTCTATCACATTAGTATAATTATAATTATTCATATATAAAATATTCAAATATTTTTTAAGATAGTTCTAGTGTTAAATTGAATTGTAAGATCTAAAAAAAAAAATAACTACAGAGATTATATTTGATGAATATGAATGTTAAATATTGAATATTAGTAAATCAGAAGAATAGTAATAATATAATAATATATATAATAATATAATAATACATAGGTTAAGCTTTAAGATTCATGAGAGTTGAATATATATCATAAAGTTGAATAAAAGAATAATTGACAGCGCACAATTGTTACAAATGATGAGGCGTCATTTTTACGGATTCACTAGATTCCTAGTAATTATTTTTCACATACTGAATAGCCGTCACGTCTGACTATGTGAAAAGAGTAGTAACGAACAAGCAGAGCCACGCAGAAAAAATGACATTCATCGCCTCTGCTTCTGGTATACGAGGAAATCAGGTCACAGACATCTTTTATTATGATTTCGAACAATGAAATCTCTATTTAAGGATTATGTTTTTATATTCACCTAAAATTTTACCAAATGTTAATATTTATATGTGATATTAGTATAATATAGTCAAAAATTTTTGAAATTGTTTATTATATGATTAATTTTAATTATGTTAATTGCGATTTCATTGTAAAATATTTTGTATATATAAAATATATGGATAAAAAGGCATATGTATATATGTAAATATGTATATCTAGAAATGAAATTTATCATGGCAAATTTTTATATAGCAAATATAAAATTGTTTGAATAAATATATATATATATGTCATATGATTTATTAAAGTTAATATATAAAGTTATAAAAAAAATAAAAAATTTTCTTAAGTTAAAAATTAAAAGCAAAATTGTATTATTAAAAAATTAAAACCATTATGAGAAATTCAATTAAAAAATTTACATATAATGCATCTTAATTAAATTATATTACCATATAAAAAGAAGACAGCAATAATTATTTTACAAGTTTTGAAATTTATACAAAAGGCGTTTGTTTGAATTTATCTTTATATTTTTTTTTTATATTTTATACATAATAATTTTTTTTTACATAATAATTTAAGGTTATTCATAAAACCTTGTAAAAAATGTATTATATGTAAATAAGAAATTTTCCTATATTCTTTAATACTGTAATAATTATTTTTAATTTAGCGTTATATTTTATTATATTTTGGTATTAAAATTTTTATAATACTGCATACAATAATTGACCAAATATTGTATAAATATTCTTCCAATTGTTTATAATAAATGAATACTGAATATTGAAAAAAATAATCAATTAAATAAAAATTTTTAG
Organism: Apis cerana; assembly: GCF_029169275.1. Lineage (NCBI taxonomy): Eukaryota > Metazoa > Arthropoda > Insecta > Hymenoptera > Apidae > Apis > Apis cerana. The sequence goes on along the minus strand of NC_083858.1, from coordinate 10,146,897 downwards.
AAACAATATCTAAATGGAAAAATACTTTATAATATCATTTTTATAATCCATATAATATATAATAGATTATATAATAAATACTATTACATTAATTATTAATTATTTAATACATATCTAAATTCTTTTGCAGCATAAAAAAACAAATGAATTTTATCTCAACATAAGACATATATTAATGGCACAACCTTTGCGGATGATATAAAGCGAGAATTAAACAAATTGACTTATAGAGAAGTAGGCGTATCTTGGTACATCGTTATAAATCATCTTTATTGAGCCAGATAGATAAAGGGGAATCACGAATGATAGAGAATCCCAATTAAGATTTACATGATTGCAATTTTGATTTGAATCTTTCGTCGTTACTTCATTTCATGAAGCTTCACGTGCTATCCGTGCAACGAGATTTCTTTTCGTTTCCATTTTATAAAATTCTCACGAGTTCCATTATTTCGATTGGTGATCGTGGAAAAATTAAATTATGATGATTCGAAATACGCAAATAGAAATATTTTTCTTTAAATTATTTGTATTCCCAATTATATTATAGATTGCATAGTCCGATCAGAATGATTTATAAAACATCGATATACAATTATAAAACAAGAGGGGATATTTCTTCTCATCGAAGCTGAATATCGATACAAATTCACCACCGTCCTACTTGGTATGCAATTAGGCCAAGGATGAAACCTAACAATCCGAGTTAACGAAGCTTTGCAACGTTCAACAATCTGAACTCTCTCTGATCTGCATTCACGATTCAGAATTAAGATAAATTCTCGATGCAATATCTGCTATAAAATTCTTGTAAATCCTATTTATTAGTATAGATATACATGCATATGCATATTACGGTTAAATAAACGAGGAAATTCTCGGTTATCTGAAATATGAATTTAACAATGTTAATTGGTGAAGAAGAAATGCAAATGTATCGTGATTCACAAGTTGTATCCATGATTTAAATAGAAACATATTGTTAAATTTCATTTATTTCGTATAATTTGAATAAAAGAAATTTAAAAGTATTGTAATTTATGATAATTATAATGAATTTATGAAAATAAAAGAGAAGATTTGAAAACGAAATAAAGAAGTACTTAATAATTAGAGAGCAACAGAGATATAAAGTAAATAACTAATAAATCACATTTATTTTTAAAAAATAAACTCTGCTCGAGTGAAATTTATTTTTCTTCAATCGTTACTTTACTTCAATTTTACAATTAAGTTTGATCGTTCTCATTTTTTACTTTTAATGATGTATCAATATATTTTTTTTGGATTGATTCATTCAAACGTATATATACCACTAAACATAAATTCTTTATAGCCTGTTGTAATAAAAATTTACTTATTAAGGGCAAGATGAAAAATCATCTAAAAATTTTTCAAACAATTCGAAAAATTAACAATTATGGAAATAAAGGTATACATAGTACTCACGTACGTACGAAACACGATCAATTAAAAATAATACCTTTAAGTATTTAAGTACTTTCAAAGGACATTTTACGTCGACATCGATCTCGTGTTGACACAACAGTGGCCACTGTGTTCAGTGTGCTTGAAAGTTTCACCCCAACAGGAACGACTTTACTTTCAACGAGGGGTCATAATGAGCGTGGGGTGAAACGCGGGAATGATAAACGGAGGGAAATGAAATCTGCGTAAAAGGGCGCAGCTAACGTGCATGGGGACAACTACGCTCCATCAAACGCAATGTACCCACCTGAAACAGTAGCCATCCACTGGCTCACAAACCTGGCTCCCCAACAGCTTTTAAAAAATTAAAACGAATCGTTGAACTCGAATATAATTTCGTACGGTATTATTCCACGCGAAAAGAAAAAAAAAAAAAAGGTAAATGAACATCATTCCGAATGCGTGGATTTTCAAACACGGCAGATTGTGACGAGCGCGGAAATTTAAAGAGAAATTTTGATATTTTCAACGCGAGTCTTATTTTCACATTTTATTCTCCCTGTTAATTATTTTCGAGATGCGTTCGAGTTGCTCGAACAATTCTTTTTGTAAAAATATTTTAAATTTCGTATATCATATTTATTTTACGAAACAAACAAATTTGAATAGATGGTAGATTTTTTTTTGAGATGAAAAATAAAATTGTTGGATTCATTGAAAGGTAATAATTTTTAGATTGAAAGAAAATAAAGAGAAATGGAGTATCGCGATAAAAAATAACATTGGATTGAATTGAATTTGCATATTAATTCGCATGTATTGTTCTTTGACGATGTTTATTAGAATTATTATTTATCATTGTGTGATTATATCTCTGGTTCAAAATATGATGTTTATTGTTAACATAAATGTACGAACACGAATCTTATTCAATACAGAATAAGATTTGGTACATCAACAATTGAGGACACGGATGCAAGAACAGCATAAGTGCACTTACCCTCCTTATGCGTCCGAGCGCATCATCCAGCCCTCCATACCTGACCTACTTACACAAAGCATACTTGCGTAATAAAAGATCGGTCAAATTATACATTGTACGAAGTAATAAAAACTTGAAAATAATTCTCAATCATTTTAAGCGTCTCATTAATTGATATTATCATACATGTATTATCCGGATTGAGAAATTAATCTTACGTACATGAAAAAATAATCGCAAAGTACGAGTGTATTAATTATTACGAGTTTTCAATTTCAAAAATGTCAATAATAATAAATAAGTAACAATTTCGTACGATTTTTTCGACGAATGATACATTAGCTAATCTATTTATTCTTTATTTTTATGCAGAAATTTTTAAAAAGATGAAAAATGTGTTTCAAGAAAAGATAAGATATAATAATTTTAATACTTCGATTAATTGGTAGAATTGATTTTTTATTTGTTTTATCAGTTATTCAATTTTGTTTCGGAAAATATTAAAATATTTTGTATCATTTTAAAAAATCGATAACATAGAATTATTTATATATACAAAGAGAAGAGTAAATTATCTCAAAATCTCAGAAGAGGAATAATCCGCCGTACTATACATTAGCACGTATTACTTTGATTCATATCTTCTAATCCATTTAGAAGATCCTATATCAAGCTAATTGGAATAACACGATTCGATACGCGTATATTATATGAGATTTAGTGTTTTGTAAGATGGGTTTAAATGTCAAAGTATCGTATTAAACTGCATAATCAGAACAAAAAGGTTCACTTGGTCGGAAATGCATTTAAAATGTAGTAGGCAGAGAGGATACAGTAATAACGTTGTTCATAACATTTTCCGGTGGCCGGAAGATAGGGTTTCACGCACGCATGCTGTACTTATTCGTCCGTGTGACTCATGACAAAAGGTCGTCGAACCCGTTTTGTGCACAAGAACCTGCATGCTGTTTCGAATCGAAACAAATGAAAAAATTAGAATCGATAAAGATTCGTTCTGATGAAACAATTTGAAATTGTCCCTCGTATTATATGACTCGGTAATCGATTACGATATATCTTTATAATTGAAAATCATAATGATTAATTTCCTTTCCTGCGATTCTATTGTTTTATAAACCTAGCAATTTTTTTCTCTTCAATTTGTTTGAAGAAAATTGAATTTTATCTCATCCAATTTACGTAAGTTTTAAATGCAAATGAATGAAATTTTATTTAAAAAAAAAAAAAATATCTTATATCGTAGATGTAATTCCTGTATCTTGTCATAATTTAATTCGATTGATGACTGCTAATTTATTATTGTTCGTGTAAGTATGCAATTTTACGATGTACATTATTATTTATTTATTCGAATAGTCATAATTAAGAGATTAGATGCGAATATTTTTGAACAAATTATATTGTACAAAAAATGAATTGTTGAATCATACAAATAAGCTTTGAAATTTCTTGAAAGCAAATATAAATAAGATATAAAATTAATTTATGTTTCAAAAACATTCATTGATTTCTCTTCATTGATTATTTTATTTTTATCTATTTTTTTATAGCTATCAGGTTCAAATATTATTTATATTTTTTTTCTATAAAGAAAACGATAATTAAATGTCAATTGTTTTATAATTATGATGTTTTATAATTGTTTTATAATTAATCAAATTGATATTAAACACAACAAATTAATTAATTGTTCTTTCATGATCCAAATGACTATAATATTGTTACAACACCTGTAATACTCGTTACGTAATGATTAGAAAGCGAATCGACGACACGGTTCGTTATAATGCCTTGGATATTATTCAATTTAGAAGATTGATTTTTTAAATTTCTTATAATATGTTTTTTGCATTTTATATTATTGCGATTACTGAAGATAGATAGAGAAACTCACTTTATTTCTAGCCAATATACTTTCATCCAATATTTCTTATTCATAATTTCTTTCCTTCTTTTGTGAACGAGTATATTAAAATTTATTTCAATCTGAATTATGATTATTTTTTTCATTGCTTTAGGCTCTCGAAAAATCTGAAAAATTTCTGCATTGCTTATTGAAATCTTTATTTATTTATTAAAATCAAATGTCTAAAAAAAAATCATATCAGAAAAAAATAAAATTCCTTCCTTTAAAAATAAAATTTTGATTCAGACAATCTAACGATCTAAGTTCATTGTTTTGTTCACTCATCAAGACTCTCGAAAATCTCTTCTTCCTTGTATAGTCGTCAACTCAAACGTTTAAATGGTTTATCAGCAAAAATAAGAACAAAGGGATTTAAGAAGATAATACAAGAAACTCAACAAGAACCAATAGAAGGAGTCCATAGAAAGTTAAGGGGCGTAATGAACTTATAAATAATAGCTTTATACTTTTCTGTTTCTGAATTCTCGATTATAGATAATTGTCTAAGTCTTACACAAGATATATAATGGATTCTAAATGGAATTGCTCATTCTTATGGATGTTTGCTATGTATTCAATTAGAACGATGAACGATATGAAGCACATAAGAAAAATTGTTTAGCATCGATAAACAAAATCATTCTACTTGTAAATACAAGTAGTCAGGCAAGATTTGATAAGGAGATTCAGACTTTTGAACTCAGACGTCTTATGTAGGTTCCTTAATCTCTTGATCTTTATTTACAACATTTCTGACAAAATTGACTATTCAGAATTAGAGAATCATTGTCAAAACTTGACATTTATATTAATATTATAAATAATATTATAATATATATTTCATTAAATTGAGGAAAGATAATTGTGGTAAATATAAAGATAATTAGAATAAATGATTCATTTAATGAACGTGTAGTGACGACTTGAATTATTTTTAATAATTTATTTTTTAATAATTTGAAGATATTTTTTAATTTTTTATATCGATTTTTCTTTTCTGGAATAATTAAAAAAAAATATATGAAATTTTAATTAAAATCTTTGTTTATTTTTTAATCAAACAAACATTTATTAAATTATTAACTTTCAATAATAAATTATTTCACTTGTCCGTTTTAAATTTTTCATAATATAAAATTTAATATTTGTAATATCGGTAATTTTTATGCTTTAATATAAAATTTTATATAAAATCATTGTTTTTTTATTACTTTCTATAACAAAAGTGGATAAACTACACTACTTCACAAAATACTCTTTTTAGAAAATATTTTTTATATTAAAAATAATTAAAAAATAAAAAAATAATTAAAAAAATAAAAAATAATTAAAAAAAAATTATTGCAATGATTTAAATAGATAAATATTTAAATTTTATCTTAAAAATATAGTAATTTAAATAATGATTTAATTTAAATACATTGATATTTTTTTTCCAATTTTTAAATTTTTAAATTGATCGATGGTAATTGGCCTTTTATTTGGAATAAAGAATTCTTTTTCTACTTTCTTTCCTATTATAATGTGCACCTTATTACCAAGATCTTCCATCATATTTCAATAGATAATTTTATTTGTTCTTTATTAATTTTAGTGAAAGATTTTTTTATGTTCTGAGGGAAAGAGAAAAATCTGAGTGATAGAGAAAAATTTAACTTTTCATCCTTTTTTTCATTTTTTTAAATAAATGACGAATTGTAGAAAGTAAAGACACGTTTATTTCATTGTTAAGAAGTAATTATGTATTCATGGAAGTTTTTACAACGTCGAAAGTTTACTTACCGTGCAAGGGAATCGAAGAAGTCACACTTACTTCGAGAAAAGCAAACCCATGCCATAGTGGCCGGTTGCACTGGTTAGAAACCGGTTTTACAGGCAAGTTTTGTAATGAGATTCCTCAAACACAGTCCTAGCAACGAGGAGACAATAAGAATAAGAAGTTACAGAAAGGAAGTAATAAAGACAGGAAACAATTGATATTTTTGTAAAAAGCATTATAAGGCACATATTATAATAGTTAATCAAAATAAGCAGAAATTTATTCAAAATCAAACAATTTATATGTTCGATGATATATTAATAATAAAATTTTATAATAAATTCTAGAAGTTTAAAAAAATTTTCATCTAAGCAAAAATTTAATTGAATCTGACCATCGTTCTAAGTATGTACGAAAGTTTACATAAAGATACTTTAAAAATCAAATAATTTATTAATAATGAAATATTCGTCAATTTTAATGAATTCTGAAAGCTTGAAAAAATTTTTATTTTCAAAATTATTATTCAAATCATTTCTCTTTTTTTAAATTTTATTCGACAAATTTTTAATATTTTTAAATAATTTTTATTAAACGCAGAAGTTATTTTTACCATTCAAAAATTGGAAATAAATTCTATTTTTTCTCTATGAAATATTTACAAAGATTTACGATATAATATTATTACTAAATTTTCCAAAATTTCCTCTTCAGCGTATCAACTTTTCACAGTGGAATTTCTTCGGATAATTAACATCGTAATGAATAAATATAATTCTCTGTACGTATAAAATGTTTGTATACAATTTTCACTATAAATAGCACATATAATATTCGTATTATTATATGTATATTCTATGTACATTAATTAAAATATAATAACAAAGAAATTGTAGATCCATAAATTTTATTATCAACTAACGAACGAGTGTTAGAAAAAAATAGCATTGCGAACAAACTCGATGAGTATAATCAGTCACGAAAGAGAAACAGTTCATTACCGAACATCTGTTCGCCGAGTTGAAGGACGTTCAACTGTTTCCCAAAGAAAAGTGAATATAGTATCTTCGTCGAGAATCTTTCAATAAATCACTAGAATATTTAAATATCAATTTAACTCTACTTAATTCACAATATAGTGAAAAAAATAAAACTTATCCTCTTATTTATACTCTTATGCGAACATATGGTTGTATTCTTTGGCATTAAACTTGAATTATCTTTGTACATTTTTAAAAAACTAATTCTTAAACTTAATTTTTAATCTAATAATTAAAATACCATGTATTGCTGAGCTGCATGAGATGTATGAAAATTAATATACATTTAAGGAATTTAAAATATTTGAAATATTTAAATTAATATTTATAAAATCTTATATTTGGAATTTAATTTGTTTAATTTTTACATTTCAATTAATCTTGAAATATAAAAATTTATGTGATTTGTATGTTTTAAAAAGTGTGTATATATATAGTTATGAATATTCAGTGTGTATATTACTATGTATATGGGATAAAAATTATAATTATAGAAGTTATAAATAGATATTCTGAATTGTTTTTGAAATTGGAGCAACTGGAGTGTACATGAACTGCATTGCAGATTTTTCACGATATTCGTAAGAATAATTCATTGCTATACATATTTATAATTTTTTTTCACTTATATATGTATAATTGAACGAATATTTTAATTTATAATATTTTCTCATACATATGTGTATGTATATCCTGAAATTGCATGCATTTATATAAATTTTTTATTATTATTTTTATAAATTATTAATAAATTTAAAAAGGCAAAAAATTAATTCAACAACCGATATTATTTATCATATAATATTAAGGAATATCATATAATTATTAAGAAATAAGAAAAATAAATAAAACCTACAAAGTATTAAGTATATATATATATATAAAACACGTTTTATATATATATCAATGGTAGGTTAATCATTAATCATTAATAACATCTTCAGATTTACTTATCAAAATACAATGTACTGTTAAAAGTTTATCCTTCTTTTTATTCTTTGTTAAAATAAACAAATTTCAATTATCCTACCAATGATTTGATAAAATCATAACAAAATCCAACAGATTCGAAGCTGATACATTTTGTCAACATTAATCTTAAATAAATTAGATAAAAATGCACATATACAGTACTCACCCAAAACATAACGTTAAATCCAAAGATCACATACTTGAGACAGCAGCTCACTTCACTGGTATCCCTTCTATACTTCCGCACAGCAGGCATGGTTAAGACACATTTATCTAACGCTTTTCGCGAATTTCACGCATACGTGCACACAACACACCCGCAAAAATGCAGACCACTATATACACAACACAAAAGAGCACCGGTGCCCTACAGACAGAGCGAATCACAAATACAATGACATCGCCGAAAATGCAATTATCATCTTTTTTTTTCTTTCCTAATTATCTCGAACAACTCTAATATGTCGTTTCTTTCTCGAACCTTTATCTTATGATTTATCACGTATTCTTTTTTTCGATTTAACCCTTTCCTTCGAGCCCAGTTGATCAGCTGATCACAATAACGTACCGTTTCGCAATCACGACTACCGCCATTGTCACGTCACGGTACGTACTACCCGTAGCTGGATCAACGAGACTGTGAGCGGGTCAGACTTTCCACTCGCTATCCGATTCTCCCCACCAACTAAATCTCACTCGTTTGTCCCTCTAACGCTAGATGTTCCACCCTTTAATGCCCTCTACCATGTCTCCTCTCGCATCATAGCTTCTCTCTATTACTTCCCCTATTTCATTTTTTATTTTTCTTGATTGAGCTTTTCTCTCGATCATCTGACTTGTTTCGCTCTTCAACGCAATTTTCTTTTTTTTTTTAGAAATGACGAGATGTGAAATGAAGTATTATTCTGTGTATTTTTTTTTATTTCCATTATTACCATCATCGTATCACATGCGATGTTATCAATTCAGAATAGAATGAGATAGCAGCGCTATTAAAATAAGAGGGATTATAATTAAATTAAAAATTAAATATAGATAAAATAGTGCAAATTGATGAAATGAAGTACATAATTGATTTAATATTCAATTTTTTGTTTTATGTTTCGAAAATCTTAACATTTCGTCAATGTCATTCTCAACATTACCGATTCGGATTGGAATAAGATTGGAACGTTGCTTGGTTGCTTGGAATTCAAATTAAATTTTAATATAAAATTAAACAAGAAAAAATTCTTCTGTAAGAATATTTTAAAAGTTTTTCTTACTCCCTTTATTACTAGATTAAACTTTCGTTTGTTTAAATTTTATTACATTTTTACGTTAAAAGATTCGTGTATATTATATTTTAGAAGATAAATTATAAAATTTGGAATTTATTATCTATATTTTTTATATTAAAAATACAAAAATACATTATATTTTCGAAAGAAAAATAATGAAAATGTATTTAATTAATATTTCATATTTCATTTGTTGTTGATCGCCAAGAGAAAGTATAAACAAAGAGAGAAAATGATAAGAGAAGGATAGAGATAGGATAAAAATATGGAAATCAGCGCCATCTTCAGAGTGCCGCAAATGAAACTCAATGCACAAGGATAGAAAATAATAAGAAAAGGATAAAGATAGAATAAGAATTGACTATTAGCGCCATCTCTTGAATATAAAAGATATTTTTTTAAAAATAGAGTCGGTAAAATAGAACTAGAATTAAATACTAGCGCCATCTCTCAAAATATTTCGAAAATATCTTATTTAAGAGATGGCGTTAGTATTTAATTCTAGTTCTATTTTACCGACTCTATTTTTAAAAAAATATCTTTTATATTCAAGAGATGGCGCTAATAGTCAATTCTTATTCTATCTTTATCCTTTTCTTATTATTTTCTATCCTTGTGCATTGAGTTTCATTTGCGGCACTCTGAAGATGGCGCTGATTTCCATATTTTTATTCTATCTCTATCCTTCTCTTATTATTTGCTCTCTTTGTCTATACTTAATTAAATCGTAAGGGGGCTCTGAGGCTACTCGACATGGAGATGGGACGTGAAAATACATTGGATGTTAGGTAGTTAGGTCTATACTATATTTTATCTATGGTTATATATATATTTGCACGTGTGTAGTTTATATTTGTCATAATATTGAAATTATTTTTATATAATTATTAATTTTATGTTATTTAATTTATTTTATTATCTGTAACTCACATATCAATTATAACGCGATTTTCTCAAGTTTTCAATACATTATATATTAATTCTAATCTCGGATTTCAAATTTATGATACTGAATTTATTGTTGATAAATAAAAATTGGTCTTAAATAAATATTTGATATTGACTTCGTGTTATTTTTTTGTTGTTGTCTTCATTTTTTTTTATTTTTTGTTATCTTTATAAATAAATATATTTACTAATTGTAATAAAATTTGCATTTATGTGATTTAAAAAGTTTATGTCGTAAGAAGGTTATGCTCAAAATTTGTTTTTCTCAATTAATTCGGGTACGAAATATGAGTATCTTTATTCAATGTTTAAACCCTTTAACGGGAACAATTAATTGGGAAGAAAAAGATGAAAATTATGATTATCATCAAGAAATTGCTCGATCAGCATTTGCTGATATGTTGCATGATCATGAAAGAGTTAGTACTCTCTGTTAAAATGTTCTAAAATGATTATTTATTTATTATGTTTAAAAATTTTTTTATAATTATAGAATCAAAAATATTACCTAGGTATTAAAGCTGCAATTGAAAAAAAGCACCAAAATGGAGAAGAAGCTAATGTACTTGATATAGGAACTGGAACTGGTTTATTATCAATGATGGCTGCTAAATGTGGTGCAGATAGTATTACAGCTTGTGAAGTAAATAAGTTTATAAATTATTATGATATTATTTGTATATTATATTTATATATTATTTAGGCTTTTACACCAATGGCTAAATGTGCTATAAAAATAATTCAAGAAAATGGTTTTGAAGACAAAATTAAATTAATACATAAACGTTCTACAAAAATGACTATTGGAAAGAATGGCGATATGGTTAAAAAAGCAAATATTTTGGTTACTGAAGTATTTGATACTGAACTTATTGGGGAAGGAGCACTTTCTACATTTCGTCATGCTCATGAAAATCTTCTTGAAGTATAAATCATATATTTTTTATATAATATAATATTTATATAATAATTTATATAATCTAATATATTTAATTTACTTATTTTATGTTATTATTTTAGGAAAATAGTATTGTAATTCCACATAGTGCTACTATTTGGGTACAAGTAGTGGAAAGTTCTGCTGTACGTGCATGGAATACAATATGTCCTATTAAAGTTAAAAATAAGTATTTATTAAATACTCCACATTCTGTAAAATCTTGTTCTGGAGCAGCTGCAGTACATGATATACAATTAACACAATTTCCCGATGATGCATTTAAGCCTTTATTACCTCCTCAACCTATATTTAAGTAAATATATGTATATATAAATTATATATATATATATGTATATTCAATATTAAAAGAATCTTATTGATAATGAAATATAAAATTCTAGGTTTGATTTATCTGGTAAATCAACTCTATTATATAATGAGAAAAGATGCTTGCATGTAAAACCAATTATAAATGGTACTGCACATGCTATTTTTATGTGGTGGGATTTAATTATGGATGTAAATAATCAGGTAATTATCATTTATTAAAAGATTTTAAATTTATTATTAAATAGTTCTTAATCTAGGTTTTATTAAGCTGTGCACCAGTGTGGGAACACCCAGATACAAAAATCTTACAAAATAAAGGTTTCAGTTTGAAAACAATAGCAGATTTAATACCATGGAGGGATCATTGGATGCAAGCTATTTATTATTTACCTGTTGAAACTCCAGTTACTGTTAACAATGAAGTTAGTTTAATTGGATATCATGATGAATATTCATTATGGTTCCAATTAATAAATGAATCAATGTAAGCCAATGTAAATACCTCATTACATTATTTTATAATTTGTAGATTTGTACATATCATTTTGCTTACAGAAATGAAGCACCAGATTGTGAAAGACCTGTGTGTAGTTGTAATGTACATGTGGCTTATTGTAGAACTCGAATAGGACAATTAAATGATTATACACGAAATGAAAAATATATCAAAGTTTTAGAAGAAAAAATTACACCAGATACAGTATGTTTATGTCTTTCGGATGGCTGTTTATTGGGTCTTGCAGCTATTAAATTAGGTGCGAAAAAAATATTCGTTTTGGAGACAAACTTTTTATCCAAAAAATGTATTGAAATGTTTGTTAAAAAGAACGAACTTTCGGAAAAAGTAGAAATTATTGAATCAGTAGATAATTTACCTCCTGAAAATGAAATTAATTTAATTTTTGGTGAACCGTATTTTATTACTTCAATTGTACCATGGGAAAATCTTTACTTCTGGTATTTAATTTCAAGATATTCTTCTCAAATACAAAGGATTCCAATTGCAGCAACAATAATGGGAGTTATAGTTGAGTTTAATGATTTGCATAAAATACGAGCACCTCTTGGAGTTTGTGAGGGTTTTGATTTATCTATTTTTGACAAACTTATACAAGTAAGTGACTACAAATTAGAAGATATAATAAAAAAATTAATTTTTATGATATATTATAGACATCAAGTGATAAAAGTGATAGTCCTGTAGAAGTTCAACCATTGTGGGAATATCCTACTAAAGCATTAAGTTTACCTTTTGTTATTAAAAAATTTGATTTAACAGAAAATGTAAATGAAATTGAAGATATAAATATTTCAGAAACTGTGCCTATTTTGACGTAAGCTCTTATGATATTTTATATTAATAATTGTTATAAATTATAGTATTTATATTTTATATATTTTTTATTATATATAATATATATTATAATATATTAAATATATATAATATTTAATATTATATTATATTTAAATTTAGGAATGGAATGTGTAATGGTGTAGCTCTATGGATTGATTGGCATTTGAATTCCGAAATCACAATATCGTCGGGACCTACTGTAGAAGTACAATCTGGAACCCGGATATCATGGGATCCATTTACAAGACAAGGCGTACATTTATTTAAAGATATAACACATGTTACACAACAAAGTACTGTTTTATGGTCATTTAGTTTTGCACCACAATATGGAAATATGAAATTTGATTTTCGTATATTGTCAAAAAATATAAAATAATATGCTGCATTATTTATAAAAATATACTTTTAAATTAAAAATGTTATTCGTTTATCTTATTTATATCTTTGTATTTTTTAAAAATATGGCTATAAAAATTACATATTTCTTATAAAATATCAACTTTCTAAGAACTATTAAATAAAAAATGTCATGTAGATTCCTCTGGCAGCATACGTAATTGCTTAGCTAATCTCCGTCCTATAAGTTTTGGATAAGCTTTTTGTTTAATTAAAAATTCTTTGCTTTGATGAGTTACAGCACCATTTTCTAATTGAAATCTAAAGTTTTTAAATTATTACTTTTATAAAATTGAATTTATTATGTTATTAAAATCTTACCGGCAAAGATAATGTAATGGTCCAAGCATTTTATCTTTCAATTCTGGATTATTTTCCAAAATAGAAAGTGCAAATGCACCAGTTTCAAGTGTAGATAAACAACCTTCAGTTGGTTGTGTTCTAATAACATATTCACTTGTTGGAACTCCAACTAATTTACATGCTTGTAAAACACATAATGCTGGACTTGAATGATATATTGCCTTAAAAATAACATTTATATATATTTCAATACATGAATTGATGAAATTACAAAACTATATTACCTTTGCTTGTGGCCAAGTTCCATCTAATAAAATAAGATTATAAGGTTTCTGTCCATTAATTCCAACAGGATTTAATTTATCAAGTGCTATGGCATCTCGAGATGGATACAATAATATACTATTTTTATCATTTAAAATTTCTGTTAGGCCTTCATGTTTTGAAAGTGGAAATTTTTTCCCTCTAAAATAAAAAAAAAATTATAACATTAACTTTAATTTTTGATAATATTTTTATATTTTAAATTAATTACCTGTAAATTATACACTTTCCAGGTTCTAATCCTAAAGCAAGCATAGGTGCCGTTCTTAAACAACGTTTTGCTTCAGCTGGATGTTGTAAAATTATTATTTTTGATGCAGGACATATAGGATGCTTTGGTAACCCTGGACACCAACATACTGGTACTGGTCTCCTGCATATATATAATATTAATATATTTAATAAAAAAGAAATAATGTTAGAAGTTATTTCTTTATTTTATTAATATAAAATATATTTATTTCATTATAAAGATTAATATAAACATAACCTAATCATATATGTTTACATACTTGCACTGTAAGCATTTATCTCTTGTTTCAGGAGGATCAGCAAATATTTCTGATAATTCTTGCCACACAGTTTCTTCATTCATTATCTAATTATGAATTATAAAAATAAAAAGAAATTATTGAACACGTTAATAATTGACAGTATAGATTTAACAATATAGAAGATAGTATTGACTCTATAAAAATGCTATTTATATAAAAATAATTCTTCCTAGTTAATTAATAAATAGTTCTTTTAATATTAAATATCGATAAGAAAGTAAAAAAAATATTTTTTACAATTATATTTATATATACATATTTTTATAAAAAATAGTTTTATGTCTATTCAATAATAAAAATTTAAATTTCGCGCCGTTAATACAATCGATTTATAATCGATAATAATTCTTTTGACTTTTTCGAGAATCGCAAGCATGACAGTTATAAAAATGTGAGTTTGAAAGTGCTGATGTGATTTCTTCTTCATACTTTTAGTGTAAAAAAAGTGCTTTAAGGGAGCAAATAAAACAATGTAAGTATTTTTTATTATATTTTGTAATTTATTTTAGTGAATTTATGTAAAATATTTTCATATTTCGTAATATATCTATTAAAATAATGTATATGATATTTTTGAACGACTCCTTAAGAAAAGTTCATAATTTTTGCCAAATATTCTTCTAAAAAGATATTCTTAAGTAAATATTCATATTTTTAATGATTAATTTTCAATAATTCAATTTAATATTCATTATTCTTTAATATTTAATAATAGCACATAAATGATAACCACTATTATTTGATACATATTTGCAATCTATTTCAGATTTCTGCTCTACAAAAGATTACATATTATATATATGTGTTAAATTATATGCTGCAATTAATCTGGTAGACTCGAGGAACAATTACATCAAACTACGTTGTTATGTAAGTTATTTTATTTCTACATTTATTATCTCATGATTACACATGAGTTCAATTTTAAGAATACATATATTTCGTATTTATTTTTAATTTCATATGTAATAAAATCTTCATATCCATGATTTTAAACGAACATAGTTTGAAAAAATTAAATATTATATAAGTAAAAGTATTATATAGTAAAACTAATAATGCATTGTTTAAATTATATACATTATTTGATGTTAAAATATAAATAATAATATATTCATTATTATATAATATTAGCATAATTGTTTTACTTTATTCAAATTAAATGTTATTTTATTATTTAAATTGTGTTAAATTATCCGCGAGAATTCATTGCAATACATTTAGTTCCAATTCCAATCACTATGAACGTTCTAGTCATATTCTTTACTGAATCGATAATGTTGGAAATGATATTAAAATGATATAAAGGAAGTAAAAAAAGTATATTAAGTTACTAACAAAATTTCTATTTTTAAGTACAATTATATTACAGATATTTGTTACATTTTATTTGTATAAATTATAAGAAAATTCTAGAAATAATCAGTTACAATAAAAAAAGATCTGCATAAGATTTTTTTGAATCATTAATTCATACAAGTTGTTGATTTTTCTAATAGAGTGCGCTATCGTTAGATTATTTATTTTATAGTACTGTACAGGTAGGTTGCATGTTACAATTATTTAAATGGAATTTTAATTTTTAATAGAATTTTATTAAATTATATATAAAATTTTAGTAATAATTTTTATTATTAGAAGAAAGAACATTATATTTTATAACTATAGGTATAATTATAATAATTTTATATTTAGAAATATAATTTATTCTTTATTTTTAATAAAATTAATGATTTTCGTTGCATTTTAATAACTTTTCTGATATATCTAAACATTTTTCATATATTAATTATGAAATAAACAAATTATATTATAGAAAATTTAATATACTCCATAAATGAGTCTTAAAATTTTTTATATTAATTAGGATTCATGGAAAATAGAAACTTTTAGATTTCTTTTTTAGAAATAAAGCGTGTAAACTTTTTTTTTTTCATGTAAACTTTTTATTGCCGGTATATAAGACATATTATAAGACATCGGTAATGAAATTTAATTAACTTCTTCATGACAATAAACAAGGATTATTATACGAAGGTTTGACATTGTCGATAATCGAATTAAAGTATCTGTAGAAGCTATAAGAGTCAATAAATAAAGAAAGGGTATATCCATGATAGGACACACGGATATTATCGGTAGGTGAGATCGTGTCGATGTCGCAAAAAGCGGATGACGTTGGTATTTTTAATGGAAAGCCGAAGGCAAGTTGAATAGAACAAGCTTTTGGGTAGGGAAGCGACACTCAGTTTCTTTGATCAATAATGAAAGTTCTCTCTGTCTCGGTTTCGCGTTCTTCTTCATTTCACTGTCTTCTTTCGCCCCAAGCTATTGGCTCTCTTTTTCTCCTTCTTCGATCACCGACGCTCTCTATCTTATCTTATACATTTTTAACCCTTATTCCGGTCTCCGTATCCCCCTCCCAAGGAGGAGGACGAAACGGTGCACGAAGGTTCAAAGCGAAAGCCAAGTTCTAACAAGCCTCGAGCCGTTCAACGCTTCTGGCCCTCTCCCTTAAATAATCCACTCCTCGATCCGTTCGTACGAAAGCCTTTTTGTAAAAGCCTCGATAGCCTTCATCCACTGGGAAGAGAGTCTTAAAGAATTTTGGACTCTTCTTCCCGCTCAACGGAATTAAGAGTCACGTGTCTGCGGATCATTAAGATTTGTTGGGAAATATTTCGAGATTGGATCAGACATGGATCGAGGGTTTGAATCGTTTCTTGCTAATCTTCTTTGGTATCAAATCGCGCTTGATATGGATTTTAGAATATTTAGAATATTTATATTTTCCTTCTTCGTATTTTCTTTGTATTTTGTATTTATTATGATTTTATGTACATGGTAGAGTTTATGATATTTATATTTTTAAGAGAAAGAAAATAATGGTTGTCATAAAAATAAGAACTGGATGGAGTTTCGAATTTTAATCGTATTAATTTAGTTACAATAAAATTAATATAAAAATCTAGAAGACAAATTATTAAAACGATAAAAATATTTGTAGAATAATAGTAATAATTTAAACATAACATCGTTCAAACATGACATCAGAATGTTAATTCTATTCAATATCGATTCAAAAACTTTAATTAGTATTTACGCATCGGTGGTCGTGGAATTTGAATATTTCCAGCGCCGTGACTTCGAATATTGTAACAAAAAGGACTTCTTTCGCGGCGAACAAGTCTATTGTGATCCGTTTCCTTTGACATGGGCTTAAAAAAAAAAAAAAAAGGAAAGAAAAGAAAAGAAAACGAGAGAAAGGACGAGTTTCTTGTCTTCCTCGACCTAATAAAAACCTCAAAAAGATTGGCGAGACTATCGCCGTCGTAGGCATCGGCTTCTCGTTCCTTTCTTCCCAGTTTTCTTTCTTTCGTTTCTTTCCCTTGTTTGCGACATCGGTCAAAAGCGCACGGGGTACAGAGGGTAGAGGGAGGGAAAGAGAGAGAGAGAGAGAAAGAGAGACGGATTAGTGTCCTTGCGTAGGATATACCGGCACGCTAAGCAAGCGGTGCTCACAAGGAGGGACGAGGAGGACGAGGGAGGACGGGAATTCGCACAAAGCGAAGGGAGGCGGGGTGAAGAGGGGGTGGTAGGGCGCGGAATAATGCTTAACAAGCCGACTTGAAAGGACGGCCGCCATTTTGAGTCAATACTTGAAAGTCTTTGCTCATTAAGAATATTTTACGTCTCCCTCTTCCAACGGAATCACCACCCTCCCGTGGATCACCCACCCCATTCACTCTCCTCCATCTCCTCGTTCCACCTTTCTTTTTCCATTTTTTTCATCTCCTATCCCTCTCTCCTTCTGTTCCGGAGAGAGGTCCATCCCCCGTGACGGGGTGGGAAGCGGGTGGTTGCACCCTCGAAGATGGAAGTTATTTACGCGGCACTCGGAGGCACCCTCCATCGTAACCATCCCCTTTCTCCTCGTTTCTACGCCGGCCTCCCTCTTTCGTTCGGTAAGACGCAACCTACGCTGGCCCCACCACCACTTCAGCCCGTTTCACCTCACCCCCTTCTCTCACCCTCGGCTCTAGTCGCAAGCTCCACCATAGACTCAACCGATGGCCAGCGTAACCCCCCTCGGAGAGCATGGGCTAAGGGAATTCCGACTTCGCCGCTGGGCCCACCTCCGTTCGACCGCCCTTCGCGACCCTTCCAACCCTCCGAGCCCACCATCCGCGCCCAACTTCCCTCCGCGTAATCATCGTCCCATTTCGCGGCGTTTTTCCTAATTCCTACCCAATTTCGCTTTTAGCATTTCAATTTATGCCCGCGGACCGATTTGTTAGACGTGCCCCCGCTCCTCCCGGATCGCAGGATTAAGAAACGGGAACGATGGAAAATTTCGATAAAATGTATTCTTTTATTTTATTTTATTTCATATTTTGCCATATTTTTCTATTTTTTTATTTTTACTGGAGGGGATGAGGAAGATTAGAAATTGAAATATTTTGATAGGAATAGAGTTTCATTTTGATTCGAATTAGAATACAATGATTGATCGATATATTTGTTTCTTTTTATTTTTAAATTACGTTTTCGAATTATCTTTTATCGGATATACGTCACCTTTGACGTGACAATGCAATTTTACTGT
The DNA here is from genome assembly GCF_029169275.1 of Apis cerana. Classification (NCBI taxonomy): domain Eukaryota; kingdom Metazoa; phylum Arthropoda; class Insecta; order Hymenoptera; family Apidae; genus Apis; species Apis cerana. The sequence continues at coordinate 10,127,751 of NC_083858.1, read as the reverse complement.
AAAAGTCATATGTCAGGGTTGAAAGTGACGAGATCCAATAAAACTGCAATGCAAGGACAAATTATAAGCATAAATTGTTGTGTTCGATGAAGATTAAATATGTCAAATTTTAAATTTCATACGAATTTTTAAAATTTATAAAATAATAAATTTTGTTGGTAAAAAAATTGTTGGTTTATAATAAACTATTATAATTTAGTACTATCTTTCTATGATCGTGGAATAGGTAAAATCTTTATTTAAATAGGTGAAAAATAAATATATTTTTAATAATCAACATAATAAATAATAAATATATTTAAAATTATATTATATGATATAGATGAATATTTATTTATTTTATATCATAGAAAAACAACACTACAATACTATTTTGTATATCTTTTCGGTCTTTTAATTTAGCAATTTATGGCGTCACATGCCATCTCGTGTCGGAATGGCGTATAGGGGATGTTATGTCACTACGTGGTCGATGATTAATGGTTGCGTACTGTATGGTGCCACTAAATTTTGAGTTACAACAACCGTGTATGGTACATGCAATTATTCATTCGAACTTTGGCACATACTGCCTTTATTATTTCATACAAAAGTATATAGTATTTAATACCATATTGAGTTGAATCTTTATTTAAATAATTTGTTCTATTATATTATAATTTGGTTCATACGATTTCACAGGTGTAGAAATTGTAGATTTTTTTCTCTGATAAATTATTTTTAATTAATTATAAAATATATCTAATTTTCTTATATTCTTCTTATCTTCTGAAAATTCACTTAATTTTCCTTTTATCTCATAGTCAGTTTTTTTTAGAAAAATTCTTAATTTATGCAATTTGTTGTTGCAATAATGACATAACATGAAAATCACGATAAAATGTAAAAACATGATATAAAATACCAAATTTAGAATCGATAAATCCATTTATATTATATTTCACTAACCAATATGGTTTTTCTACATCAAAAAATCATAAATTTATAATTTTCTCATTATATATCTTATTATCCAATTACCTTTCAATACTTTCCAAAATTAAGAATTGCTTTTATTACATTCACTCGCATAAAGATCTTCGAAAAGAATTTTTCCAAATTTTTTTAATCCCGTTAATAAATTCCATTGCCAACCTCCATAATTATTATTTCCATTCTTCGCGAGAGCGACAAAAACGCAACAGTTCGATAATCGTAATTCAACCAGTCCTCGCTCTCCTCCCCTCCTCCCTCCTCGCGACGTTCGTTAGCCGTAACGAACTTTCCGAACAAAAAGGCTTGCGTGTCGAGTTTTTAAGTCATCGCGAAGGTATTTCGCCTGGCAGGCGAACGGTGGCAGGCGAGAGAAAGACAATGGGCCGATATGTACCCCCGTGGAGGGGTGGCTGTAAGGTCTGACTGTAAAAATAAATCACGCGTGCAACGCGTCGCCGTTTCTCGCTCAATTGTATCAACTTTAACCCCTTTTATTGTATCGCTTTTTTTATTTCCATCGTTCTCTCCTCCTCGCCGTTTGACCGGATTCGCATCGACCCCCTCGCCGTCTCTCTTTTCTCCTCGTTGCCCGCGCGAGCGAATCAGGTTCGAAGCTCGCCCGTGCGAACACAATCGTGGCCGTGCACGAACGATAGAAAGCGCGTATATAATAAGCCGGTGGAGAGAAAGAGAGAGACAGAAAGAGAGAGAGAGAGGGAGGGAGGGAATGTGGAGTGAAACAAAAACTGGTCTCGCTAGGTAAAACAATAGAAGGGGGTTCCTCGGGCCGGTGAAAGAAACGGGAGGAGAAAAGTGAGCGTGTGCGAGCGAGTGTTGACGGTGAAAGGGCAGGCGGTGGAACGGAGAAGGAGAAAGTGGAGGCAACCCCATCGAACCGCGACGTGTGTGAAATTCAAGAACCTGTAGCGAGGAAGAAGAAGAACAAAACGGCGGCGGTGCCAGCTGCACGGTGCATACGTTATTAGTGAGTCGTTTTGTCCTTCCGCCTCGAGATTTCAATATACCTGTATCGTCGCCGCGGCGTAAAAAAGATCATCACAACTCCGTGAGACGGTGGCTAAGCGCGAGAGAATAATAATTCCTTCGTTCCTCCTGTTGTAATCGTGAATCGTTCTCTTTCTCTCTCCCTTTCTCTGTCTCGCGTCTCTTCCTACCCCCGTCCCCTTCCTCGTTCCCTTCCTCGTCCCTGGCACCCGGGAAACAGGTTCCTCTTTATTCGTCCTGCTTATTATGCAAGTTATTGTTTTCGCTGAGACACGAGAGCTTCGGGAGTACTGGTACTGGTTCAAGTGAGGGAAGGAGAGGAAAAAAAGGAAAACAAGTCCTCGAGTGATTCTCGTTCGTGTATCTCGTTCTCAAGGGTTGCGCGAAATAATTATCATAACTCTGTATCGGTAGTCTGTTTGAAGTACCCTCGCTAAGCTTTCTCTCTCTTTCTCTCTCTTTCCCTTTCCTGTTGCAAAAATCTCACAGACGATTCTCGTGAGAAACGAGGAATAAATTGAGAAAAATAATATTCCTGGAAAGGCATAGAGAGGTTCGATCGTGTAGAGGTTGTTTCTTACGTACACAATGATGGACAGTGGTCCACAGCGTGGTACTACTCGAGATACGGTCGAATGGAGTGGCGATCGATGGCAGATGTCCAGAGACGACTGGAAAGAGGAATTTTTTTTTTTTTTGCCATGGGCTCCCGCGGACCGGTCCAGGTGTCCATTGTGGGTCCGAGCCAGGAGGATTCTCAACCCTTAATCCTTAACCCTTTGGCCGCACGCATCCGCTGGCAAGCACCCATTTACCGATCCTGAAACAATGCTGGCCGGACCGCACCCCGGATGCGCACGTTTATTAAGTAATGTCCCCCTCTGGTTTTGCGCTCGACAGCTGCCTTGGCAAAAAAACCACTGTTGCTATTGTCTATTGCTTATTCTCATTGCTCCACGACGCGAAGGTTCCATAAGGATCGTGAGCAAAGATCGTTACGTTGCCTCGTAAGATTTCTCGTTTTCTTTTGCCCTCCTATTATTCTTCATGAACATTTAGCTAAGTTGATATAGATCTGCCTGCTCTTTATGGTAATATACTTTTTGTGAATGAGTTTTAATTTAAAGTGTTTTAAGATGATTCAATTAAATCCATTTCGTGTTTTAACTTGGAAAAATTTTTCTGTCATAGTAAGATAAAGTTAAAAAAAATTGTTTGTCTTCAAATCTATCTAAATGTTTCCATTTATGGGTTTCTATTTATTAAATTAAATTATCTATTTTTCATATAATATCTTTTTCTTAATATTATAATTAATAAAACTTTCCTTTTATGTGAAAGTTCATATATTTTCTATATATAGGTATATTTTTTTACTTTTGTTATTGAATGAAAGGCTATATCACATTTGAAATAAACATTTGAAATAAATTTTAAAAACTCTTGTTCAATTTCAATTATAAGATTTAAAATTGAAAATTTAAATCTATCGAAGAATATTAAAGAACAAAAAATCGTAAAAGCCATTCTTTTTTTTTTTATGAATTCTTCATTCCTTACATTCTTCGAACGAACTTGATATCATGTTCAGAATTATTCTCTAATCCTCTTATACTTGGTCTTCCATGGTTTAACCTTACATGCTCAATAAAGGTAAACTTATACATCTCGGAAAGTTCTTGTATCACGAATTGCTTATAAAGACGAATTCGTATGGAATCTTGAAGGGGTCATGTGAAACCTGACCGAGTCCATGAGCTCACCCCACCACGTGGTCGACGAAAGGGTGGTCTTTGCCATTGGAACCAGTCCTACGTTCATGCAAAATGCAAGAGGCCAGTTTCAAAACGGCCGGCCATCATATCTCCACGTTATTACGCCTCTAAATTATCTCGTCGAGATAGTAAAAATCGGTGAAAACGAATTCTTCGCATTCTCGGATGTCGTAACGAATTGGGTGAACGAGAGGGAAAGGATAGGGTAGTAATTGCCAGAGACGTCTGGCGAACAATCAAGGGAAATTGATTTCCAATGTTTCATTTAACGACTTTAAAGTGTACGTTTAATTTAGAATGTTGTGTTGCCGTAACATTTATTGTGCCGTATCTCTTACTGTGTTGTTCTTTTAACGAAGGTGATTCTTCTGATTGCCTATTTTGCATCTGTATTCGAGTGTCAGTGATGAAGCAATTAGAAAATGGATGAATATTTGATTTGAAATTAATCAGAGAGAAAAAAAATAAATGATTAATTCAACTTCTGAATTTGGATATGTATAGTATGCAATGTGGTGAAATATAAGATCAAAAAAGTAAAAAAATAGTAAAAAAGAAAAATAAAAATTTTATATAAAAATTTGTGAATATATATATTTTGAATTCGGAATTATTCTTTTCTTTTATTCTGTCGAATTAATATTTTTAAATTTTATATAAAAGACATTTTTTCTTTATTTTTTAAAATTTTTAATTTATAAAAAAAATTTATTATCTTTATGTTGTAGCGTAAGTAGTGTAAATTTTTTGAAAATTTCTTAGTAAATTAACAAATTTAAATATATTTTTTTGTTATGATTTTGTATAAATATCAGTGAATATAATTCTTAGAAAATTATTTAATTAGAAACGTCAAATTCTGAAAAAATATAAGAGCATATTCTAGAATTTTCTGTTATTTTTATTCACTTCATTAACATATTCAGATGATCGATATTGACGTCGGTATAAAATAATAAAATTTACGAAGTACGTTAAATTTAAAACAGTAGAAAAAGACAATCATAATAAGACAGGGAAAAATATTATTTTAGGAGAATATATCTTTTTTACTTTTTATTACAATTAGCGGTAAAATATATGAAAATGTAAATGAATCTTTTAATTTTCATTTATTTACTCGCGGAACAAAAATATCACCCTGAAAGATTTCAGCAACACGGAGCCAATTAATTTTAATTAGCTAAAAGTTTTTCGGGTCGCCATTTCAAGACGATGACCTTAATCTCTACAGAATCAATTAGTCGCTGATTAATTCTCGCGAAGTATCCTCTCGGCCATTTCCTCTTCGATTGTCTGTGAAATTATCGCGCGTAATTCAGACCTCATAATGATCAGCTCGACTTTCTTCCCCTCGACTTCTATAAAGTTGCAACCCATTCCCGTTCGCGCCTAATTACAGCTAATTAGGACGAGATTCAAGGGGTGACCCTCAGTTTAAAGTTACGTATTTCTTTTAATAAAATATGATGCTGTAATGATGCAAAAAATGTAATTAATTATAGAGAAAGAATTATGAAAAGAAATTTAAATATCAATAATTAGTGGAAGAATATATTTATTTGTTTAAAAAAATAGAAAGATTTATTTTGCATTTTAATTATTAAAATACAAATATTATTGATTATGAAAAAATATTAAATTAATTATATTAAATTTTTGATAATAAAAATTGAAATAATTTGCTTTAACAAATTATATTACTTACAATTATTCACGTAATTATAACTAATTAGTAAATATTCCGTGATCTTTTATCCATCATATTTGAAGTTCGTTCATTCAAATTCACCACACTTTGTTTAGTAAGGCTTAGAAGAATTATTTATCAAATAGGAAAGAAGTAGTCAAATTCGATTTAAATCGAATTATTTAGATACAATGAATTCTAATCTTATTTCCTACATAAAAACACATAAATTAATTAATTAATTGTTTATTATACGTAGTATCACTAAAATATTCATCAAATAAAATTCTTTTCAATAATAACAAAATATTAAAATATCACATTTATCGAATATTCTTTCCAAATTTATCAAACCCTCCCGAAAAAAGGATCTTTCAATTTGCCCCCAAAAAATTCGTTTCAAGAGCACGACGACCAAGATCCCCAAGGCTGTAAGAAAAAAAATCCCTTCGCGAAAGAATCGTCCGAACGAAGTTAATTATTCTTCGGGAATAATCTCGAGGAGAAGCGAATCTTAAAGGCAAACTGAAAACAGGGACAACAATTGCAAATGAGGGTGTGGTTGCTTAAAATGTCGGCCGCGAAATCGTCCGTTATCATCCCCTTCTTCCCCGTTCGCGGGTCCGGGTGGTGGGAGGGTGGACGGGGTAGCGAGATCCCACCCACCCTTTTGTACGTCCAAGGTATGGAGCCATTGATTTTGAATATGTAATCCGAGGCATTTTATTATTCCATCGTACTTGGAAGTTGGAGAGGGGGGTGGCGTTCCTCTGTAGGCAGGGGCGGTTCGACCTCCACCGCCATCGACCTTCGTCCCTGGTCACAGTCGAACATAGAAGGATGGGGTGGGGGGTGAAGACGGGGGGGGTTTCCGAGGGTGATTCGATTCTGTGCGCGCCACCACTACCACTGCCGCTCTGCACGAGCCAACATCCATTACTTACCACCACCGACGCAACAACCACCACCACCACCACCACCCTCGAGTTCTTGACGCGTGATTGAATATTTTTTCGCTGTGCGCGATTGGTTCGTCGTACCAGTGGCAGGCAGAACAAACGAGTCTGGAGGAGATGGAGGGTACTGGGGGAGGGTGGTTGGTGGTGGCTGCAGCCACCTGTCAAGCAAAAGAATCGCCATGGTAACCAGGCACCGTCGCCATCGGCTGAAGGGACTCGTTCAAAGGGGGGGAGGGTGGCGACCCGGTCTCGCAGGGGTGCCCGCGGGGCTTATATTGAATTTTAAGGAAGTTCCTGCCGGCGGAAAAGATACATGTAGCCGAGGGGGTGGTCTCTCGCGAAAAAAGATATCGATTGGTATTTTTACGATTTTCGGAATTTTATTTTCTTCATCGTGTGTCGCCTGGATATCTTCTGGTTCCTTTCAAACGATGCCCAATGGTGATATGTTAGGAAATTTTCTTTCTGTCATCGATTATGACTTTTTCTTCTTTTTTTTTTTTTTGGTTTCTTCTTAAGTGTTTATGAAGATAACTGTTCATGGTTAAAGGTGGAAGGGTTGTAAGATTAGATAGTTTGAGATGGGGGATTGAAGTTTTATCAAAATTATTGAAATATTTAAGTTACAATTCAAGTGATTATGGATGAATTAAAAATTGAGAAAGAAAAATAGTCTTTCTTCTTCTGCAATCAAAGAATTGCTTGAGTGATGTGATTAAATTACCTTTATGATTGTGGATCTTCTATATTTTCAGTCATCTTCATATTTCTCTTTGATTTCTTCTTTTGTTTTAAAAGGAATCCTCTCTTGGAGAAGAGCTCTCATAAAGTTTGTATGCTTAGCAATACAGACGAGTAGAATCAAACAAAGGGTGCACACAGTTTTCCACTATACTTTTCACTAAAATTAAAGGAAAAGATTTTCCTTCGAGACCAATATAATTATTTACTTTTAGTAGATTGACTTTTCTCAGACTTTTATTTTAGAAAATCTCGAATATTGCATCATATAATACTACTTATAGTTAATAAATAATTCTCCAATAATTCAAAACTTCAAATCAGGCAAAATATTACATATTTTTCAATATTTCTCACATATATCTCATTCAATTCATAACTCCACATTCATATTAATTATTCTCTTTCTCATCATCACATTTTCAATAATATAATCATACATTCTCCAAAAAATAATATCATGGATCTTACAATTAAGATTAATTTTACACCGAAACATTCTATAAATTTTTCGTATACCATCAATTATTGTTATACACGTGCAGTCATTTTAATCGACGGGGAAAAACGATTGAAAAAAGAAGGATCGCATCGGTCCAATCAGTTTAACTTTGAAGAAATCACGGCAAGACGCCGAAATTCGCCGTCTGAATTTGCAGTCTCGGTCGCGGGTGTAGCAAGTGGAAAGAATTTAGAGCCCCCCAAGGGTCGAGAACGAGCGAGAGAGAAAGTGAGGGTTGGAGGAGGAGGCGGGATGGGAGTCGGAGGCCCCTGTAATGATCTTACGGCCGTGGTAACTTTTTTAATCAGCGCCCGGTTTAATTATACGGTCGATGAGGAAGGTGCTCGTCCTCCTCTTGCTCTCGCGTTCCCCTTTCGCCACCCCTTCGTCACTGCCTCTTCGAGCTTTCCTCATCAATCCCTCGCGCAGACCCGGCCAGTCGTCCTAACTAGGCACCGACTCGCAAACAAGATTTGACTTATTGCGCTCGAGCGATTTCTCCTTCGTTCCCTTTTGCCCTCCGCGGCGAATACCGCAAGAAAATTTCCAAATCTTTCCTCGTAATTGAAAACCTACCCTTGTTGCGATCGCGTTGCGACCGAGGAATTTCTGATCGTGATTTCGAATTTCTATCGCGGATTATAGGATTTTTGCTTTTAACCTTTGAGACAATTCGTTATTTCTTTTTTATACGTGTTATTATTATTAGGTATAGGATTCATTAATAGGTATAAGATTCATTAAGTCAGTTTTTTGTATAGATAGCTTTGTGTATACTGATTTTGTGGAAAGAATTTATTATTTCTTTTATATTTGTGTCTGTTTAATTTAGTTTTTATGTATTTTTTTATTTATTGTAGTAGTTTTGATTTTTTTATTTTTTTATGTACTATATTTTTATATTTTTAATATCGATGAATATATATGTACGTAGATATAATTGAATATTTAGCTTTATTGAAGAGACAAAAAGATTATAGTTTGCATTATACGATAATAAAATTTGAAAGAAATTTTATGTATTTTATGTATAAATTGTATGTATTTTTTGTATCGATTTTTATTTATGAGGTTTAAACTTGAACGTCAAAATATTTTTATATTTATTATAAAAATAAAATTCTAGTAGATTTGCAAAATATAATAATTAGTGTATTAATAGATAAATATAATAATTAGTGTATTAATAGATAAATGATACATAAATCATTAGGGTATTAGTAAGTTTTAATGAATTTTTTTCTGAAGGAATTTTACATTTTTTTTAATAAAACAATTGTTTAACTTTTAATTTTAATCAAATATTTTTCCATTTTAATGTTATAAAATAGGTATCGTTTCAAAATTAACGATAATATATTTTTATTCTCTTCTAAAATTATAGTTGAATAAACGTAATATAAAATTTATTGAACATTTTATTGATAAAAAATTTAATAATTGGAATACGATAAATTTTATAAGTAGAATATGGTGCTTGTATCGTCACAGGGTGGTAAACGAGGGTGGTTAGAGTGGGGGTTAGAGGGTGGTTCCTCGGCCAACGATACAATTCAAGCTCCTCTTCTGTGCAATGGCGCCCATTTGAGTTTCGTGTCTCTTAAATGTTCTCGTTAAATCTGTTTAATTATCTCATTAATCGCGGTAAAAAGAAATTGAAAATTTAACTATAAATACATTTCGATAAATTAGCTTGAAATTCCATGATTCGTAATTTTTCTTGAAAATTCTACAAATTTAATTCAACAAAACATAACTAGAGAAATAACATAAATAAAATTTAATAATTAAAATATGAAAAGAAAAATAATTTATACAAAATAAACTTAAGAATCATCAAAAGGAGTTATTTATAGGAAAATATGAAAAAGTAATATAAAAACAAAATTTCTAAACGCAATTTTATGTTTGTAGAAAATTATTTCTTTGATTATCTAAAAATAATATCGATACGAATGCCAAGAATAATTATGAATAGCATAGTTAGAAGATCATCCTCAATGATAGATCTTAATAATGAAATTTCATTGTTGGAATGTGTCAAAAAGTCGATTCTTCATCTTTTTGAAAAGTCAAAAGCTACCCCTCGATGATATTCGATGTAAACCTGTGAATGGTTTTACCTGGTCGCGTGCCACCTACCTGCTGTGCATCGAACAGGTACGATATCGATTCTATTGGGTATCGAATCAATGGTGCGAAAATAATAGAAGGTATTGATACCTGTTGCTGAAAGCCCGATTTGTTACCTGCCTCCCTTTCTGTGTACCAGGCAATTTAACCATTTCCTTCCATCCAAATAGGATATAATGGGAAATAATATTTGTCTATTCAATGTGATAAATATATAGAAAATACTCAAGATACATACTATTTTAAAAAATTCATTTAAAATAACATGATGATTAGGAAAGATTAAAATTCTTTTTCAAAAGTTAAATTTAAATTCATATATATGTAGAGCGTATGAGAATATATATAGAAATTATGAAATGGTCATCATATAATTATACCACATAAAGTTTTATGAACTTATTCAAATAGAGGCTGTATAAATGAGAAAATAAGTGTCATATTAATTTCGTTTTTTTGTCTCGTTCATCAAGTAAAATGAATTTTGCAGCTAAAATTTATTTATCTACTATTTAATCCACGTATTATTTAAAATATTTGCGATTCCGTATAGATAAAATAGAATTAGAAAGAGGGAGAGGGAGAGAGAATTATTATAAAAGAAAATAATTATAAAAATTATTTCCAACAATGTATGTATTTTTTCAACTTCGATTCAAATAAGGCTGCCTTATTTTTAAATTATCCGTGCGTCTTATCTTTATCGATACTATGGAATATTAAAAGAACGATATTGAAAATATTTTCAATTTATACCGCATAATTTTCTGTTTGTCTCGGTATTTGCAAAACGAGATCCGCTCTTATATCGAAGGGATCTCAAACACTTCCCGCCTTCAGCCACGTTGTTAAAAGTACGAGCTATAAGCGAGCGTAAAATGAAGTTTTAATGGCGTCGCCGTTCAATTCTGCCCCGATCCCTCTCCATCCCCTTCGTCTTATTTTGTTTTCTCTTTTTCTATTTTTCTTTTCTTTTCTTTTTTTCTTTTTTTCTTTTTTTTTTTTTCGGTGGAGGTCGATAATCGCCATCGTCACGTTTTATTCCGCGCGCCGGGTACCGTGGTTCGGGTTTACGAAGGATTTTCGTGGTAAGCGGTGTAAAATCGCTTCGTCGACATTTTACGATTTCCACCCTGACGATGGTGACGACGAGAGTTAATTACGGCGTAATTAACGTGTAAGGTAATCCAGGACTTACGTTTCGTTCGAACAAGAGACCCGGGATCGCAATTAGTGCGTAGCCTTGTAAGACCTATCACTTTGTAGAGGGTAGTTTCGAAGGGAGCAATGTTTTAGAGAGCTGTAAGGGGTTTCACTCGTGTTGAAATTCCGCCGAGATTCTACGATAATTTTATTATAGGTCAGATTAATATTCTTATTTTTAGACTATTTGAAATTCATTCGTTATTTTTAGATAGTAGTGTCTAAAGATGTTCAAGATAAAAGAATACGAATGAAGAAACGGGAAAGTAGTAAATAGATAGAAATAGAATTATGCATATAAAAATAAAAATGAAATTCGTAGGAATAAATGTAAAAGAGTTACAATAATAATCAATTAGGTTTGATCGGTGTATATAATATTTCATTATAAAATATTAATAAAAGAAATAAAATTGAATTAAAAGAATTAACTTAAAAATCTTATGACTTTGATCAATTATTATTATCGACAGCAAAATCATTCTTAGTATGTTTCAATCACCCTTCGTTAGAGGGTAGGCACATCTGACCGCGTTTTCCCCCATTTTGACAAGGTAGAAATTTTTTTTACCTGCAAAGACATTTAGGGTAGTAGATTCCTGTTTTACCATATCCAGTGGCTCTCAAAACTACATCTCTCGTTAATTTCCACGTTTGAAGGTATCTCACGTATTACACGTGACGCATCGACTCGCTTTTAAACGATTTATATGCGCGATAAAACAGTCACTTAAGCGCTGAAAGTAAGAAAATTGCTCGTATAAATTCGAATTTAGAATCTTAATTGCTTTCGTTTATCTCCGAGGAAAAGTATTTGGACGCATTCAAACGACCACTAATATGTAATTATACTTTGCAAAAATAGGGCCATAACGAATACGCAATATTAAAATCGTGCATATTATCGTTAAAATGTGCAATTTACTAACCATATATTTGACAATGAAGATTTTAATGTATCTTCGTTGTTGCAATAATTATATTTTTAAAATGTATTATCTTAATATAATATTTTTAATATATCGCCATTCATATAATATTGTTACATATAATTGTAACGATTATACTTTTGAAATATATTATTCTATAAAATTTCACATTGCATTTATTGCAACGCATTAAATTTTAAATTACATTCATAAATTACATCATCAAAAATAATAAATTAAGTGATAAATATTTTATCTTTGTCATAAAAAAAAAAAATCTAATAATTTCCATTTTAAATTTACGAATCTTCAAATAAATATCGTCAAAAAAATTAATTCAAGAGGAAGAATCTTTGTTAACCAAACAAATTCGAGCCGAAACGTTTCTGAACGAAAGAACGTGCGAAAGTAATCGAACGTGGAAGAAATCACGTGTTGAACAAGTCGAGGAGAAGCCGGTTTTGCCGTGGCAATGTATTCTCTCCTGTAAAAACAGTTATTATTTTTCCAACAATTGTTCGACCAGGCAGATGTATACCGAAAGGTTCTCTCTCTTTCTCTCTCTTTCTCTCTCTTTCTCCCCGTTGCACTTTCGTTTCGACGAAATTTGCATACGCGGGAACGAATCGCAGGATCCGGAAGGACGTCAGGTAGCGATGCCGTCACAGCTTCGAGTTTCGTTTGTGTGCGTGCATACAGTGAAAATGAAGTGGCCCAGGGCATTAATAACTGTACAAAAGGGCCTTAAGACCGGGGTGGGAAACGTTGGACCACGATGCATAAATTAAATCGAAACGAGTTTCGCGAGACAACAGATCCGGAAGGGTCGAAGCCTCCGTCATTTTCTGCTCGCTCTGAACACTTCTACGGTGTGGCTGTTTTCATTGATGTTCACAAGCGACAATTGAGATTGAAGTTTCCTGTCATTAACATATTAATGAATAAATCTTTTGCACAGGGAGTTACGTAAGCGCTCGTTTTACGATGCTTCTTCGAGAACATAATTGGAAATTCGAAACAATGTTTTTTCGAATCGTTATCGAGTGGTTAACGTTGGAATTTTTCGCACGATTTCCTCATTTTTATAAAAAACTCTGATTGAAATTCTATAATTTGAAATATCTATTTTTGATACACAGATATTCAATAAATTACAAAATTATATTATAATATTTTCTGATACAGCATTTCAGAAAATAAATATTCTGAAGTTTAGCGACAGCGCGTTCTCGGGAGAATCAATCACAATTACTTACAACACGTTAAAATAATGAATAAGATTCGTAATTGCGAAGGCAAAAATTCTAATAATTTTATTTTCGTAATATTTTTTCTTCATCCAACGCTATGATGACGATAATGAGACTATTATTGAAATAAATTAACGCGGTACTCGAGAACTAATCACGATATAATTTGATTATCTCGGTGATCCGTGACGATGTCTAACCCCTGAACGTCGCGGATGAGACTCGTGTCGAGCCGTAACGACTTTTAGGCCGAGGATTAAGCGCGATGATCAGCATTGATAAAGACACAAATCCCCGAGGAGAAGAGGGGAGAGGGGGAGGGAGATAGGGAAGATGAAGAAGGATTCGAAGAAGAGGGGGAGGGAGAGGACGAACGTGTCCACCAGGGTGCTGAAGAATGCGAAGACATCACGATGCTCTTATTTTTCGATCCCCTTCGGCTGTCGTGAACGAGACAGAGACACCATCGTTCCTGATAATCCTTATAAATTGGCACGATCGCTCCTCATCAAGTTTATTGAATTAATACGCGATCTCCACCGTGATAATTGCAGCCTCAGCACTTGATCCTTCCCTTTGAATTACGAGAAATCGAATTGAGATATTCCATTGTTCGTTTGAAACTCGATTTTTGGATTGTTTGATCCTATTTCGCGTAGTGCAAATTTGCAGTCAAAAAAAAAAAGTAGCCATCTTTTAATCTTTTGCGAATCCTTGAGAGAAGCGATTGACATTTGCCGATCGATTTTGTACAGGGATTGGAACGGAAAGATTCCAAAAGAATGAACGTACTGCAATAAATACATGTATTTCTTAATCACTTAGGATTCTTCTAAGCAAGACTTTCTTAGAGCTTATATTTTACAAAAATTGTCAAAAATTTCAGCAAATGATCTACGATTTCCCATATCTCAAGATATTTCATTTTTAATCGAGTAAAATATTTATATTTCTTTATAAGATGGAATTCATTTCTATTTTTATAAAAGTATTTCGTTAAAATAGAAATATTCAGATTTTGGAAGTAAAAAAATATATATCAAACTATATATCACTTCTTCCTTACCAATAATTTAAAAAATTATAAATTCCAATCATTGTCGCGGCGCAAATGATCGATATAATTCGTATTATATTGTTTCGCGAACGAGAAAAGAGGGGAAAGAAAAAAAAAAAAGAAAAAAAAAAGGAAGAAAGACGGTTTTTGTCGTCGTGTTAAACAAAAGCATCGGATACCATCGGATCTTTGAGCTGTCGCTGTAACTCATCTTGCAACTTTCACCCTGCTTGCCTGTACACCACCCCAGACAGTTTTGTTCCTTTCTGTCGGGCGGAAAGCAATTGTTTCGACCTGGCAGTCTGCAAGAGAGAAAGAATAAAATACGAAGAGTGGTCGGAAGGTGGAGAGAGGCGGGCAGGAAAGGGAGAGAGGGAGGCAGAAATTATAAATGCGCGACTGGCAGCGACACCCCATTACTCGGTTGGGGCCCTCTTCTTTTCGGCGCCATTGCATCGAAAATGCTCGCACGAGTGAAAACAAAAGGCGAATACTGCAGCCTCCCTTTTGAGAGTTGTTTTTTCGCTCGTATTAATGCGGTACACGGTGCAGATACACGGTTAAAATATTAAAACGCGTTTGAATTCCAAGTGAAACGAGGAGGTGCGCACGCGGGCTAAATTTCGCGAGGAAACATTTCTACCCTTTTCTACCGGTGGCGACCGGTGCCAAGAAAATCTCGACCGACAAAGATCACGAGCCGGAGACAAAGGGATTAAGCGTGAGATTGATTCACCGATTACCGCGATTTTGAACGAACGAATTGCGCTGTCCGGGAGAAAAAATGATAAATCTTGTGTCGAGGAGTATGAAATAGAATTTTATTTAATAATGTAGTTAATCTTCACTTGAATATACGGATGCAAAGTCTTTTAAATATTCAGTATTTATTTGACAAAAATATTTCGTTGAATCGATACGAATAACTTCAAATTTCAATTGATTTGATGTAGGTTGTCATATATCAGTGTTTCTCATCCTTGTTTGCAGTAATCAAATAATATGTGACTTTCCTTTCTTAATATTTTTATTATACGATTACATAGTCGATAGATGATGAGTAAATATTCTGTGGAAATTAAAAAAGATAAATTAAAATATTTAATATACATGATCATATATCATGAATTTTCAATTCTCATCGTTTCGATCATTCTATTAAAATAAACAAGCCTGTAGAATCACAGATTTTTTCGTATAAATATAAATACAACGATCCTTGGAAAGAAGTTGCGATTCACAGGAGAAGAGAATGCATATTTTTCCCCTATACTCGTCTTCGAATAAATAATCGTACATGAAAGATATTTGCAATAAGTGAAAAGTTCTCGAAATCGAATTGATTTATAATCTCGCGTTTCGTTGTGTACATCGGAAGGGCTTACACGATAAGGTCAGGAGACACGGCTGTTCCCTTTTCTTCTCGTCTTCTTTTTTCCATTCGCTTCAACCTCGTAAATCCGCGTCCATGTTGGTCTGGGGTTGAGCGCGCACTCCGACGCGCATCGATCCGAGACGTCGCGTCGCCTGCCTCTCTTTTTGGATCCTCGGCATGTGTTTCCCTTCGAACCTACCGACCAACACCATCTCCACCTCGCTCTTTCGCCAATCTCTGTTGAAAGAAGTTGCCAATGCACCCGGCAAAATTCTGATATCTAGCGTTTTTCATCGAATCCTTCGTCCAATCATGAACAATAAATATTTATTACGAAGATATTATTCTTTTGTTTATGGATAATTATTAGAATTTTTTTTTTGTTAGTTTTTTTTTTGTAGTTTGCAATTGTGGTGATACTGAGTTTATTTATATTGTATTGCAAATATTTGAATATTTAGTTATGTAGATTAAAGAAAGTTATTTGGAATTATGTATCAATAAATTTTTTCAGAATTGTTTAAATGATATAAAGATAACTTGAAATTAATAATCAAACTTCCTTTAAGAATCAAACAAAGTAAATTGTGAATCTCTTTATTGGTATTAAACTTATGATTTGTTGTTATGAGAGAGATTATAAATTTTGTTTTAATTCAAGAATGTTTTTCCTATACCTATTTTTCAATTTTCAGATTATTGCTATCTCTGCAAATATTTGTACGATATTTAATATTTCACGTGAAATTTTGTCTTTCATCGATCATAATTAATTCAGATTAATCAAAATCTTCGAATAAAAAATTTTATCACATCTTAAAATATCAAAGCATTAATTCTATAACAATTTCTTGTATAAATACCAATAACAGAGGTAACAGAAGTTTCAAATTTATGAACACGATCTTTCTATTCGCATTAAATTTAACGTTTCCGTGAATCGACGTGAAAAAGCGTTGGAATGAATCGCTTGATCCTCGAAACTTTCGTATTCCATTTACGTTATAGTGATTTAATAAACGGAAACTTTCGAGTGAACTTGGTCTGGTAAGAAATTAGTTTGAGAATCCTGTATTAAATTAGTAAGAACGATGGAAAATCACCGCGTAAGCATAGCGGTAACATTTACCGTGGATAATATCCAGGAAGTTACGACACGCTAATGAAGTTAAGCTCTTCCTCCCGGACCAGTCAGCTCGCCCTTTGTCCGGGACAAAGATGAAAAATATCAAAGAGGACAATGTATTTCAGGAAGTGGAATTTTAGATACGAAGTTCTTTTGACACGTTGATACATATTTTCATTCAGTTTATTCCTTATCACTCACTAATTTTCATCCCCTTTAAACAAAATATTGCTATCCCTATATCGTGAGGGATTATGAAAAATTAATTTCCAAAATATAAACATATATTAGCTCAAAAATACATACTTAATCTTACATTCGAATAATTCGCTTATTAAATGATTCAATAAATTCGAATAATCGATGTTCCAATTCGTAATTCAACTTTCTGAATTGAATTAAAAAAAGCTACATTACAATTCATAAAGAATCCTTAAAATAAAAAATCAGACTTTATTTTCTTTTTTATTCGATTAAATAACTCATTTACACGGATAAAAAGTGCAAAGCATCATTCTTTCGAAAATACATTATGCTTGTGTACATACATATCGTTCTCTCTCCAACAACGACAAAATAATTAAACAACGATCAGGTATACACGTTCCATTTCGCGAATTCATCCGCGCGAATCAACTATAAACGATCGAAAGTCACGCGGAATAACGTCACATTCTCTTTCTCTCGCGTGAAGAACGCAAGGGGGAGGAAAGGAGTTTGCAGAAGGCAGGCAGGGAGGGAGAGACCGGTTTCTCGTATTTCCTGCCTCTTTCTCGCATCCACCCGCGATCAATAGCGTGTATTCTTGACGCGCACACATTGTATCCGACGAGAGAATGAGAGAGCACGCGCCCCCTCCGTCCCCCTCCCCTCCCCTACGTACGCGAAGGAAAGGGAGGAGGCGAGGCGAGGCGGGCACGGGCGCGCACTCGCGCCGCGAGCTGGAGCGTACATGCGTGTGCGTCCGCGAGGGAAGCGCACACGTGTGACGGTGGAGAAGCGTGGAGGAGCAGACGGAGTATGCGAGCACAGAGGGACGGACGACTCGCGTAAGCTTCAATCTTCGCCTTCCATCCGCGAGAGAGAGGGCGAGGGGGTGAGACAGGTGATGGAGGAGGGAGTCGAGGGGGCACGAGGAAAGGAGCGAGAAGAAAGACGAAGGAGAGGATAGACGATGGGGGAGGCGGGGGTGGCGGCAAGGAGAAATAGAGGAACTTTTATCCGACCAGCGCCGAACCGAAAAGCTTTTTCCAGCTTTCGAGCTTTTACACACTCGCGCTTTCCCGAGCGACGGAAAGGCCGCCCCAAATGGAAATCGCACGAATTTCTCCCCCGCTAGGAGCGTGTGTGCTGTACTGGTGCTGTCGTATGCGCGATTACGTATACGTGGATTTTTGCGTGGCCCCCGATCCGAGGTTAATTTCTAGCTATATGTATTCTAGTGGGAGAGAATGATTTGTTTCTTTGTCTTCGTTTAGAAATTTAGAATAGAGAATTCTTGGAAATGAGGATGTGGCTTTTAATGGTAACATGAAATGTTATCTTTAATATATATAGAATTAATGATGAATTATATTGATAATATTAATAGATATTTCTGTATATAATTTATTATTCGATATTATTATACGTATTATTTATGGATTAGTTCTAGCAGATAGGATATATATTAACTAAGTCAAGTTAGTGAAAGAATGTAAGAGTGAAGGAATATAATCGATCTCTTTGACTTCCGAATAGTTTGTTCATTTTGATTTCTGAATGATTCGATTTAAAAACAGCCTCTCAGATGGTTTTAAAGTAACACGAGTAAATTTGAGAGTAAAATTCTCGAGAGTTATCTTTCTTTTAATCTTCATACCGCATCGAGAGTATGAGAAAATTACCATAAAAATCCTGAAAATTATTTTTACTCTGAATAGATGGACGAAAAATTCTTCTTTCACAATTTTTCCGTCGAATAACATTATCTCTATAGTAGATTCTTACTAATCGCGTAAAAGTCAAAGTAACGATCGATACAGATGAGCACCTTCTCGATACTCAACGAGACATTGTTTCGTTGTTTTCTCCGGTGATTTATTGATAATCGGCATAACGGGCACGAAGCCGGAGACGCTGTAACGATGCCACTCCATCTTGGTTCAACCCTGGCGACGGTATTCGTTGCTCTTTTCTCTTCCTCCTTAGGAGTTTTTGCCTCCTTCCGTTCGCGCCCTCGGATGCCGGTGATGAATGGATCCTGGCGAATCTCCAGGACAGAAGGGAATAGAAGGAGGAGGAGGAAGGGGGGAGGAGGAGAGAGGAAAAAAGATATCTCGGCCTATGCTAGAATTATTCGAAGACGAAGACTCGTGGTGCTCGGGGGTGTGAAAGAAGAAACGACAACACGGAGGTGGGTGAAACGGGCGGGGGGAGGTCTGCCGACGACGTCGAGCTTTTCGTATGATTGATCGAACCAGCTATATTCTAACTATGGCGGATCATCGTTAATGATATCCATCGATGGATCCAACCTGATCTATTATTAACGCTGTCATCAATATCTTTTCGCAAGCATTTCGTATCTTCAACCACGATAGGTATCTCGTTTATCTCGCATTCGAACTAGTTTCTAGATATTTTTCGGGAATCTCGTGTGAAACGGTAACGTAGATGAAGTAGATCTTCTTCAAGTTAAATTTGATAATGAAGAATAGATAGGAATTTATAGATAGAGATAAAGAAAAATTAGATTCATTTCGAGTGAATTATAAAAATTTTACTGTCAATTATATTTATATTTTTAAATATAAATTCGTTTATGGAAAATACAACTTTTACGATATAAATGAAATTTGCATAAAACTGTGCCATATTCTTCAAATGCTATGGTTCTGTTTTTTTTTGTGTATAAATTCTATAGATTTTTATAGATTTAAGATTTATTCAGGTAATAATTACTCAAATACAATTTTATTCATAAAATATGTTTTAATTGTTTTTACTTTTAATTTTTTTGAATAGCTAAGAGTCGAAAAACTCGTAGCGTTAAAAAATGATTTTTAGAACTGTAATATTTATGCATATCCGTTCGGGCACGGAACACCAGTCCCATTAGCATTCTTTCCCGTGGAATATCAATGGCCATCGATACGTGTCATCTTCTTTCTTTTCCGCGTCACTACACACCTGCCCCATCCAGGGACGCAGGTAAAACACACGTCGGATGTTTAAATTAAACGTGGGAAAGGGATGGCGTGCCCCATTTTGACGCTCTTCTCACAGAGAGAAGATCGCATAAATCAGCATACATGCATTCGACGAGGAAAAAAGCTCGTACGTGCCGCGTTCGAAGGCGAAGGGTGTGTTTTTCTTCGGAGAAGTCTCGAGGGCCTTTCCACGGCTAGGGTGAATCGAGGGCTGGAAAAGAGCGAGAAGGAATCGTTCGAATTTTTCAATTTTCAAGTGCGTGGATCCCTTCCATTTCTTCGTATCGATTTCAGAGATGGAACGAGTGGAAATGGACAATATCGTGTACATTCGAGGAAATTTTAGATTGTTTGGATATTAAATAAGTATAAGATTTAGAATCGTAGTATTTTATGTTATAGATAGTTAAACGAATCGAATTTTTCGTATTTTCGTGAACTTTTTCCATTCGTTTTCGAATAATAATAATATTTTGTGATTTTCGAAAAATTGTACGTAGAAAAATTTTCATACGTTACATTAAAAGAAATTTATTTAACTAAAACTAAAAAAATGTTCATTCTATCGATGATGAGTAATTTTATTTTGAAAGAAAAATCAATTTGAGGAACTGAAATTATATTGTCGATGAAGTTTCGTCCGAGGATATTTTTTATAACTTACTTTTTTTTTTTCATACGAATATTCTTTTTGAAATAACAGGAACCGAAGACACGTGACAATCGTAACTAATAAATCAAAATCGTGTACATTGTCAAGTGGTTCGACAAAGGATAGATAAAGGATAGATCGTATATATTGCGGGGCCGCAAGCTTTGCGGTTTACAATAGCGCAGCGATACAATGGCGACGATACAAATATACCTTAAACATCAATTAATCAATTCTGAAAAAAGGTCGAAGGTCGAGAATGATCCGACAAACTGAAGTGCCAGTTAAAAAATCCAGCCATCGTCCAATGTTACAAAAGAGCTACTTACACTTAGTCAAAACTCCATCATTTATATCATTTATATCTCTCCTACCGACAATAACAAATAAATTTCGTCAATTTATTCAATCGTTATATTTTAAATTTTAAATTTAAAGAAAAATTAATCAAAATTACTCGATGAGATGGATAGAGAAGATTATTATTCCTAGCCTTAAAAAAAAAAAATAATTATTTATACAAAAGAAAGCTGTGAACGGGATCAAAAGGTATCCGAGGACGACGCTTAGTTAAAAATCGATTTGAGAATCGGGCATTTCACCGGTGCTCCCCCGGTACAATGGTGTTTTCATTTCTTCGATCCTTAATGATGCATTCTTTTATGCGGAGTTCCAGTTCTCTTATTTCCTTCCTTCGCCTCCTCCCCTTCTCCCCCTCTTTCTCTCTCTTCAATTAAGGAAGCCGAAGATCGCGCGCCGACGCGCTCGTTTAACCTTCCATTTTTTTTCACGATCTCTCTCTCTTTCTCTTTCTCCTTATCTCTCTCGTCTTCTATTTATTTTCTTAGTAAATTACTTGAGGACGGTCCGGGACAAGGCGAAAAGGGGTGGCCGGTCGGGTGGGAGGGGGGAAGGGATGAATTGTCGGCGAGAGGTGTGGGGGTTGTGGATGGAAGAGAGAGCGGGAATGAACGAGAGCGGGAGGAGAGAAAGAGAGACGATCAGAGTTTAAAGACGTCTGCACCCACCTGTTGAGACGCTCTCATAATTAATTCCATTTCATACCGCCACGCGCTTACTTTCTTTGGACCACGATGGCGCAAGAAGCAGGAAACAGGGTTGGAAAGGGACAGCGAGACTGATAGACCGCTTATCGCGCGGAGTTTAAGCAACTCTTCACCGCACGTGTTCACCTCCTAATTTTATAATGACCGGAAAAGTTTTATCGGAAATTTAATCTTTCTCTTCGTTCGGGATTAATCGATAATTTTAATCCTTTGATTATCGTATCGAGAGAGAAGGGAGAGCTCGATTTTTACGTTTCTATGATGGAATATGTTAAAATATGTTTCTTTGATTCGCCTTTATAACGAGAAAATTGAACTTTTTCATACGTACGACATTCCCAAATCTTCTAATCGAGGGAGATAGTCAAATTGATACGAATTGAAAGATTAAAGTACTTTTATTTTCCGTGCTAATAAACAATAAAGAAAAGTTCGTATAGATATTTATTTTACAAACAATTCTTCAAGGAGCACGATATTTATCGCAATATCCTTGGTCAGTAACAAGAGAAAAAAAGTTAGAAATTGGAAAGCCCTTAAGAGCGAATAATATAATATAAAGTTATAATTGAACAATTACATTCAAATTTTCCGGTTAGTTTCCAGTTATAGAAAGAATCGGCCGAGACGGTCTCTGGAGTAAGGTTGGCCGCGTATACACACATACAAACACACACACATTCACACACAGAGAGATCGTTTCTAGTTTAGACGGAGTATAGTTGGGCGGCAAAACTTTCTTTCGCATCCATTCGGTCGCGTTTTAATCTTTCTCCGGGTTTGGAAAGCCGCGGGGCCGTCTGCTCCTTCGGGTAGTTTCATTTCAATTTCATCCCCCGTCTCGTATTCCACCCATCTCCAAACCTCGAAGCTAACGGAAGAGGCAAGGAATAGATATCTACATTATGCTGATACGGACCAACTACGTTTCATCCGCCTCCCTCCGCCCAACCGCGATCCACCCTCCTATCCTTCTGGCCACCCCCCCTTTTTCCCCTTTCTTCCTACGTTTCTTCCGCTCTTTGGTTTAATCTTGCCAACTATGATGTGTAATGTGAATTTACAAAAGTGTATGACCTTTGGAAAATGTTGCCCGATTATCTGTCGCCATACTTTTTCCTTTTTTTTAATTTTAATTGGAAATTCTTGCTTCCAAAACTCTTCCCTTTTTAATATTCAACTTTTAATCTTAAGAAATTTGTTTACAACGATTGAAGTTTATAAGGAAAACTGTCTTTATCCGACTTCAATCAGTATCGATGATTTATCACGATTGAATATAATGATATGAGAAGAGAATACAATTTTTCTGAGGTTAACAATCAGTATTTTTTTTTCTATTTCTCTAGAGAAAAATGAATTGACAAAAAAAGAATTTGCACGAATATACTTATTGATCCGTATTTTCATCTTGAGAATTCGAATATTCCAACTATAATAAAAAAATAATAATAACAATTCTCGAGAAGATCCTTGCATGGAGCTACATCGAAGGAAGCTACAAGCAAGCTTCCATCGTTGCAGGATTCTTTCCTCGTATCAGCGTTTAGTCTCCTGCGACGAAGGGTGGCAGGGGAAAAACAGGATACACAAGAAAAGTAGCCATCGTTCTGGCTAAAAGCGGAAAAGGAAATCGTTCTCCGTCCCCTGCCACGCTAGGGTGACCTTCTTCCTTCCTCCTTTCCCTTTTCCTTTCCCTCTTCCCTCTTTTCCTCTCCTTTTCCCAAGTGAACTCATGCGAAATATCGATTCGCCATGGCAGCATGGAGCATATAAATAAGAAGAGTTTTCCTGCGTGCACACGCGTCACTGCCCACGCCACGTTCTCGCAGCCCCTCCAGCCCATTTCTCTGGCATTTACGTCACGGCAACGTGGGGGGGAGGTTTTACACCGGAGATGGGTGGAGAGGGCTGCGCCCGTGGAACAGAGGATGAGCGAGCTTCACCGAGTCGTCGAGGGGGGTAGAGGGATGCGAAAGAGACGGGCCAGAGGGACGGAGATTATGCTTCGGGACTTGTGGATGGAGGGAGGGGGTGAAACCTACTGCCTACGAACGAAACATCTCCCTCAAAAACCACCCTCACATCCCTTCCACCCCCGTGTCCCTTCCGCCCTGTCTCGTTCTCTCCATCGCTCGACCCTGTACATCTACCTCTGGTATCGATTCACTCGCGATCTTGCCACTGACGATGGGATACCTTCGTGTCGAGAAAGGAAAAAGAAAAAAAGGAAGAGAAGAGGAAAGGGGAGGGTGATAGATGAAAGTGGATCGTGTGTCAAGACACGGATTAAGATTATATTTTAATTGTTCCTCGGAGTATGCTTGGGATAATTCGAACGAAGGGAGAGAAATTTAAGCAAAATTCTTGCCTGCACGATTATATGTTGGAGAACGGTGTCGTTCATAGTTTGCGATTAATTTGTCGGGGAATGCAATATGCCGGATTCCGTGGAATCGCGATTATATGTAATTTCAAAACTGTGGACGCGTCGTTAAAGCGGGTCTTTCGATCGTTGGAAGAAAAAGTTGCCTTTGGATAATGGGGAAGAGAAGGGAGGGAGGAAAAGGAATACGATCCGGAATTATTCGATCTGTGCTTCGGGATTCGAGTGGTAGGAGGGTTTGGCGCAGGGGTCGGGCGACTGTTTTGGGCGACTTGCGACTCGGGGGGAGGAGATGGCGTTCGCGTGGCTGCTTGGAAGTTTGCCGGGCGGAGCATAATGTCTCTAATGAATCCTCAAACTCAAATTAAAAGTTCGAAATTGTCGGCAGTCAACGAATGCGACACTCGATTTCGTAACAATGCAAAAGTTGGTTGTATACCTCGGCATCTCTTCTGTTCCCGAATCGGGGAGAAGAGGCCCAAAACAAATTATCGGCTGTCTCGTTCACAATACGCCTTCGAGGGGTTGCCGTGCATACACAGCTACTACACAGCAAAGAATTTCTCTTTCCCTAGTTGACATCTTGTTTCCCTCTCGAGGAGGGAAAAGTATGTACTCGTCCGATCGGCAACGGCTCGGCCGTGCTTCGTTAATCCGGAACAAATTAACTGAACGGTTGGTTGAGACGACACAACGATTCCACCTACACTTATTTACTCCTCTTCTTTCGTTCTTTCGTTCGTTCTTTGGAAACCGTTTCGTCGAAACTTTACGATTCGTAAAGTTTCCTCCCCCCTCTTTCAACTCGAAATTAAGATGAAAGGTGGTTCCCCTCGATAAAATTGATTTTACTCGCGATCGATACGTTTTCGAAGGATGAATGGATGGATAGTTTTCGCCGGTTATTAATTATGAAGAAATTTTATGCTTGGATTCGTCCAGTTTGATAACGAAGGAGGGAATCGATCTTCTTTTAATTAACTTCCTTGAATTATTCGAAAGATCTTGTTGGATTAACAAGCTGTAAGCGAGAAGTAATACCTACTGTTCAACATCAGATTACGATTTAATTCATGTAACAAACTTCCGCTCTGTTAAATTATTGGCCTTATCCGTCGGGCAAATAATCTTCAATTACTTAACTTTCGAGTAGGAAAATCGAGGAGTTTCAACTCAAATGTTATTCTTTGCAAAGTACTTCACCGTTAAAATTGTTTGAAGAGAGCGTTTAAACGCTCTCATTACGTACACATTTCTAATAATTCACTTTTCTCTTCGTATTTTGAAAATTAACACGTTGCCCACAAATTATTCATCGGAGCAAAATATTTAACCATTCCGCAAACTTTCGATAAACAAAATTAAAATTTCGCGTTACCCGTATGCATGTATATTCGATTCTTTCGCGAGCAAAAGCGAAAAAAGGAAATAGAACGATTAAAACTCGTTTAATAAACCAGTTACCATCTTTTCAATAACCTCTACGACGTAGGCCAAGAAAAAAGATTACCGATCCTGCCATATCGAAACCATATCAAACGATCCACGATCTCTTTCATGTCCCGTAACAATAATTCCAAACGAATCGCTCGTCTGAGAAAGCCGCCTCCCTCTCCCCTACCCTACCCTCGGGTGGAGCAACGGTTACCTTACCTGTCCACGCGCACCCGCGCCGCTAATAATTCAATAAATCGTAGTCGACATTGTTGCAGCGCCACGGCTACGCGTATGTTTGCAGCCGCTTGTTGCAAAAAAGAAAATGATTACCTTTCGCTTCGCGGCCAACAGCCTGGGTAATTTTCCGCAGGAAATTTACCGCGGTACATCATTACCTGCTGCACTCTCTCCCTCTTCCACCTCTTTCGCGTCTATGTTCACAAAAGAAACGAAACGTGCGAGCAGGAGGCAAGTAAGGAAAGAAAGAAAGAAAGAAAGAAAGAAAGAAAGAAAGAGAAGGAACGCGGTTTGTACCAGCTCTCTCTCTCTCTTTCTCTCTCTCCCCCCTCTTTCTCCGTTTCATCCCTCTCGTTTCGTCGGTCTCGCTTCCTTGCTCGCGAGAAGTGAAAGAACGTCGTTAGCTCGCGTACATCGTGCCGGGTTGCCTTCCACACCACCGACCCCCTCCGCCGTATAGACGTCGCAAAAGCTAACGGAGAGAGGGGTGGAGGGTGGCTAGTGGTGGGCGTTGGTTGCCGAGGGTCGTCGTCGACCTCCACGCTCTCTCTCTCTCTCTCACCCGTATCCCCTTGAACCGCCTTCCATCCACAGTCTCTCTCTTTCTTTTTTTCTTTCTTTCACCCCCTTCCCTATTTTTCTCTCTCTTTCGCTCTTCATCCCCTTCCTCTCCACCCTTCCTGACTGAGCCGCGTTCGACGAAGAGAGAGAGAGAGAGAGGGGGAGGAAGGGAGAGAGAGAGAAGGAGAGAGAGAGAGTGAGGGTGGCCCGGGGTGGGATTGTGTATTCGAGATAAACCACCCTCCCCGTCGACGGGGCGCTGCTGCCACGTGTGCGCCGACCATTTTGCTGAAACATAATGTAACTCGGAACGATGTTAAAATATGGCGCGGCCTCGGAATTACACGCACCCCCGCGTGTATTAGAGAGCCACCAACCACTTTCATCCCCTTCCCACTTCCCGCCCGCTCTTATCGGCAATGGATTCTGGCAGGTTCACTTCGCGCGATTGAATATCAAGCAAAATGGAAAGAAAATGAAAAAAAAAAAAGAAAAAATATGTATTCCTCGGACATTTCCATCTTTCGTCACAGGTATCTTCTTCTTTTCGTCCGTTTGTTTGCGATAGAGATAGCCGATTATTCGAATGTTGAATATTGTTCAAACGAACGATTATCCGAACACAGAGTATATCGAGTATACCGTTTATGTGAACTTGTAGCGTTCGAATTCTAATTGAATTTCTATAAATGAATATATATATACACGTATATTTTTAACAAAATAAATATTCATGTTTGAAAATTATTTAAATTTCGATTGATTTCGATGACGTGTCGAGAGATTCGGTTCTTTCTGATCGATCCACACATTTTTTTCAATTAGTTCGGATATAGTTTATAGTTTATTGTTTTTTTTCTTGGTCGAATATCGATATTGTTATTTGAATCGATGATACTTTATATCGTTTACTCATAATTATTCGGTAAATTCATGTTTTCCCACATGATAACATTTTATAACAATTTACAAATTTCGAAACACTTCTTTCTATAAGCTTTTACTATTTTACGGGATAATTGGATAAAATTGAAAAATCGATAAAATTTACTCTGTAAGAAACTTTGTTTATTTCATGAACAACACTTTCACGCACCATGTAACACGTAGCTTCTCGTAATTCGTAAAATTTCACTGATAAATTGGTCTAAAACCTTAGTGTCGATCGTTCGTGTTACATCGATTCAAAATCCACTAACGAATTGCTCGTCGAACTACGTTGTACTTCGATACACGGTTTAAAGCCTCCCTCGAAATTCATTCACGTCGTCTTAAAGGGGAGAAGCGGAGCAAAGTTTCGACAGATACGAAAAGCAAGCTTCTAACTAAGACACTGATAACAGGCTCGGCCGCGTTTTGAAAATAATATCGCTCGACGTGGTTATTTCGTGCATGAACGGCAAGGGTGGTTTCTCGAGGTCCGTTATGGACGGCTCGTTAATTTTCTATAATTTCGACGAAAACGCGGCTCTTTTCCGCCGCCGAGACCGCGTTTAATGTATAATTCCCGCACACGCTCGCCACTCGAATTAAGCTTATCGTGCGTCCCAGTCTCTCGCGTGACACGCGTGCGTCGTGGCCGGCGAGCGGGAGCGAGACGGAGAGAAAAATGTCACGGTTACGATTGAATATTTATAACGAGGCCGTGTTCTCGCGTCGAATCTCGCCCGGGAAAAGTCGCCCCGCAGAAACTCTATTACAACGTCGCCGTTTATTTATGTACCATTAAAACTTATAACGGAACTTTTCCTTCCGTGGCCTGGCCACCATGTAAGAACTGTCAGAACTTCGTCCCGCGACATTATGAAATTACTTGTCCGCTCTCGTCGAAAAGCGTGCCGCGATCCCCGCGTAGAATAAACTTAGACCGTTGTGCAGATGTGATTAAAAACTTTATCGCGCCGCGTAGAACCGACAGTTCGTCGCGCTTCCTCGTTATGTGCCAGATTTTATGAATCGAATTTGTAAACCACACCTCTTTTCCCCGTGTAAACAGAGTGACACTGGACGAGTCGGTGGAGACGTGTCGTCATCCGTTCGGGGAATATCTTAATCGAAACGAGGATTGTCCGAGGATTTTTATAGATAGACGGACAACTCATTCGATGGAATCGCGAAGATATCACGGTTTGGAAGACGAGTGGGTGGTGTGTCGCAGTAGGCTCGATGTGTCACTCGCGAGGTTGATCGAAAAGTACCGAGGGGATGCACCGAGCGGCCAGTCGTTTTGCGAGCTACTGACCACTCGCAGTTGCATCCGCTGCACGAGATGCATTCACACACACATGCGATCATCTCGTCACATACTGCACCCAACGAGAACGAGGGAATCCGCACGATGGAGCGAACACTTGCCCGTAATTCGATTTCTCGGATTAACTTTGTTGCGTGCTCGGATATTATCCTTCTCTCTCTCTCTCTCTCTCTCCCCCTTTTTCCTCTCGAGATCAAATTTTCTAAAATTTACGAAACGATTAACTGTTTCGAGGAATTTGGATCGAATTACACCGAAATTCCAAACGATCGAAGATGAATTACGGAGGATTACTAGTTTTCGAAATTTACACTTTCGAGGCGATTCCTTTCAAACGATTCTTCCATTATTAATCAAGAATAAAAACTCCACTTTCCGCTCGACAAATATATATTCCAAGCTCGGTCTATCGAGCCGCGTGCAACTATTTTTTCCGACCGAAACGTCGTATAGTCCCGTAACGACTAGTGGACCTCACCCCTTTCGCCTCGTCTTTGAATAATTTTTTTCTCTCTTTCCCTCTCGCCGCCTCGCCCCACCCTCCTCCCCATGAGTCTCTACGAACAAAGGCCTGGAATAAATACAAATAGCACTTTCGAACAACGGCCAACGAGGTCTCCGCCTATGGCGTTGTCTATCAACCGGCCCCCGTCCTCTCTCGTTCTTCCTCCTTTTTTTCTTTCATTTGCTATTCATTTTCTCACCGGTGCATCGCCCGTATGCGACCCTTTATGCGTCTCACGGAGACGTTTCGAGAGGGAATAGACGAGAGAGGGAGAGAGAGAAAGAGGGGAGGGGGGAGAGAAAGAGAAGAGAATCTCTATAGGTCGTACGCGACAGATCCCCACGCTATAATTGGCTTTCTCCGGCGTATCGATATTGCATTATGCTTGCTGATTAGCATACTTACCTCTCTCTGAAGATCTCTTTCGTCACGCGCATAACCATCAGGTACGCGAGAGTAAAGGGTCCTCGGCCTTTGCCGTGATCGGTGACTTGTCTCGGATGGAAATCGACGTTGGTGAAAATCTTTTTTTACGAGTTTTATTTATATATACGAATTGGAGTTATATCTGTTTAGAAATACAAGTTTTATAGGCTCGAAATGTTTCTTTCCTTTTTTTCTAATCGCGAGAATCGCTTGGAAAAATTTATAAACACATAAGTGTTAAAGCGAGGAAAATCATTTGCGTGTGTCAGAAGTATTGGAAATTTGGAAATA
This sequence comes from Apis cerana, assembly GCF_029169275.1. Lineage (NCBI taxonomy): Eukaryota > Metazoa > Arthropoda > Insecta > Hymenoptera > Apidae > Apis > Apis cerana. The sequence goes on along the minus strand of NC_083858.1, from coordinate 10,098,024 downwards.
AATAAAAAATAAATCTAATTTTGTGAATTCTAATTATGCAGATATAATATTCTTTTTAAAAAATTTTTCTATAAATTCGTTTTAAATTAATAGAAATATTTATATTAACTTGCTCGAATTTTCTTTAATTCAATCAGTTGAATAATATTTGATCAGATAAAAATTTTATTCGAAACGATTTTTATTATTAAACGTTCGATTTATGTATCTTTATTGTTATTTTTGTTTTCTCGATTGTTGCTTTTTTGCGTTCCTATTTTATGCAAATCGTATACGGGATTATGGTGCCAGGGACGGCTGTACTTTTGCCAGCCAGACCTGGTTTTGAATAATTCCCCTAGAACCCAATGTCACGGTGTCACCTGGGTGAATGAAATCCGAACAACCATGAGAGAGAACGAGACGCTTGAAATTGTGTTCAGACTGTGACGAAAAACATTCTTTTCTATTAGTTATGTTCTTCAAACAATATAATTTTTACTTCGATATTTTAAATTTTTCAAAATTTCCTATTATGTGAATTTAAATTTGTACAATAATCGAAATTAATATTTTCCATAGTTTCTTTTAAAATTATATTTTATTTCATTCGCTTTATAATTAAATTGTAAACGTTTGTGTACTTAAATTGTATATTATATATTTATATTACAATATTAAGAAAATGAAACAGATCTTATTTATAGTTGTATACAAATTAAAATTTCCATAAACATTCATGATCTCTAATTCCATATTCTAAACAAATATTTTTAAAAGTAAAAAAAAAGATTAAAAAAAATTTCTCAAATAAATAACATAATTCGTAAGAAATGAACAAGAAATTCCATTAACAATTGAAACCAGGCTTATTCGTGCAATACTTTCCAAAGATTCCTTTCTTCTTTCTAAGCCAAGAATTCAGTCGAAGCAGTTTAATGAATATCAATGCACGTATTACTTCTGAGAATGGTTACACATCTCTAGTCCCGAGGGTCTCGTGAATTCTTGCCATACACCGTTATAGGGACGAGCACCGAACCGAAAGTTAATTTTGCACGAATAAGAAAGCATCGGTGAGGAGAAAGAGGAGGGGGAGGTAATCGTATCCGTCAATGACTTTTAGAAGGAGAAGAAAAAAAAAAAAAAGAAAAAGAAAACCGTACGGTTGGTCGTAAAGTTTTCACGACAAAGGTCAAAGGTCGAGCCCGTTTTTAATTCGAGGTCAATGGTACTCGAGGGAGATTTAAAACTCGGCCGAACGATGGGTCTGTTGACCCCTAAGATTTTTTACTCAGGGTGGCTGAAATCGGACCACCCTGTCATTAGCATACAAAGGTCTTGGTTCCACCGAGAGAGGCCTGCACCGTGGTTAACGACAGTCATTACGCGAGCCTGCCAGCTCGTAAACTTTCCTTGCGGTTCTTTAAAATTCGTCCCTTCTCCACAATCGCACTTCCGCATTCACCTTGTCCATTTAACGTTTATTCGCGCGTTATCGCCCGTTGCCACTGTGCTACCCCCTTAACGCGCAATTGTACGATCGTTTTAATCGGCGAATGAGTCATTTCAAGACGAATAATCGACGAATCGATGGAAAACCTTTCAATTGGAAAATTTTTCTGCTTGATTCTAATTTTTTTAACAATTTATTTCTTTTCCTTTTTTTCGTTATTTAATTTTTAACTTTGATCGGTAATGATTGGAATGTGATAGATCGTGTTCAAGCTGAAAGATGTTGAATATTGATTTTATTAATGAAACTTTTAATTTCGATCCCCGAATTTTTTAATATTCCAACGTGTAATCAGATGATACGATGATATTGACAAGGATTCTTTCGCGTTTCTCCGAAACTTAAGAATATTTTTTTAATCATAGAAGAAGCGTAATTAAGTCAAAAGTAACTCGAAGGACGTGGTAGAATTAAATTACCCATAGCGGAATTAAATTACGCGCAATCAAGTATATTAACAGGGATTCTTTCACGTTTTCTTGAAACTTAAGAACCACAGCACAACAAATACACAATTAAATAAAAAAAAAAAAAGGTGACCATTTTACGTTATCTTCCAAAAAATAGAATTAAAATTAACATAATGATTAGATATTAAAAATAGTTTCTAAGATTAGAATCTCTCCGGCAAAAATTTCTCGCGTTTATTGCGCGGCAGAAATTCGATAGGCAAAAAACATTATACATACACGTACGTTCATTATAGAATTTGAATGGCATATCCACGAAGGTCTCGTTTCTCAGTTTCAAGAGACGCCAGCATCTTGGAAGAAGGAAGGCGTCTTTTTTACACTCTTCCTTGCCTTTTTTGTCCCGGCTCGGTGAAAAGGGTTACGAGCAAAAGGGAAACGAAAAGAGACGGAAACTCGTAAGCTCGTAAGAAAGAGGAAGAAGGGACGATCGTTGTTAAGACGTGTGGGAAACTGGCCTACGGTATGCAAATGGGCGGTCGGCGTGAAACGAGAAACGACAGAGGGGGATGCAGGGTGTGCTGGTTGCGCAAAAAAAAAAAGAAAAAAAGGAAAAGAAAAAAGAAAAAGAAGAAAAAAAGAAAAATACCAACCTTCAGATTGGCATTGTGCTCTTATAATGGACCAGTGGCACCGATCTTATGTAAATCGTAGCTCTGATCAAAGACGTGCCAGTTTCCTTCTTCCTGCTCGCCTTCTGATCTTTCTGATGTATTCCATCGATTCACGATGCACGACTTCTCGACTTAGTTTTTCCTTTATCCACCCCTCCCTCGAGCACCAGTAATTAGTCTTTACGAGCTTTTCATTTGGCCCTTACCCGAGTACTCGTTGTCTTAATAACGACGACGAGTGCTCGAGCCGAGGGTCTATTTTTACGATCCACGTTGGAATGACGCTGGAGAAACGGATACGATTAACAGGGATGAATATTTTTTCATACAAACGTTTATTGAATCAAAATGAAATTCGCCCCATTAAAATGTATATCTCGGGGAAGGGAGAAAGGGTGGTGTGTTTATATTTTTTAATGGTTAATGGGTTTCCTCCTTTAGATAGGCCAATTGGACGTCGATATCCCCCAGATGTTGGCGAAGTTCCTCGAGCACTCCAACCTGAATTTGATCCACGTTCTCTGACGGACAATATTCGTCTTGACTGGATCTGTAAAAGAATATAATAATTTGATCGTTGCATCTTTTTCATTAAGATGTTGTGCATCAATAATCAATAAGCATTTAATTATTCGTGATCCTGAGTTTTCGAAGAATTAAGAAAAATTATTTCAGAATTATTTATCGATAATATCCATTTCGTTATATATTTTTAAATTAATTACGTTTAAGATAAGAATCGATGCAAAAGTGATGATCTTATTCATATGATTTCAAATGTATTAGGAGAAATAAATAAAATATTTTATATACGAAAAGAAATATTGCGAATAAAATCAAATAAATATCGAGGAATAATAATTAATAGAAATTGAATTGATCGAAGATTCAAGGAAGTTCGAAGTAAATCTCTAGAAAGAAATTTATATTTTTCCATGGTAAATAGTTTATTCTTGCTCGTTAAATTCGTTTTCACTTTTTGTTTCTGTTTAATCGCCGTCTGGCAAACTGAAAGAGAACCTCGGATGCCGTCCAGAGGCGACATCCGGCGGCGTTTCCGCGTCTTTCCCGGAAGTGAGGGGTGCTGGGGGTGGAGACCAAAGGGTCGTCGAGGGCTGCAAGTGGGATGAAATCGATTTTTTTTCTGCCACCGCCGGAAGTCCGAATACTATTTCCCTAATTTTATCACGAGATGGCGCCAAATCAACCATTTACGGATCATTCTATTATTTCCATCCGCGTTTTCATTGCATAATTTCTGCTAGACGTTTTACGAAATGAATTAACGATTTTAGATATCCTGTCTTCTTTTCGATACGGTAAATATTTCTGCTCTTTTTCTTTTTTTTTTTGCATAAAATAAATTGTAATATCCAAGAATTGTCATATGTGACTTTGTGTATGATGGATCTTTACGAGATTTGAATTTAAAATGATTTTTGAAATATCACGCGTGCTCGAGTGAAATTATTTTAAAGAAAGAAAAGTAAATCCTCTTTTATATAAATGAAAAATTGTTTGATATGCGATCGTTTTTTTTGAATTCCATTGCATATAAAATCGAATTTTTTAACATTCATATCAAAAAAGATTCATGCACGAATTGATATTTAAACTTGTATAACAATGACATATTATATAGTTAGAGTTATAAAAATATCGATAAAATTATAGTTATACCAATCAATTGTTATACGCTCGTATAAAAATTCTCTCGTTATTATCATATAATATCCTAAACACATTTCCAATCGTAACTCAATTTATAAAAATATCACGTCGATATTACACGTATCGCAAAGCTATAAATTTCAAAGAATTCGTCACTATTCGACGAGCACATCTCGAGTACAACCGTGGAAAGATTTCCTCTCTCGGCAGACGTGATCTCATTAGTATCGTCGCGTCTGCCGCGTATGTGTTTCATAAATCACAATTTCTCGTGGCGTGGCGTGTTTATTACGAGAGCCGGGGAAAATTGAGAAACGGATTACCGTGTCTCGCCTTAATCATCCGGCCAACTAGAGCGTGGAACAGAGATAAAGGAATAATTAGCATCTGTCGCGGGACATCGAAGACAGAGACATCTGACAACGAGTGCCGAAAGGTCGGGATTTGATTTCGTGCACCCCTTACGAGGCAACCCCTGGCCCACATGGAGGGGTGGGGCTTGATGGTAGCCGAACGTCCATGAACCCACCCTTCGCCCGGCCCAACCATACCACCCCTTACGATCCTCCCTTTTTCTCTATTTCCAGCCCTCCCAGCATCTTCTTCCACGCCATCTGCGACCCTGCCTCCGCTCTCTATCGAAGATAGAGGCGGACAGCCTTGGAATTCAATTTGACGAGCTTTAAAAACGTTTCGCGGCTGGATTTTTATCGACGGATATTTTTATTAGCATCCATTCCTTTCGGAGGGATGCTCTCTCCTTTATTTTCTTAAATTTTAAACGTATCATGAGAGAGGATTTGAATTAAATTTTCGTAATAATAATATTTTGCACGATCGATTGGATTAGAATTCTGGAAAATAATATTTTTGTAAAACGATACGATTCGTTACAATAATAATACAATAATAATACGATTCGTCAGAACGTGAAAAACGCAAAGTTTGGAAAAATATTATTCGTAATTTTGCGAATTTAAATTTCCATAAAAGAAAGATTTAGTATAAAGATTTTTTGTCAGAGTAGTTATCGGAATAAAAAATAATTTTTAAGTGCGAATTAGGTAAATTACCTCGCAATCGTTACAATCGTGGGAGGAGCAGGCAAGGCAGCCAAAAAGGACCTGAACGTTCCGCTGATCAATCGATCGAGATCATTCGGCTTAGTAACGTGGTGTGGCAAATCTGTATCGTCTCTGGTGCATCCTGCATCGTGTATCATTTTCCAATCAATTTCCGATTGCTTGTAAACGCTGGTCAGCTCTTGATAGATCAGTTGTACAGCCTCGTATCTGAAAGAATAAAAAAATAATACAAGTTGATACCACTTTATAATAATAATTACTTATAATAATAATATTAAAGATAAAAATAATACACTCAGTTTTCTTCTATTAGCATTATTCGAATGAAATTTATATATTTCTTTTTATCACATTACTTTATCTTAAATCAGTTTCTTTTGCCTTTTGCAATTTACATATTCTGATCAATTCTTCATTATATTCATCACACCATAATTATCATTATCATAAAACTTAAACAAAAATCAAAGAAATTGCAAATCAAAATTAAAGAATCAAAAATATGGGAATGCGTAAGAGAAAGTTGTACCAAGATTCGACCGAGTCACAAAATTCTAGAGTCCAGTGCAAGAGCAGACTGGTAAATTTCGTTAACGTGTCGTAAATAATGAAGGCGAACGAGGAAAGGGAAAATGGAAAGAGAGAGAGAGAGAGAGAGGGAAAGGGCGGGCAATGGAAAGTTTATAATGCCAGGACGATAACACGTGGCTACAAAAGTTGAGGCATTTCCCGAAGGCACGCGACGAAAGTTAACACGGCCACGAGACCACCAGTTTCCGGGTGGTCGTAATTTGTACTCCGCTTCCTCCCCGCCCCCTCGCCCACTATCTCTTTTTCTCTAACTCTTTTATAACGGTTCTCTCCCTCTCTTATCTGATCATAAGTTTTCCTCGTTTTCTGCAGCTGCAATTCGTCCTACGGCCCGGGTCTACACGCTTCCGTTATCAAGGCTACCGAGATTCCATTCCAAGATTGCCGATATCTATGTTAGTGGATTACGATTTATTCGCGAAATCGCTCTTCCTTCGTCGTTCCACTCTTGACATAGTTTTTCGATTATCGTTAGAAATTCCTGATCGATTAAATTCTATCGATTTTTAGCGAATAATTTACTTTGAGCATTCCTCCATTCGAATTCTCTTCTTATTCCTCTAAAAATCATAATTTTGTTTCACAATGTAAGTTTTCATATCGATCTGTTAAATTTCTATTTCCTTTCAGATAAAATAAAAATAATTTAAACTTGAAATTGGGTTTCCAAATTTCGTATCACGTAGAATTATGTATTATATACGTACTTTTTATTATATTTGAAAAAAAAATTTCGTATCGCTTTTGATACGTCACGCGAGAGATCATTGTCGCGGCAAGAAATTCAAAAGTTCCAGGAACGCGGAAGATAAAATCGATCCCAGGAAATTTCGGGGCGCACAGGTATGGCAGATCAAACGTGAAACAATTACGGGTGCGTAGAGGTACGATCGACAACGACGAACATAATTGGGCCCCGAAAGTCTTTTCCCCTGGAGAGGACCAGCTGCTTGTCTAGAAGCGATGTGTGCCCCGTTTGCTAACGCGCTAACTGTTCATAAGAGAAGACCATCGCCCACTTTTTCCTCGCTGAATATTAATTATTCTCTCGGAAAGTACACCTGCCCTCACCCCTACGCCGGACACAACCTACATACATACGCCGCGTACGTGTATCACGGCTCATGATCCTTGCCGCAGATTATCCTAACAGTTGTGTAACGAAGTTGGTAACGATCGGCCTCTTGAGGCTATGAAACCGGTCCCTTACTTTCCGTGACCTGGTATCCGCAAACCTGATGCCAACTAATTCGGTAATTTTTTATTGAACGTCTATTTCTTCGATTCTACGATTCTTCGACGATTGAAATTTGTTATAGATATTTACGTAAATTTATACTTTCTTTTTTTTTGTGAAAATATTCCTTTTCTTGTTTTGTATAGATTGTATGGAAAATGGGATACGATTCAAATCGAAGGAGAGACAATTTTTGATAAGAGGCTCCGTTTTTAAGAAGATTTTTATAAATAATTTTCTCAGAAGCAAACGCGAAGAATCATCTTCGTTTAATTTATGCTACAATTTTCAATACATTATCAATTTAATAGAATATTCTTCGATGAACACATATCTTCGCATGATAATAAAAAAAAAAGAACAAGATTAAGTCGTCTCTCATTGCGCTACAACGTAAACGTTCTATCGTCTTCCCTCCACATTCATTAATTTTTTTCCCTACATTCATATCTCGAAAAAGCAGATGCAGTTAAAGAGTGTCCTTCCAACGTTTTTTCACCTCTATCTCTACGATTCATATTTTTCGACGTGTAACCGGTTCTCTTATTCCCTGTCACTATTTTCTTTTTTTTTTTTCCTCTCCTTTTTTTTTTTTTTTTTTTTTCCCTCTCCTTAACGCGAGTTCCCATCCCCGAATTCGTTCGACACACGGACGACAGACGGAACATCGAGTGGTAGCTTCGTAACACACAGGGTGAACGAAAGGCACAAAGGTCGGTGGAAAAGATGAAGAGGATAACGACGAGGAAGGAAGGGAGAGATACAGAAGCTGGTCCACGTCGAATGAGTTAACGGACAATGGCGGTCCACGTTGGAAAAAATAAAGGAGAAGGGAGAGTGGTGGGGGTCCCTCATTACGAGGGGCGCCCCCGGTGTATTTGTCGATAAGGGTGGGAGGGGGGAGAGACCTATATGCAAATGGTCGTCCCTCGGCCATGCGACGGCAAAGAAAAAAAAGTTTCCCTCTCTCTGTTTCGCCCTGTTCACTCTCCGTTTCCCTCGGATGCACGAATAATGCTCTCCTTCTCTCTCTCTCTCTCTCTCTCTCTATCGCCACCGTGTACCAAAGTGGAGAAAAAAAAGGGGGGAGGGGAGAGGGTATAATGTATCGTAATCAGATGATCAATTATTAAGAGCGCGGCAAAAAAACAACAAGGGTTGACATACGACTGACAGGAGAGGAGCTGTATCCGGATATACCCGAAGGGGAGGGAGGCCCTCCCCTTCTTCGTTCCTCTTCCTTCTTTAGATATCTTCTTTTTCCATTACGGTTTGGCAAACGTTTTGGAAACGGTACGATTATAGCAGTAATCGATAGCACGAATTCATTACGTTGGGCTTGGAATTTTGACGCTGGATGTGACAAGGGGATGGAAATTGTTTTTCTGCGACGAAACAAATTAAATATTCGAAAATTCTAAGGAAAGATGCGATAAACCGAATGAACGTTTTAATTTAAAATTTTAAATTGTTGGGTACTCGTTAATCTTTTATTAATAAAGAGAAATACAAAGCCGGTGGATCAGCACTGTATGCACTAATTTCTGCATATATAATAACGAGTTGTATTATTAATCGTTCGATGAAAATCGTTTGGGGAAAATTGAAAGTATCGCTTGAAACAGTGGTCGTGCGACGTTAAATAGATCGGGCAAGTAACGTTGCGTTTAAAGAACCAATACGTTATTTGCACAGTGACACGCAGTGAGCATGTTAGATAAAAGATATAATGATAAATTGTTTCTGATAATACAATATATCTGATCAACAAGATGAATTATAGATTAGGTTGAAAAAATTCGTTACACGCGTGCTTTTTAACGCGGCATTCACTTACCACTTTTTAGTATCATAATTCACGCGAAATTATTATTTCAGAAAATCAATTATATACGTATAATATTATTTTTTAACGAATAAAGAGAATCCGAATTGATTTCTCTTCCATCGACAACTTTTAAATTTTATCCAACGTCTATCCAGGATTATTATTCCACCATCTGAATGGATGTAAGCGCAAATAACATTTGCCTGAGAAAATATAGAGGAAGGCACGTTAAGTAGAACTTTTCATGTTCCGGGATGGAAGATTGAACGCGATACGAAATTGTGCGCATGAACAAACACCGTTCACGGGGAAACCCGTCCAGGATATTGTTTAGATATGCATAATAAATGTATCGCTTTCTTCGGGTCTCTTGCATAACCGAGCAAACTTTCTAGGCATGTGCGTCGAGAACGTTAGGACAATAACCCCCGATATCGAGTTACCAATTTTTAATGGATGTGGATCTAGCTGCGATCATGCGTGTGATCGAAGGTAAAAGCTCATCGCGTGGATATTTAAAACACGTGTCCGTTATATTCAAAGCTTTGCTTTGTAATTATAATATGTATGCACTTATTGAAAATGCAGACAATAGAGATGTATGAAAGTATACGAAAGGATACCAGAGAGAAGTTAAACAATTTTGTTTAATATACGCGAAAAAAAAAAGAATAAGAAATTAAGAAATTGTTTAATTTCAACGAAATACACATCGATAATTCTATTTAAAGAATTTACGATTTTTCTTTATGAGAATTTTATTTGAGAATAATAGAGAGATATAGATAATTTTTATAATAATATACGGTGAGTTCATTGAAAATGGCTAATTATTTAAAACAATCTTGATAATACGTAGGTAGGGAAGCGTGAATGTATAATCTTTGGAATTATTGCTTGGATTTTTGGATTAATAACGCGATTTCTGATATATGCGATCATTTCCGAGTTAACCTCCGGGTTCTAGATCATCTTCCCAAATTTAATGAGATATTTGAGTAGATTATTCCCCTTAGCAATTTTCTACTATCATCTTTATTATACTAAACACAGTGATTCCGATAGAATATAAGATAATTATCGCCATCCCAAACGCGAGAAACCATTCTCGAATTCTCTCGAGATCGTGGTGAATAACAAATCACTCTATAATTTACGATCAACAATTTAAGTCATAAATTTAAGTATAACTTTCTAAATTATCGTGATCCTATTTTCTTGACACTTTTAACCCTTTTGAGAATAAATTTTTTTTAGAGATTCTGAACGAAATTCTTTCTTACCAATTATTAACAATAAAAAGATACTTTTTTTATGATGTAAAGACACAATATTACTATAGATATTTACTTTTTCATTATTTAATAATTAATAATAATAATGAAATGCGAAATTCACATTTCACAGTAGTCGAATATTATTAATTTCTCTCGACGATGATACTCACACTTGCTCGTAGGTTTGATTAATTTTTTTTTAAAGATTTTAATGCTTATTATCCGTATCGATTGTGAAAATTGAAAAGGACAACGATGCGTGTCATGGATGTACCTGACTCGTGGCACGTGGCCCTGAAAACAGGACAATTTGCTGCATACTCGCAGGTAGCACCAACGTATTTGGGGTTGAGGCAGGTATACGCCTATATATCGAGGCGATTCTGAGGGGTGGCTTTGCCAATCAATAGATATTCATCCCCATCGAACCATCAACACCATTGTCGATACACGATGCATTCAGCTACATTGCGGGACACGCAGGTTGCACTTTGATGTACCGTGTTAAAGAAATCATTCATCAAACGACACAGGTTCCTACATTTTTCTATATTTCCTTTTTTTTTTAATAATTGAAACACAGATCGTTAACGATATAAATTTATTGGAAATGAAATAATTAAGTCCTCATCAAGGATTTTAAATCGATTAAATTGAAGAACTATATTACTATAAATAGTTTTATTAAACTACTATTTCTATATAACTATTACATTTTCACTATTACTAAATAAGGGGAATTTTTAAATGTTTGAAAAATTAATGATGACACATTCTCGAAACGTAATAAAAGAGAAAAATAAATCATTCGTTGAAACGAGAATTAATTAGCCGAAATTTCCTTACCAGTCGCAGTTACTATTGAAAATTTGAATCTTATATAACGGAATGTAAACCACCCTTGGATCCCTCTGCGTGAAATTAATTAATTAACGGTCGATTCGACATTGACTGAGAATACGTGTCGCGCAAAATCGTCGTACGAAACCCCCGTGCACGAGGAGGGAGAGGGTGAGAGAGGAAGAAAAGGGAGGCTGGTCTGTCCCGCTGCGCGAAAATTTGCATACACGTTCACGATTTAATTAGGTTACGCCTAGGAAACGGGTTGAAGTTCACACACTTCATTAGAAATTCGAAAGGCCCAGGTTCTCATTTTGACGTATGCGCCTTTCTTCTTGTTTCTCTCTCTCTCTCTCTCTCTCTCCCGATTCTATCGCCCCTGGTTCCTTCTTCCCGCTCTCTGCCAACGATAATTGAATGCAGACGGTATTAAAGATTTATTTTCGTGTTTCGCCGCTCGCTCACGTTTCTTTTCATCCACGAATTGGAACGTAACTAGCATGTTTATTTGCATGAAATTTCGCTCGAGGGACCAACCCCCTTCTCTAAGAGCATTCGTTGATAATTTAACTACCGAGAGAAATTAAGAATAAAGAAGGTAGGAAGTGAAAGTGATAAGAAATACAACAGGATGTTGATTATCCCACAAGTTTTATATTTTAATAAATGATCGATTAATTTTTCATAATCTCCTTGTATAAATTCTATTATCCAGCTAATTGTATTTTACATAAGAAATTTATAAATAATGTAGGAAAATATATGTATGCAAGATACGAATTTGAAAATTCGAAACACGAACACAATGATCAAAAGAGAACAATTCTCACGAACCGAGTTCCTAATCAATAAACATTACAAGATATCGGTGACAGAGAGATTATCTCTTCTTCACCGCGAACATTTGCATGACCGATTATATTCAACGAGACAAGAAAGACAGAGAGAGAAACACGAGTAACACGATACGATTACAAGGATAGATCGCATGGTCGCTGTTATTGTCAGGATAATTTGCATAGAGCCAGCCCCTACTAATTATAAATTTCATGCGGCACAACCGTGCCACAAGAGCGCCTGCTTGTCTTCACGACGAAGCGTACAGCAACATCCTGATCCCGAGGCGGTGCCTTAAATCAGGGCCTTTTATGTAAATGATATCGCATCCGTGCATCAGCTGTCTTAGCCTATATTTCTATGTGGAGGAAACAAAATTCTCGGAGGAAACAAAAATGGATCGACCGTCATAACCTTCGAAGAGGGAGGGGAAGGATGTGAAAAGGTCTGGCACACGGGGATACGTAGTAGTGGTGGCTGGCCGGAACTCGTACCGTAAACTCGACGAAAATCGAAGCGAGTATAACTCTCGATGGTGGTCTTAATTGCGAGCACGATCGACAATTCGTTGGAACGGCTTAACGAACTTTCCCTTTGTCACTCATCGTCCCCATCGTCGATCGATCGCGGTTGAATACCGTCGGGGAGACGGGTGGTAATAATTTTTTTTAAGAACTCTTCACTCTACCCTCCCTTCATCCCCTTCCACGTGCATCCACGCGCGGCCGCGACTCGTATAAATTGCAATTTAACAGTGGCAAGAAGGAACGAAGTCGATGAACCAGTCGAGGGAGGAAGGTGGTGGTCCTCCTCTCCCCGAGGAATTTTATCGAGAGACTCGTAATCCTGGAGGAAGAAGGAGGCGCGGGGTCGTTTAATAACGTAATTAGCCCGAAGGATCTGGAATTTCTGCGCCGGATCGGGAATAAATTAATGCAATTATCCTTGGATCGAGGAGGATCGCGAGTGGACGAAAGGAGTGGAGTTAACCAACTTCTCCTTCTTCCTTCATCCTTTCCCTTCGAATTTTTTCTTTTTTTTTTTTTGGTCGCGACACAATCATCCGCGAACGATTTCGCCTTTTCCTCGACTCATTGTCGCCATTCCACCCTTGGAGAGGAATTTTAGCCACGATCCATGGAGCGGAAATCGAGCGCTTATTAACATCTCATCGATTCGGCTCGGCCAATTAACTTACTTTTCTCTTTTTTTTTGCGCGCTCGAAAGCTGCATCCTCGAACTCGTTTCTAAATGAATACTCCACGGAACCGGCCGCCCCGCGGGTGGTTTCTTTAATATGCTAAATATCCCGCCGCACCGCCTCTGGGGAAAAACGTAAGTTCCTAAAAACGGCTGACCATCGGTTAATAGTTCCTTCTCTTCTTTTTTTTCCTTTTCCTTTGCTCTCTTTGTTATCTTATTCTCTTCTCTCTCTCTCTCTCTCTTTTATTTTAATTCTCTTCCCTTTTTTTCTCTTTCCTTCCTTCCTTCTTTTTCTTTTCATTCAACCCTGCCTCTCGGAATTTTCGCGGCCGAGGCGAGTAGTTACGGTCAATTATTAAGTTAACGACGTTACGTCGACGTAACGTGTTCCCTGAATTGCATCACCTGTACGAGACTTTCATCGTAAATATCCCGCTTTGTAAGTCTGATATTATGCAAAACGATTTTTTACTTTTTTGCTTCGGTGCCCGATAAATAGATATACTTGAGTTATAATTTTTCATCAGTGGATTATTTTCTAGAGTTTCAAAAGATTCCTCTTGCTTCGTATATTATGCACATATTTTTTTGGTTAGTTATGAATTTTTGAAAATCTTCCTTGTGATGGTGTTTAGAAAATTATATATGATAAATATTCAGTTGACAATGAAAATATACTTTTTTACGTGATAATTTATTATATAATTAAGACTTATATAATCGTACGCTTATTCAATCGAAAGAAAGATTTAAAACTATGTCAACTATAAAGAAAAAAAAGAAAAAATATGGAACAGAGGGTATTCAAGATATTCCGTAACGCGTCTTTCCACCCTCGTGTTTATTCGATATATAGTAGATCATCGGATGGCGACGTGATCTCGCACGAATTAACCGGCCCGCATATGAAAAACGATGCTCGTATGCGTATCCGTGTGAGTCATGGAAAAAAAAAAAAGAAAAAAGAAGGAAAAGAAAGGAAGAAAAATAACGAGAAAGTAGAGGAAGGGGAACTAGTATAATTTGTACGAAGGGGCACGTCTTCCGTTCTTCTTTCGTAGATGGGTCTAGATTCTCAGGCATGGGTATGCAAATGTAATAAAGAATATTCAGGGACGTAGCTGATTTTTGGTTAATCGAGGCTTTATGAGAAATTTTCGCCTAATTTACAACTTGATAATTTCGATGAAAATATTATAGATATGGATATGGACTTCAGTTCTTAATTTAATAGTTTAAAGTACATGTGTCAAGATTAATTACATAATATATATTAATAAATAATTAATAAATAAAATTACAATACTTAGTACCAATAGTTACAACATTATTTATATGAGCAATTACACAAATATTTTTGAAATTAATCCAGCTCACAAATAATACATTCAATTATTCAAGTAAATTTCTCATAAATTTTTACGCCATTGTTTTTTGAACCAATACTATACGAACAAATTGAAATTAAAATAAATCATTTTCCTTTAATTCTCCGAATCAAAACATTCTTAACAAACTTATTCAATTAAACATTGAATTCTATCATACCCCGATCATTGACTCACAACCTCAAGCAAAGAGTTGCAAAAGCAACAACGATCGATATCGATCCGATCTTGTCGAAATCGCGACGCGAAGATTAAAACGAACGGAGACGGCAGATGCGCCCCTTGAATCACGTCCCTGGAAGAGAAGGAGGGCTGAAGGTGGCCGTGCAAAGGGCCTATTACGCGAACCGGCCCCGGAACAAGAAAAAACGACACATTGTGATGCGATGTGTATGGGCAAAGGGTCGCGCCGTGGGACTAGAACAAAGCGGCGCGATAAAAACTGGGCATGGATCCGAAGGGCCCTCGCGTCCTAGCGTTGCGAGGAGGTGGGGAGAAGGGGCCCGGTGGGGGCCCTTTACGCTCTCAAACCTGCTCCAATACTTTCAGTCATCCGCCGCGTATTCGAGAAGCGTTTCCGCCCGTTTCTTCGCCTCGCGCTCCTTTTGTCTCTTTACACGCGATCCTCTCCGCCAGATAACGTGGCGATCCTCGTTGCGTACGGAAACGGAAGCTTTCCTTGCTTCGTGTGCCATGCATTCGATCCGCGAGTCATGGAGGGAATTGTCTGAGTGAAGTTCCTGTGAGAATTAATCGGAAAAGGAGGATCTAATTAATAAGTTAAAAGGGAAGGGTCGAGAAATAATAGATGGACGGTCTGTGGGAACGAGTGAGAAAGTTGATGATGTTGTTTCGAGTTGTTGAAATTGAGATTGAGATCTAAAGTTTCGATTTTTTTGTATTTTCTCGACATTAAGATAACCCGATCGTCGATAGATTATTTTTTTAGGATCCCGCGTTAAATATCGGATTATTTTGCGAGGCATACAAAAATTGTTTTGCAAATGAATCAATGACGTTTTCGAGAAATAGAATAGTGGAAGTTCCAAGAAGATCCAATAGAAATTAGAAAAGATCTACTACTCTGTAACAAAGGAACAATCGGAATATTTCTGCAAAAAAATCTTCGACACGATTTCCTTTTCATTGTTTAAACAAAATAAGATTACAAGGGTAAAAGTGAATGGTAGGCGAGGGATGAATATGGAGCTTTTTTTTTTCTTTCTTTTACCGAGTCGTAGGTTTTATCCAGTGTTCACAAAGGAGTTTTTGCGCGACTCCACGTGGTCCGTACAAGGACACGGGCCGGAAAGGAATCAAGATTCGTGGGATCTTGAGAATCGAGAACCGGAATGATCTTACCCCCTCTCGTTAGATTTGCGAGTCTGGTCCAATGGTTCCACGAGGTTGGGCCTCGAGCGACCAGTTTTCGAGCAACTCGCGTTCGGTAAACCTGTTCCCTCTTAATCGTCGTGAAAATAAAGAATACACAACTTTTTCATCGAGTGTGAAACATTTTTGTAACGTATATAAAATTGTTCGAGAGAATTTTATATAATAATACGTGAAGTAGAAGAAAAAAAAAAGAAAAGGAAAAGAAGAAGGAAAAGGTGAAAGGAGTAATTTAAAAAAAACGTGTTTATCAGTCATCGAGATTGAGAAATGTTCGATGTGTTTGTTATTTGCAAAGATGGCCGCTGTCGCGTCGATGGCCATGTTACGGGGATCTGGAGCATTGGGGCACTTCGTCATCTCCACCCCTGTTTGTAGGGCGCAGGGCTGTGGAGGGTGGTCAGACGCTTCAAGAAGTTTGTGTCCTTAAGTAGAGAACATTTCGAACGTGGTGTTTCGTTTTACGCGCGACAAAAATATTGTATTTCAAATCTAATCAACATAATACGATTACAATTTAGAGGTAAAATAGAAAAATATCGAGGCATAATCGTAAATATTCTTATTCGATATTAAAATTTGTTTTATCAACGATGAAAACAAACGATTCGTGTATGGAAAACGAACACTTGGTATCCTTAAATAGAGAATATTTCAATACGATACAATATGATTTCATTTCGCACAAAAATATCGTATTTAAAAAAAAAAAAACATCCATTACGATATTATCACCATTGCAATTTATAAAACGGAAAAATAAGGAAAACCAGAACGAGAATATCCACGAAAGATTATTCCTCATATTAAAATTCGAGATCAATTCCTTCCGTTTCGTATTTCATTTATTAACGAGCAACGAAAGAGAGAGAGAAAGAAAGAAAGAAAAAAAAATAATCGCGATTGAATCGTTCGACTAATATTTTTGTTATACTCGCGTTGTGTGGATGGAAAACGCAGGGTCGCGTAAAAAACAACGTCGATATTAAACACGCGAGTTGCGCGGGGTGAAACGAGTCTACCTGGTTAGCCGGGCTTTCATCCCTCGCGATATAGGGAGCACGTCTCGAGAGAAAGAAGGGGAGGAAAGGAAAGGAAGGAGAGGGAGGGAAAAGAGAGAAAGCAGAGCCGCGTATGGATTTGCTTGGGACCGTTTCAAGGGTGAGGTTAGACCAGGGCGGTTTGAAAATGATGAAAAAGCTTCTTGCGTCACTGTCAGCCTCTGTCACCCATCCCCTCTCGCCCTCTCCTTTTCTCGTCACCTACAGAAGAACTTGCACCCTCGCCCCTATCCATCTTAATATTATTATTTCATTCCGCGAGCCCGTTTTTTAGATCCCTCTCTCTTTCTCTTTATCTCATCTTCTTTCTCTCCTCCCCCTCTCTCTTTTTCCCGATCTAATCGTACGAGTACGAGTTCGACCTCCTCGTTCCCTTCACGGTGAAAACCACCTACCGCCCTTACCCAGCCCTGGAACCAATCCACCCCCGTCAGGGGACACCCTCCACCTTCCGGAGCACCATCACTTACGGATCAATAGGGTATGGAAGATAAACGCACCTAGAGGGGATCCAGAGGGGCTGTCGGTCGAAAGGAAGAGGGGAAAAAAAAAAAAGAAAAAAAAAGGAAAAAGAAAAAAAGAAAAAGAGGAAACGTAAATGGTATCTATAAGTACTGTGACTCCCTCTGTCAACAAGCTGTGAGATTGTCGATGCGGTTTAACCGTGGTTACAGTTGCTGTTGTTGTTTAACGTTGTCGTGTTTGATTTGATTTGTCGCTGGTGGAAAAATTTAATGACACAAGTTTTAAGAGAGAAACGTAAACATGTGAAGCGTAGTTGAGGACTTTGTTGAATTTACTCGATCAGAGAAGATGCATTGATGATGATGTGCAGTAAGATAATAGTTAAATTTTGATCTATCCGAAAATCGTAATCTTATACGTTCTATTATTAAATAATAATATTTCAATACTGTTTGTTGCAAACAATAATAATAATTCTTCGATACTATCCCATAAAAGTTTTATAGATCTTTTATCGTTTCTCATTGTTTTAACATTTTTCGCGTGATATATATTTTTAAAAATTGGCAGATATTTCATTTTCACCTCTCTCGCAATCTTGCTCGTGAATATTCAGGAGATTGCACCGGGTCCTCGCATCCTTGTTAAAAAGTATCGTTGTACCTCGTGGTCTGGAACGTGGAGGAAGAGAGGACCAATCTTCGTATCAAGATGAGCCCTCCTCGAAAATATATATTTGGGGGCGAATCCCGTCACGTTATCGCGAATATCTCGCACAGAAATAGGGGGAGGGAACGGGGGATACCTTATTCAACGTCATTTCTTTTATCGATGAACGAGATGAAGGCCGAGTTCTCTCCTCGGAAAGAAGGAAATCGTTAGGAGAGCGACATGCAAATTCGTTCGAAAGTTTCGCCCACCTCTGCGCCTCTAGCACCCTCTGGGCAAGAAAAAGCGGGGCAAGGGTAGGCAGAACCCTCGAAGAAGACGAAGAAGAGCGGGCGGCGAAGAGGAGTACGATAAAGAAGAGAAGGTGGCCGAGAATGTTTTCTGTTCCTGGCTGCTGGCGATTTATGCGCTCGAAATCGCATCTCCCCTAAAATGAAACGACGAATAGAAAGGGCAACAACGCAAGAAGGAAACCTGTGGGTGATCTGTACGTGAGACCTTCTTCTCGCATAATATCTTTTTCTCGCCTTTAAAAAGATTAGAGACAATTTTTCTCTAGGAAAATTTTTCTCTTGAATGTCTTTTTTTTCTTTCCTTTCTTCGATATTCAAAAGAAATTCCTGTAATAAAAATTGAAGGATCTTTATTTTTTTTCTCTATCAAATTGAATTTTTTCTCTCGAGTATCTTTCCTTTCGATATTTGCGATATAAGCAAAAAAATTAGCCGTCTTATTTCAAAGAGAAAATTCTAAATTCCTTCGAAGTTTTTTTAACGTGCTAAAAATGATATTGCGAGTGCTCGATTCGATGGACGTAAGGTATTTTCGTATAATTCCAATATGTATATATATCCAGGAGTCTGGGATATGATTGGAATCTCAAAGTCGGCTCAAAGCTTACTCCGTCGAATGTTCAGTTCCGCATCGGCGGGAAGATCAAAGAAACAACTCCTCTTTGTCTCCCGGTCCGGGGGTTACTTGGGAGAGCAGCGAATATTAAAATCTGAGAAATGAGATTTTGAGAAATCGAACTTTCGAATCTTCAATCCCTAAATCACGGAGAATCCTATGTATCTCGCCGGAGATTCCGATTATTTACGAACATCGCTCGTTTTTCTCTCGCCCATTCGATAATTGAACGGCACGATATTTAACCAGGTATCGATTCGTATTATCGCGTTCCATTGCGAATTTTGCAATTTCCCAATCCGATTTATATCGTCGATTTTTCGGGCAAATGTGGCCGAGGAATCAATTCGACTTGTAAAAATAAATTACACGACAGAAAAAAATGATCCTCGATATTATCGGAGAGAGAAAGAGAGAGAAAGAGAGAGGGAGGGAGGGAGGAGGAATGGAAACGTTCAAGGGCTGTTTATAGATAACAAATTCTCGCGGTATCCAATTATTTTGATATCCCCTCCCGGAGCATAAATCTCGCAAAACGCGAGATAACGCAGTTATCCACGAGCATAAACGCGCGAAATCGCGCGCGAGCCTCGTTTTTCAAGCTTCGTGAATTTTTATCGCGTTGCATCCGGTGGCGTGTGCCATATTTCCTCGGCTACCCGATAGATTTTTCAGACCGCGCAAAAATATCGTGGACCGCGATAAAATACTCGTGGAAAAAAGGGAAGAGGTAAAAAAGAAGAAAGAAAAAAAAGAAAGAAAGAAAGAAAGAAAGAAAGAAAGAAGAGGAAGAGGAAAGAAGAAAAAAAAAGGAAAGAATGACCAGTTGGTTTCGGATCAGCCGCAGCCGCCTACCGACTTCCACCGCCTCCTCTTCCTCTTCTCCTTTCCTCTTCTCCTCTACCTCCTCCTCCTCCTCCTCCTCCTCCCCCTCTCTCGTTTTTCGTCTTTCTTTTAATCGGCCGCGTGCCGTCGGCACAGGGGCGGATGGCAATATTCGAAGCGAGTCGGGCCAAGCCCGTTTAATATCAGCAGATCGAGGCACAAATGAATATTCATTAAACACATTTTTCCGATTTTAATTACATCCCCTAAGCGGATCTGGCCAGGGCTTACGCAGCGGTTCCCTTGGCCTCCACTCCTCCGTCTCTTTTCCGTTTTTATTCCTCCACTTTTTTTCCTTCTTCCTCTTCATATTCTCATTTACTTTCTCCCGTTTCGCCTCTCTCCATCCTTTCTCCATCCGTCCCTCCACCTCTATCTATCCTTATCATTCCCGGTCTCATTCCATTCTCCGCCCTTCGTTCTCCTCGATTTCTGTCTCCACCCGCTTGGCCGCTTTTTAATGAAATCCACTGCGGTGCAGGAGCACCGAATGCCATTATTAATACCGCCACGGTCTTATCGTGGTTCGGCGTAATAAAGAATTACTTTGTTATTAATTCCAATGTTCGCCACTCGTCGAACTACTTTGTTCGAATCGGCGATGGACACGGAGAAAGGATCCATTCGAATCGAAATACTTTTCCTTTAGAAGATCGAGACTTAATTTACGGAGGAGATAAGGAATGTTCGCTTTCTGGAGGAGGAACATGTCTCTTGATGTCTTTCATCTTCAATTCACAATTTTCCATCATCAACTCGTCATTTTGTATTTTTTCGAAACTCGAAAATGAAATTTCCAACTCTAACAAGCCTATTAATTCTATTAATTCGAAAATCCACAGAACAAGATAATAAAAACCTATACTACAACTTCGAATTGGATAATTATAAGAATACTTAAAATAATATACGAGAAAATCAAATTTTTGCTTCCGAAGTTGTACCTCACCCACGATTACATCCATTGTATATGCCAAACGATTCATTATCCTGCATGAAACATTCTTCGGCTTACCGCGTTCGACAAGAAACGAAGCAAGCAAGTCTGAGGAAGTGCGACGCGTTCAGCCCGAAGGGGCTCGTTAAACAATCGTTTCGCCCGTTTCCAATCCTTCTTCTCTTCTCTAGACACCCCCGAATTTTTCTTTGTGCCATACCTCTCCCTCTCTCTCTCTTTCTCTCTCTCTTCTCCCTCGTTCGCACACACAGAATCGCGCACACATGACGCGATGGCGAACGGTGAAACGAGCACGCATGCGCCCGACATCGCCTTTTTTTTCCTCTCTCTTCTTTTCCACCGTACCCCACCCCATAGGCCAGTTGCAAGACGAGGGGTGGTTTGGTGCTTGGGGGTGCGGGTCTGCGAAGTAAGGGTGTTGCCACGGGCAACGCTAACGAGCTCCATGAGCGACGTTAGATAGAGCAACACACCCCCATAGCACCCTCGGAATTCCCCTCCTTTCGTGGTGCCACCGCTACGACAAACCCCGTAGAAAGTTGGTTATGTATAAATACTCCCTCTTACGTGGGCCACCGTCTACGCGAGGAGTATGGAGAGAGTATGACAGAAGGAACGAGACAAGGGTTGCGATGTTCGCCTGCATTCGCTCGATTCAGATCATTTCTTTTTCTGCGTTTATTCTTACGAATTTGTTGTGTACAAATATTATTTCTTACTTGTATACGAAACTATGGTTTTTATTTTCTTCTTTTTCTTCCATGTATAAATAAAATATTCGTTATACGAGCTGGCAGAAAGAGGAAAAGAAGAAGGCAGGATAGTTCTTCTTTATTTTCTACTGTTATTGCTACGATTAAAATCTAATAGAAAATTGATTATGTATAAATACTATCCCTTATATTATCGTCTGTGCGAATAAGAAAGAGGAAGAAAGAAGATATAATTGTGATTTTTATTTTTGCTGTTGCTA
The DNA here is from genome assembly GCF_029169275.1 of Apis cerana. Taxonomy (NCBI): domain Eukaryota; kingdom Metazoa; phylum Arthropoda; class Insecta; order Hymenoptera; family Apidae; genus Apis; species Apis cerana. The sequence goes on along the minus strand of NC_083858.1, from coordinate 10,076,176 downwards.
TAAATCAAGTAGAAAATAAAAAAAGGTTATAAATATTAATTTCTTTCTAATCTCTAAACTATTGTTTGTGAGATATGCGAACGAGGTAAATAGAGAAAAGAAGAAGAAGTTTGCACGTCGATTCAGACTATTTATTCTTTTTCTTCTTCTTTTACTTGTTTTTTTTTTTTTTAAGTGTACAAACGTAATTTAACCACTTTCTCGCGTTCTTCGTTTTTCTCGTCTTGGCACAACCCTTCAGCTTTGTTTCTCGCTGCTTTACGTTATGCTTTCGGTTTCCTCCGTTCCGTTGTTCCTACCGGCACGAGAAATTGATGGCGCGTGAAATTCGAAATGCTCCTTCCATTTTCGATTTCCGAGTTGTTGGCTCATTCATTTATATATTCCTCTCTATTTGAACAGATTTCACGATAGATTTCGAGAAAATTGTAATTTCAACAATTTTTCGTCCGGATCAGAAATTTTTTAACTTTCAATATTTTACGCGTCTAACTTTTTCCACCTTGTTCTCTTCCATTTTCACGCCTCTCCTGTAATTCACGCTTCTTTGTAATTCGATACTTTTGATTTTTCATTTTCTTTTCCGTTAAATATCTGGTTGATTCGATCGATAAGGTAGTCGTGCGCACGTTAATGGACGCTTAAGAATTCGTGGTCGAAGGAATTAATTCGAGTTAAAAGGGTTCTTTCCTTGCAGGAAGATGTTCAGGGTGAGGATCACGCAGCTAGGGGTGAATCAGCGGGGGGTTTACCAGCCGCGACGGGCTGTGGGAGGGTGATTGTCGGAGAGGGAAGGCAATTACGTAATCAAGTAATTAGTCCCTGACCTGAGTTAACAGGTTTCACCGTGCCATTCAACCGTCCTCATTTCCTACCGAATCTCGCCTTCCTTTCTTCCTCTTTTCTTCGCGGATGATTTGCCGCGTTTCCCCATAAATTTCGAAACTTTTCCTTCTTTCTGAAAAAATGTGTTAAGGAATAAATTGGTTTATGGTTTATGCCATTTTTTCCCTTTTTTCTATTAGCATTGTGTTGTCCGATGGCTTGCGATATTCGATAATAATTGACAAAATTATGAATTTTGGATTTATTTTTGGGAATATTTATTGAGTTAGCATCTACTATTTTCGACAAAATATTGTGACATAATATATGTGAGAATATCAAATCGATTTGACGTAAAATGAAAAAGAAATTTCAATTTTTTGTTTACGTTATAAAGGAGAATATAGAATGAGAAAATAGAATGGTTGAAAAGATTAGTTGAAAAGTATTTGGTTGAAAAAAATAATCGTTTAAGGTGTATTTTTTAAAATATTACGACTATTTTTAACAAATTTTTTGCACATTGTTACGATAGAAATAATCATAAAAATAACAAGTTCAGATGATTTTTGATTAAAATTAATGTTGCCTTTATTGATGGAAAAATATAATTAGAAACTTTTTCATAACACTTTTAATTTAGGGGTGGAACTTCAATATTAAACGATACACAAATTTGCAACTTTCCAAGAAAGTTTTTGCTTTCGTTTCATCACGGGATAATCATTAAAAAAACAATGTTGCATTTAATTAACGTAGTTTTTATTCATTCCAAAACTATTTTGACGAGTTCAGATGAGCAGTTATCCGTAGAACTCGGTTTGTAAAAAAAAAAAAAAAAAAAAAGAAAGAAAGAAAGTAAATCGAACGAACGAGCAAATGAACGAGCAAAAGTTGGCGCAAATTAAAAGATTCCTTTCAGAAATCATTCGCATCATCATCGTTCGATACGCGCAAATATGTAAATTTGTCTCTTTTCTCGCGCGACGAGTATAAAAATTACGCGTTTAAATTTTGTTCTGTAAAAACAAAATACTACTGGAACGAATCATACTGTGGAACGTCACGGAATAAGTTGCCTGATAAACTGGTGACAAAGTAACGCGATTTTTTTCTCGCGCGGCGGGTGGAATTCATGTAGAAATATTTATTGGAGCGAGAAATGCGACACCAGTAGATGGTGGACCGTTTTTTTTTCCCCTCTCCTCTCTTTCGATACGAAAGTTTTGAGTAAATTTTTTAAAAGCGCGATAAAACGACTAGATGAGGTAACGAGGAGAGGACGAGTTTCGCGCAAATTGGAGAGTTCCTTTTCGCAAACACGGTCGCGGGAAAATCGTTATATTTGAACTGCGTACATTATATTTAAAGAGGAGAAGAAGAAAAAAAAAAGGGGAAGAGGAAAAATTATGTTCTCACTTTTTGCGGATACGCGTACAGTTATTCTTAATGAGATATTCTCGTGATTCTGAGAGGAGGAAAAAATGTTAAGATTTGCGAATTATTCTCTATTCTTGAAATATGAAAATTGTGACTCTGTTAAAAATTTATCGTTTGAATTTAATTTATTATTATTGTGCTGTATTAAATTTGGGTATATTTTTATCACATAAATGTCAATCAAATAAAGATATTAATTTCTAATCGCGAATCTTAATCGTTATTTCACTTAATGAGAAATTATACTCGTGTAATTTTATAGATAGAAAAAAAACCTTCACTATTATAATATTCCAATATGAAAAAACATTTATGATTCCTTTCTGTAAAGTCTTAATTTTTTAATTATTATCATTATTACAACAAATAAGCGATAATATTCTTTATATACGCAAAAATCTTTGAATTCTGTTAATTCTTTTCTTCTCCCAACACTTTCAATTAATAATAATCAAAATACGATATATATACATATAACATTTAATTTCACGAAATTCAATCTTCCTTGCATCGGTTATGAGTCGAACTAAGAATTTAGAATATTTCATATCTTCTTTTGTTCTACGAGCAACGTTCTACGAGCTTTCTTCATCCCAAGAAATGAAAAAAAATCCCACGAGCACACGGGACAAGAGGGTGGCTCGAGGGGTGGGGCTTGACATCGAAGGCAGAGAACAGACGGGAGGGAACCTTACTTATTGCTATGTTTTAATATAACGATGCTATAACGATGCTTCGTCTGCTGTTACGTTTATTCTGATGTTCCACTCCCTCGATCCCCTCCCCCCTTCTTCTTCTTCCCCAGCTTTCGCTTCAATAATCCATTCGCGATACTCGTTCCCCGCGTGTTGGGTAGGATCCGCGACATCATCGTTGCCCTACCCACACACCTTCTATTTCTGATTTTTTCGCCGGGGTATCGCTCGATCCACGATTGCTCCGGCCTTCTATTATATTTCGAGAGATCGACCGTGTGTGTGTGTGTGTGTGCGTGTAACGAATATTTCAGCGCTTGAACCGATACGAAGTATCGGCGGGAGAAATAAAAATATCGTGCAGATTGTGTTTTCTCTGTATCGTCCGAGTTCGAGTATTTATTTATTTGTTTGTTTTTATTTTTCCTTCGTATTTTCATTGGAAGAAATAAGAAATTTTTTTTGGGGAGAGAGTTATATATTTGTTAAGAAAACACATTTCTTACACCTTTTATAATTCGCGTCTCCATAATTCATATCAATTAATCGATAAATCTATCATTTTAATTGGTAACACACTTCAATTTCTATTATATTTAAATAGAAATTGTTTGTCCAGTCTGAGATAGAAGAAAAAGAAAGACGTACATATTTAAAAAAAAAAAGGGGGGGGAAATTATAAATACCATTCTTCCTTTATAATTATTTTAATGCAAAAAAGAATCCATATTTACTCATTTCCATCAGGAGCTATCAAAAATTGTAAGACGCGCACGAAACGACAAAAGGCTCACTGCGCCCGACATTTTTCTAATATCTCTCCAGGCATAAATTACTTCTTCACTCGATCGTCGCTCTCCTAGAAGGGCGTGTGTCTCCTGCTCTCATCGAGTTGCAACGACGAGGAAGGGGGGAGGGGGAGTAGAGAGAGGGGGTTGGCAGGATTGGAAGGATATCCCGGCAGCGAGGAAGAAATGATCAACGGCAGCGGGGAGAAAGAGTCACAGGCGGCGGAGTGTTCTCTCTCTCTCTGATTATTGTGCACAGCACAAAGCCAAGCCAAGTTCTTTCTCCGTTTCTTTTCGCAACGTTCTCTTTCCAACCACCCTCCTCCTCGACTACATCCTTCTGTATCAGTTCCTCCACTCCGTCGTCCTCCGTCGTCCTCATCTCGGCGGATAATACTCGGCTTGGATATAATAATACACCCGCGCAAAACACAATGTGATATTTTTCTCTTGGTAAATTATCTCTGTGTCGCTTTTCTCAAGCTTCTGCCTTCCTTTCCCATCTACCATCCACCGCGCTCCCTTCCGCCGTTTCCCTTTTGACGATTACTCGCCCTCCTCCCCTCCCTTTCTTGATCCTCGCGTCTCTCGTAGATCTCGTTAGTAATGAATTCCAAGTTCCTTTACTAGAAATAATACGAATTGCTTGCTAGATTTATGAAAAGAGTGTCGCGGAGAGATATCGTGTAGGCGTCGTGCCATATAAATTTGCAAGGGTGGAGGGGTTGGCGAATTGAATTTTTTTTCGAACGAATTTGTTGCGATAATTGACACGTTGGGTAGTTAACATTACGAATTACGTTAATGATCTTTGATCGATTTGATTATTGGTATCGTGGATTAGATCATCTTTTCGTGAAGGTGGACGTTGAATTGCTTTATTTGCACGTGTATTGCTTGAGAAAAATCGTCAATGAGTATGAGATATCTTTTCTTTCGGATTGATGCAGAAATAACGATTGAACGAGGAAAAGAAACAACGATCGGAACAAAAAGCAATCGTGTCTCGATCGAGCAAACAATCTTCGAATTTTTCACGTATCACGTATCCGCGTCGTCCATACGGTAATACGCATACGGTACACACACGTGTATATTTCTGAATCCTTCTATTTTTACAGTCTACAGTTGCTCGGCGCGAAAGCAATCCGCGCGCGGAGCCAGCAAGCACAAACAAATCCGGCTCTCTCTCGAACGACAAATGTTTTCGTTCCGCACTTGTCATCAGAGGTATAGCGCTTTTACAATCCAATTCCTATAATACCCTGATCCATCTCTGCCAGGATCCTCCTTGCGTCTTTCTCGTCTTTGGAGAGGATGGGCGAGGAAGGGGGTTGATCGCAGGGAAACGCGTCCAAACAAACCTAGACCGATGGATTTAAGGAGCTTCAGCTTTCCAGGGATTCAGGGAGGAAACGAGGCTTCTACTATACCACCCCACACTCGATTTTCTCCGGGTCGAATCCTCGAAAGGAGACGCGACGATTGGATGATAATGCAAAACGGGTGCTCTTTCTTTCCTCTTTGGACGCGTTTCTCCCCGATTGGAATCGTTTTTTGGGATCTTCTTTTCTTTTAACGATTATTTCTGGAAAAACTGGCGGGAAATTATGAGTTCGATTTTCTCGTTTGCCATGTATTTGTTGTGAGATAGTTTTTAAATAGCGTACGAGTATTACGAAATAACATTGCTTTTTAATATTGATTTTTAATTAAGAATCATTCCAAAGAGCATATATAAATATACGTTCTTTCTTATTTCTCACGTTTTATTATCGGATCGAGTAATTTCGACGATACTTTTGTACGTTTCAAGTTATGAACTTTCAAACGCTTGGAACGAAGTTGAAAATCGCGAGGGAGACTTATCATATACTGATTTCGAAAGTGGGTATCTACAGAAATTGTAGCGCAATTTCATCCAGAGAGTATAGAAGGAGGAATATATATAAATTTTCGAGGCTGGGAATTTCGGCTGACAAAGCAAGTAATTTCATCGTTGGATGCGTGGTTCCTTTGAAACGGACACGGTTACGCGGGAAATTATGAAACCGTCCGAGTAGAACGGTTCTTCACGGGGTGGCGGGGAATATTTTGCGAGAACTTTTGCGTCTAGCTAGACGACATACCGTGCTTTGTCCGTTTTTCATGAAATTACTTTCTACGTAGAAGGAAGAAAAAAAAAAAAATTGGAAACAATATAGAGATGTATCGAAAATATTGCGATGCGAAGAGAGCGACTGTTCCGCGAAAAAAGTTGAATAATTATTTTTTGATATTTGTCAACTTTAATTACGAAAAATTCAATAATAACAAAGAAACGATGGAAAAAAAGTCTCACACAAAAATATTATTATAATTTATATCAAATTTTATGCTTCTTTATCTACATTCCGAAAAGAATTTTTCTTTTGTATACAATTATGAATCTACAATGAACATGTTTATCTATCGATATACTTAAATAACAATCGTCTCGTAAAACAATTGGATCCAACCCAAGATCAGGAAATCCTCGTTAAATTTGCCCGGAAAACGTTTGATTCCACCATCGCGCTGTTTTCCCGCGCGATTCTTCCCGATCGGTCGCGTAGAAATCTACCAAAGCAGGATTGACACGCAGCTCCTGTCGCAAAATAATCCCCTATACCGGCTTATTGATCAGATCACAAGTCGCTTCGAGCACACCACCCCATTTCGTCCACCCCCTCCCCTGCCCCATTCTTCCCACCGCCGCACTCCAGTTCGGTCTGAGCAGCACTCAGAAACCGGGCATTTTTATTCGTGGGGCCAGCCCCACCCCCGCTCCCCCCTCGTCCTTCCTTCCTTCCTTCCTTCCTCCACCTCCTCCTCACCTCACTCACACCCGCCCCCTTCGACGACACCGGGGTGGCAAAGTCGTGAGAGCGCCATTTTTTATTTCACCTACGAACGAGGAACGGCCGCATGGAGATTCATTAATAACAAGCTGCGGTCGTTCCTACGAGGATTAGAGAGAGAACGAGAAAAGGGAAAGGGAAAGGGAAAGGGAATTCCCGATCGAGTTGGAGGGGGGCCTCGTTTGTTAGGTGGGATCAATCCTCGAATATAGAGAGGGGTGGGGGAGGGAAGGAAAATTGCACGAGTCGAAATATTCGACGGATTAGAGGACACGTGCCAGCCACGATATTCGCCAGCCCGCAGAAGGAAATTGCTAAGAAATTTTAATAAAGGCCCCTGTCGCGGTTATAATTCGGCGGGGGTTGCTTTATCGCTGGGCGAGCCGATCCTTTGATTTCCTCGTCATTCCGTGTGCCTCGATTTACTTACCTCTCTCTCTCTCTACGTGATAGAATCTCGTGGCAAGATTTATTATGTCACGTGTAACGAATATCACTTAAGATTCGAGGAAAGAATTGAGTTAAAGTTTATATACTTTGTACACGAGTTTATAGAGATTCGAAATTATTCTCCGATGAATGGAGTACGGTGAATTTTATACGATTATATAATACCGTTTAGTTTAAAAAGTACTTTAAAAAGTAAAAGTATCCTAATGTTTCTCTCTCAATGTTCTCCTATCCAATCTCTTTATTGCATTTTAAGTTATACAATAAACGCTTCGTATTCGAACGTTTCTTTATTATATTTCCGTATCAACTCGTCCGTCCACCGTTCAATCATCATAAACCTTACTCGTTTCGTATAAATTGCGGCAAGTTTTAAAAATGTTCACGGAGTATCTGGCGGGAATTCCAGACATCTGTAATTCAAATATGAGAGGAGAAAGTCGGGTGCGGATAAGGTGTTTTATTATGCGTCAACATATTACTCCTCTCCTTCTATTCTCCTTTCTTCTTTTCTTTTTCTTTTCTTTTTTTTTCTTTTTTTCGCCCGTTTACTTCTCTCCAACAGCCGACACTTTTATTTGCTCGATCCTGAGGGTTCCTGGTCTCTCCGAGAGAAGCGCCTTAGGGTGGGACGACGAGCCGTTGCAACGAAGAAAGAGGATTTTTGGTATTTTTCGCGAGAGCAGGGAAACAGGGCGGCCGGAAAAAGGACAGATTATATAGGTGGTCGGGGAGAGGGGAGGGGAGGTCGGTTAAATAAGGAACAGAAATAAATAGGAAGGGAAGAAAAGAGCTCGTTAGAGGGTCTCTGAGTTTCTGAGTACCCAACTACCCGGCCAAACCCTCCTCTTTCTCTTTTCCCTCCCTCTCTTCCTCCCTCCATCTTCCTTCCCTTCTTCTTATCTCCATCCTCGCCTCTTTTCTCCTTTTCGCCTCTGCTCCTCGTTTTTTCTTCTTCTTCTTTTTTTTTTTTTTTAACTCGGAATTCCATGCCATCCTTCCTCCGTTTTCACCCCGATATTTTTGACGTCGCTGTTTACTCTTTCACGATTGTCGCGCCAGGACAAGCTTATCAAAAAGTTCGCGTAAAGTAAGGAACGACCAATTTGGCCGTGGCAAGAATAGACGATCACTGGATCTCCATTTCAATATTTTCTCGGCCTATCGAGATTGAAAAGTTTCATTCCGGTCAATTTTTCCAAAAGATGTCACTTTTTTATTTTATTTTTGTTTCACGTTATCACTAGACCGAGGTTTCAAACTCTTTTATAAAATCTTTGCGTTTCTTCATGCGTAATATTTTCTACTCAAATATTTTATTTCCTAACCAAGTAAACTTTTGCATGCATATAATTAATTCATATTAATTAATTCTTTTTCTCGTAATTTTCGCAAAACGATCGATTAAAATCCAAACAAAATTAAACGATACACGATCCTTTCCTTCCTGTTTAATCGTTCCCTGCCGGTCTTGAAATTTTAACGGGTTAATTCTTCGCCTCTCTCTGCACCACTACCGTCCAGTCGTAGAGGGGGCGAGATCTCAGCAACCCTTTCGAAGGAAGGAAGGAAGGAAGGAAGGAAGGAAGATCGTCGCCCTGGCGAAAGGGTCGGCCAGGTTTTGTCGGGGGTTCGCTCTCGCCGGCGAGTTTAACGGGGTTTTGCCGGTCGGTGGATCGAGGGTTTAGGCGGAGAGAGGTGGTTTAGCGAGTTACGAGCAATTGCCCACCGCCATTCTGCGCCATTGCTTCGTTCTTTAACCGGCCAGCCACTTTCTCACCCCCTTGGCGCGAGAGGGTAAGCGGTTGATAGGAACCGGTGAAAATTGCGTGATTAACCGAAACCGGCCTCCCTCCGGTTCATCAGTACGCTCCTACGACCACAAGGATTGGGATGCCTTCGGGTTATTTGGCCACAGACAATCCTGAAGGACCGCGACGTCGTTCCATCGCGTGTTTCGAGCATGGATACGTCGGTGTGATGGGGAACGTTGTCGATGAATATATTGCTCTATCCGTTCACCCTGTTTTGCGGTTTTATCGTCGTCTACCAACCACGAGAAATTATCGAATCGAAGATGTTGCTATGATTATTTGTGGTTCGTTTGGAACTTTTTGTTGGACGATCGATTGAAAGTTATAATAATTATAAAGGGTTGAATTTTTGAATTATTACGAGTCATGGTTGCATTTGGAATTTCGTATCATCACGTGCGTTTAATAAGTCGTTGCTCGATCGATGAAGAGTCGTGGAATTGCATTGTGAGATATCTGTGCAATAGATATTTTAGGTGGCGTATAATTTTGGTTTTGTTTTTAGAGTAGATGATTTTTTAAAAGTTGTCCTTTATAATGGACAGTTCGGTGTCTTCTCTTCGCTTCGATTTCCTTCTCTTTCCACTTGAAATCTCCCGCAGATCGAATTATCCATCGGCAGTCGCGAAATTACGCGAGCAGAATCAGCACGAGGAGCGAAACGAGGCGCAAAGCTTAATGTGGATAATCCGCGGTTGATTGGTTCAATTAAAGGTGTTCAGACGAGTATACACACTTAGATTTTTGTCCCGATGGAAATTCGGAACGATTTTTCTTTCTTCCTTGCTCGAAAAATTTCCATAAAATCTTCACGAAATGATTTCTCTTTAACAATATTCTTTTTCAACGAATAAAAAAATTTTCTTCTTCTTTATTTAATCAACGTATGTGAGCTTAAAATTTATCAGGAGAGTATTTAATATTTAATGTATCTTGTGCACAAATACAATGTAAAATTATACAAATATCGATATTTGACATCTCTGTTGAAAATTACTAAAACACTAGGAAATAGAGTTCACTCGGTCAATAGAAAAAAGGTGAAAAAGAAAAGCCATTAACGAGCTTGCTGTCAATGTATCTAAGCTGAGAAATAACAGTGTCTATATTTTTCTTGGTACTTCTCGATCCATTCCATTGTCTCTTCTCGAAACGGGGTCTAATAGTTCTGTCGCTATCTCGTATTGTGATCAGAGGATGGTACTGTAATCACGGCTTCCCGCTACTGGCGATGACCCAACACATTCACACGGCATTGATATTTGATCATAGCTAAGGCCGTTCCCTTCCGAGAGAGAAGAAATGTTATCACAAAAATACAATTTTTCATAATTCTCTCGAAATTTCGAAATTTAATTCCGTTTAAATTTCGTCTAAATTTCGTCTTATTATCATCTTTCTATTAGATTTACGACTAAAACAATATAATTAATTCGTAGAATTCTCGATATTTAGAAAATCACGTATTTTATAAAAATTAGAGCGAAACTTATCTTTGCCACGTAACCGTTACAAATTTATGGACCTTACGAGCAAAAAAAGTGAAGGATCTCTTCCGCCAAAATTGAAAATAAGAAAAAAAAAAATTTTACATCTCGTTCTATCAAAGACGACGATGTAACGTGAGGATAATCGAAGGCAATATTCACGGCCCGTAACACGTGGCGCGTCTATGATCTGATTTCAACCCCATCCCCTTCACCGTGGCGACGGTAGTATAATGTAATCGGAGTCGCGCAAGCACATTAGCTCGAAGCAACGGGGCTTGATATCCTGCCGTGTTATGGACCGTTCTAATTGTCCCTTAGGAGGCGATGTTTGCACAGGCGAAACTTTTTCTACCGTTTCTTCCTCGTACAAACAAAATTATTTCTCGATCCGTCAACGAGTGGCGAGTGTAAATATCGAGTTTCGCGAATAGAGTGACACGGCTAAGTGTTTAGCGTGGAATTACCACGTGGAGGCAATGATTGAAATTTTTCGAACGAGGAAAAAACAAGTGGATATTCTCCATTGCATTTTAGTAATTTCGATTATTTCAAAGATCCATCAAAGATATTTCCTTTAAATTCGGATCAGTGTGATAGAAGATGCGATACATGTTTGAATGGATGAATTTTAGTGAGAGCGTTATTTTAATTTATACAATTATTATTAATTATTGAAAGAAAAATTATACTTTTCAATAGGAGATTGTATATTAAAAATAAGTAAGTAAAACGTGTTTAATGTCTGACGATTGATGGCATATACTACTTACGTACTCCTTGTCCATCTCTATTCTATCTAGCAAAACGAAAGTTTTTTTCAAACTTATTAATTAATATTAATAAAATTATGATTATACATTTATACGTGTAAACAGTTTATCGTTATATCATAGTCACCTTCTTTATGAGGTTTCTTTTTTTTTTTTTTTTTTAAATTTTGCTTAATTCTATGCTCCATTTCGATAATTGGGTCTAAGTCAACTTGTTTACGTTTTTCACAAGGAACGAATCATTCATTCGTTCTCGTCAGGATGACGTTAATTAGGCTGTGGTCCCTTCTCGAGGGTCGTTTAGGTATCGCCCCACGATTATATCGCGTTTCCAGAAAGACAACGTTTAGGAGGTCTACGACTTCTCTTCCCAATAATTGAGGTCGACCGTACCCATTTGTCTCCGCATTAAAACGGACGATCAACCGTCTCTTCCGCTTTCCGTTTTATTTACCTGCTTCGCTTCGAATTCCTCATTTTGTTGTCCCATCACATCTCGAAGATGCAATTTGTTTTATGAAATATTGGGAAAAATTATTAAAAATTATCGTAGAATAAAAAAAAAAGTTACTTTAATTTAGTAATATCTTTCTTATAATAAAAAGATATTCTCAAATCTCTTGAAAACGTTTTATCACTATCATAATTGTTTGTAAAATTTTTCTTTCTCTTATCTCTTTCGAATTTACATTTATTCCATAAATATAATTATACACGTGTATCAATAATTTCGATATTCATCTCATTTTCTAATTCAATTGTCACAATTTCTTTCAAACTATCATTCCACCAAAAAAAAAGAAAAAAATAATAGAAGGCAAATACTCGTAATACGTACTCATACACGTACTTACATCGAAGCTCGATATAAAATATAATCGTTCAAGGGAAAACAAGTTCTTTCCGACTTTTCGGTTGGCGTGAAGCCTGATCGACCGGTCAAAGGGAATCTGCGACTACGAGTCAGAGGAGCGTGCAACAAAGTCGTTGTCTCAGTCAGTGTATAAAGAAAATGTAGAGGTGGCGGACGGAAAGACTGGGAGGCGAGGCATAACCGAGTCTTGTGGCGTGAGTTGAACCATAAAGGAGGCTCAATCTGGCGGAATCCTGAAGAACGGACACCGATCCACTTCAGGACCGGTGTCGGGAGCAAATCGCCTGGAAGATCGTCTTCTAAAAGGACCAGACACAGAGGCAGTGGCCCAGCCACGCGTGTACACACACGTGTACGGGACGCTTTTTTTTTTTTTTAATATTTAGAAATAGAAATTAAACGAGAAAAGTTTATGTGAATGTATATTCTAATCTTATTTTTATTTGGAAAATAATAGGAAAATATAGATGATATGATCAATTTTTAAAGGAAAAACGAAGAGACGAATATTTTTCAATAATTTTGTAAAATTATTTTTGTATATCATAACAAAAGTGATAAAAAATAATAACAATTTTGATATTAAAGTATAAAAGTACAAAAAGATGAAATAAATAATTTAGTAAAATTATTCCCTGTTTCATATTTATTACTTATTTGAAAAAAAAAGTATTTAAAAACATGTAAAAATTTATTTATTTGCCATAAATCAATGTTTAAAAGAACGAGTTCGAATATTTACACTTTCTACAAAAAAAAAAAACATATGAATATTCCAAATTATAGGTTCAATGTTCGAAAATTTAAATCTCTGCAAATAAAAAATATTAAAAACCACGGAAAATTGATTCTTTCTATCAATAAATAAAGAATTTATTAAAACAAACGAGCAATATGTACGAATTCTTCTCGATTCGACTTTCGTTCGTACATAATAAATTCTTAAATTAAATCCTTGTATATAAACACTTTATATATTATCGTAGCGGTTATATATACGGTTTCTGAATTTCCGCGCACATAAACGCGAAAGTCGTCCGAGCGTGCGAACGTCGTTTGCGAGCCCCCGATTCTTCAAGCTTAATTGGTTCACCAATCAATTTGAGAGCCGAAAAAGGAAGAACAGGTAAACCGTACGTAGACTTCTTCCGCCCGTGAAGATCTGCCGTTAATTTAGCGTTGGACGATGGACGAACTAGGGTTCGATTCGAGTCAAGGTCGGCTTGGAATGGGATAGATACGATGAAAATGAGTAGAAAGATTAACAGAAGTCTATTATTATTGATGAGATCGATTGGAAGATTCTTTCGAGTTGGTAGAATTTGATGAATGTTACGTTTCCATGAAAGGAAACAGAAATCGAAAGAATATTTTTAAATAAATACGCGTTTAAATGTTAGAAATATCTAAATCAATCAAATAAGAAGTGTCTTATTTGCCGATTTTATAATATAACAATATATTTCTCTTTATGGATAACAATAAAAATCCTATATTATTAATAATCAACGAGTAATATTTCCTCTAACACGAATCTCCTCTCGATCAGCAAATCATCGTTTCACAAAAGAAAAAAAAATATCCACAACGTTAACGTAATTTCCAAAAGCGCGCAGAGCATAAAGATGGAACAAAATCGCCGAGTTCGCGTCTCTTTCGAGAGATTAATTGATACGTCTTCCCCTGATAGGGGGACGTTTGACAGCGAAGAGGAAGAGGAATTTTTGTCGGCTCATCTTGGCTCGAGAAAAGCCAAGAGCAGGCATAAAAAAGAAAGGGAAAGGAAGAGAGGAGAAAAGAAAAGAAAAGTGGTGTAATCGAACAGACGATTGGGCCGAGAATGGGCCCGGTGTCGGTTGAGCGATTTTGCCTGCGGGCGACATGTGGACAGGCGGCAGCAGGTGATCCCGATGGTGAACGTGAAAGTGTGCACTCGAGTGTGCGCTCTATCTGGGTTGCGTGCACTTGCACGTGACCGCCTGCACCCACGTGTCGTTCCTCAAACCTCCGTGTATGCACCCTGTAACGATAGGCGGCCCATTAAGCGCAACGAATCGCGCTGGACGGTGTCCAGCTCGGAAGCGGCGACGAGACCGGCTCTTTCTCGCCGAGATAGCCATCTTCGTATGGAAATTTATTTTTACGGCTCCATATAAGCGGTCACGTACGTTGGGAGGAGGGAGGAAGGGGAAAAAAGGAGGAGGGGAATGAGGTGAAAAACCGGACGCGCGAAGGAGGAGGAGGAAAGGTGGGTCGGAAATTTTGTTGGAAGTTTTAATGGAATATTTGTTTATTTCAATTAATTTGTTGTTTACGATACATTTTTGAATTGTGTCGTGAAATATACGTGTGATTATAAGATATGATAAATGTACCTGTCAAAAATTAATATATCTTCTTCTTGGTAAATTTTATCGAAGAGAAAATGACGAGAAGAAAAATTGAAAAACCGTTTTACTCCATGAAATATAATCAAATATTTTTACTAATTGTATTTTTACATCAATTGTTGAAATAAATCGAGGATAACTAATATACATATCGTAGATAGGAGATCAAAGAAATACTGACATTCCTCGCAATTGCATTTCCAAAGATCGTATCAGATTACTCTAACTCGCGCTTTCCGGCAAACAGGCCTAAAATTCGAGTCAATAACCGTCCCTCGATCGATTTTCGATTAATCAGCATGCATGCATCGCGAATTGGCGTTTTCAATCCCCTCCTCTCTCTCTTCCTCTCCCTCCTCTTTGTCGTCCCGCGACAAGTCCTGTACACAATCAAGACGAGCGGATACTGTTTACGAAGCGTCGCATCAACGACGACAGGCTAATGGCTTCAAGACATTAAGTTAATTGCTCGCCACATTGTACCTATGTACTCGCATTTGCGTGCGCATCGACGACGAGCCCATCTTTCTTTCTCTATCCCCTTTCCCACCTTTTCTTCCATCGTCACGTAATGTTCTCCGTAATGGAAGCATCGTAAAGGACATAAGTGCCTCCCACCGTGGACTTTTCGCGGGAAAGAGCATCTCGTCTTCCTCGTCAATATTCGATCCATTAAAGTGGAAGTTTTTAGACGTGCTCCGCCAACCGTTCGTTTCAATCGGACCCTCGAAAAATATTTTTCTGTCCCGAAGGGAAACGGAAGTGGCAGACTATTCTCGCAATCGGTCAATCGGTGATGTAATCCATCAATTTTTTGGGGGATATCAATTTTCGCTTATTTATCGCGATCTTGCTATGATAAATATCAAAAGGGTAGTAGAAATGTGCGATTAAATCAAATCTATCCAATTGGAAGGTTCTTGTATTCATAAATATTACATTATATATATATATATGTGTGTGTGTATATTTATACGTATTATATCTATTTGATGGGAATATAAATTTTATTTATTTAATATAATATTTAGCTGAATATTTTGATAACGATTTTCAACGAAAATGTATCTATGATGCGTGAAAAATAATATTTCATGACGTTAATTATTATTAATTAGAGGAAAGAATTTTTCTACATTTATATTTTTATCACTGTAGATATATTCGTAGCAATTTCTCATGGTAATAATAATAATATTAATCAATACAAATACAAGAAACTTACGATATGATACGTCGAATGAATTGGTAGAATCGTTAATACACTCGTAAATTCAAACAATCATTGAACGAGACGTAACATTCGCCATCTTATATTCCCCATTCGCTTCCTCTCCCTTTTTCTTTTTCTTTTCTTTTCTTTTCCTTTCTTTTTTTTTTTTTTTATTTTATTTCTGTCTGCGATCCGCGAATCGAGACGAAGCGAAATTATAACCGGGGCGTACATGGGGCGTACCGTTTAATGGATACTTCAATTAAAATTGGTCCAATCGGGGGGGACGGGTTAATTGAAACGGTATTTACAAGAGACATGAAATTTAATAGAAAATTCTTCCGTTCATCCGTTTCCTTGTTGAAAGTCATAATGCCGATTATGTAACCGAGTGAAAAGCAAGAAAGAAGCAACGTGGCATTCATTAAATTCGTGGCGATGGGACGAAGACAGAGGAGGAGAGGAGCGGGTTAATCGTTATAGAAGAAACTGCTGACGAATTCACGATGCGAGCCTTATAAATATGGATGCCGTTCTCCAACCCAACCCGCCACCAACGCCCCGTTCTTACAATTTAACCTAGAATAATTGTAGAATTATTTCCCACCGAGCCGCCCACCCTTAGTAGATTTCCTACTTTCCACAACAATTTTCTTAACAACGATGAGAAAATCGTTGTTGAGACCGTAATGTCGCCCCGTAATGCATATTAAACGCGAAATTTCTCGCTGTTAAGGGGAACATTCATCGATAATAACTTCGATAATTATTTTATTTTCGATAACGCGAGATATAAGAGTGCACTATTTTGCAGGAAATAAAATGTCTGATGATTTTTAATATATATATATGATACGATGATATATAACTGAAAAATAATACTCGATTATTATTTTCTTTTTAATTTAAACGAAATAATCACGAAGAAGATCGTTAAAAGTATACGATTGGTAAAAAAGAAAAAAAGAATCTACGTTTCATTCGGCTTTGTCACAATATGTGTAATGAAAAGAATTTAATATATATATATATCCGGTTAGTATTTCTTTTCCTCGCAAGGGAAGAAGAAAAATAATATAACTACCGCGTCGTAAGGGTGGAATGAGAGGGTAGAGGGGGATGACACCTTTGCCGCTGATTTTTCCTGCTCGTCGAACCGTCTACGTGTATTTACATAAAAGGGCGAGTCGTTGGAATTTTTAAATCAAATTCCTTATCGGACAAGCGCGAGGTCGTGCAAAGGAGAGGTCGCGGGGGTGTAGTTGGTACAGGATGTGGGGATGATGGCGTGGAAAAGGTGAGTCTCTATCCACGGAACAGGAAGAGGTAACGAGCTTGTTCCTCCTCCACCAATTCCCCTGAAATACTCGCGACCCCCTTCTCGACAGTCTTCTTGTCCCATCTTCTTTCCTCCCTGTTTCTCTCCTCCCCCCTCTCTTTCTCTCGTCGCTTTTTCTCACATTATTCCGAACGACATTTTTGCGGGTAATGAGAAAATGATAAGATAATACGAATTTAATGAAAGGAGTATTATGTTGTTAATATAATCTCGCAACATGGTCACTCGACTGAATATAATTCTTTTGTATTAATATTTTACGATATTATAAGATCGTACGTTATTAGTTATACACATATTAGGGGTGGATATAGGGTTGTCAATATTCCAGCAGTATCGAGTTATTGCGTGGAAAATTTTACAAAAAATCTGGAAAATTGAAGAAGTTTTATTAAATATTGTATTTCCAGTTTAGAATTTTAATTTTAATACTTTTCTCCTTCTACCGTATCTGCCGATAATTTCGTATAATTACGCATATTGAAATACGTATTAAGGGTAATCGTGTAATTAGGAGTGAAATATCTTAGATATACAGGAACAGTGAGAGTGTATGAGATTGAAAAGGGAGGGGCAAAAAGGGAAAAGGAGGGGTTACCGAGGACATAAATCTTCGAAGCTTCCTTATCAAAGGTGCTCCGTTGGGAAATGGCGGCAATCTCGGACCTTTTCGTTCTTGAAATGAAGAAAAGCCGATCTCAAAAGCCGATATGCCTATTACGCAGCTACGTCTCATTCAATGAAATATGGATTGCATCGCGATTTCGCGAACCTCGTTTATTTCACAATTCTTTTGTATATTATTTTCTTCCTAAATTTATCACACATTAATTCAATTCCAGAGACAAAACATTTGAATTATTTTTAATTACTAAAATTAAATATAAATCAATTTCTTATATACAATATTCTCATATATATACACATAATATCAAATAATTAATTTCACTGTATAGCAATCGTTGCAAAACTGCAACGACCATGATCCTGCTTTCCCATCCGCCCCATAGAGGCGCTGGCATCGTTAAACCGACATTAAAATTATTCCTCGATACGATCATATATATATATATTCTTTTTTCTCTCTATTTCTTCTTCCTCTTTCCAATCATCGGCACGGCGACAGGAACTTTTCAGTAGGCGTAACAGTCGCCGTTATATAATGTATTCGCA
Source organism: Apis cerana (assembly GCF_029169275.1). Classification (NCBI taxonomy): domain Eukaryota; kingdom Metazoa; phylum Arthropoda; class Insecta; order Hymenoptera; family Apidae; genus Apis; species Apis cerana. Next base: position 10,058,036 of record NC_083858.1, on the reverse strand, counting down.
TGCATATAGTGGCTGGTCGTTATCGTGGTAGTCGGTCGTTCCTTGAAGGGCTGTCAGGTGAGAGAGGGCCCTCGAGCGTAGGGAAATAGGAGTGCTATCGGGGTGAGAAAGGCGGGACGAGTGCGAAGGGGTGTGCAGAGGGACGAAGAAGTGAGAAGGAGGGCGAGGATGGAGGAGAAAGCCGAAGGAGGAGGAGAGAGAGAGAGAGAGCTCTCGGCTTTCGCGAGTATTATCTTGTCAGCGTGGATAACGACACCTCGGCGTCGTTCTACAGCCCTCATCAATTATAAATCCCGGCTACCTCTTACTACCAATCGCGATATCCCTATCTCGACGCCCGCAATCGCAGATCGAGACGTCTCATTATCTCGCTAGTCGGCCATTGCGGTTTCAATGCTGTGAAAATAGATTGATAGGAAACGGGATGTTTATCGCCGGGAATTGTCACTTTTCTAGCCAAAAAAATTGTAAAATTGTGACGATATATGTGATTTTAAAATAATGATTTATTTTATGAAAGTTAAGAAATTATTTGTAGATTGTAGAGTTTGGTCCAGATATCAGGATCAATTTAGATTCATATCAATTATTCTAATAAGTATTCGAACATTATCCCGTTTTATAATAACTTTACAGTAATGTACATTTGTGTTTACAAATTCTCATATGACTTAATCGAATAATGGAGACATTTCCGATAATTAAGTTTATATTATCATAACGTATGAACAAAATTTGCCAATTCCATATTTAATAAATTCATTAGAAGTGTTCACATGTTGTCAACCAAATTAATAGAATAATATCGATATTTAATAATTCAGTTTGTTACTATTACAAAATTTTCTTCGAATTGTAAAACAATAAAACAATACGTGTTACGATTTAACAAATGGAAATACAATAACTTCCTTTTTCTGTAATTCATAATGTTTTTACAAAAATAGATTTCTATCTTCTACGTGATCTTCTATAATCAGTGAACTATGTTTTTCAAGTGTAATAGTATATAATAGTACGCAGGCGGACACTAGACATTTCGAGTAAACAGATAATGTAACGGCTAACGGTTATTAGGGCGTGCTCTTTACGAGGAACGATGGCCAAATTATTTGGTATCCGGTCGTAGTTTCCTGTTGATACACGTTGTTGTATAAATGGAGGCAAACAATCCCATAAGTAAGCAGTGGGCAAAATTGAAATACCAATGCTCGCGTTAAACAACATTGTAACGCCCTCAATGTTCAGCTAAATATAACTAATTACGTTTATAGAATTCGGGATATGCGTGGTACGTGAAACCACTCTGTATCGTTTCTCATTATTCAGATTATAAATTGTTTGCCGTTTGTTGTGATACGCGAATTTTTAATCAAGAAATTCGAGGCAAGATATCATTTTTCTTAAATTATATATGTATATAATATATATAATATTATCGAGGAAGAAGTCATCAAAACTTCATATAAATATATTTCTATAAAGGAATAAATTTCTTCTCTCTCAAATAATTTTCCATGCAATTTGAAAAGTCATCACAAACCAATTCCACACCAGTCTTCCCGTTAACGAAGCGGCAAAGATCGTCGAATCGTAAAGAAGGATGTAAAGCTTTTGGGCTATCAGGGGCTAACGATCCCGTCATTAAGAAAGTCCAAATGAACGGTGGTCTTTGTCGGCGGGTCTCAAACGCGAAACGACTTTTCCTTCGTCTCGTGTCGTCTCGAAAGAATTCTTCGCCCCCCTCCCCTTCTTTGGTCATTTCCTTTTGGAAAAGAACGGTCGAAGGTGTACCAGGGTCCACCACTCTCCCTGATGGACAAAGAGTGTCCCACGTAATGAAGGGTTCTAGCCTGGCCTAATAATAAAAAGTCGCTGGCAAAAAGTATCCGTCCATCCCTCGTTTCGTGGATGCGATAAATACTTTCTTTTGTCCCAGGGAAATGATCCCTTTCGACCGGATGTCGTTACTACAGTTATCAAACCGATATCTGTTCCTAACGAGGCTTTCCAACTGTCGAAAACTTTTCATTCCGGCCGCGGCTCGTCGCGTTACGCGATTCGAGACGATTCGAGATCGACCCCGTAGATTTCTGCGGCTCCGTGAAATTGCGAATTTCATGGCGTGGAATCGAGTGTGCTTTTTGCGGATGCGACAAGTATCCTATACTTCCTCCCTTCGAGGACGTAATTTCCGGACCACTTATGTGCGAAAATATGCGCGATGGTTTTATAGCGGGAGGTGAAAAATGAGAGTAAAATTCATCGGTTGTCTAACAGCGTTTCTAAAGTTTTAAACTTGATTTATGATTTATGATTATTTATGATCCGAGAGCTTTTTTTATTTTCTCCAAAAAGATATATTATTTATATGATAGTTTGCGAATCTTTGAGAGATTAATAATGGTTTATATATAAAGAAGGATGCGTTTGTTTCGTAAAATAATTGGAAATTTTTGATAATTTTCTAGGGCGGGGTAATTTGAATAATTACACGTTTAAGGGAGGCGAGCTGTCGCGTTACGATACCTATGTGACATAGTTGATTGTCAGGTTGCCTAACCTTAGGAGTGAACATTATGTATATTAGAGTCGACTCACCCTTTAACTCACCCTTCGTCACAGAATGTCTGGTTGCTCAATCTTAGGCGCAAATGAATATATATATTCTAGCTTCCAAAATTTTTTACATTTTATTCTGTTTTCATTCTAATGATTAATGTAATATATTTTATTAAAGAGTATACGAGCAGAAAATATTTATTTATGTTAATTATTTAAGATATATATTGAAAATAATTTAATTAATCCGAAATAAAATATTGAAAAAAAGAAATTTTACGAATGGATATTTTTTTTTCTCCTTTCGAAGAATTATAAATCCAGGGTTGAAATCCAGGGAGGGAAGAGAGGTTGAAGGAACGCATTAGTACCGTTCAGGACCGAGTGGGTCGCTGGCTTCGAAAAAAAAAGTTACCCCTTAAGAAAGAATTCTGCCGCATCGATACGATGGAGGGTCGAAAAGGGTGAGCTGTTTTATCGACCCCAAACTTCCGTCATGCTAGTGTCATTTACAAATTCACCACTAGATTGGTCTGACGTGTCAACGGAGTTTTTAGAATTATCATCCCTCTGCAACAATACTTTTTGATTTTCTTCTTTAAACATTTTATAACACTTTATTGGAAAAGAATTGTAAAAGATGATAGAAATATAGAGAATAATTATCCCATCTTGATTACTATAATGTTTTAAGTGTACATACACGTCTTTCTACGTAGGAATAATTAATAAATCTTAGGAAAAGTCATCAAATGCCTCCTTTTTATTTTATAAAAAGAAAGAACTTAAAAATCATCGAACCCTTATGTATTCGATTAAATCCAAAAATAGAGATTTCAATGCGACAATGACAATCCAACACGCTGTGAACAAACGAAGAGCACAGGTTTAACTCGAGATTAAATTCGACTTTCGAACTCGAGTTTCGGGCTCGAGACATTCATCCATCGGATGCGAATTTTACTATTACAGGATTTAAACAGGCGACTCGTGGAATGCAATATCCCGCGGATAATAACTCTTGTTTTATTTCGCACGGCCCACTCCTGTTTACGACTATTATAAAATACGAATAGATGCACCGACATGCGAAGTACGCGTGTTCAACTCTCCCTCTCTCCCTCTCTCCTCGTGTCCATTCGCCCCGCGGATGTATCGCTGCGGGGGCAGAAATATCTCGAGCGTGTAATAAAGCACGGAGAAAAATGTCGAAACTCGAAACCGAGACGAAGCGCGGAGCTGCATAATGTACGAGTATCATACGTCACAATCAACTGCACGCGGCGCCAAACGCTTATTTCTCGCGATGGCGCTGCCACGCTATGAAATTACACCAACTTGACTTACGTTCGGGAACGACACCGGCCGGGCCCCCGATTCTAAAATCTCTGGCGCGGCCTCCCCGTGGAAAAAAATAATTTTCTCGTATATTTAATGCGCTGTATTTACGTCCATCGCAGATCCCTGTTCCCTGTGGTAATCAGCATTTCCCCGAGGGGGTTAACGAGATATGAAAAGGGGTGGGCCGTGTTGCCAACGGATTTTTGTGTTACGCGCGTCTCGACTAATCTCGCGTTGCTCGAATAATTGTCTGTCGAGAAACAATTTTGAAGAATCGATTACCTCTTCCCTTCTCTTCCTCTATATTTATTTCGAATCAATTTATCTCATATTTTATATTCTAGGTAAGTATATTTATTAACGAATATCAAAACAATACACACACGTTTGAACACATTGCTATTATTTTCAGAAACGAATACATACGTATATGTGTAAATAAGAATTAATAAAATTCAACCCAACCAACTGCTCTCTCTCGGACAATAAGACTTACTCGTTAAAAACCTACGAAACAATGCTGTTCACCCAACTAACAAACCCAAAAATCGGCGGATAATCGGTGGAGCAAATCTCCCTATCTGGCCGATATCCATCGAAAATACATATGATACCATATGCTAATAACTCACGCATGGCTCGGCCCGTGAAAAAAAAAGAGGGACAAGGAAAGAAGAAGAAGAGAGAAAAGGAGAAAAAAGGAGGCGACGGGGTGGTTAAGGCGGTAACCGCAGTGTATTGTGCTCGCGAGGACGCGTTGTACAAAGGCGGTGGGATTCCGCATTGTGGCCGCGCGTTTCCAACGACGTTCGAGGGGGAGAGAGAGAAAGAGAGAGAGCGAGAGAGGTCGCTTTAAGGCCGGGCAAAGGGTTTTAAATGGTGCGAGGAACGAGACGGAAGCCAGATAGGGTTCGGATGGGCGCGAGAAGGGCGCCACGAACGCGATATGTACCTGCGATGCTGCTGTCCGATCGAATCAATGGACGGCTCGTTTCATCGGATATTCGACGTACAAAAGCAAACTCGCCGGCCAAGGGTACCTCGTACGAAACGAGCCGCAAAGTCGGAGGCAGCCAGGGATCGGTTTTCTTGTTTACCTTGGCATCGGTGTACGCGGCCATGTTGAGCCAACGATACTCGTGGAATTTTTTAATCGGCCAGGAAAATGTGTTACGGCGTTACTTACCCGCGCGATAATAACACGACGTTAAGTGTAAAAATTATCACAGCGATAATTTTCGACCATTATGATCCATTAACTGATTCTATTCGTTCTTCTAGCGTTGTTAGTTTGATTGATTGTTATTAGAAGATTAATATATATATATATGTAACGTTTTTGTTAAAATCGCGCTCTCGGAATAGAATTACGAAAAGAAGGATGAGAAAAAAGTATTGCGCGATATTGCGCGACAAATAACACTAGGGAAACGGTGAGAATCGGTGAACAGATTTTTCCAATTTTTGAAGATGCTTTTAACCATCGAAGAGTTTTGTTACCCGGAAAAAGCCGGCAATAAAAGTGAAAACGACAGAGGCTTCGGTATTTTGAAAACACATATTTCATACCTACCGTGATAGCAGTATTTTCGTGACGATCGTGCGCGGCAGGGGAAAAAATGAAAAACGAAAAAAAGGAAAAAAATAGAGAGCAAGCGAGAGAGAGAGAGAGAGAGAGAAAAGGAAACTCGATTGATCGGTAAAACAAGCGGCGAACAAACAGGGTCAGTGGAATAGGAATGGCCATTGGCTTTGAGCTACGAGTTTGCCGATTGATCGACATCGGCCCCCAAACCCATCAATTGGTCGAATTCGTCCCCCTATGGCGTACCACGGGGTGGACGCATTTCGATTTCCACCCCCTGCGTGCGAGGGTGCGTTTGTCATCAAACGGCTCGGCCATGCTTGAAATTTCGTGCGATACAACCGTGGAATATCGATATTCCCTGCCACCGTTCCAGGATTCCTCAAGGACGACATCAAAGAACGTTATTCGCCAACGGATTACATCCATACGGTTGTGCGTGCACGTTACAATCTTCCTCTGAAAAAAAAAAAAAGAACTCCGCCACAACATCCACGTATCGTTTCGATCACCGGTTCCACTTTTATCAATTTTTCCATAGATAGTCGCTCGATTTATTTGGAGAGGGGAGGGGTAGTTTCACAATAGTGAAGGTGAGGAGAAAAGAACGGGGGTTGGAGAACAATCCCTCCTCCAAGACGAACAGAAAGATCGACTCCAATCGAGGCCAATTTCGATCGTATCGAACGAAAAGAAAGAAAAAAAGAAAGAAAGACTCAAAGAGAGAGTTACTTTTCGAGAGATCGTGGCACGCTGTAAAACAAAAAAAAAAAAAAAAGAAAAAGAAAAAGAGAAAAAAGAGAATTTCCTGGTGAAATTGGCCTCGACGTCACCGAGAAGAAGATAATACCATAGAGCAGCAAGCACACTCCTCCTCGAAACCTCTTCCGCTCGCGCGAGGATCCATGCTGGCATGGCGCATCGTGATTCTGGTTTCCACCAGAATCCCACCCTCTCCGTCCTCCCTCTCTGTCCTACCCTCGAAGAAATAAATCTTCGGCCCGGGGCTCTACATCACCGGTTGGCAAGCAATTTGGGCCCCGACGATAACTCATACATGCATCGATAGTACCTGTTCCTCTCCTCCCCCCACCTCCCCTCTCTTCCTCGCCTGCCTATACCGCGGCGCATCTGTGTGCGCGCGCGTATACGCGTAATATATTATGTATGTACGTATATAAGCGGAGGAAACCGATGGAGAGGATGCAGGACGATGATTTCGTGGCGCGATCTCTCTCGCTTTGGGTGCAAGCGAGATGGCCGCATTGGGGCGAGGGAAGGAGCGACCGAGACGGGAGATGTTCGTTCGCGGTTCACGAACGGGGGAACGGATGGAAGGAAAGATCACTGCCAATTTTTAGCCGGCCCCTCGATTTTGAATCGCGTCCAATCGATTCGGAGGAAGGGTGATGATAATTCTCTTTCGCCTCGTTCGGAAGAGAATTGTTTCGTCGTTGCTCGCGATTATTGTTACCAAGTTTCGCCATTTATATTTGTTACAATTGCATTTTATTGTTATTTTTTTTTTATTTTTTTCACGGAATTATTCTTCGATTGTGAAACAAACGCGTTTAAATTAAGGTATACTTGTTGACGATTCTTGAAAACACTTTTTTCAGAGAAACTTTTAAGCTACGTTTTGCAAATATTTTAAAACAAGAATTTGACTTTTATTTTTTTTAAAAATGATGATGGAAATTTATTATTCGTGTAGAGAAAGGAAATAATTAAATTAATCTTGCATAAAATCTCGTTTCTCGTAGCGGACCAAATAATATCGAAGGAGTCGTCGTCTCTTACGTTCAATACGCTCTCAACATCCGCAAGCGCATTTCCGGATATGGTTTGTACGTTACGTAAGCGTATCGCTCGGTTTCTTATGTAAATCCTGGCAGGGTACATAGGTAGTTTCGTACGTCTTTGCATATAATTAGAAGAGCATTGAATCGACCCCCATCGGACGTCTTTTCACCATGAAAAAGCAGGATGGGACCACGGGGGTAGGTTTTTGCCTCGCATCCGAATCACGGGGACGTCTTTCTCTCTCTTTTTTTCCTTTCATCCTTCACAAAAAAAGAGGTCTCCTTCGCTCGATGGAAAAAGAAAAAAATAATAAAAAAAAAGAAGGGTAGAACGCTCCTTTCCTAACCGGCAGGTACATGTCTGTGACACGATCTAGAGCATATGCATATTACCTGACAATGGCCCATCCGGAAGAGGGCAACCGAATTAGGCCAGTACCGTATCAGCCTGGCTCCAAATCTGGTTTATAAAAATAGAATAATCCGTTTATCCTACTTTCTTACTTCGTCGTTAATTTTTTAAATTTTCAGTGAAATTCTTTGCGAAAATAATAATTTAATGATATTCGTGCCAATAATAATGTAATAACTATTTGAAATATCTTAATATCGGAATTACATAAAATTTAATTCGATATTTATTAATCCAACCCTATATCCAACCTATCTACAATGATTTTATGATTATTAAATTATACATCAACGATACCAATTGCCAATTAATTTTTCTCGTTTGCATAAGAAAAGTAAAACTTGTTCCTCTTTTTTATTTCTATTTCCATAAATATTTTTATCTCTTCCCAAATTTCTTGGTGATTGAATCAAAGATACAAAGAATACAGTTCACAGAGAAGTTTCTCAATCTTTGATAAAATTTTCCAAAGTTTTTCCACACTATTTACCAGTTTACATTTTGAGAGATAGATCGGAGAGATGGAGGATACGGTCCTGATACGGAGCAACCCTTTCCTCCTTGGGCCCCGTCCGCTTCCTTGAAAATCATCGGCATAAATTATGCATGCAGGTAGTCGGTATTGTGCGGCCGCTCACCTCAGCGGGGCCCGATGATAAATTATTGCACATTGAGATTTTCGGGGCTAACGAGGGTACGAAATTTGAATATCGTTCCTCGCGCTTTTCATTCTCACGTCTCTCTCTCTCTCTCTCTTTCTCATAAAAAGTTCTCGCGTCTTTCCTCTTCTTCTCTGCGCGCTGCCATTCTGACGACCTACCTGAGGCCCACAATGATTCTCTGATTTGATTTATCGAACGATTTCTCTCGTGTGAGAAGAGAACTTGCATACATAGAATGACTTTCTTTCCGGCATGCCTTGGATACTCGTACATCCTTTCCCATGCCGGAAGTGGGACAAATTGATGAAACTCGGGGATCTTAATCGTCTTATATTTTAAACCGTGTTGTTCTGCATGTGTTATTAGGGAATGTTTTATTTGAATTATTATGTGCGCAGGTTATATAAAATATTGTACGTTTATAGTAAGCGAATTTGAATTATTTTGTCGATAAAAGTATGTATGATCACACGAATAGTAACAGAATTATCGATAAAAGAAAAGTGATAATAAACTAGTTTATTAATAAATATAAATAATCACAAAAGTATAAAACAGTAAGTAACTTTTATATTACAGGAAAAGATAATAATTGGAATTTTTGAAAAAATTTTACCAACAAATCAACTATCGCAGTTCCAAATAAATGTGAAAGTGATTGAGCGATTCGAATCGTGAACCGGATATGACAAATTCGAATTACAGACACGTGGCAAATTTTCATTCAAGAAGAAGGAAATTAAAGATAGCTTTATGCGATATAATCATACGACTCAAAAATATTAAATACAATTAATTCTAATATCACGAACGTTTCGTTTCAGGAAAAATTTTATCAAGGGAATATCGCGCGAACAAAAATTCATAAATCATCGAAAATTACGTGGTCAATCCGCGAGGAATCCGTTTCGAATCGAGGCGAACCGCCCATCGATGCAAAACTACACCCTTATAAACAATCGAGGGCCGGCTCGGTGGAGGGGTGAGCGTGCATGATGGCCGCCAATTCGAACCCAGTGCCCCTATCACGAGTGAAAATAATAATGAGCTTCCTTCTTTGAGCCCGCCATTCGGTATTTTTTCCGTCATGGGGCACCGTACGAAAGAGGAGACCCCCGAAAGTTAGAGAAAGAAACGTGGCCAAACGGAAAGAAGAAGAAGAAAAAAAAAAAAATAACGAGACTACGTAGGGTTAAAGAGGAAGAGAGAAGGTTCGTTAGAGAGGAGAGAAAGAGAACGGAAGAGGAAGAACCCCACGCGAGTGATTTGCATACACGACCAGCCGGCTGCGCGATGCGAGTTAGTTTTATCGACGAGGGGTTAAGTCGAGTCGTCTCTCCGCTTTAATGAAGTGCCGTTTCAACGACGAGTTTTTTTTTCCATCGTAGTCTTTCTTCTTTTTTTTTTATCGTGTACGGGGTTTACAAAAAAAAAAGACACCCTTTGTGGTACGTGCACGAGGGATGTAGACGGGGTTGTTGACATGATGCGAATTTTTTTGGAGTTGTTGCGTCACGTCGATGTGATCACGGTGATGTTCTGTGGGATGTTTTGTGCGATAAAATTCGTCTTGGTGTAACAAAAAGAAAAAGAAATTGAAGAAAAGCGACGAGCGACGAGTTACTGTTCTTTTATTATTTTCGTTAATATTTTTGTCGCTTCCATTAACCAATTTGACATTTTTTGCGACAAAGATTTAAGATTAATCGTTTTAAAAAAAGTGATTATACACGAAATGAAATTGTAAAATGTTTCGGTCCAACTTTAATGTGAAACATGAATTTATCCCCCACGCTAAGAATTTTTATTTTAATGAAATACGTTATACGGGATTAAATTTCGATAAGGCAACACTATAAATTTAAATCAGGATATAAATATATCTTCCATTCACCAATCCTCGTTTTTTTTTCACAAAAATTGGGTCACCGTCTTTCACGGACGAACGTGCATTTATTCCTCGCAAATTATTGATCGCCGAAAACAAGCGTTCCCTCTCACAAATAAGAAACTGGGCCACGAGTATTCTCCGTAGCCCTCCTCTTTTAACCACGAATTTCATATACGTGGAATAGACAAAGAACGCTCGATTGAATGAAATTTTCCCGAACGTTTGAAAATTTATTCGTTCGCAGAAATATTTGTCGATCGAAACACTTCACCATTCCCTTCGAAACGAGTGTATCGAGGAACAAAATTACGGAAATGACGACACACGACAAACGTTCCTCCTCCGCTCGAGGATGCTCGACGCGGGATCGCGAGTGGCACAAAAGCACTTAACGGCGTTTTATTAATTACTGGTACGAGTTAAACGAAGGAGAATCTAGCCTGGATGGAGGCGAGAAGCAGCGGCCATCTTGACGCCTGCGTGGAGAGGCGCCGCGACGCTCTCTTGGGGCGTCGTGTCACGGGGGCGGAAAGGGGATGTGCTCTGCGATTCGAGGGAAAAGTATTGGCTGCGACAAAAAGGAAAGCGACAAATTTTGATCCACGATCGTTCAACCAAATTTCCCCATCTCCCTCCTCCCCCCATCGTTTCTTCTTAATTTTCAGAAATAATAAAAATTGTACCAAAGATTCGAATATTAGAGTTTCACTCCGATATGACGTATATACGATATCGCGCATATTTTTCGAAAAGTTTAAATTTAAATCGTGAAAAATAAAATTTTCTCCAACGATATCTTAATTATCCGTAACACCATCATTTTGTCGGGACACGACAACGAGCGAAAGAGAGTACAGGGACAAAAGGTTTACGTATCCCTAGAACGCGAAGGAGAGCGATGGAATCGCGAAAACAAGAATATCTTTTTCCGTGGAATTTGATTGGGGCGTCGAAAGGGCTTCCACGCGCATTTTCCCCGAATATATTTCACGTGCACATGTAAATATTATATTATAAAAGCGGGACCGTGTGCGCGTGTATATTCGTCCAACGATGAACATATATATATATATATATAGGCAGATGGGACGCAGACGCCGGCGTCGCGACGTTCGACGGTACAGTTCCCGTCGGACGGTCCTTCGAGATGGTAGGATTCGGTCCCGGATCCACTCTCAGTCCTTTCTACGCCTTCGCCCCGACACATCGTTCCATCCTCTCCTCCTTTCTTCTCCTCAAATCACCTCGAGACCAACCATCTCCCACTCACGCACGAGCGTCGTGAATATTCGATATTCAGTGGATTATAATAATATAGCGCGACTCATCGAATGACTCATCTCCATTTCATTCAATTAAAAATTTCTCAAAATTCATTGCGAATTTACGATCCTTCATTTTGACGATCAATAACGATAAAGTGAAGTGAAGTTTCTTTCTCTTCTCTTCTACGACTTCGTCAACTTTCATCAACACGAATTATTCTCTTAATCCTCGTCTTTTCGAGATTAATTTTTAAAAATCCTCTATGTTTTATATATATATAAATATCTTTAAGTAAGATTGGTGAGAACGGTTCAAATATTTATATCGAGAGAGAGAGAGACATCGATGGATGTTTTGTTTTCGTCCGACACAGAGTCAGTCTCCGAGAGAAGGCAACAGCTGATTGTTTCCCTCTCGCGCTGTACGCGTCGACCACCATCCCTCGAATTAATTACGTCACGGCCGCCACCTCTCCGCGAGCAACCCTCCCGCCTCTTAATCATCCACCCTCCCTTCCACCCTCTCCACCACCGCCGCTCATTCATTTCCACTTTCTCTTTCAGTTACTACGCCCGCATCGCACTTTCGCCTCTGTTATTTACCCTCATTTCCGACGATATACCGACGGTGTTTCGAAAAAATCAAACGGTGTTCTCGTTTGGACGTTGCACGCGTACGAATTCGATTCGAAGAAAGGAAGATCGACGACAGGAAGGATCGAGACGATCGAGTAAGTGATCGAGAATTATGGTAAGTGTTGTTCAAATGAAATTCTTTTTCCTTGTTATATCGTGTATATATACGTATTGAATTCACGTGTTTGGACAGTTTTGACGCGTGGAAAATTTTTTTTCTTTTTTTTTTTTGGACGAAGGGAAGATTTTTCTGTCGAAAAGATCTGTTGAAATCGATGGGTGACGGCGAGACGAACGTATTGGAATATTTATTTACGATGTTTATGGGACGCGAGGCTAAACGGTTATACCTTTGCGCGAGTAATAAATACGATTTTCTTGGACGAGGGGCGGAGTCGAAGGACCGAGCACAGAAATTGATAAACGCATTACGGCCGAGTCGAGGCGGAAACGGAATCTTTAATTTAGAAACTGGAATTATTCCGAGGGAAACTAGTCGACGGTCGCGATCGTGATCTAAACTGGATCATTCACTTTGCCATTTCACTTCATCCGTTTTTTCATCCGATTTTTAATCAACCAGACAATTTCTTAATATCAAACGGTTTAACGGTCGACCAAGTTTCTCGTTCGATTAAACTTTTTTCACGGAAATTTCAATTATTTTGAATAGTTGATCGCGGCGTTGAGATTGGGTTTTAATATTAAACGTTCAAATTCAAATCGAATATCTCGTTCAATTATTTTAAGAAATGTCGTTCACGTACGATTATCCTCTCGTTTGACACGCGTATCGCAATCGGGAGTAAAAGTGTGTACGATTCTCTTACTACCTTCTCACTCTCGCCCATGTGGCTTTTTGGTCCTGCTGGATCGAGATTTCGTGTTAAACTGACACGTTTCCGATGACAAGAATCCACGAGGCCGTTTTGTCGGCTGTCGGGGACAGAGGGTGGGGAGGAAGACACCGGTTGCACTCATCAAACCCCCTCTCTCGCTACCCTCTTTAACCCTTTAACCCCCTCCCTCCTCCTCCCCCTCTACCTTTCCATTGTACTTTATGCATGTGTAATTACGAAAGGGAAGTAAGCTGTACAATATACCACAGTCGAATTTTCTTCTTCTTCGATTTTTATATTTTCCTTAATGAATCGTCTTGAAAATTTTGAATATTTCATCGCACAGATACGATCAAATTATTATCAATTATTCATATATGCAATCGAGAAGCAATTTTCTGAGAAATTGTTTTGAAAATTCTTATTCCAACATAAAATAATTTCAGCACTTATTTTAATGGAGATTGATCATTCGAAAATATAAATTCTTAGACTATTTACAATAAACAATATTTAATAATATTTCGATTAAAAGTTTATCATTTATTTATCATCAAAATATTTGCAATCGAATGCAGACGGATAATTTAATCTTAAATTTTCCCCGCATTTCGAGCCAATACCTCGGGAAAAAAAGGATTTAGAAGATGAAATATTAGTTTCTTCGCGGCGTACTTTTATCTTTCACGGTGTTAGGTACGTATCCACGTAGTAGGCAGCCTCTCAACCCTTCTTCTTTGGCAGAAGGCGGGCGGGATTCACCCTGCGGGGCACCCCGTTGTCGTACCCATTGTATACCAGCCCGAATAATGAATTATATTTTTCTTTTCCATCGAAGCATAGATTATAATATTTTTTTACTATCTATAAAAAGCAAACGGGAGAGAAAAACCGCCCGTGTCGGTTGGCACACCCTTCTCTCGCCGCCGCTCGCCCTGCGCCACTGAGCGGGACACACTCGACGGGTTGAAAAAAGGGTTGAAACTGGGGGGGAGGGGAAGGTATGGCACATAAATAATCAGAGCGACTCTCCTCTTCCTCTACCTGGGTTTGCATACACGTTAACTAACTAAAACCAGGCTGGCGGCGAACAGACAGTCAGAAGGCAGAAGAGACGTGCAGTGGGCCCACGACATATGCAGTGGGTTGACCCTATCTGTGTTTAATGACCCGCTGATATACGCCGCTCTTTCCCGCTTCTTCGCTTCTTTCTTTTTGTTCACCCTCTTCGATCGTTGTTCCACGCCATGTTGAGAAGTAAAATTTTAAAGTATTTGGAAAATTTACGTGTTTTCAAGTTGTTGTTAAACCGATTTTTAGGCCAAGTTCTAATTCTTTTCTTTTCTTTTTTTTTTTGAAATGAATTGAAGAAACAAGATTTATTCTCGTATTTTGCATTGTAATAACTTTTTGCGTACATTCGAATTTTGCATAAACAAATATTTTAGACGTAATATAATTTTAATTCTTGAATTCTATTAATTAATACGATAGAAACGACAGATACGTTGGAACGATCTATGAATCTCCCGAAATTTTGATCCACAGAAAAATTTCATTGCGTGTCATCAGATAGCATTCATAGCAGCAATTTCAATTGATGATGGGATCAATTACATTTATATAACTAAATTTTCATCACGAATTAATTCGAATTTACCGCGTGAAATGAAAGCACAACCACGAAAGCGAGAATCCTCCGAGTCGAACGATTGGAATCGCGCAGCGTGAGATCGGAGCGTTATCCCGTGCATTAGAGATAAAACGAGGATAAAAGGTGAAATCTTTTTTGGTAAACGGCATCCTGGCTCGTATCCCGTTCCACACATGGTGCCGCGAACCCCTTTTGCCGTGTATTCTCCGTCTGTAGCAAGGTCTCGAGCAATGTTTTAGATCTTATCCCCAAAATTATACGTCTGTCTGGCTGTCTGCTACCACTCCAACCCTCAGGACGTTGGCACGCGGTATCAAACGCTAATCGCATGCCACGGCCCTCCCTCTCTCCCTCTCTCCCCCCCCTCTTCTTCCTTCCAATCTGCTCTCCTTTCTTCCGCCCTGTCTGGCCCCACTTCTTCCTTGGCCTTCCGTTCCCTATCCCGCAGGATAACGGGGCCGTGTCTTTCGCGCCCTCACAGAAAAACGCACAGAACCCTCTCTTCCACAGATTTCGAACACACAGAAATTCCTTCCTCTCCCGTTTCTTATATTTCCCGAACATTTCGATCTTGAAATGGATTTAAGTTTAAGGGACGTTTCAATTGTTTCGATTTTTCCGATTATATCGTTTGGATATTTAAATCGAATCGTTTGATAAGGATAACGAAATTACGAAGAATTGCAAAGAAACGAGGAATATTTTCACGTTGAACAAACTTCAATAATTACGGTTTAATAAATACGAAATTTATGTGATTATCAATTAGCAACGATTGTCAAGATAAAAGCAAGATTTTTTTTTCAAATTGAAATAAATATTGAAATGATCCATACTTCGAATATTATATTAAATAATACTCGCGATTGTAGGATCGAAAAAGAGATGCATTTCATTCGTGTATAATTATTCAATTCAGTTTGTTTTCGCGGGATTTACACGAGAATGTAGGATAGTTAAGTTTGAACGGTGCATTAACGCCGAGACGCGTTAAAGTCACGGTTTCGCTACGCCACTTTGCACTTTCATTCAGTAATTTCGCGTTAACAGAGGAGCGCTATGCGGATTAGCGAGAAGGAGACAAGGAGCGTGCGCAAGCGCGGCCATCGCGCAGGACTCTCACCCCTAACCTCTCGTCCTGCGTTATTATGCAACAAGTTGCTTTACTCACCCTCTTCCTCTTTCTTTCGCTCCAGTCGCTCGCAGTTATTAAGGGCGTCGTTTTCATTGGGCAACGTTCCAAACAAACGCGCGGATATTTAATGCCATCCTTAAAGGCGATGCTTGATTATTCGAGCTAATTCTTCGCGAATCTGTTCTACGGAATAATCTTTCTTTCTCTGTATTACGCGATGTGAATCTCTCCTTTAAAATTTCTTCTTTTCATCCTGTAATCGATGCTTCGTATTTCGAAACAAAGGAAGGGAATTTTAAATGATAGTATTAGAAATTGTATTATTTTCATTTAGTTGGTTGGAAAAAATAATAATAAACTCTTTTTTTATAAAAGAAAAAATTGTAGTTTCTCCGAAGAAGTATAGATTACGATAAAATGTTCGGTAGAAATAAAAAGAGAAATATTTTTCATACAAACGTCGGATTTACTCAATATTTCCATATATTTTATCTTCATAAAATTATTTAATTATTAAAATACTCTGCTTACTCGAATAATTGAATAAACAAATCTAAAATCCAACAATAACCGTTTTCACATCTCAAAAATCACTTGATACATTTAATAAATTTCGCAATTTCGTAGAATGGTAAAAAAAAAAAATAATTCGCGTTGTCAGAACAGAAATACGTTTCGAGCCGGTTTCAAGATTACACGTACGATATTTTCATATTGTGAGAAATGTCTAAGAAAAACCCACGGACAAAGAGAGGGAAGGATCGGGGAAAGGAAGAAGGGAAAGGGACAGCGAGATTCCTCAAGTAACGTATTCGAGTCGCAATAACGAGGACGCCCATTTGAATATCCCGCCTTCCTCGCATTTTATTCTTCCTCTCCACGGCTTTTTCTTCCTTTTTTCCCTTTTCTTTCCTCCTTTCTCTTTTTTCCTTTTCTTTTCTTCTTTTTTTTGTCCGCTTCCTTCATACATTTCGTCGTTTGCTTCCGATACCCACGCAACGCGGTTGCTAACGCGCGCTTGTTCATGCGTGACAGCGATACGCACGTGCACGGAATTGTTAGCACGGAACCAGTAAAATTAGAGATCGTAAATTTCTTTTGGACGTCTAGGAATTACGGTTTTCCACTCGATATTCCCGTTGATAACGTTTACACAATGTTTTTCGGTAACGTTTAAGTCAGTAAATCTGAATTGCAAATTATTTTAATTCATTATTCGAATATCAATATAGATCGATATCGTAACGACGATAATATTTGGACATCGAAATTTGCCCGTGATACGAAATTTTTTACAGATATTGAAACCGCCACTTAAACGACGTATGTATCGTTGTAAACAATACCTTGATCTCGAAACGGGATTCTCGAGCCATTTGCACGAACTCGAAATCGCACGGTCGATTGAAAAAGCAGAAAGGAATGTTTGCTGATTTATGGGCAGGGCCGAACGTTCATCCACCCTTTAACAAAGGTCAAGGTGGATCCTCGAAGAACGAAGGGTTAATCGTATGCGTTTTTGCAGGCCCTCCTCTTTTCCGCGCCTGATATTGCGTTATTTCAGCATGCCTGAGCACCGTGACGCGCGTGTAACGTCGCAATAAATCGCGATTATCGATGTCCTATTCGACTCTTTTATTCGATTTCACCGCGTCCATATGCAGATAGGAGTCGAGTTATATGGACCGTGAAAGCGGGAAAAGGCACGGCTGCGTTGGCAATGGAATGAAAAAAAGGAAAACGAAAGAGAGAGAGAGAGGGGGGAATGAAAAAAAAAAGAGCGGAACGTATTCGCGTAAAGTCACATTTTTCGAAGCCGCAACGTGTTTCCACAGAGTTAGCGGATCTCCCGCTCGAAAAATGCTGGGGTTACCGCGGTGTGTAGCTACCTGACTGTTGAAGTGGCGCAAATATTTGACGCTCGCCGAGTGCATCCTTTTTATACCTCGTACAATGCACACGGACGTTGTTGCGTTTGTTTAAGCGGAAACGATTAAACGTCGATTCGAAGTTTTATCGAGTTTCATTCACTAATTTCGATTAACAAATAATTCCGGAATCTTTATAATTTCAACCCGATATTTTCCAAGAAATAGTGATGGAAACTATAATTCAGAATGAGAAAGGATCTTGCGTTATAAATATTTATAATATTTCTTCTCCCATTTTTCACACCACCAAATTCCAACTGCCATTTACCGAATTCTTATGAACCCAGAATCTATAGAGTTATAAATCATTTTACATAACACGCTCACACTTGGCGAGTAAGCCACATACACATACAAATCACACTCGTAAATTAAACCTAGTGTAATTTATTCGATTCCAGTGCGCGGACACAACATCCTACGTGTCACATTTTTCGAATAACTCTCCCTATCTCTCGATCAACGGATCTCGTTACGAAAATGGCGCGGCCAGATTATAACTGCGGATCGTTAATGACCGCCACCGTACACATTTCGCCTCGAAGCGAAGCCATTCGCCCGTTTGTACAGAGGAGCTATACTCTTCCACGGCTCTTCTTCTTCCACACCCTTTCCACGTATATATATATATATATACATATTGCATGCGTTGTTCAATTTCAACGACGACGTCTCGCTTCGATTCAACCGACGGATTTTCCACCGTTGCTCGTGCGGCCTATTCCACCTCCGCTTTTTTCTTTTTTTTTTACATCCTCTCCTTCCATCCCTTTCGGCTGTTCAGTCAGTCAGGTTCAGGGACGCGCGCACCGAACTTTGTGCGGCGAAGACAAATTGGAAATATCTTGCGCCACGAAATACAGGCAACGGCTCGACGAATATATATTTGTGTGTGTGTGCGTAGCCGGGGCGACAACGGTATATCCGGTCGTGCCGGCTCGTTATTAAATATCCGCCCTCTTGGCGTCCTATACACCTACGGGTCCCTAGGAACCGGTTACCAAATGGCTCGTGGTGTTGCTTCTGTTACGTTGCCGATAACGAACCTCGAAATTGCCGTACCACTTTCCGCGATGAATTGATTCCGCACTCGTGCACGCTTGGCCGCGGATCAATTTCGCTTCCTTTCGTCGTTCCTTCACTTTTTCTTATCGCTTCTCTTTGGATTTTCTTTTCCTCTCTCGGGTGGAATGGCAAGTTTGTCAATTTCATCGAGTATTTATCTAATTTTTGATAGCGTGTTTTTAAAAATTATCCGGAGAATTATTTATATCCCTCTTCTGACAAGTACAAAGTGAATACTATTAAGAGGATCATTAGGGAATAATACGGGAAAAGCTTGGCGATCGCTTAGGCGACCGATTCGACGGATTAAGAGGGAAATGTGGCATAGTTTCGGATCGTTTTGGAAGGAGAGAAAGGGTTGGAAGGTTGGCACGGCCATTAATATCGTCGTTCAATATAATGCCGCATTAGAGAACAGTGGCCGTGTAAAAGGGGTTGGCCGGAAATCGGCGTAGAAATGTTTTTACCCTTGCAGGTAGTCTTTCTCTCTTTCTTGTTTCCTTCTCTTTTCTCTCTACAATCCACACGACGATTTTTCTTTGGAGGAAAAATCAGGATGGACCCGGTTAAAGATCAGGTGTTACAACGCAACTCTGTTTCTCTTAACAAGATACGAAAACGAAGTTTTTCTTTCCCGTTTCTTTCGTCGTTACTTGGTCGCGACACACGAGATATCGACAACAGTAGCATCTTTTCAACAGTAGCATTTTCCATCTTTTAGTCATATTTTATTTTAACAAGGATGATTGAAGGAAAACGTTGCGTAATCTAGACGACACTGTACGCATAGGACAGAGAAAGATATCTGACAATCAGAGTAGAACCACGTGAGGGCAAGATTCACGTTGGCTTGGCGTTATTTTCCAATAATTGAAATAATAAAAACTAATTTATAAATATAAATAGAATTTTACGATATATAATATTTTTCAAATTGTTATAATTATGAATAATAATATCCTGACTCGATGATCAAACACCCATTCAACTTACACTACCTTTTATATTATTTTACAATTGGAATAATCCTTTAATTTTCGTTAAAATTTCTATGCAACTCTCTTTCCAACCTTGAAAAATATCGACACGCAGGTCGATTCGCATGATTCTCCCAGGTAGATGGTGCGCCCCGTTGGAAATGGTTACGTAACCCCTCCCCGGATCAACTGGGGGAGAGAGAAAGAGAGAGAGACGAGTCGAATAGGTAGATAGATAGATAGAGTCCGAGGAGAAGAGGATGAGAAAGCTACCTACCTACTGAACTGTCGGCACAATGACACCAAATAGGCGGTTGATTGCACAATACGCCGATGTTTATCGACCCATCATCGATACTCGGCCTCTTGTGTGCGCGCACACACAGACGCGCGCGCGCGCGCGCTCACGGAGTCAACAACCGAATGTTACACCCAATTTAAGACGGCCAATGCGGATGTGTTTGATGCGCATTAGAAAGCGAGAGGGCAGAATTGCCCTTTCGAGGATTTCAACCGGATGTCACCGGATGCTCGATGACATCTCGATGGGAGAGGATCGCGCGTAAAGGAGATGGACGAGAAAGAAAAAGGGTGTTATTTTTTATTTTCGGTTTCATGTTCGATCGTTTAAAATATTTTTCATAAGAATTTGTTTTTTTTATTAAATTTCAATTTCAATTTTCTTCGTTACTAAGCGTTATTTGTGTTGTAGAATAACCATTTTATTAAAAATTATGAAGTTTATCTCTCTCGTGATTGAAATTTTTATGTAAATGACTGGTCAATCGAAACCTTTGAAAATTAATTCCTCGTCCATTTGTCGTTAATAGAAGATAGGTAAAGTAGGCACAAGTAGGTATTTCTTGTATAAAAATTAATTCTTTCCTTTGAACGATCGTAAAATGTCTATCACTAACTCATAAACCGATCTCTTTTACAAACCACGAAAATGAATCGAGAAAAAAGTGGTAATTTTCGATGTTAAGCCTCTTGATGCCGGCGACATTCAACAATTTAAGCCTTCGAGTGGGCGGCCGTATTACGGTATTCCATTACGTGTATTAAAACGTCGGACGTAAAATTCAGAAAGTTAAGCCGGCTAAGTTAAATCTCTTCACGGTAAGCTTCAAAAAAACGGTGGACGACTACGAGGAGGATGAGGAGGAACAAAGTGCATGCTGTATGAAGCGAGTGGTCATCGAGTTAAAAACTTTCTTACATACTTGCCATGCTCCTCTTTTCCTCCCCTCCCTCCCTCCCTCCCTCATTCTGTACTATCACACGATACACACCCACCGTGTAAATCTTTCTCCGAGTGAATTAAATCCACTGAAAGAGATCTTAAATCTTCTTGCTATCGGATCAACGAATTTTCAAAAAAAAGAAAAAATTCAGAAAAAAAGAAGCGATCGAAACATCATCATCCAGGAAAAGAAAACGGGCAAAAAGGAGAAGAAAAGAGTGATTAAGAGATCACCTAAACAAAACAAAGGAAGAAAAGAAGAATGAAAAGTAATGAAATATCTTTTTTCGACAAGGAGGAAGCGATTGAAAGATCACCTTTCGAAACAAAGAACAGAAGAAGGACGAGAAACAGATAGAATCGTCTAAAACATCCGGAATAAGGAACGAGAAAAATGAAAAAAAAAAAAGAAGAAATAGAACCGTTGGCTAAACGATCACCAGAATGAAGAAAAAGAGAGAGAGAGAGTGTGTGGTCGATCACAGTGGCGGGAATTAAAATCAGCGTTGGAAGTTGTCGAGCAATGAGGCATGCCCGTCGTGTTGGATAATCAGAAGAAAGAAATAGTACGCCATGAGGTGAAGTAGGGGAGGCTCAGAAGGGGGTTTTGGGGTTGGTCGAGGGTGGTGTGAGTATGTGGGGGCTGAAAGGCGTTGCCTGGCAACCACCCCCGGCTCTGCGTAATGGCCGCCACACACGTCACACACATACTCCCTCTTCCTTCTCCCGTCCTCCTTCCTTCTTCCGCCACGCCGATCGCTCCGTCCTCCCTCAACCCCCGTCTTACACTCGGCCAAGACACCGTTCCTCCCGCATAATACATATCTCGCGCGGCGTAGGGGTAAATTCTTAAATTTTGCCCGAATTGAAAATTTCCATATCTTATTCCCGTGGCTGCTTGCCTACCTCACCTATCCTTACCGATCCTTTTTCTCTCCTCGATGCGACAGCTGCGATCGAATCGAAAAATTTCCCAAACCCGCCTTATCTGTCGATTCATTCGATTGTTAGGACGGGCTGGTAATCGAGAGAAAGACGATTTTCCGTCGGTTTCGGGCGGTAGAGGGCGAAGAGGTTGCGACTAACAGCGAGATCGTTCGAGGAAATGTGCAGCGGTTTCGTTGTTACTCGAACTCGATATCGAATTGCAATTTTACGATCGGTTGTAAAGATGTTCTCCGGGCTGGTTATTGGAGATCCACGTGAGTGGATTCCTCGTGCAAGAATTCCCGTGTATCCTTTCAACTTTGTTCTGCGCGTCTTTTTTGTAAAAAAGTTCATTTATTGATCATTTTTCTGTTTTTTAGTGATTTTTATTAACTATTTTCTTGATATTAAAATTGCTATTTTATAATATAGTCAATTTATTTACAAAAAAATAGATGCATACGTATAAAAAACTTCGAGAGTTCGATAACCTCAAGAATTTGAGAGTAGGAAGAAAAGAAAAACACTTTTAAAAAAGGGGCACGAAAATTCCTTTCCGTAGTAAAGTCAAATACTCATAGAACAGAATTATTTTTGTTAAACTTTGTTAAAATCGTGCAAGCTGAAAAAATCTGAAACCTATCTATGAGGATAGATGAGAAGACGAGATGGCCACCACGATTCGGGGTTAAGCAGGATACGAAGAACGTCTGAATTCCGGGCGAATCGAGGTTAAACGGATCACGATGAAGATGATCTTTGCACGAAACGGGAAGCACAACACCCGGAAGCAGGAAGCGGAGGGTCGCGAGTCCTTTAATCGGATGTCGGGGCACGTGTTTCGCGGTGGCAGTGGCTCGCAGCTGCCAGGACATTTATGCAAATCGTGGCTCGAGCCGGCTGAGCTTTCGGCTTTATGCACTCCGTTTTAGTTGGCGAATTTGCATCCGTTGAATCGACTCTCTCTCCTCTATCTCCTTCCCTCTCTCGCGCTGGGTGCACCCTTTCTATTTTTACCTTTTACTCGCGACATATACCTGCGAGTACGTATATATATATATATATCGAGCCACCGCGTAACGCACGACAATATCGGCCAATTTGCATACGAGACGCGTCGCTACAGCCTCTTTCAAACTTCCCTTTTTTATTCCTCTCTCTCTCTCTTTCTCTCCACGCGCCAATCAACCGCTGTCGGGACGAGCGTTCCTTTCCTCGTTGGCCTTGTCTATCTTGTTCAACAGGGTTGAAATGAGAAAGGGTAGCACGGTTGAACGAGATCGATTGTTTGCGTAAAAATAAGTGGAACGCGTGATATAAACTTTGTACAGTGACTCGAACGTTATCTTACTCGAAAATCCTGTGTTATATTTACGGTATGGATTTATTTCTTCTTTTTTTTTTCCTTTTTAGCGAAAAGTATCTTCGAAAACTAATTCTCCGAATCTGAATATATTTCATATATTTTATATCTTGCTCTTAGATTATTTATCAGGAAGTTTAAGGAGAGGAAATTTATTTTTATATACAAAGTAATAATATACTACGATTTCTTGAAATTATTCCTTCTTTTTTTTTAAGGGAAAGCTTGAAGTAAAAAAATTTCATATTTCTTATATACAATTTATAAGATAAAATTTCATAAGATCGAAATTTTCAATTTTCTTCAATTTCGAAATTAAAATACCTTACGTCAATTGTTAAATTTACACACAGAGACACGTGTAATAACAACAATAATAATAAAAATCACATGGATCGATCGATAGCGTCGCATATAATCCTAAAAATTCTTCCACCGTCTGAGGAAATCAAACCACTGAACATCTTATCTTATATCCTCTAACAAAAAAAAAAAAAAAAAAAGGAAAATCTCCTCAAATTCGTTAAAATCTTCTTCGAAACCTTGTTAAAATCCATGCATCCGCATCCACCATCCGGATATTCAACCAGAAATCTCATCCCTGCATAAGCCACCCTCCCAAAGTCGATCGAATGGTGGAGCATCCTGTAGCCAACGAAAAAAAGAGTAACCAATCCGCGTATGCTTGGAGTGGAATAATATTGTCATGCAAATACAGTTAGCCCGTGTACGTATGTTATTACGCGCACACACGCGGATCTTCTAACGTGCGTGACACACGTGGCTGCACGATACGCGCTAGGACGGGTGCTCCGCGGTGATTTGCATACACCTATGGAGAGAGTGGTTGGGATAGAGAGAGAGAGAGAGAAAGAGAGACATCATCGAGAGAAAAGAGAAGGAACGAGGAGGACTAGAGAGAAGAAGGAAAAAAAAAAGAAGAGAAAAAAAAAGGTTCGGCTTTCGCTCAACATCTACCTGATTATTCGTTCCGGAGACCTGGAGGGTTCACGGATGGCAAGAGGGTGCGAGACAGCGAGTGGTAGAGAGAGAAAGAGAGGGAGAGTGAGAGGGAAGAGAGAATAGAGAAAGCAGCATAGATCCGGGATACGTACATATTTGCAAATATATTTATCCCGGTTCGACAGGGTTGTTAAGTTAAAAGGGCAAACGACGTATGCTCGATATTCCGTACGAGCTCGTTGAGCCACGGCCAATTTAATGATTTCGTACTACTCTTCGCCGTGTTCCGTGCTCAGGGGCGTGTCACGGGAGAAATCTAATCTTGAGCTCAACGTCGTGGAAGGGGATTATATTGTATCACTGATGTTAATTCTTTTTTTTTTTTTTTTTGGATTTCCAATATTCATAAATATTTATTTGTATTTCTTTTTTTTTCGTAGTTTTGCCTTTATCATATCTCCTCCTGTGCGTGGTTAAATTATACGTTCGTGTAATATAAACGCCATTTTTGTTGAATATGTTAATTCTGACTTGAATTATGGTATGAGAACGTGTAACTGACATCCGATGCGATGAGAAGAGATTCGTAGCCCCAGCCTCGAGTCCTATTATACGAAACACGGGTACAACCAATCAAATGACGCAGGTACGCGTCTCTTTTCAGGACGAAAGAAGGGGTTGATTCTCTCGAGGTCGCACGAGGTACGTGACGGGTTCAAGGGTTAGTTTCTTCTGGGACACCGTGTAAGGTACATGGAAACGATTCAATAGTGCGGTACAATATTTAATATTCCTCACAAACACTTCGATCGAGTGTTGTTTCCAGTGTTGCTTCGATTCATCCATCCCTTCGGATGGGCAACCGAGTTTTTCATTAAAATTTTAAATTAAATCGGATATAAGAAAAATTGTTATATCTTTTCCGATCTCGCAAATCGATTGTTATTTCACAGTTTAATTATCCGGTTAAAAATTGAGAAAGAAAGAAGCAAAAAAAAAAAAGAATTAATCCAAAATATAGGATGAAAAGTTCGCGAACAAGTGAAATAAATTTGATTCGCGGCACAATCGGATACGCGTGGATCTCGACGAGGGGAGAGGTTGGTCGTTGTTCGTGCGTATTCGAGACAGCTCATTCCATATCTGGCTGCGAAATCAAATCTCGCGGGGCGAAGGAAAAGTGACAGGCTCTCGTTCGCGATCGAAGGAGGTGGCGGTATGCGTGGAATTTCTGGTAACCCGTCACCAACCACCCGATTTCCAACCACCCGGGCACGTACTCCAGGCCAGCTCCGCAACTTCTGACAGATACAAATCTTCCCCGGGCACCGTTATTTGCAGTGGCGTGGCGTTAACCCCGCCGCCCCCGTGCGCACTCGACAAATCTCGATATGGAAAATCCGCGAAACGTATAAATGTAGCTGTCACTCGCAGCTTGCACCCATAACACCTTTATCCTTCGCCCCGGTTGCCTCTTGCCTGGGGTGCCGCCTACGAGACTCACGCGTGTCGAGGAAACAGCCAGCAAGAACCGAGGATTTAACGTTTACGCGTTAAGTAGACACCTTGGATTTTCCCTTTCTTTCCTTCCTTCTCCCGAATTTATTGTATTATTGGATACCATAGAGGACTTGTTGTTGTTGTTCGGATGAATTTCTGATGATTCTGAATTTTTAAGAAGAGTCTTCCATGAAAATATAATCCGATTCTAAACAAGAAACGTCACGAACACTTTAGACTTTTCTCAAACACGAAGAGCAATATATATATATTTAATCCTTTTCTGTTGTATGAAAATATTAAAAGCGGATTTCAATGGATCAAGTTTCCATCGAGTATATTTTATCGGTATTTCGTTTTCTTTTTCGTACGCGGATCGAATCATCATTCGATTCTCATCGCAAGATAATTTTCCGCCGCTGGGTCCAAATTCCTTCGTAACATCTGGTTTCGTACTATCAATCGAGCAGCTTTTGATTTCGCACGTTGTGCATTACATGTCCATTCTGTCGCGTCTACAGAGAAGAATTTTTCCCAGGGAAAGCTCGCGACTTTCCAAGAGTGGCATCGAGATATGAAAATTCCTGACATCCTATATTCGGGCCTTGCTTGCTCCCTCTCTCTCTCTCTCTTCTCTTTTTCCGCGAGCTCCCCTGGGGCCTCCATTCTGATAGGGTTGCCACTGGCTTTTCCATATCCGCATACATCGACGCACACCAACAACACGTACACGTCACCACCGCTGTGTGCACGCAGATACTCCAGCCACCCTTATCACATATTTTTGCATATCATGCCACTGTTCTCGGAACCACACCTTTTCCGCGAAAGGTCGTAAGATAGAGACAAAATCGTTGGAGAACGAGAGAATGAACGGTATCGGGGAAATGAGGCCCGAGCTTTTGTTTCTTTTTCAACAATATCATCGTGTCCTGCCTTTTAACGAGACAAACGTTGAAATTTGCTCGTGTTAACGTTATCATCATTTATCTTATCTCTTTCTGTGCAATGAATGTATACACGAGTGTACGTACAGATCTGAAACTTGTATATTTCAATCGTTTAAGATTCGAAGAAATATCGTGTCGCGCATCAAGACAATGATTTCACGCATAATCAAATCTTTAGCACGAACACAGTGGTACACATGCCTCTAGTTTCAGAAAAGAAATTTACAGTCGGGCCGACGAACTTCCTTTATACCTTTAAATATTCGCGAAGAGGAGACGACTTTCACGACTTTCGCGAAAGTTTTCGCCGTGCAAGTTTTCTTGCCTCGAACATCCACAGCTTTTAATTCGAGACGCTGCGAAAAATCATTGAATCTTTGACGCAGCGCCAAGAAGGGACGAAACATTTAACTTTTTTTTATATATACATCCACGAGCCGAAATTCTCGAGATCGAGGATCCCCTCGAAATGGCGAGGCGATATATAGGAAGGCGCGAGGCGGAATTGTCAATTTCATAGTTGAACGAGGTGAACTCGTATCCGTGGAGGCGTATTTGCCTACCTCGGCCATATTTATATTATTATTAAACATTGCAATGCACGGCTCATGCATACGTTCTCATATTCCAAACCGTGCTTCCGCCCCGAAGCCTCCTTACTTCCGCGAGATATTCCATTTGCGCGCCACTCTTTCTGTTTCGTTCTCTCTCGCCGTTGGAAAAAATACCGTGTTGTTTCGAGGGTGAGAAGAAACTGCTTGATTAACCATGCAGGCTATCGTTACAACTATTTTCACCTTCGATTTTGTCAGAGTGAAAAGGTTAAATTGTTAAGAATTAATTTAGAAGCGAATATTTCGAGAGTATGAGAATAAATATAAAATACTTTTTCTTCTCTCTCCTAAGTATCTCCTA
Organism: Apis cerana; assembly: GCF_029169275.1. Taxonomy (NCBI): domain Eukaryota; kingdom Metazoa; phylum Arthropoda; class Insecta; order Hymenoptera; family Apidae; genus Apis; species Apis cerana. The sequence continues at coordinate 10,030,418 of NC_083858.1, read as the reverse complement.
TATTTTCTTCTTTTTTTTGGTGCAAATTTTTCAACAGTTCTTTATACTAAACATGCTCTTAGTGCTTTGCATCAAAGAACAATCTTGATCTCCTATATCTTTTATCAAACAACTTTCCTTTCAAAGCGAAATTTTATTTCCCACGGACCACGAATAGGGAAATGATCACAGAGTTGGTATCAACCTTGCTAGAATCCTTCACACTCCCTATATTAATTGAAGAAACCATTATATATATTCTATCCTTCGTCCAAAATCTCACGATTCATAAAAATTCACTACAGGACTCATCTTCTTATCGCTCGTATATACACAAATATTCCATGTACCTAATTGATACCTTTTATCCTCCATACTTACAATCATATATAGCGCTGATATTTTTCATACGAACACTTATATCTTCCAATATATATATACACACATACAGAAGATATTTTTTATTAAAAATTCACCGAATATATATATACACATAACTCGGTATTCACGAGTGGCAGCCAGTCTACTCATAGCAGCAGAGCGCTATTCACTCGAGACATTTCGCGGCGTTGGATTTTCCTCTCGTGCTCGAGGCCATCGAAAAGGGAAGAGAGAGGGTTCGGGCGCGGTGGTTTCCGGAATTCGAGGGGGCGGGGGCGATTTTTTCTGTTCGTTTCTGGCGGCGAAATGGGGGTGGGAGAAGAGGAGTGTCTTATACCGCGGTGCACCGGCCGCCTCTCTTATATGAAATACTTATACAGGGGGATATTCGGCAAGCTTATATTCGACTCGCATGCAAATCTCCTCCATACTTGATTTCTCGTGGATGCGACGCTCCGGGGGATGATGGCTCGTTTTACGCGGCAGCCACTTTTCCTTCACTTCTTCCCCTTTTCGTCGTTAAGTTCGACCACCACCGCGTAATATCGCTGTTCGTATCTGCGCGTGCAGGTGAAGAATCGCGGAATCGTTGGGGAGATTTTCTTTTTTCTTTTTTTTTTTAATATAATTCTTCGTTGTCCCGGCCATCCTTGAAATAGAAATGTTAGGAATATTATAATAGTTTTTAAACAAACGCGTAGAATTTGATCGAAAATATGAATTGCTTGATATTTTTTATCATGTTGAAAATCGTCGAGAGGAGGTTGGAGTTTGGCCAGATTTATAATCGTGATTGTCAGATTTTTATTTCTATTTGAATTTCGTGAAAGTATGTATAATATACATTTTATCAGAGTGATAGTCGAGGATCGACTAACACGGCGATTTTTAAGATATTTCAATCCTTATAGTTATTCGTATTTTAATATTAAGGAATTTTTGTCGGAGGAGATTCCGTTCTCGTGTAATATCTCCTCACATGTTGGAATAAAGAAGATACTTTCTTACATTTATAATCCACTTGAGATCTCAAATTGAATCCCCTCAAGATCAAAAGTTGTCCGTTCAAAGATCATAAAATACCAAATTCGCTCAATAATACCAAATAATAAAAAATAAAAGATACATCTACCATTTTTCGTTTACCCAACAACGTAACGAAAAAGAAACAATTGCGATCGAATCGCAATTCGGCACGCGACATCCCGTTTACGTCACTGCCATGATTCCTCGGCTATTATGGCGAGGCGCGTGCATCGTGGGTGGTACAATTTTTTCCATGGAAATATGGCAACCCTCTCGACCTTAGGAATAATATAATCTCGCTATTTTACTTGAACAACCACTACTATGCGCGCCGGAATACGCGGGTGGGGCGAAGAGGGGAGGAGCGTGGGGGATGAAAACAGAAAAAAGGGGAGGGAGGAGTACACGTGATGTAACGTAGTACCCGCAGGGTGTGCAGAGTAAGGGTGGCAGGAATACTGTCGGATAGGGCGCGATGGCCTAGCTTAAAGTACCGAGACACACACTGTCTAGCTACGAAATTGTTTGGCGAAATACGCTGGGACTTTGTCACTTCTTCCCGAGTACATTTTCCTGTAAGCATGGTTACGCATATTCCGTATTCGAATAGCTTCTCCAGAGTGAGGGGGGAGGAGGAAGAGAGAGAGAGAGAGAATGAATTGATGCTCTGCTTCAATGTGATCCTCTTACGTTGCGCATTCGATTTTTTGATTAAAAAGTTTTGAACGATAATCGAAATTGAAATTTCTTGAATCTTTAATGTTTAATTGCTTTTTTTAATCAGTGACGAGAAAATTGTCAAGAATTAAAAAAGAAATTTATTATTTCTTTTTGAATCCAAATATTGATATTTGATAGTAATAAACGACAATACATAAGATTTCTAATAATCATCTTGCTTAAATTTCTCAAAGAAATTGAAATTGAAGAAATGAAAAAAGAAAAAAAATACCAAGTATATCACTTCATACAGATTTCGTCATTAATATACAAGTATTCCATTCAAGGAACGATGTCAAATTATCGATCTTGACAAAGAACGAAGATAAAACATTGAAATTTTGTTTCCATCCATTTTACGAATATTTTTAAACAAATCCCCTCCCCTCTTTTTTTCAAACTATAAAGAGAAAGAGAAAATATACGATAAATAAAGATTTCAATCTTATATCCCCTTACTTTGATTATTTCAAAAGTATATTCTTTATACGAAAGGAAAAATTACATTTTCTTTATCCTTCCTTCCCTCGAATCGAAAATCGTAATTTTTCTTTCATCCTGCCCAGACAGCCCGGGATTTTCCCTGAAAATTCAACTATCGCGATCGGACTTGTCGAAGACAGAGGGGTGAGGGGGTGGTAGGACGACGTACGGATTCTTCCCCGTGACGTTCGTCTCTCTAACCCCTTGTGCAAGTGTATGCGCGTGTGTTGCAAAAGAGGGCTGGGTCTTAGGAGGATAGAATCCCGTGGGAGGCGTCTTGAAAGATAGGCTAGATAGTGGCTGCGAAATATGTATGCCTTCAGGATTCTGCACCTTGAACCACCGAGCCTCGAAGAAGCGGCAGGAAGTCACTTCTCGTATCGCGAAATACTTTGAGCCATCTTTCCTTTTTATACCTTTTCTTCTTGATACGAGAGCCAATAATGTTCCAAAAAAAATGCCACGCCAACGGATGGTGGCGGGGAAGAAAAACTTGGTCCGGATATACATTTTAAATTAGAAATATTTTATTGGTAAAGAAAAGAATCAACATCAATTTCGAAATCCAAATTTTTAAATTCAGATAAATTATCTATCTGTGAATTTTTAATAGAATATTTTTCTCGAGAAAAGTGTTATCGAGTATATATATATATATATTTATATTGATGGATCGAAGAAATATTATTCAAATTATTTAACTCGGAACGCATTCGAAGATCCATTTGTACGCTAATAGGAGGATTATTTGCTAATACGGAATGCGAAGGGGCGATAAATTACGGCAATTCACCCTCGTTTACTTAACACGCGACGCATCTATCCGCTGTGTGTTCATTTCTCGAACGTCCCTCTGAAATAACATCGCGCAGAGGAAAGTCCTGACCCACCTTAAGAAGTTTCGCAAAGTACTTCGCAGTAACTTTCACTCTCGTCGAATGAACTTACCCCGAGTTAACGGCCGAAGTAACGAGGAACACTTTTCCTCTCTTGCACGAACTGCACGATAAATTTCTTACGCGATTCTTCGACCGAGAGAACGAAATCGTATCGAAACAATATGATTTCAATTACGATGTTAACACAACTTTCATTAATACAACGAATTTGAATAAATAAAACTCAATATTCACTGTTCACATTCGCGCAAAGTGAAAATAAAAAGGAAGAAAATTTATGGAATATTATTAATTTCAATAATAGAGAATTATTTTAAAAAGTGGATTATGGATTGCAAACTTGGAATGAATTTAAAAACTGTAAAGGAGAGAATAAAATGAAATTCGAAATATGTTTATTTTACGTTTCCTAAAATAATATTTTACGTGATTTTACGATAAAATTTACCCTTCAACGATACGATTTTTCTTTCGGATTGGTCCTTTTCGATTTAATATGAAAATCATTGTTGCCTTATGCGAGAGTCGTATTCGAGAGATTCCAAGTATCGCGTCTATCGATTTTGCGTTTCCAGTAATTTTACGTTTCCAAGGAGAGAGGCTAGCCCGAAGAAGACGGGCGAACGTGCGTACATACACACACACGTATGCGTATTTGTATATACGTATGTACGATATGGTACACGCGTATGTATGTCGCCTTATGTGCCTCGTACGCCTCCCCATACGAATACGTGTGTCGTATGGGGTAAAAAGGGGGTGACGTCGCGGCGCCATGACAGATGCGTATATTCTGTTGAAGAAAAAGATGGAGTCTGAAATGCTTCGCGTGTAGTAAAAATACTCCAATATCATCGAGCGTGGAGGAGCTTGTTTCAGACGGTGGAAAAAATTGGAACTCGTATAAAAAATTAACCGTAAGAATTTTATTGTCGATAAAATATTCAATTTCTTAAAACTTATATATATTTTTTAAAATAAGAATTAATCAATACTAATCGATTATTTGATTATACAATTTTATCTGATTTTTTATTAAATTTTTTGCCTACTATGTTACAAAATTAAATATCATTAACTAAATATTTACTCGATAATTTTCTCTCGATTAAAAAATTTGATTGAAAAAAAAAATATACGAGCGAAAGATAATTTTTAATTATTTTTTCAAAAAATTAATAAATACTTACATCGCAACATTTTTATACTTCCACGAACGACACCCTCTCAAGATATACCATCACGTATGACAGGTTTTTCATTTTTAACTTCGCCAAGTTGCACGCCATAACGGCGATTCCCGGTAATACGGTAGAATGTCGACGTTGAACCGTCATGGTGGTGCTTAAGAAACGGGTACAGGATATATAAGGGATGAGCGATGATGCTTGATATTAGGCGAGCGCAGGACACACGCCAACCCCGCGAAACACTCGGGTTGTAACACGGTGTTGCGAGAACGGGATGGGGCACGAAAGAGGAGCAAAAACGGAGAAAGAAGAAGAAGGTGGGGGAGGGCTGGTTGGCAAGGATATAAGATAAGGATATACGTGTGCATCGTATCCAGGATCCTTGATCCTTTATCCCAAGAGAGCTCACGTTGGAGATGGAGCTTTTCGAGTCCTCCTTTCAACCGAGACTACGTGTACAGGTCGTTCCAACAACAAGGAGAGCTTAATACCAACATTCGAATCATCGACAATCGATCGTCACACGATGATCTTCCAACAAACACGTCACGTACAAATGCCCCAACACTTATTCACATCGATCAAGCATAAGTACACTTACGACTCGCATATACGTTTATTAAATTTAACGTATCGTATTTAAGCTGTCGGAGGAAAAATAGAGAAACGAAATCGAGGAGGAAATCGGCCGAACAATACGGTTGAAACGGAACTGGAACGGCCTGTAGCGTCAGCCATAGAAGGTTAACACGTGAAGGCAACGTGATGCGAGATAGACCGTAAAAGATTACTGCGACATACAGTGTTCCGCTTTCTCCTCCATCCCTCGTCTCGAGCATCGTGATACCACCCCTCTTAACCCACCCTATATCCTCGAGTCCTCCTTTCCAACGCATCCCGTATCATATTATTCACGTCGAATCCCCTTTTCACATTCGCCTTCTCCTGTCTTCGCTGCCCTCCACCACTCTCCATTCCTTCTCTCCTCGTCTCCGGTTCCCTATTATGCACGTATTATCGCCGATTTATGGACATCGATGAGGATGAAACATTGAAATTTCGCGGCTCGCGCTCTCTTCCATCCTTGTCCACGACACGCGGCTTGAATGGCAGCCGGGTATTAACGACGTGTCTCTGCGCGAGTTTCTCGCTTCAGAATTTATGGCCTCCGTATTCCAGGGAGAAAATTGGAACCACGGTTTTCAATGTCACCTTTGCCCAATCACGAGCTATATATCGCGGAATGTAAACAGAAAGAGGAAATCTTTTGTTATTGTTCTTGTGTAATTTTTGTGTAAGATATTGACAGGAAAGAAAAATCACAATTGAATAATAATTGGAATTATTCGAGTGAAGTTTCCGTTTAAACGAAAATGATAAATAAAAATGAATATCCAACGATGGTTGATTAAACTTATTCGAACTTTACTTGTTATAAAATGTCATCTACGCGTGCAATACTCTTTGCTCGAGATATAATAGTAATGCAGCAAGGAGAAAAATGAACAAAAGTGAAGGAAAAAAATATTCGTTTCTATCTATCTTTCGATGAAAACTTTCAAACTTTCAATACACACATTTGATAAAAACAAAATCCATTTAATATCCACACGCAACGTAGAAAAACAGCATCGATATTCGAGCGGAGCATATTCGATTACCCATCTTCGTATCGTTAACAATGCAATGCTGCGCAAGTCATCGTCTCGCTACTTTCCCCGGGAAACATTTTAATACGCCTAATAGCTCTACAGAGTTGAGCTACAACCATCGTTACGAATACTTTTTACTGTACACACATGACCGTCCCGCGAAACGTCGTCTCCTCGAGCACGTAAGAACACTAAGGACCTCGTCGGTATAGTTTTCTCAAGGGTCGTTCGTTCCTCTGAAATTCAAGTCGAAGAGCATCCGCTCTCTCTTCCCTCCCGCGTCTCTCTCTACCTTATTCCAACCTCTCCCTCCCTCTCTCTCTCTCCTCTCTTGCTCTCGTTTCTTGGTGGATTTCTCGGAAACGAGGGCAGAGAGACGGAGGAGATCCAAATAGGATTTTGCGTATTCCGGCAGACGTCAGGACCATTACCGGGCCAAGAAACAGAGGACAAGGAAAACCCGAGCGCGTCTTGCTCGAAGGTAGACTGGAAACGTAGAAAAAATACGGAATAAGGGAGAGAAAAGTGGAGAAGAAAGAATGGGGGGATTGTTATTTTTAGTATTATGGTTTGAGATGTTTTGTGTATTTCAGTCGTTTTTATTTTTATTCTAAGGAATCGGAGGAATTTTATTTTATTCCTTGCTCGAAAGTGTAATGTAGTTTGTGATTAAAAATAAAAGTTGTAAGATATAAGTTACGTAATCCAGATATTGATCACGGTATTATCGATAATGTATATGCGTGCAATATTATCAACGTATTATCAATAGCATGGGGCGGAAAAAGAAACGTAGATTGAAATAACAAATAGAACAGAATCTCAGCAGTAGAATCTCGTTTGATTGGATCTTGCTGACTGATGGGTTGAAACTTGAAAGGCGTTTAGAATTGGGTCGTCGACTGATGATAGTGGTATCTTTGAGTCGGTTGACATCAATGAAAAAGAAGAAAATGATAGATTCGAGGGAAAAATTTCTCTGTCTACCAATGAAATACAAGATATACACAAGTCGAAATGTATGTGCTTGCTACGAACGTATACCTGGATAGAATGATCCATTTGATTCCAACGAAGCATGAATCTTGAAGATACTACTTGTATTTATATTTTGTACACGTGGACGCTGAGGAAGAGCTCGATGACGTCTGATTGGCGGAGTCGAAACGAGTTCAGCGACCCCTGGATTTCTCGTATTAAAAGAGGGAAGGGTCAGTCTGGTCAGATGAACGAAATGGACGAAATCGTCCTTTTTTTAAAGCTCGGGACGAAACTGGATGAAAACGTTTTATTGAAGATGAAGGGCGCGGATGGGGGACAGGAGTCGAGGAATTATCCCGAGAAGTTTAAGGCCAAGCGAACGATCAAAAGGGATCTCGGCCGAGGGTGGGATTATTTGCCTTCGAAATTGAATAATGGAACCCTTACGTTTGCAATATTTGCTCTTTTCTCTTTTCGACCCTCCAGTTTTCCGAGTTCTTTTCGAAAAAATATCTTACCTTTTAATTACGATTCCAGAATAATTTCGTGAGTTTTTTCTTTATGAAAATTGTAAGAATTTAATTAATTCAACATATACACTTTTAAATAATCTTAATTCGATATATAAAGATGTCTCGTGTTTTTGAAGCCGTTATATAATCGACATCTTTGAGAAATGAATTAAAGGATCGATTAAAAAAGCGTCACGAAGAATTAAAAATTTCATCGATTTATCCTTCGGTCAAAAATTATTGTTAAAATTATGGTTAAAACAATATTTGAAAATATAAGGGAGGAAATGATCGTTGAAATTCAATTCAATTACGAAAATTGGGAAGGAATTGAAAATTGGGAGTTTAGAAATCGAATGGGAGCAGTTGACTAGGAATTTTTGCAAGAATTCCGTCGCGTGGCCCATTTCAAAGGTCGGCGGGATTTAATTGGCATGAATAATGAATTCCGGCGCGCGGCTTTCTCGCTGGTACAGAGATATACGTTGGCTGGTGGCTGGCCGGGGTTAGTTGAGGGTGGAGGTGAGGGCGAGAAGCGCAACAGGTTCCACTTAATTATTGAACACTATAACCGGCTGGCACAGCTGCCACCCCCGTTTTTGCACCCCTCAGCAGTGGCCCGTAATCAACCACCTGTCCGCGATTACGCCAAGGTTAAGGTCGATCGTTATCCACCAATCAAATTGTACCAAAATTGATACCCGCTCTTTTATTTTATATCCCTATTACTATTATCCTATCACTTTACAATTTTTCTATCAAACTTTCCTTTGTTACCTTTCGTTCAAATCTTTTTTTCAGAGAATATCGTCGCTCGACTCGATAAGAATAAAATCGCGAACAATTTTTCGCACTTCCAGAGGAAGGATTGTGTCGTGATTTTTGAAAATGGAACGCGCGCCCCTCCTAAATAATTCAATTTGGAATTTTAACGGGGGGAATATCGGGAGGCGAGATTCGCGGGAGAAGTGTACGGTATTTTTCATTTGTCACGGAATAGAAATCGGATTCGTCGTAGACCGGAGAAAGAAATATTTCGTATTGGTGAACGTCTCGTTCCACGTTGGCAGCACTGCACGCGGCAGTACGGGAAATGGGTTCAGGGAGACGGTGAGACGGTATTGATTTTCTATCCGACGTATGAGAGATGCGTGTTTCGGATGTTCTCCTTGCTCTTTGTTTTCTCCCGTTCTCGTCTACTTACCATCGCGGCGCGCTGCATTCTTTAGAATGCACTTTGATAAAATATCTTATTTACGAGTTTAGAAAATACGACGTTGGATGGAGCCGAGAGGCAGCCAGTTCTTCCAAGCCGCTCCTCCCTACTTCTCGCAGTATTTCTCCAAGACTTTGATGCCAACTGAATTCCCCTGCATGATGATATATATATATATATATATAAAAGTAAACGCGAAATTGCTTTCTCATTTTTTTAAGAAACAATTTTTCAGGAAATAGATCGGATTACCGTTGAATTTTAAAATAAAAACGAAGAAGAAGAAAAAGGAGAAACGAATCGTTTGATTTCCAAAAAGAAAAAAATTGAAATCTCTCTCTTAAAGCGATACGATTATTATATTTCTGCTACAAGTAGTAAAAGTAAAAGAAAAATTTTCAAAACTCTTATTTTTCGAATTGAAATTGGATACTTTAAATTATCGTATATGGAAAATAATTTTACGAAAAAAGATTATCTTCGCTATTTCTATTTTATTTCTCTCTCTGTTATTTTTCATCTCTCCATTCGGAATAATTCGACAGTTGGAAAGAATAAGTTATCGTACGTCAGTTGGCGTACAGGCACGCGAGAAATGGCGTCCCCCGTGAAGAATGGATTTCTTCTTCTTCCTCCTCCTCCTCCTCCTCCTCCTCCTCCTCTTCTTCTTCTTCTTCTTCTTCTTCTCACGAAGGTTTTTGCTCCCCCGTGGAGAGGGTGGGTGGCCCGCGAGGCCGGATGACGTTGACGAAATGCTATTTGGAAACAACAACTATCGAGAAACTCCGCGATATGGGTAAATACAGTGGCTTGGTGTGCTGCAGGCGGCGTCTCTCCAGTTTTCCTCCATGGAGTTGCGTACACACGCGGTATGTATGTAAATTCGCGGAAGTGCGCATACCTACGCCCTCGCCCTGTGTATGGAAGGCACCGCTTCCGGCGACCGAAGAAAGAAAAACGCGGTTCAACCCCGCTGAACTTGACAGATTCGAGAAAAGTTGAAAGAATGCCGTCAGGCCTGCACGTCTGAATCGTTTCAGTAATAAAGATCGAACAAGGGAGGGATAAGGAATGGAGAAATTCGCACGGTTTTGATATCGATGCGAAAATGTGAACCTCGTTTTCGTCTCTTTTCCAGGTGAAAAATAAATTGAAGTTAGTAGGTTAATTATTTAAACGTTGAATGGAATTGATGGCGAATTTTTCTTCGCTTTTCACAAAGGAATTTTATAACATTTATAACATGGAGAAAAAGAGAAAATTTATTAAAAAATATCGTGATTTTTTTTTTTATCGAACACCGAGGGATGTATTAAATTTGAACTTTCGTTTTGTAAAAGAGAACGATTAAAGAATTTGACTGGCACAATTCGTTGAAATTATATCATCAAAATTTAACTTGTATCAAAATTCATTACTCCAATTAATCCAGCAACGAGCATATCAACTAACGGGAAAAATATTTTTTAATAATAAATTCTACAAAAGAATTCCTTCGAATTCCTGTTTCGAAGTCACATTGTTAAGCAGTTTGTGCGTGGTTTTATCGCGGCGCTCGAGGAGGAAACGACAAAAGGTCATGGAATGCATTCTGTCCCGACGAAGGAGTCCGTGGAATTAGCGAGATTTACACGCGACATAAACGCCGTTGAGGGCGTCGTAAAAGTTTTCAGATGCGCGCCGTTGTTGCGCGTGTGAGGCGTCCAACACTTGGACCCACGTGTCGAGGACCCCCCTGTCCTATGTGAGACGTTCGACTGCATAGGTTGGTATCACTGGCGGAGCGGTAACGGCCCCATAAAAATTCGGAATCGCGCTACAACGGCCAAACTTTCTTCGTATCTTACGAGCGTATAAGGGGCCAGAGCCGTAGACCAAAGATGGGGAACAAACGTTTTTCATTTCATCGATGCGCCATTGATTTCCAAATGTATCGATAAATTCGAATTCGAATACCGATTTTTATCGAAGAAATTTCTTTTACCGAGTGACCAGGGCTTGATTTTTCGTGGGTTTTGCGGATAAGTTAAAATATTTATATTTTTCTTTTCTGATTCGGTGAAATTCTCTTTGCAATTTACTTTAATTATTATAGTCATTTTAGTAATTTTTATGTATCGTTTTACAAAATTTCAAGAAAGAAGATACGTAATGAAAATAATTGATAATTAATGCAGCGATAATTTTGGAAAGTACGATTACGTTACGTATCAGCAATCTGTCTGATTATTCACAGATTATTCTACTGGTACCGCATCGAACGTTATTGACTACTGCTCCTTACATTCTAATATTATTTTCTTTACACAATATTTTTACACAATTGAATAATACATCTGATATTGTTATTTAATATCAGATATTGCAATATAGATCGATCAATGAGGATATGAATTAAAAAATTGTGTTCCCAGAAGCGTAGAATAAAAAAGTGGAAACGATAAATCTCGTCTAATATTGGCGAAAGCTTTTTCGAAAAATGTTCGGCTACGTTTATGGGACACCGCAGACGTGGAGGGGTTTGGCAGAAAATGTCTCCGATATAGCGAGCCATTTGTTCCTGCCCTATCTACATCCACAACGTGCTCGGCGTTGCTCGATGAAACATGGCCGCTTCGTTCCCGAAATGGCACTTTGCGAAAACGAATTTTCAGGTTTCCGCAATCTTCGATCGCACCTATATACTCGTATAAGCGAACACGTGGCTCGATCTCGGCGAAAGATATAAAAGGTAAAATGGTAGAAAAAAAATTATACGAATGAACGTTAATGAAATAATCGAGATACGTGTATTTCTACTTTTACAAAAATTTCCTTCTTTTTTTAAATTATTTAATATCCTTTTATAAGGTAATTTGAAATTTTTCCAAGAATTCTTTTATTACCGTTCTTTCTTACAATTTCTTTGCATAACTCTTACCTCAAAGACAGAATTTTTTTAAAGAATTTTCATTCTTTTAATCTATGGTTGAATGGAGGATGAACCCATGCACTTTCTACTTTTTTTATAAAGGATACTTTTCCCAACTTTTGAAAACATTTGAAACACAAAATATGAAATATTTCTCATCTCTCTAATATAAATCTAAACTTTGCTCGAAATCTAATACTCGACTCGTACGTATGCCTCTTCACTTCAACCTTCGTTTCAACGATAGTAATCATAAACTCTTCGCTTCGTCTGGTCTTATCTTTGGCCGACCAGGTCGAACTTAAGGATCGACGTCGTCGAAAAGAGGAGATACGACGACGAGGAGGAGGAGGAGGATGAGGATGAGGAAGAAAGAAGGGGTGGCTGTTTCTCGCGTCACGAAAGATTATCAATATCCAAACTGGTATCTCTGGAAGGCGCGTGTACACATTTCGTCTACATGGTAAAGAGGCGATATCTTCCACGGAGGAGTAAACGCCTCCATAAACAGCCTTGCAGATTACACGGCCATTCGACGTGGAGGTTCTCCGGCTCGTCAGGGCGACCGACGTCGCCCCCACCACGTGTAAAATCGTTTCATGGTCGAATTCAAACGCGTGTCGCCGTACACGGGAATCCATTAGCCTGCACTCGACTGGCTCGTTCGATTTCATCGATTCATCACTCGCCATCGATGCGCCCACCAACGGGGGATGAAATAAAATTGCAGCCAGTTATTGAACCGGCGATCAATCTTCTTCTTTCTCGCGATGCACGCACTGTTGACGTTTGTTTACGAGAGAAAGAGAGAGAGAGAGAGGAATTCGTATAACGTGACGTTGCATGTCGCGAGGAATTTACCTTTTAACCTAGAAAATTCTGATACCGATTTCATTTTTTCCGTTGAAAGATAAAGGAATTGAATTAATTCGAGTAGATTGAATTATAAAAGGAATTTGTGAAATTTCGTCAGTTTTGAGTAAATTTAAAAGATCGGGTAAATTTGATATTGAAGAATGAATTTTTATACATATACTATTTCTAAGGCTGAGCTAATTGTTACGACTCTATAGCATTAAAACAATTCATGAAATTGTTCAATGAATTAAAATTCGATCGAAACCCTAAACGATAATTATTTTCAAAATCGAGAAATTTGTTCAACCGAGTCATTCCACGCATTAAAAAAGAAAAAAGAAAACTAATCACTCGTATAAATTCAAAAACTTGGAAAGCAACGTTTCAAAAAAATCTAATCAAACGGAACTTGTGTGTACACGCGGAACGAGCACCATCGTTTTCCATTGAGCATTCGAGATAAGGCCGAGCGGGAAGGCTGCCTTCAGCGTTTCGAGGGTGCAGCGGGTGTAGCCGGAGGGGGTTGAAGACGGCTGCGGATGCGAGATGGTCGCTCGAAGACAGCCACCGATAATAAATCATACGATGATACATTCTATCGTTCCATCGGCGAACGCCGGCGTCTCCGTCCCGCTTGAAAAGGAAGATCCTGGAGAGAAAGCTCGAGCTTTCTCGAGAGAGATCACCTCTGCTGCCTGGGAGAGAGGTTGCCCCGTCCTCGCGAGGAGGCAATCTATCACTCTTGGAACCCACTATCCACCAGCCCACCCATCCCCCTCCCTCCCTCCTGATTCAACCACACAAGACCCTTCCACGCGTCTACTCGCGCCTCCGAACACCATCCACCTTCCTTATCCTCGTCCTTTAGCTCCTTCAGCATCCAGACACGCCGACGATCTCTCCCTGCTTGCTAAACTTTATTTCTACGCGGCATTTTTCCTTCGATCGCCTCCTTATTCGACTGTTCCCGATTTCTAAGGCTGAGCGGATGATTTTATTCTCATCTAAGTTGATAAATTTTCCTTTTAATGAAACTTTGAAATCGATCCTTTCCATCTTTTCAAACATAATAGTTGTAATAAGGAGTTTAAGAACTTTATAAATGTGTTTAGATTTTAACTTTTTATTATCCTAAATATTTCTAAAATTGTACTTAAAACGTGGAAATGTTTGGAAAAGTAATTCTTACATGTTCGTGTACACTCAAACGGAAAATTTTTTATTTCGTCGCTTTCTTCAAATATAAATTAAATTGTTGAGAAAATCGCAATACATTTTTTTGCATATATATATCAGATTCTTTTCGTTTCAAAATTTATTCGATATTTCAAGAACGACTCTCTTGTTTTTCATCTGAAGAATCTTCTTATCAAGGATAAAATGATAGATGCTTCAGAATGGATCCAACTAGAAATGACAAATTGCAATTCCCTCCATTCACCATTTTCGTGGATATTCAAAATCAAAGTTTCTGCGTTTCATAAGATCGCAACAAGAGGATCGGGGATATCATTTCGTGTAACGAGTGCAAAAATATAGGTAGTGAAGTCGAAAGGGAGTCTTTCGCGAGAGGAGACATCATGTAAGTTCACTTGTTACAACGGTAAGAGGATCTTTGGGGGGGTGGAAGAGGGAAAATCTTTCGAAATGTCGTCGTAACGAACGATTATGCAACAAAAGTTCCAGGTAATTGGGGATTTGCAAGGGCTTTACACTCGAGCAACTTGCGCTCTAAGTAAGCATGCGAGACACGTTAACAAATGTTGGAATAAGCCGCTTGTCGAACGCTTGCATGCAAAAGGACCGATGCAACGATCTGCTGATATTTCGTGAACGATACAGTATCAATAATGTAATTAGTTTTAGATAATTGTTAAATTAAACTCGTTGCGAAACAAATGAAGCAGAGACGTAAAAAATATTGATTTATTTTCAATCTGGATATTGAATATACACTCCTGCCTCGTTTTCTAATTTCGATTCAATACAGACAATTAATTTGGCTTTAAAGATGCCAAAATACGTATGCGTTATTCACGTGAAGCAGATTATAATTTGCATTACGAATACGTGTTCTTGTTAAAAAATTAAGGAAAAGAATTGAATGGAGAAGTATCGCGGTACGACGTATATCGATCAGGTCTTGAGGGTGTTATGATCTTCCGCATGGGTGAGTTCAATATTTTTTACCGGGACAAAGTCAAGCTTCCCCTTACTCTTCCCACCCCACACTGTTTCCTTTACCTTTCGACGCAACTCACTGTTTCATATCGCCGATTTTCTAAGAGACTGCCTCCAACCCGGCCCAACGCGTCAGAGTTTTGCGCATTCGCGGTAATTTCATAAGAAGCCGCCGCCATCCGAAACGATCGCTTCAATCTTTTCCCTGTTCTTTCTTCTCCGCTGGCGTGTTCTTAATCCAAACGCTGTCCACATTCTTCGAATTTCACAAAGCTCCCCTTTTATCGTTATTATTCTTCTCGGTTTCGCGATACGAGCAAATTACGTTGCAAAATTTTTCTCCAGTTTTTTATTTAAATTTAACATATTCTTCTTCTTATCAGGGTTTTTTCCGGTTGCCTTTTTTGTTTTTCAAAATCTTTGATCGATTCCACGAAACATCAGCGAACGATCGAACTTACTTTTGACGAGAATGTTCGAAGTGATATTTAAATCGCGTTAGGTAATTATTGTAATAATATTCTCGTTCAGGTAGAAATATTTTTTTCTACGATGTTGCTTTCTCTTTGTTAGAAGCAATACTGGCTCGCACAAAAATATGGAAGAGCACGTTCTATCACGACGAAAACAAGACCGCGCACGATTTCACCGTCCACGATGGGATATAATGGGGAGTAACGAGTAAAGTTTCGCGTGGCGTTCTTTCGTGGCACGTCATCTGGAGGAGGGAGGATTGCTCGTCGATTTCTCCTCCAACCCCCGTGCACGTTAAGAGTAATAGAATTTTGATCGAATACAAACAATCGAGCGGGCGGCAACAGAAAAACTCGCTCATGGGAATATGGAGGAGACTCTCTCTCTCTCTCTGTATACTGTTCATCCAATCATCAGGTTCCGTGTTGCCTCCCTTCATCTCGCCACTTACTCTTTCATCTCTTTTGTCTTCCCATCGCGCTTTATACATATTTTCCATGATCCATTTTCAGGATGATTCGATGCGGTTAAAAGAACAATTTCGTTTACATACTTAATATTGATTTGTAAAAAATTGGAAAGTGTATAATAAAAGCAACGCATTTGTTTCAAGTTCAATCATTGAATCTTCTTGATATAATTAATATTTTCTACAATATAATTATAAACATTATGAACATTCGTGTCTCTTGTTTGATAAATTTATATTTATATATAAAAATTAAAATAAAAATACGACTTATTTTTTATATAAACTCTCCTTATTCGAATCCATATTTCGATCTACCAAGAAACTAGTCTATGGCAAACGTTTATTATTATCTCTCGTTCCCATAAATCTGGGATAAAAGTTGTGTATGATGGAAAAAGAAAAACTCTGAATCCTCGTATGAAGCTCACTTACAATTTCAAAAAATAAATTTATCCAAATATCTTTCGCCTTCTCGAACAACATTTTCAAGAAACCAGTTCAAACACTTTTATCTTTTACTCCAACATAAAGCTAGGAACGCTGGAGATCGCAGGTAACAAACCAGCGAAAAAAAGGAAAGAAACTCTCCGTCCCATCGTCTCGTCATCAATATTCCACCGGAATCGAGCGACAGACAACCCGCTATTTAACGATTCAACGGGAGGGGAGGAGGGGAAAAACGTTGTTCTCGAATCGTATCGCGTCCAATCGAGTATGGTATCGCGAAATCGCGTGACAACACTCGTACACCCCCTTTAAATCAGCCCCCTTCTCGATCCTCCTCGATCCTCCTTACGAGGACGTACACGATCACGGAGGAGGAAGCCTCGACCTGACGTTTCTCTTATTTGATCGTTGATTGTCATGCGAAACGCCGCACTTCCTATTGATTGGGGGTTGGTTGCTACACCCTTCTCCACCACTCGATATCGCGTGTGTCCTCCCGGAGGCGGAGGAATATGTATATATATATATATATATATATACGCACGTCTCTCCGTCTCTTTTGTGTACAAGCGCGCCCCTATCGCGGTATCTCGCGACTGGTGTTGGTGGTGGGAAGAATGCGAAGGGACAAATTTAGGGACCGTTCGAATGGAGATACCGTGTCGATGTTACTCCCATTTGCATTCTCGACTTTCGATACAAACCCCTTTGTCCCTTCCCTTCTTTCTTTATTTATTTCTTTCCTCGGCTACGTTTCTTCCACTTGTTCCTTTTTATTTTCCTCGTTTTTTGGTATTCGTCTTTTTCCCTCTTTTTCTTTATTATCGAAGATTGGAGCCAGTCGACGGATGGAGAGTAGTTTGAAGATTTTTTTAGGTAGAAAAATGTTGGAAAAAATTAAATTAAATAATGATTAACTCAACTTTCAATCGTGATGCAAATAAAATATTCCAAGAGAAAGTCAAAAAAATTATATAATAATCTATTGGACGATAGAAACTACGTATTAATATCTCGATAGAAAAAAGGAAAGAAAAAAAGATTCGAGTAATTCGAAATGAGGCGAAAAAAGGGGGTCAGCGAGATTGTTAGTAGAATTTGTAGAACGGCGAGAAACGTGTTGGAGGGGGGAGAGAAAAGAATAATAAGCGATGCAAGGAGGAGTGAGAGAATGGATGAAAGGGGGAGGGAAGGGGTGAAGGCAGAGTGATATGTACGGGGCGCAGGTATGCGGGGTGAATATTTCACGAGGAAAATTCAGTTACGGGCCGAAGATTCTCAGGACACGTAGAGCTCGTCCGAAGGCGTGCAGCATTTCGAAGTATTTCAGACTTAGTTAGAACGTTTGCGTTTCTATTTAACGTCCGATGCCTCTGAATCCGCCGCGAGTTTCCTTCCTGTTTTTCCCCTGAGAGCGTACACCGAATTTTTATACGTCACCAACGACGATTCGTCATCATTTTTAACCACGCGACGAAATCTCGGGAACATTTTTAAAACGTTTTCAACGGTTTTTCGAAAATTCAGTTTAAAACTCGTTTTAAATATTTGATAGTCGATTGGTTGAAATAGAAAATGTAATTTCATTGAATCGATATGATTAGGTGAAATGTTAAAAGGATATTCCTACTCCTGGTTAGATGCAATATAATTCAGAAATTCAATAAAAAATAATTGTATCGTATACAATATTTTAAAAAATAACCAAACATTTTCTTTCGATCACCATCTCCATTACACTCCCCTTTGTAACTCGCAAAAATTTGAATTACTTTTCTCTACGTGGGAACAAATTTTTTCAAAATCCCTTCCCTCGAGCGTATCGCACGAAAAATTTCCAAAGTTATCATCCGACCGACCAAGAATGCTCGCCATTCTCTCCAACAATCTCTCCCTCTCTCCAAAAAAAAAAGTTCGCCACCGCGTTAATATCCTCCTGTCCATTATAAATCGCTGACACGAGGGCCGAGTCGAAGGTAAAAAGAAAAAAAAAATTCTCGTATCTCTACGTTGTGCGTAGAGCACAACGCTCCGTGCGGCGCGGTAGCGCAGAATCGAATTCCTCGTACGTGGGTGGGAGGGTCGATGGAGGGTGGAAAATGGAGGAAAAGAGGGTTGAAAGCTGAGTCGACGTCTTTCAAGCGATATAAGCGTGGAGCGAACCGGGAGGAAAGGTGGTGGAGAACGAGGAAGAGGGAAAATGGAAAGGAAGGAAGGAAGGAAGGAAGGAAGGAAGGAGGTGGATACGAGATTTCGTGTGTCTGGCTGGCTGTCCGTCGGTCTGAACCCGGGGGCACATCAGCAGCCGCCAACGGAAGAAGAACTTGGCAGATAGACGCATGCCGAGAGAGATGGAGGGAGGGAATAAAAAAGATAGTACGGATAGAGTACGGATAGGATAGGTAACCTAATAGAAAGGGCTGGCAGGGGTGGTTGAGCCGACGTCATTGGCAGAAGGCTGTCGACTCGTCTGTGAGAGCGGTTTAAAGTCGAATTCAGAAAAGCGAAATCCTCCTCCGGGTTATCTGTCCTCGCGACGTGGATGCGCGTAATACCCGTGTGCACGTGCTCGAGATAAATACCGGCCTCGTCCCGCGTTACTCTTTACCTCGTTGCCGGGGTAAAAAGCCCCGTGATTTCCTCCTCTTCTCGAAGAAGATCGGTCGAGAATCGTAGATTCGACGTAGATCCGTGCACAACTCGTTATCATACGATTATACGATGAAACTTATTAATTTGTTTCTTTAATAATCCAATTCTTTTGTGCGATAGATATTCGTAATATAAAACGTTCAGCCCAATTTCTGATTATTTCGTATATTCGAAAGAATTTCCTCCCTAAATTAATTCGAGGAATATACCGATGCTATAGACAAATTTCTGGAAGAATATCTAATTCTAATTACAAATTTGAAACTCTATATATTTCCAAAAAAAGAATCCTCCTCCACGTACGTACAGACATGTGAAACGAAAAACACTTTGGGAAGGTACCGGAAGAGAAGGGTGGCTACGTTGAAGCATACGAGTTTCGCGTCACCCTTAGACTCCATCCTATTCCGCGATTCTACTCACTCATCCCACTTTGCTCAGCCCCTGGGAACCAGCGGGACTTCTATTCCTCCCTTCACATCCCGCAGTACCGACACTGACGTCCCGACATCCGCAGCCCTCCCACCCCCCCTCTCTCCCTCTCTCTTCCGTTTCTTCTCCGTTTCTCGTGTTTTCCTTCTCTAACTGCTCGTACAGACTCCGCTTCCTTTCCAGCTCGGCGTTTCCCTCTTTCCCTCGACCCTCGAGCTTCGTTCGTTCGTTCGTTCGTTCGTTCGTCGTTTTCAACCCTCCTCTGCGTCAACTCCTCCCGTCTGGTCTCGTTCGTACATCCAATATTGTAGATATGTCCCGAGCTTCGTCTCGAGAATCGTGAATACGCGGCTGCCGACGCGACGATTCGCACAGGTGCGCGCATGCAGACAGGTGAAAGCTGCCGCCACCTTTCCCCGGGAAATCGGGGAATATTCTTTGGTGGAGGGTGGAATTGCTCGTTGTCGGGCGGAAATTGTTTAAACAGTATGGAGTAGTTTTGCTCTTCTTTCCAGAGTTCCATGTTTTTTTATTGTTTTTTCTTTTTGGTTTTTTTAAGAGTGAATGTGGGGTGGAATAATGCGGCTCGAAAAATTTTGAGAAAATTTATAAATTAAGGAGACGAATGTGTAGGTCTAATATTGATTGTGAAGAGAAGGGAAAAAGTGGAAAAAATGAAATGTGCATCCTGGTTGATATTAAGCGAAGCCATAAAGAAATTATCAATCGGATTTTCGCAAATAGTCTGCCGAGTCTCGATGAATGATCTTGGAAAAAATAAAATTTAATATATTCACAAGCGATAGAATTTTGTTCAGATTATTCCTAATTCAAAAAATCTAATCTACGTTAAATACAATTCAATACCTAATCTAAACTCATATCTTTCAGAATGTTGAAAATTAATAAATCATCTGGCTAATTTCTACACTATTTCCAAATAAAAATAGATCAAGAATCGAAAGAACGTTCTTCGGTAAAAAGAAAGAAAGAAAAAAAGAAGGTAAACATCGAAAAAAACATTTTAATTTAATACCAATCCACAGAAGAAAAAAAATCCACAAATTCGCAATCCCTAAGAAACAACTCCCAAAAGGCAATCCAGTCTTCCTTCCGTAATTCGAACGAGAAACATGCCACGAGTTTAAACCGTAAATTCGATTGTCACGGCCGCGAGCTCGAATTCCACGAGGATTCATTTGCCCGGAGCGTATCATCCCCTGAGTCAACTTGCTCCGTTTGCTCTACATTCACCACCCCCTCCTTCTCCCTTTCTCTCTCTCTCTCTCTCTCTCTTTCCCTCTCCCTCTCCCTCATTTAAGGGTGCACTCGAAGTCAAGGTCGCTCGATGAGACGTGAATGAGGGACAAGGAGCGAGAGAGTAGGTGGCGCGAGAACGAGAGAGGGAATCGTACCGCGAGATAAAGAAAGGGAGGGTGGATGGAGGAGGGGGTGGGATGAAAGCGAGAGCGAAACGGGGAAGATGAGAGCCGAGGCGAGGTGGATCCACCCTTATAATTAATGTGTAAGGGTAGGTCGTGCCACGATTCTCCTCTCTTCCTTCCGAGGGAATTAAATTACATCAGCTGATTCGTGAGACAGAAAGAGAGAAGGGGGACAAAGGAGAGAGCCATTTCCTCACCTTACTCCTACCATCTTCGGCCCTTCCTCTTCCTTCTGGACCAGCCACCCTCCTCGGCAACCACTTGTTAAACGGCTCCATTGTCCTCGGGACTGTAGCCGAGCGAGGATGAGCGCTTGATCGAGGAAAAACTTTGTCCAATGTTGGAAACGTTTACGTTTCTTACGTCCGGTTATCGTATCTTCATTGGGATGAATGAATGTTTATGATTTTTTTGGATAATGGCAAGTTTGTTAATTCTTTTGTGATCGATTGTGTCCGTTGCAATTCGTTATTAATTATGCAATTGCAAAAATTTGTTCATCACCAAAAATGGATCAATAATTTTTATAGTTTCGGAATATGTTATGTTTCCATTATTTATTAGAGTATTATAAAATATGTTATTTAAGCGTGAAATATTAATTCCAGGGAATTATTCGATAAAATAGATGTGATAAAATTTATACATTATATACTGTTTACTATTACAAAGTATTATATAATCTTTGTATCTATTTGTTAAAAAAAAGTATGTATGAAATACCGAAGTGCCGTGTTTACAGAGTTTTACTCGATAAAACTTCCCGTTTCACGCGGAAACTTACATGCTCGCAGATAAAACTTCTTCGTTCTTCAAGGATAAACTAAAAGATAACAAAAAACAACAAAATACTTTTTTCCTGACATTTATGACTCTCGTTCTCCAACTTGAACAAATAACATTTCAATTAACCAATCATCCAAAATCTGAATCTAAGATACATTCTTTTTCGTGCACACTTTCCAAAAAAAAAGAAAAGAAAAAAAAACCAACTTCGTCTCCAACAAGATCCCCTCGAATAACTTTTTCAAGAACGATTCCTCGATAAACGAGTCTCGATTTCAGAGGGATTGCAAATCGACTCTAATCAAGGTCGAGCTTAGAGATCCTCCCTCAAGGATCCTTCCACTCGTGACACTCGTCTCGCGATGGATCGGATCGAGTGGTAGACGGGAAGGAAGGAGGAAAGAAAGAAAGAAAGAGGGAAAACGAGAATATACGGAATATTCGGCCGCCAGAGGGGAGAAACTGGGGGAGGAGGGGGTGGTGTGTGTGCACGTTGGTAACAATCTCGGATAAGGAATAAAGCTCGCGAGGAGGTCGTGGCGGAAGGAGGAGGGGGATGCGGCAGGGCGACGAGGGATGTACGGAAAATAGAAAGAATTCAGATCACGGGACGTGGCGCGGAGGAGGGGGGGAGGTTGGCTCGGTTGATGGCGGAGGGTGTAAGCGACGAGGTTGGCTCTCTAGGAGAAGAGAGCAACGCAAGGAGGGAGGGATGGAGGGAAAAAGAGTGCCTAGAGAACGAGAATGGAATCAATACGTGGAGGCACACACAAGTGTGTGCCTCCGGTCCCACATGCGTGTTTCGGTGTGGCCCGGGGAGGCCAAACACGCGAGTTTCCACGCGAGGGGGGTGGATAAAGGCGGCCGCCTCCTGTCTCCTCTCCCCTCTTCCCTCCCCCTACGGGTCCAACCCTCGAGGCCGCACACGCGTGTGCGCCCGTATTCGTACGCGGAATTCGATGGTATCGAATGTTATTGGAATTTCTTTTCTTGCTTGCCTCCGAGGAACAAGCAGTTTGCTCAAATATCGCGAGAAATTATTGTCGCCGGCCTTCTCCGAGAAGGGAACGAGTTGGGTAATTGTCGGGGATCATACTGCTCCCTCTTCGTAAATTTTATTCACGATTTTTACACTTTTTCTTATTTCTCGCTTGTTTCATTCGTTGAATGCGTGTTGAAGATGATGCGGATGATATTTTGATATTTTTGTGTATACAAATATGAGAACGAGAATGCTTAGCCAAGAAATATTGATTTATGTGGATAAAAGTTGAATATTTCTAAGCAATGAGGAAAAATTCGTAAATTCTCATTTACACGAAGGATGAAAAGTGCAAATTATATTTTTGAAAAAAAAAAGAATAGGGAAACATTCATCTTCCTCGATTTGCAATTGTTCAATGAAAAAAATATTTGTGTACATTTATATATATATATATATATAAGAATATGTTGCTCTCGGCTCGATCTGACTCGAAGCATTTCCAACAAAATTCCTCTTCGCGATTTCCTTCTTATCGCGTACAAATAATGAGTTTCTCTTTTTATAACACGTGCATCAAGCGTACAACCGTGTTCTACCATTTACCGCTTCCAGTCATTTCTGAAGCATTACCGAGATATCGAGTTTCGCTTCTTTCTGAATCTCCAACTTTCCATCGTTTCCATACGGATTTACGCCCGGAATTCG
Organism: Apis cerana; assembly: GCF_029169275.1. Taxonomy (NCBI): domain Eukaryota; kingdom Metazoa; phylum Arthropoda; class Insecta; order Hymenoptera; family Apidae; genus Apis; species Apis cerana. The sequence continues at coordinate 10,007,031 of NC_083858.1, read as the reverse complement.
CACAAGGATTTGCCTCGCCTTGGTTCAATCGCACACTTTTTAATGCCGCTTCCTGACGTATGTTCGCGACATATATATATATATATATATTTTTCGAAAAAAAATTCGAATCTCATCAGAATTTGACAAGTATATTTTTGCATAAATTGCTCTCTTAATTTTTTCTCCCTTTCTATCTTTTTATTTTCTAGCGCTCGAAATAAAGTTTCGATAATTAAAAGCATCCATCTTCCGTTGCTATGCGTGTGCAAATGTTTCGTTTAAAAAACGATTCGAGGGGAGGAAGAGGGGCGCGGAAAGCATCTTCTTGTCTCACCAATAAAAATGAAACTCCCATCACGTATGATCGATTCTTTCTGCCTTCACGGGGGCTGCAACATCATTTTCGTTTCCCTCGTGCGACGATCTACCCCCGTGCTTATCTGACGGGATACGCAGGAATATATACCATTCGTGTAAGCGGGCTCGAGGAGAAAGACAAGGATGGGCGGAGAAGAGGAATATTCTTGACTGTATCAATTCTCAACGGGAACGGTTAGCAGCCATCCATGAACTCTTTGACTCGTTGTTGATCTGCCTCGAGAATCATCTCGTTTGCCTCCTCTCGTCTTCTGCACTCGAAAAAAAATATTTCCATCCGGATTCGAGACGTTGTTTCGAGGAAAATAAAGGAATTATTTGGATGTCTCTTTACGAGTGATTATACTTTTATTTATATTTAATATTCGTGCTTAAATTAAATATAGGATGTTAATCATTTTATATCTTGAAAAATTTCGAAATAGAGATATTAATTTTTCAGCATTTAAAGTATCGATTTAATTTTTTCAAAAATTATTAAAGATAAAGAGAATGACACATATATAGAAACCAACAATCAAAAATTAACTTACGCAGTTCGAGAATCTCTTCGTTATTCGACATTAATCAATCAAATGCCTATCTCGGTGAAAGAGATATGAAAAAAAAATATAAATATTATTTCACTCACGCGTCTTTAAGAGGGACAAAAACACCGTCTGGCGCTGTATTGCCCTAACGCTACTTAACTCCATCATGCGCAGATTTCGCAGTGGCGGGGAGACGCGTGCGGAAACGAGGAGAAATCCCATTTAATTCCATTCCGGCCGCATTTCGTAAAGCTGCACGGTATTTACGAAAGTACGCGCGGTGCTTCGATAATTTCATTTCCCGGGTCTGGGTTGGCGCGTGGTCCATGGAAACCCTGCCGTATTTAAAACGGTACCGCAATCAAAACGCGAATTTCGACAATTATTGGATCTTAATCTTTCGATTCCTTTTGGGAAGAGTAAATGAGTCATTACAAATCGTCAGGGAAATGTAAGTATTTACAAGACGAAATTTCATATATTATTTATTCAATCGGGTAATTAATTTATTTTTAAAATTATTATCGATTTTGAAAAATTGAATAATATATACAATATACGCAAGTACAATTAAAAAGATTGTGTGATTATCAGAGCCGATAAAAATTTTTTTAACGAAACGAATATAGTGTAATTTAAGAAAAATATAAGATTCTTTCGATGCATCTTTCCGAGTAAAATCACAAAATATTCCTCGATCGTTCTATTACACAAAAATATCCCTAGAAATTGCATTCGAAATTTAAGAAAATTTTGATCAAAATAACATTCCATTTAAAGGAAAAACGAATTATCGTAGCATTAATTTTCCTTAAAATTTTGCTTATATTTCTCAAATTTTCTCTCGTCTAGAAATCCTTTTGTCTTTCACTGTACGCGCGACCGATGAATTTATTCAAAGACGATTCGTTTGCATCTGTTTAAACGAGGGCGGATACCGAGAAGAAAAGAACGCGTTATGCCATAATTCGCGTTAGACGAGCATTAGAAAGAGAGGAGTGGAAGAGGGGGTAGTTTTTCCCGTGGACATCTCTGGAAGAAAGGTACGGGGTTGTCATGGCGACCACGCTGAATTCCATAGACACACGCATCCCTCGGGCAAGGGTGAGTTGCACACGTTCTACGTCCCTGATTGGACGTTATTTTTTTCCCGATAAGGGTGCACATGCCTTTCACCGAGCCCTTTCGATCGTATCTACGCGTGTGAGCGCGTATACTCGGGGGTGTGGGTGGTCTCGAGATTTTAGGATGGATGGATTTCTTCGTGTCGTTTTCTATTGCTTCTTTTGTCGCGCTATGCGCAATACTCCTTAATCTTGGGGGTGAATAAGATTCTTATTACTCGTATTAAATAGTTGGAATATAATTTTCGAGGACTCGAGTAAGATGTTAGGATTTCATCTTTTTTATTGTTAGAAAATTGAATGGAAAATTTGCAAATTTTAATAGGTTTGTGTGATAAATTTTACACATTATCAATAGAATTTTAATGCTCTTTGAATATATATATTTGATAATGATACTGGATACTTTATAAATAGATAGATAAAATCTATTGCATAAACTTTTTTTGACTCAACGTTTATTATTAATTTGCAACTTGCTTTAAATAAATCAAAATTAAAATCATTGCCAGATAACAGATTCCATCTATAAATTCAAAACTGTTCATTGCACGCCCTTAAAAAAAAACCCTCTCGAACCGGAATCGATCAAGCGATCCACTCTTCGAGACTCCTCGAGGACCGCCAACCATTCTTTCAGCCTGATGTGACGGGAACGAGCGTTCGTTTCGACGGATAGAAGGCGCGGAATGATGTCGGTCCATTTCGCATCCTGTCGTTGGAGGAATTCCGCGGATGCCGAAGACGGGCTGCGAGCCACCGTGTTTATTTGGCCGGAAGTCCGTTCATAAATCTGGCTGTTTTCGAGTCTCCTCCGTGAAATATGATAATAGATGCGAGAAAGATGGAGAGCTGTCCGTTGGAGAAGTAAATCCTGGCGAAAGAGAGAGGAAGAGAGGGGGGAAGGCTACGATGGGTTAACCTTGGTGCGAGCACTTACCCCCGCCTCTTCTCTCCATTGTGCGGCCACCAAGGTTGAAAAGAACATCTTCAACCCTTTCCACGAGAGCATCCCTCGACCCTGTTGGATTCTCTCGAGCACAAGTTTCTCTGAGAAAGTTTGCGGATTACTCGTGCGAACGTGCAACGTATCAACTCGTGAGTGAGTGAACTCGCTAGTTGGATAAATATGTTCTGTGTGGCTTCTCGTCGCTTCGTTCTCGTTCCCGGGAATGTTTCGCGATGCCTCTTCTTTCTTCCACGTTTCTATCTTTCAACTTGAATCGTGGTTAATCGAAAGTTTATTATAAGTTTAAATAAAAAGGCTAGAATTATTTGCTTTGCAAATAATCGTGTTGTAAAGATATTTAACCCTTTCCAGAATAATTTTCATGTAACTGATATTATTGAAATTTCTATTAATTGATTGATCGTTGTAGAAAAAGGAATCAATTTTCCCTGTTTCATCTAAAACCAACTCTCTCTCTCCCATAAAAAGTGCTAACAATTACAATTACAAGTGTGATGAAAATCACCCTTAAACTCAAAATACCATGAATCTTCCCCACTCCAATATTCCGGACGGAACATTCAGCCTCTCCACCCCTTTTGTTCCGCTCAAATATACATTGCCGCTTCTTCTTATTATCCTTCTTCATCCCTCTCATTTGAAAGTGGTTGCTGCCGCGTTAAGTAGAGGCAGGGTCAGGTTAAGGTAGGTCGTGGCTCATAGCCATCCTCTCTCTCTCTCTCTCTCCTTTTCTCAGCCAAGGGAGCGAGAGCAAACTCCTTCCCTCTTCGTCTCTTCTCCCTCCTCCATCCCCCATTCCGCAATCTCTTTAAGACTTTAGGGGGCGACGCGGCGAAGGGTGTGAGACGGTAGATGAGGCAGAGTATTAATAAAAACTCGTATCGCATCTTATCATCCCCCTCTTAACCGCCACGTGGAAAACGGCTGCCACTTTCCCCCTTCATCTCTCCGTCACTCTTGCCCCGGTTCGAGAATATTGTTTAAACCTGGGACGGAATTACACCCCCGTTGATTCACGCGGCGTGGTTATTTATGCGTTTAAAATTCGTCCCGATTTTTATGGAATTCGCGTGTCCCTTACCTTGCCGGCGCCCAGGCCGGGCGTCGGCGTCGAACGTTTCGTAATATTGACGTTGACACGGGAGGGAGTGACGTTTTTGACTTGTGATCGATGGGGATGAAGTAGTTGTCGCTGTGACTGTTATTAGCGGGATAAATTGGACTTTGATATAAGGCTGTATGGAAAATTGAACGCGGAGAAATGGTTTGGAAGATATTGGGGAAATTTTCGTCGAGAATTTTAAAGATACGAATTTTTCCAGCTTGAACGTTATTATTTAAAATTCACCGTTTTAAAATTGTTACATTGAATTTTCTTAACGATGTAGGATAAGAAACTTTGGAATATATCGTTAGTCGTAAGCAACATACTCTTCCAGAAATAAATATAAATACATTGCAGAATTTATCTTAAAAATATCCAATTCAATTATTATCCCATTTTCCAATAAAACTATTCTCTCCAAAACACGAAAATCGGCAAGTTCGATCGACGAGGAGCAATAAATCGTAAAAGAAAACTCGCGTCAATTTCCATATCCATCGAAAAGGAACGTTTCCACATGTAATCGTGTAACAACGTTGACAATTAAACGTCGACTTCAACGGTCTCTCCGCTATTAGGAGAAAGTTTCAGCCGGAAGTGGTGGAGAGACTCGAACCACCGCCGTGGATGATGCCAAAAGGGGAGGATTGAACGAGCGTGGAAAACGTTAGAACGGGTGAACGAATAAAATATAGAGCGAGGGACGCGAGGGCGGAGAAAGGGGATGAACGCGTGGGGTTCAGTTGGCGGGGAGGGGGTGGAGAAAGTGGGTAATGGAATTTCGAGAGCGAGAGTCGAGGACAAAATGGCTGGCACGCTCGCCGCTTTTGGAACGGGAGAGGGTGGAAACTGTGCAGTCGGAGGGATTGTGTGGGTTAATTAATTCCGGGACATAAACCCATCGCCCTTCTCTCTCGCTCTCTCTCTCTTTCTCGTGCAACAACTGTCGTATAGCGCGTGGAGAAACGCGGCCCCGCTTCATAAACTATTATCAAGCGCAAGGTCGCCCTTAAATTGTGCCACTCTGCACAGTTTAAAGGGACCGAGTCGGAAGGAAGGATGTTTTAAATCTTGGCAGGGATCTAATAAAACTGTGAACGCCCATTCGGCAGAGAGAAGTTTTGGTTTCGAACGAAATTCTCGTCGAGCAAGTTTTTATCAAAGAGAAGAGTTCGAAGTATTTTTTTTTCTTTTCGAACGGAAGAAAACGGAAGAATACTCTCCTGTTTAAAAATATTACGCGTGTTCTTTTTTTTTTTATTTTTGTAACGGTAGTTGATTTAAGAATTAAGAATTTGTTTCAGTCACGGAATATAACAATAAGTAGTCTCGCTCGGATATTTTGCATATTCTCGTATGCACGTTTACCTGTTGTCTTGGAGCTTAAAATTTCCCATAATTCTTCGAGCATCCGCAATCTAATTATTATAATAGCGGATGTTTATATACCTGTAAGAAATTTAATTTAACAAAAGTGTGGAAAAATATTACGTAAATATGAAAAAAATATAAAGCAGAGTAATATCTGTGATCCATTGATTTAGATAAAATTCCTATTCTTTTTTCTTTTTGCATAAATAATAGAAACACGTTTATAGTATATCAAGAAATATATATATATATAATTCAAAAAACAAAGAAAGGAACGTCGATACGTTAGATTTTTCGTAAGGAATATCCTTACGAATAATAATCTATCGAATAAGCTTGAAATTTTCACAAGATGGTAGGTTTTACCTCCGATAACTTTCTCTGAGATGGATCCGCGATTTCCCATGTAAATGTATACGAACATTCATCAGGGGCCATTGTAATGGCGTCTCGCGCGCCACACGCGAGAATGTATTTCGACTTGGCTCGTTTATTGCTTATCATGGAATTCATGGAAGAAGAGTGTCGAGCGGTGTGGGGGGCGACACGCACGATCGCTACGCCACTGCCACCTTCCCCTCCCTCCCTCCTCGTTCCTGATTGAATACGTAATCTACGGTGCTTTCGCGGCAAAGTTGGCGATACTTGGGCGATAAATCGCCCCGTACGTGAAATACTTGAAACTGGTTGAAAATGGTAGTTGACAAGAATCATCCTCCATTTTCTATTTTCTTCTCCAGATATATCTTTGGAAAAAACTATTGGAATCTTGATCTTCTGATTCTGTGTTTAGATTATGATATCTTTGATTTTTTCTTTAAAAACGTAAAGATTTATCTATCAATTTATCTTAAGAGATTCTTTGTGATGAAATAATGTAATTCGCGATAATAAACGTGAATATAGTTTCGCAAAAAGGGAAGGAAAGTAACTGATCGAAAATTCGTTACGCCTCGTCTCTTTCCTTCGCGAAAAAATTGCTCCAAGTTTCATTGCACGTCGCGCTATATTTAAACAATTATCCTTTCGTCCATATACGCGCACGCTCGATCAATCAACACGACGAGAAATGCCATCGACGAGTATCGTGGTACTATTACGAATATTTAACCTTTAATTGGATTACAAGCAATTCCATCGAAACACGTGGTAGGTGATTCGATTACGATCTCGAACACCGTGGCCATAAATCGAATAACCATTTCACGAGTCGAACGAGTAATTATTTGGATCGTGTCTGTCGTGAAGGCGATCGGCCGTGTAACGTGTCCCTGAACTCGATAATTAAATGTCGGACCGTATCTTCTATCAATTTTTAACCCGACATCGATTACGATCGTTCGTCTACGTTCGCATCTGCGTATCGTTCCTCGGCCCACCTGCCTTCTCCGACTCCTTCTCTGCCCGATGACGATCGAGATCCCGTTTCTTGTGCCATTCGATTCGAATGATTCTCCCCGTTTTCTTGGTTTAAAGTTTTTAAAGTCTTTCTTTTCCTTTTTTTTTTTTTTATTTCTTGCGTGCAGAAAATCGTGTAAGAATAAATTGTCGAATTGTTCTAAGCGATCGTTTAGAGCAATCTCGAGGTATTTCTCGAGAAAATTTGCAAGTTTTTACAGTTCATAAATATTTCTAAAAAAAAATTAGAAAGTAACAAATATTGGAAAATTTACAAAGATTTTTGTTCTTCTCTATTTTGGGTTACTTCGATATTCAAATAATTTTTACGAATATCATAATCCTTTTTTATTACCCTTCTTACATTAAACCCAAACGATATTTTCTAACTAAAGGAAGATCAAAAATTAATTTCAAAATTCTAATTCCCCCTACATCTCTCCGTAAAAATGTATCTACAAACTTATCCGAGTTATTAATCGAAAAAAATTTCCTTTCTGACTGTACACACTTTTGCTCGCAGATCTTCTCCCAGAACAAGTTTGCACCTTATGCTTGCACGATGAAAAGAAAAAGAAGAAGAACATAATAACATTTCCATGCATAACTCGAAAATAGAGGACAAAGGTGTGCTCGTATAATCGTTGAAAACGAAAGTCGTGATCCTCGAGGATCGAAATGTTGCTCGTCGCGTGAAATAACGTCGTTCGAGGACCGTTATAGCGGGGGCCCTTCGATAATGGGCGAAATTTGCATAGGGGACGTTCGTTCATTATTCAAATCGAATTATGTCGGCCGATTGACACGTTCTCAGGTGGTGGCTTTTCAAATTGCCGACACCGGGGGTCCTCCACGCGCGCGAGACGTCGTGAGAGTGCCGGCGAATTTGCATACGGAATTGAACTCTTCCATTCGCCGACCCTTCCTCGCTCGAAAAATTCGGTGGAGGGAGAGGGGGGAGGAAAGGGCACGGAGTTGTTTCTTTCAGGCGCACTGACTGTGCCGAGGACTGGTTGGAAAATTATAGGTAGGTTATTACGGTCTCTCTGTGTCGTCTTTTTGACGTGCTTCGTTTTTTTTTCGAGGATGATGGGTGTGGATTTTCGAGAATCGGAGGAAACGGGGATCGGTGGTGGTTATTTTTTTTTTAAGCGTGTTTATCTAGTTTTAATCGCCTGAAATTTGTCCATTAAACGCGATACGAGCAATTGTAAAATGTTATGTATAATAAAATTGGATTTCCAGTGAATTTATCCAAAAAAGAAAAATGTTTGATAGTAAGTACTGTATCGATTATAAAATTAATTTAAATTTCATCGTGGATTGTTGATAATTTTAATTCGATCATTTGGATCAATTGAAGGCAGAAAATATTCTATTTGAAAATTGTATCATTTTCTCGAATCCTTTCTTTCGATCTTTTTCTTAACAATAAGATAAATCTTCATCAAGTAGAGAAGCAAGAAGAAAAGTTATCTTCCGATCCTTATATTCATTAACCCTTAATCCCATAATTTCTTTCTTTCCACTCAATTCTCAATTCCCGTTTCGACGATAATAAATTCTCACAAATATATATATATACACTCGTAATATCTAACGTATCAACGACATTTTAATCATTGATTGTTACGCAACTCTGTTATGAAAACTTAAATACGGATGCCTCGTCAGTCTGGTAAAACGTAAACCTCTCCTAAACAAAGAAAGAAGAAGAAGAAGAAGAAGGAAAAAAGAAATTAACGCGATGAATCTGCAAGATTCGTACGATTGAAGATCTTTCATCTATTGTCCCGATTCCGAGAAGTGTCTACGAGATGTTAATTAATGTAAAGGAATAACACGATATACACACGCATACACAGTTTCTCCTATCTCGATTTCGAGATCTTGATATCATTGTTCGCCAAGAATTGCATATTCAATAGGTTGGAGAAACAATTATAACCGTTATCTGTCTTAAGCCTATTCACAGCTATCTCAATTCCACCACGAGCTGGTATGCAAAAAGTTCGAGATACGCTCTTTCGTTTGATTAAATCCTCGTGCCTTAAATGTCAGTACTATTAGCCGTGTGCTGCTACACCCGATTCTCTCCATTTTAATCGAGATTTTAGATACGCCTATCCAACTACGATCGCCGCGTTTTATACGAATATAATGGTACGCAATTAGAAAATTTTTACATGAGAAATTATTGAGCGGAGATAATTGTTTGAGAAGGTTTGCTGGATATATTATGAACACTTTTCTTTTTTTTTTTTAATAAAGCGAGGTATGTACTATTCGAATACTTCTTTTTTTTTTTTAGATTTCGTTTCGATATTTATCGTTTCGCGATGGATATCCAATTTCTTTTACGTTTTCGCGGGAAAAAAGAACGAAGATTCGATGGAAAAGATTACATAGATCCGACTCTTGTTGCATCAATTTCGTGACGAGAGGAAAGATAAAGCGAAAATAAGGCAAAGATGCAGGGAACAATACGGACACTTTAATCACACGTGATGATTACAAGAATCTGTTTTCGATTGTTTCGTTGGATCGTTACAACAAATCTATCGTGCGATTAAAACGAATACGAATGTTAAGACATGTGCGTAATTAGAGTTGTTGGAATTAAATTTTCAAAGAATAAAAACAATTTATATATATTTTTATCGAGAAAACAATCTTAATAAATAATTTATTCGAGATTTAAAATCTCAATTATAAAGATCAGAATTATGCCAATTATATAAATAAATAAAATAGAATAGTAGCGAAAGAAAGAAATAAAAATTATATTCATATGGTGTTCAATTACAATTAATTATTGATAAATAATTTAATACCTCTCCTCTTTTCGTAAATATTTCATTTTAAATTATTACGTTCCAACGAAATTAATTTCGCTAGAGCGGGAACAGTTTTTGTTCCCGATCATTGTACCATTATAAAGCGAATCCAAGAACCAGTACTATTTATTTCCACCCGCGCATTATATTCGGCCAGGAAGTAGAGGCCAGGCAGATACGTTGACACGTGCATACATTAGGAGGCAAACATCTGTCGGTGGGCAAAGCGTGATAGACGTTTTCTAACAGGGTCGCACAATGGTCGAATGGCACCTTGAGAGCTTGGAGGCCGGTACACCCGGAAATATTCCAAGGTTGCGAATGAAAGACTTTGGAAAACCAATTTATATTGCTCGTCGTCGTCGATGAAATGAAAGTGAGGCAAAGTTTCGAAGTAGAAGTTCAAAGTTTAGAAGAAAAATTGATACCTGAATATTATTTAACATTCAACGGAATGGCGGAAGAATGTTAAATTAATTTTCTCGTATGAAAAAAACAATCGATGCACGATGCCTTCGTCAAGTTTAGATTAAATTTTATATTTACCCCGACTTTTGAGGTAATAATTTTACGCTCTAATCGTGGGAATAATTAACGGAAGCGTTACGTCAGAAGAGATTCTTAATCATAACTACTTTCAGTGGCATTTATTCACCCTGTTTCTTACTAGTCCAAGATACGACGAGTTAAATGATTTACATATAATAACGCCCACCTTAAAAAGTACTTTATTATTATGCACGTGGATACTCGCGCACGCACGTTTCAGGTATTTAAAAGAGAAAAATCCCGACTTGGATTAGAATAAATTAAACCGGGAGCGATAAATAATACCATTACACATGTTATTACCTTTCTTTCTAGAATATTCAATTATTCATTAAGTTTTCCTTTTAAAATAGTAAAAAAAAAAAAATGGAAACGTTTTAAAAACTTTTTCAAAAGATTTTAATTGACAAAAGCGTATCTTTCACTGTCGCGAAATTACTCCCTATTTTTCTTGGCAAATTCGACAATTCCTTCCCTGAACTATTCTCCTGAAAGAAACATTTCCGTTTTGTCGAAAATTATCCCTCGATACGGAAACTACAACCGAATCCGTATGGTGTTCGTCGGAAATGGTATTTCATTCCGGTGGAGCAGATCCTCCAAGTTGCGAATCATTTGGGGCTAAATTTATTCCTGTGGGAAGGCCAAAATCCTTAAATTTACTGCTTCGATCTTACTTCGGTCCTTGCAGAATCCCCACGGTAAACGAGATTCGATGAGACCATGTACCAATGAGATCGATAGTCTCTCCCTACGGATAGTACCGGCTTCCGCGCCTGTAAGCATGCAACTGGAACTACTCTTCCGTAGTAGGAGAGATCTGTTGCCTGAAAGGATACTGCCATCTTGTTCAGCTGCGACGAGGCGTTACGTAAAAATTCGAAAGAAACGAAATTATTTTCTTTTCCTTCCAAAAGAATGGAACGAACAGGGTGTGCTTTGTTTTTTAGAGAATTTATATCGTTTTTATCGATATCTACTAGAAACTAGAAACAGTTTCGAATAACGAAAGAAACGAGAGCATGAAATTAATCAAAAATTAATCAATCCATTGTTAATTCGATTCCAATTAACATATCCTAAAATCCTCACCATTTCTAACGCACTTCGTCACAACATTCTTACATTCTTCGATCCTGAAAGACTATTAAATCACACCATCACGTTCTTCGAAGAATATTGATCAAAAACTCTTCGATTAATCAATTATTTTGATAAATCCACACGTCGGATCACCACGTAAACTGCGAGTTGTTGCATAGACACGGTCTAGACTCAACAAACTCGGTTAACCCCGAGTTACGATTCAACCCCCTCCGACTTTACGCGCGCATGATAGAAGTACGCCGAAGAAGGCGGATGAATGCTCGACGGGGGATGTTAAATCGTGCGGTAAATTCGCTTGCATTTCACTCTCTGCCGAGGCAGTCCCGAGTAATACGTCGTCCTCGTCGTCGTCGTCGTCGTCATGGAGGGCGTAAGAGGGACCCGGAGCTATTGGAACGGGGTCGAGTCGAAGGTCTCGAGATGGGGAGGGAAGGAGGGGGTGTGGGCGATAGAGGAGGAGGTTCGAAGTCTGATCAGTTTATAAGCGCACATTGAGTTATTGGTAGCTCATCTGCCTCTGTCGATATCCGACTGGATGGCTGTTCGTCGTGCTCTCGTTGCTTCTTCCCTTCCACGATTCGAAAGGAAACTCCTTATGCGTTGTCTCCGATCTCGTGTTGAAATCTCGATCCTTTTTATTTTTACGTGTGTGTATCGTTTAATCGATTAGGCGATGTATAAAGTTAAAGAATAATTTGTTTCTTTCATATTTTTTTCAATATTGTTTCCTATTATGTTGGTTCATAAAATTTTTGATAAATGATAGAAAGGGATTTGTTTGAAAAGAAGTTGAATGATCAATTTTAATCATAAAGAAAAAGATTCTCAGGAATAAGAATTAATGAATCGAAAGTGTAAAGCGATGCTATATTTTTTGCTGTATTTGAAATCGTTCTTTTAAAATGGTATTTTGAATCTCTTTACTTATTGAATTGTAAAAAAAGTTAACATTTTAATTATTTATTATTTAATATTATTCCGGTCGTTAAAATTTAAATAACTCGCTTCTTTAATAACCTCTTATCTCTATTATATACTTAAATCACGAATCAAGATTAATTATACGTTAAATAATCCCGTAAAATCGTTTTCTAAACAAATTATTCGACAGTTTCCATTGCCCACACTCAGGTGCAATGCTCTCCAAATAACCGCTGCTAATTAAATCTCTCTAATACCAAAAGAGAGAGAGAGAGAGAGAGAAAGAAAAACAAATCACGCTCGCACCAGATAAGAGATTCAGACCGATATTATAATTCTAAATTTAAGACGAAAACTTTCAAACCCATTTCTAGGAAAACAGGAACGAACCTCGCCACATCTTTGAGATATAAATAAATAAAAAAAGAAGAAAAAACGAAAGGAAACGAAAAACAAAAAAAACTAGACGACACGTTTAATCCTTATGCAAATGTACGCGGCTTTCTCTTCGAATCGGTCGCAGGAAATACAAGATTAAGACTTTCGCGTTTACCTTTCGGAATATCGAATCAAAAAAAAAAAGTATAGTGTATATACATGCACATATATATATAGTTACGCTATCCAGGCGTAATTTAGAATTTTTGACAAAATACGAGTCCGCTCGAGCCGATAAGGGGGAGGGAAAAAGCGTATCGAGGGAGTATCGTATATCGTGGAGCTGTTTATTTCGAGAAAGAGACAGAAAGGAAGGAGCAAGGAGCGGCGAGAGTAGTGAAGCAGATTACACGGGGGGGGAACGGCGATATTAAGAAATTTTTTCGAAGGTGAGATTGCTTGAGAAGAAGAAATAGGAGAGCCGATACATTAGCGCCGCCGATTACGAGTATCGATACTCGAGAGGGGAGGGAGGGAGGGAGGAGTGACTCTTCCGTTCACGAGGACCATTTTTCTTATTGTTTTCCCCAGACTGACGGGGAAAAAAGTGGGAGAGGGTCTCTACTTCCCCCCTCCACTCTTCCCTCCTCTACTTTATTCCTGTTTCTATTCTCGTACCATACCTAGACGTATATAAATTTTAAGCCGATGGATTTATTGAATTGCAAATTTTTTTTTCCCCTGATTGAATTCGCGTATAATAGGCACGAGTAATATATTTTAATATTTTCCATTCATCGAAATCCCGCGGTATTTATTCCATTAGTCTTTTCTTTTTTCCTTTTTCCCTTTTTTTTCTCCTCTCTTTTTTTCCCCCCCTTCCTTTTCGCTTTTTGTTTTCTTTTCTGTCATCGAGTAAATACGCCAGACGACGCGTACGATAATACGTACTACAATACCACTCATCTATGCAAATCTTCAATTACTTAATGCATCGAGGATTCTCACGAATTTTACTACGTGACTTAACCCAGACAGCCTTCTCAATGTATATTTATTACGCGTTCGTACGTTAAATATCGACTGGAATTTCATATATATTTTATACATAGTTTGTTAAGACACGTTTAATTTTTAAATCTTTTCGGTTCGCAAAATTATATTGAATGAAAAAACAATTTTTAATTAGATTCTAAATTGAACTGTATCGAGTAATAAATATTAAAATAAAAACTGTATAAATGATCAAGAAATAATTCTTTTTTCAGAAAGACATACAATCAATTCTCAATTATAACTCCTTAAAAATCCCATCATATCGCTCTCCAAAGAGTCGAAGCTCCATCTTCTTAAAACCAAACCTTCGAAAACCAAAAAAAACATCGTCCTTCCTTTCCAACTCGTTCAATTTCGTTCTTCGAACCTCGCTTTCCCTACAATATCACGAATTACAACCTGGCATCGTCTCATCCGAATCGCGACAAACGTTCGTACATCCATTCGAGGATCGAACGTTCCTTTATTAACGGACCGATCTCAATTCCACTTAGTCGTATAAATTCAACGAGAAACGAATCCCCGTGTTTACGACACGTTGCTTCCTCCCCTTCTCCCCTCCCCTCTCCCTACATTCGGCAACAAAAACACGAGAAAAGATGGAATGATAGGTTCGAAGGAGGCGGTGAATCCCGCGGATATAACTTCCTATTACCGAGCCGGGGATCCGGGGGTTGGTTGGGGAGGGGGGTGGTGTCCCGTGTGCCAAAGAAGAGGCGTGCATTAGGAGATTGTGTTCGACAGTTGTTTACGACTAGCTCCTAACCACCTTCTTCCTCTAGCCTTTTGTGTCTCGAAGCGTACGCTTCGATCTACGCGCGAGGGCTTCTTTTATCTCCTCCCCCTCCGCCTCCTCCCCGCGAGGCCCTTCTTCCACGAGGCCCTCTTCCAACAGCCAAGACACGGCAAACGCCCGTATTTACATCCGTTGCGCTCCCATAACTCTGCCCGACAAACTAGCGAACCCCTTCGTCCTCTTCTTCTCGCGCTTTCCATTCTTCTTCCCCCTCCCCCTTCGTGAAATCTAGAGATAACGCTCTTAAAAATCCGCTCCTTCTCCTATTTCCGTTCCGGCTTTTTTCTTTCGCGTGTCTTTCGTATTTTATATTCGTCATTTTGCGTTCGTCAAGGTGAGGAGAGAGGTTAGGGGTTGTTAAGGATCGAGGGATTTAATTGAATGTATTTGAATATATTTTATGATTCGGGATGAATAGTGTGAATAGTGTCATCATCGATAAAGTTGAAGAGATAAATGTGACAAGAACGTAAGAAGAGGGGATAGATTGGGGTGAATTTGGAATTTGTAGATGTTGGAAAACTTGAAATATAAGAATTAAATAGCACAATTTTGTATAATTGTACATATAAACATCTTGGTGAATATTCAAAACGAAGATTCGAACATTGAAATTTTCTTCGTCACTCGAATTACCAATAGTCCAATTTTCAAGTTTATAACGGGAAATTCATAAATCGTCATTAAAGTAAAATATCGCATATACATTCAATATATATGATAATGTAATAACATGTTCAATCTGCATCTAATAATTGACAAGGGGGAAAAAGGGGGATGATTACGATATCGAAAACATTTATTATAAATAAAATATAACCAATTAAGTGGCGCGGATTAGAAATACATTAGACGTTGCGACAACGGCCATTTTCTTCCTTTTTCTGCCTCTCCTCGTGTCCTCGTATTTGAGTCAACCGAGGTAGTAGATAACCAAGTAGTAGGCCTTATCGATATTTTCTAAATAAGCACCTCGATTCTCAGGGTAGCCTCGCTGATAATCGACCAACTGGTCCGGTACGATTCTTTTTCTTCTCCTTCTTCTCGTTCTCTTAAAAATCTTTTTCTATCATCGAATCACCGTTTATCTCTCTATAACGGAATTAAATAAAACTCGTTCACCGCCAATATCAATCCGTTTTATTCGAACCTGTCTTGTCCAACAGATTTAACAAATGATAACTGATATCAAAGACCAATATAAAAGATTAATTTCTTCCTGCAATTAATTTATTTTCGATTTATTTCGATTTTAAAAGCTAGCGAGATTATCGTTATTCCATTCGAATTATCGCATCGATTATGATATTTTTCTTTCTTTTTTTTTTTTCACGAGAATCAAAATGAACGCATTAGAAGATTCAACGCGTCACATTTGATACACATTTTTCTTTCGATAATCTTTGCTCTTGATTTAAGAGCAACTTTATCTTCCCGTTAAATGTCCTTTATTCTCCGATAACATAATTTACGTTGATGGTTAATACTTTTAAATTGGTATTTGGTTTCTAGCAAGTATGAGATTTAGCTTGAATAAATTTGAGCAAAATAATAATGCGTTAACATTATTTTAGGAAAGATCTTATTAGTAATTAATTTTTTTCTAATAATAATTGATAGTTTTCAAGATCCGTGTGATTAGATCTCTAGAACGGAATCGGTATTATATTTTTAGAAAGGAAGAGAAGAAATATTCAAAATATCGTAAAGCACATTTGTAAATACCAGCGAAAAATTTGACAAATTATCCTCTATTCGTTCTCCAATTTATCAGCTTATAAATCATCGAGAAGTTTAACTTATATTTCAACGAAGAAGAATCATTATTGTACGTTACATTGGCAAAGATGAGTGGAAAGATACGTAGAAAATATAACAGACATACACACTCGATTACTCGTACTATCAATAAAAGATCGATAAAAATATTGAATCACTTAAAAGAAGACGAAGTAAATAGAAGTGACGATCTTGAAATCCCGGTTTTAATATAACTTAAACCGATAAATATGACTCGATATGAAGCTGCTTCGAAGAGCAAGATCCAGAAGTCGCACGAAATAATCGACGGGATTTTGCATAATTTTTGTCCAACCAGCGTTATCTGACGGAATAAGGATGCAGTTTAGAATCGTAATTCCATATTCTTAATATGGAAACTTGTTAATCCTAAAATTCACTTCCACGGAATTTAAAATTTCAGGATATATAAATATACGTTGCTTCACAGATAAAACGAAACACGGAACTTAGTTGATAACTCGTCCTTTATGAGGTATTATGATAGGTTTCTGGCTGAGTGGCGATCTGCAACTGGTTTCCCAATGTAATCGTGTAATAATTAATTTTTTAAAAAATTAAAGGCTTAATTTAGCTTTCTATCAACTATTCATTCGGTAAAATTTAAAAATTCAGAATCACTGACACGTTCACCAACCAGTAATTTGCCTTCAGATCGTTATTAATTTTTTCTTATAAGTCGAATTAAAGTAGTAGAAAGGAAAAATTTTAAAGCGGCTTCTAACCGTTTAGGTATTTCTTAATCTTAATTTCGAGTTTCCAAATTTCTTTCGAAATTTTTCCCACGATTTTTCACTTGTAAATCTCAAAAGTGATAACTCTGTAAACCGAATCATTATAAAACTCTCGAATAATTATAAAAATTATAGAAGAAATACATCTAAATTCTCACATTCTTGAAAAATAAATAAAAAATATTTCAACGCTTCTATTAAAAGGGGAAGATTCATCGTCTTAAAACGAAACAAACGAGTTAATTTGTCGCTTAACATAATGATTCCTGCAACACGCTCTGAATAAGAGCTCTGATTCCCCCTCCTCGAATAAAATTAAATCGATTACTTCGCAGAAACTGAATTGCCCTCGAGATGGTACGCTTATGACAACGGAATAATAATAGTCATGATGCCATGCGACGAGCAAGAAATGATCATCGAATTAGTATCCGTCCGAGTTATCTTAAATGTATGCGCGTAATTAGAAAGAAATATTTAATTCCATGTAATTTAACCTTCGATTGTATGCCTCTTTCATGGACGATCTTAAATAATCTTAATTGCCATCACTTATCGAACGATATACCTCACGATCGATATAAGAAATTCTCGATATCGAAAGTACGTATTTATGTGCGTATGTGTGTGTGTGTGTGCACAAGCAGGTGTCTTCGTATCAACTTATGGAGAAGATGAATCGAGCGAAAATATATAAAAATGTAATTAAAAGGATAGTAAATTAATATGTCAATATATTACTCGAGACGATGGTTATTTTATTTGTATTTATCGATATTTTTATGCAGAAAAATGCTTTATAATGAATATTAATGGATATTTTTTTCGTAACTTCAATTTCTTTCGAATTCGAATAATAAAAATTGTCGAGTGTGATTTATATTCATTATTTTAATTGAATATCATTAATAATAACGTAATATGATATCAATAATATTTCGTTTCTAAATTTGATTAAATTGAACGATTTGATGAATCTTTTCAAGAATGAAAATTCTTGTATTTTATTTTAATTATAGATAGATTAAAATTTCAAAAATTACCTATCTTAACAAGAAGAAAACTAATCGAGAAAATTCTATATTTCTCCAAAAATTTATAAACACAGTTAAAAGTTAAAAATTCTGCCAACTTACTTTTGTTCGTCGGTGTACGAAATGTATTTCTTGAAAATATTCGAACGACAAGTGTTTCGTGGAACGTATCCACGTAATGAAACGTAACACGACGATTACTGGATGTTTGCGATAGATCGTTGAAGCGGTTGGACAGCCATTAACTTCTAAATTTTAGGTGTGGCTATCGTGGATCGGTTGTTAGCGATACACGTAACGAGAGATAGTCGGCGAAGATACGATGTATTGAGTAAATAACGGGTCGAGAGTGAGGCAAATGAAAGTGGTTTGCTGGTATATTGCAAAATGAAACGCTTCCGAAATGGCGTCTCGCGCCATCATCCTTGCTACCGTGTTATTAGCCACCAATTAATAAGCAACAATGTTCACGTACACAGCTTTTATCACGATGCGATGCTACGTTTACTTTGCCTATAATTAACTCGTTTCAACAATCGTGTTTCTCCAAGCATCGAGAAAGATGATCTCGGTTCAAAGATCGCGTAAATTTTTTTTAAATTTCTTCATTTTCATCTTGCTTACTGGTGATTTATTTTCCCGTGATTACTTCGAAAGTGATACCAGTAGTTAATATAAAGGATCGTATAAATTCTTTCGATTTCTCTAAATTATTTCGATCTTCCAATTTTATTTTCCACGTATTATGAGGGTATTTTAAAAAGTAATTAAGGATAATAAAAATTTCTCTATTTTTTATCATTTATTCTTTTTCAATTGTCACTCCATTCTCACAGATTTGAATAGATCGTATATTATTTAATAAAATGCAAGTAGAAACATTGTTTCTCTAGCAATGAACTTGAAAATATTTCATTATTGCAATAAATAATAATAATCCTTTGGAAAGATTTAGATCCTACATCATTCCATAATTGATTAGTTCTATTAACTTGCAACAAGGGAAAAAATCGAAAACTTAGATATTAAATATTACAATCCACATATTAAAAATATTTTTTAAACAAAATGAAGAAACAAAGTGGCATGGAAAAAAGATTCGTGTGGTATCGATCATCATCGATCATTATATGGTGTGATCAACGTGGTTTTGAGTCGAAAAGATATTTCGTGTATTCGAAATCGCGGTGTCTTGCATCTGCCTCTGCATCGATGTTGTAATTTTAATCGAATGATTGCATAGCACGCGTTCGAATAAGAGGTTGTCCGATTATCCATCGAATGAAATTGCATTGTGTTCCTTCGAAAAGTAGTAGCGCATAACCAGCGGTTAACCGGTTTTCGTGAATTAGCGATGATGTTTCGATTATTGGGTCGATCCGATGATTTTGTTCGATCGATTCGATTGATTCTTAATTTCTCGGAATTTTTGAATTCGCTCAATTTTTGAAACTTCGCCATTAATACAACATGATTGGTAACGAAAAAGAAGCGATGCGGAGAAAATTGAATGGAATGAAATTGAAATACGTAATTTTAATGGGGTTATGGAAAGTTGTTTAATTTATTCATTCATTTAACCCAACATGGAAGATTGACGTGTGATCTGATTGTTTAAATTGTAAACGAGCCTCAGTTTGTTAAGTATGAAGAATTTTTTTAATTTTAACGTGTGATTGTGATCGGTACTAAAGAATATTGATAGCGTTATGCAAAGTTTCGAAATGCGAAGGACGATAAAAGAGGGAAAGTAGGTCCCCCCGTTGCATGTAATAAGCTTATTTTAAACAGAAATATCTCTTTATTTTGACATGTGATTAATTCAACCGTGTTTAAGATCAAGCTTAAATGTATAATTTTGTCCAACTTGCAAATAAGTTTCTCCATCTAACTCGATAATATTTGAAATAATTTGCATATAATTCTTTAAGAAAAAAAGTTTCTTCTTGCAAACAATTTTTTTTCTATTTTAAAATTTTGAACGAATATTTAAAATTTGTATCAGAAAAATTTGTATTGTGAATTTTTATAAAATATTCCAATTATTATCAATGATTTAACAGAATATAAATATTGAATGATATATCTGTGATAAAAAAAGGACAGAAAATGTGCAAACATTGGTGGAAGGCATTCTTTTTATAATTTTCTAATTTGTATAATAATAAGTTATGTAATAACAACTTGTTTCCACCATATCGCACGTTATATCTTTAGTGCACTATAATTTGCTAAACGATGCATGACAAGAAGTAAAGGACAACAAATTGATGTGCAGAGATAAATATAGAACGATAGCAAGAATTCGTTATCATTAATTGCAACCTTATTACTAGTTAATTAGCCCGAATGTTATACAGAAAATTAAATTTTTCTATCCATTCTCAGCCAAGAGGATTGTACATATATTTTCAAAATTTTTCCAACCAATATTATAATATTTCTATCTTTATGAACTTTATAATTTAATTACTAATAATTTATATGATAATATAAATTATTATTTTTTTTCAGGTTATATTTTAAAGGAATTATCTTAAAATTATTATTCCAAGAATGATTTGAATATCTTAAAATAGTTACTTCCATATTGCTATGTAAAATAGTGAATGAAGTATCTTTATGTTAATTAGATTGTTAAGAAATTTTTAAAATTGAGAAAATGTTTTACATCATTTTGCACGTAAGAAAAAAATAATACCAACAATATAATTAATCTTAATCCCCATTATTATCTATTCAAGAAAGTCACATTTCTATCCATCCATCACATCATTTGCTTGCCTTGATGTTGCTGTAAATTATTATAAACGCTATTGCTACATCATAAAAGCAGCAAAGTTTATTACAAAATTACAATCTTCAATAAAATCAACATAATACCTCGAAATAAAAATCTCTAGCAAATATTCACGACCGAAGAAACATCTTCGATTGCTTTCTCACAATCAGTAGTGTCGAAGCATGTAATTTCAGACATTTTTGGATAAACTTCGTTTTCTCGGATGTAAATTTCAAATTGCTGTGATTCCAAAGATCCTATCCTATCCTATAATTTTAATGCAGGATTGCATCGCGAAGATTAAAATTCAATTCCTTAGATTTACAATAAATTGATTTCGCAAAACAAAACATATTGTTAATTTATAAATTTAAATAACACTAAGCAATATATATATATATAATATTATATTATCGTAAAGATATTCTACGCGTACAAACATTATAAATAATAGAATATCCAAATTTGATCATTTTCTATTATCGAATATTTATCTTGGAATGATATTTAAAAACGATTGATAAATTTTCTAAGTACGTATTTAATTTAATCTAATTAATTTTATTCTCAAATTTTCCACTCAATTAATTAAAATAATCGAAATTCTGCATCTAATTTCACATATACGTAACATTCAACCCAAAATCGTTATCCCATACCATGTTTCTTTCGAGCGAGCACAAAAGAAGAAACGCATCTCGTCGAGTCCTCTTTCCATACTTACTTGGAACACGTTGGTAAGTAGGCTCGTAGCTAAAATAGAGGTTGGCAACAAATTGAATGGCGCGCGGGCACGCAACGAATGGAGATGTTCGCGTACACGTGGGCGTGTATAAACGTTCAGCCAACGTTGAAATCGGCAACGTACAAATCGAAGAGATACGCGATGTTTAGAAATAGCGAGCAAACGGCGATGTACCATTCTCGCGGATGGAGTCCCTTCTCATCGAGGGAAAAAAGGAACAATCCGTGTGTAGCTCGGTGTAATGTATTCGAATCGGAACGTTTTTCGAAAAGTCGCTTTTGAAATTCAGCACGGCGAACGTTTGCGAACGTTTAGAACGTCGTTTCGTAATATTTACGTTGGCAACGTGTGTAGAAGACGTGGGCAATCCTCGAGAAGGATCGTAATTTAAGCAGGAGAAACATTGTTCTAGCTAGATGGGTGGATGAGAAAGAAAGAAAGAAAGAAAGAAAGAAAGAAAGGAAGGAAGGGAAAAAAAAAGAATTCTTCATATTTTATGCATTCAATGCACCGCCAACGCGAAACATATTTGTCGTGCTGGCGACAAGTGTTTTCTTTTCGCGTTCTCCCGTTCCAGCTACCTTCCGTTATTTTTGCGTAATCTTCGAGGTGCATAGATGTCGGTAGCGGTGTCGAACATGGCGATGCTCGATCGAGGTAAGCACGTTCGAGTGTATTGTTTCGTCATTTCTGTGTGCACAGGCTTTTATTCGAATTAATTATTTCAAATATTTGTGTTAATGATTGCAAGAAACAGTGATGATGTCAGATATGTGGGCATTTAATTTTAATGATTAGATATAGTTGAAGGAATTGCAAGAGAAGAGTGATTTTAAATAAATGTGCATCGTCATACGTACAGAAATGACTATCTTTTTTTTTACCTATTACATAAACTATGATATTTGATGATAATTTATAATTATATTATTATATTTGAAAATTATTAGGAGAAGAGCATTATTTTCTTCTACAGCTATGAATAAATTAACTTGGAATTAAATTCTTCGTACTTACAACGTTCTTAAAAGTTGTAGCTATCATTTAACTCTACACGTATCGCGTAAGAAAAAAAAAACTAATATGCATTTCGTACAATACAACGTAATCGTCAGAACACGCGATGGAATTTGCTTACGCACATTCGACTCTACTTTATCATTTACATCCCCGATCCTCTCCCCCTTTTTTCAAAATCCATCCTCCTTCCATCTCGAGCAAACTGGTTTTCGCATCGATTAAAAGATCAACTCTCTCTCTCTCTCTCTCTCGTGCCCTCTCTTCCCACATCTCCGATATTTAACTTGTCCTTTTAAATCCCCTCAAAAAACCTTCTAATTATCCAATTACATCGATCTACGTAAAACTAACCGAAGAGAGCTTTGATTATTCTTGTCGATACCGATTAACCGAAAACGTCCAATTTGATGCGAATTTTATTTCGAGGGATTCGTGTTGGTACGACGAAAGAAACGAAAAAACAGAGGGTGGAGGAGGGGGGAGAGATCCAGCGGTTCCGCTGGCCGTAAAAAGGATGGACGGATCCTAGAGAGTGCGCGAGAGAGAAAATTACGCGTCGTTTCTCCACGGTGCTGTAACCCTCTTCTCATTAGAAACTCGTAAAACTGTTCGAGGCCCGGTGTAGTCGTAGATAGGAGGAGGATGGAAGCGGTGGAGGAAGGAGGAAGAAGAGGATTCGCCCGACGAGGAGAAGCGAGAGGAGTAGGGGAAGAGGGAGACGAAACGTGGAAACCAGTTCCTTGGGCGTTACTCGAACCGAGGAAGAACGATTTCTTTCCCACGTGGAAACGCCATGGATAAATATACCTGTGGCTCGGTCTCCTTTTATAGGTGTGCGCGATTAGTCACTGGGAATTCACGGGTGCACGTGTGCTTTCTTCTTCTATCCCTCCTAACATTTTTTTTTTCTTTTTTTTAATTATTTCTTGGCGAACATCGTTGCTGCCGCTCTCGACATTAACGGCGGTGATTAATCGGTGGATGATGATTCCTTCTTTGGAACAGGTATGGAAACGTGGATTTCTTTGTTTCACTGAACTGGAATGGAAGGGAAAATGGAATTTTTTTTTTAAAAGAATAGTTAGAAATCGCTCGTCTTGAGCGTGAACGCTGTTGTTGCTTTCGATATTGGCGGTGATGATGATTGATCGTGGACGATTCCTTCTTTGGAATATCACGGGGATAGGGATTGAATTTCTTTTTTATTTTAAAGTGGAATAATAATAAAATTGAAAGATACTCGTCTTGGTGGACGTTGTTGCTTTCGATTGAAAAGACGTTGATTAATCGCGATCGATTTCTTCTTTGGAATATGGAGAACAGGAATGAAAATTTCTTTGTTTTAAATGTGAAAATGGAATTTTTATTCAATCGGGAATGTTTATAATTATTTCTTGATAAATAATTGATAAATAATTTTATATGATATGTGAAATTTTCAACGTTCGATGATTTAAGTTTGCTGATTGAAATATCATCGTAAATCGTAAAAATAATAAAGAAACGTACTAATAATTCCATTTTTAAAGTACGTATATAGACTTCCCTGTAAAACAGCATTATCATTAACATTCCATATAAGAGAATAATGATCAATTTAAAATTTTTACGAGGTTAGGATGTATATCAGATTATTTCGTAGGTTATGCAAATAAAAGGAGAAATGATGGAATAATAGTGAACGTGATTGCTTTGATAAGATTCATAAGCGCGGAGTTACCTTTCATTCTCGTGTGAAAATTCCACGATCAGATGCACCTGCGTTCGCGACCCCTTCTTAATTGCATACAAATTATAAGACTATTTACATTATTACTTATTTTTCACGTTTTACGACCGTTCTTTATTACACGTCGTTATTTACAGTCCTACCAAAGGTATTTTTTTAAAAAAAAATGATGCATTGTTCGATCGCGTTATAAAAAATAATATTTTTTAAATTTACTTTATTTATTAAATTCTTAAGTAATAATTATTGGTAATGTTTTTTTGAAACTGAATTTTTTTATTTATAATAAATACTCCCTCTATATCCTTATATAAAGATAGACACGAATTGTGTTCATACTTTTCGTGATTCCATTTCAAATTTAAAAAAAAAATAATAATAACAATACGGTTCGATTACTTAAATTTTTTAATAAATAAAAATAATTTTCTCACTAATTCTTCAGAACGGCATGGAAATGCAAGAAAATATACAGGACCGATAAATAGAGTCATCTGCTTTGCGATACTTTAGTAGTGGTTGGCTCGTTTCCGCCAATCTATCCATTCTTCCTCCACGTTTTTCGTCGTAATATAGAGAGATCGACGAATTCAAAAAAAAAAAAAAGAAATCCAACATATGTAGTAGGAAGAGGAAGAGAAAGAGGGACAGAATACAAGAGGAAGAGACGTCATGTTCGTTAACCGAACGCGTATACGGGGCATCCTTGCAGAAATGCAATTCGCCAGCTGACAATGCGCTTAAACTGCAACGAAATGATGCAGGACGTACGAGAAAGCGCGACGAGAAGCACGAAGAGAGGAGGAGAGGAGGAGGAGGCAGGAATGGGAGGAAGTAATAAAGAAATGGGCTTTGGAGGACGATAGAAATAGGTATACAGCTTTCTATCCGGGAAATAGGATGGGATAAAAAGGGAGGGGCATTCGATTTTTAATTTCTAATTATTTCGTAATTATCCTGCACTCCGACCCTATCCAGGGTCTATCGTGCACACCTTATGTCTCGATAGGGGTCTTTAGTTATGGGTTGCGATAATTGCCAATTTCCATCGAATCTTCTTCTAGCTTCCAATGGAACTCGTGTGCGAGTTGTCTAGCTCTTTCTAACCTCCTCTTGCTAAACCTCCTGTGACGCGATCCTTCCAATTTTTACGATTTCGAAGGAAAGTTTATTCAGTTACAATCTTGATCGCGCGTTCTTTCATTTTGCTGCAAATGGAGGAATGTCTGTTTTATCGATTGGGATTGAGAAAGAGAGAGAGAGAGAGAGAGAGCGGTGGTTTCTCTTCTTTGGCGGGTATTTTGAATTATGTATAGGAAACACGAAGTCTCGAACGTTACAACGTTTAAAGTTAGAGGATAAAACTCGATTCGTAGATGGGTGGAAAAAATTGTACGGTTAATTTATGGAGGATGAGTGGAAGAGAGATGAGCCGTGGCGCCTTCAGAAATCACGAGGAGTAATTAGAGATTCACCGTGACGGCAATCGAATGATAAAATCTGCATATCTTAGTCACGAGCTTGGATACGCGTTTATCATAGGGAAATTTTTATCTGTAAGTCATTAAAGTGGTAGCCACTACTGTGTGCAACTAATTGCGCATACCATAACCGAGATACCGAATTAACAACGGACGGTTAAAGACCGGGCAATGAATCAAGTTGGCCAATTATTAAATCTCGAACATTTTCACTGGAAAATAAGATTAAGGTATCTCCCCGGATTTAATTAAATAAATTTATCATACAGGCCAGTCGAAAAAGAAATTTAGAAGAATTGAAAGTAAATGCTATTCGTAGGTTTTATTACAAAAATTTTATTATATTTCAAATGCGAATAGAATTTATTTTATTATTAACCGTAGATCTATAATTTAGATTATATTGATATATTCTCATATCATCCAAAAATCTTAAAAACATTTCTCTTTAGAATAAAATTTTATAAATATAATTATAATTTATATTTACAAAATATTCCATTTTTGTTTCTTTCCATGATAAAGAAATTCTCATTATATATTCATCATATTCAAATCTATACCACTAATACTATATCACACGCAATTACAAAAAGAACCTCGTGCACTCAATATTCACTCTATTTAACTCTAAAGAAGAAAAAAAGGAAAACACTCTCCACAATTTCAAATTCTCTTTTCAAAGACCGTACCGTAATCCTCGCCAATTTTTCTTCAACCAACTCACCCATCCCCCCTCCCTCCATCGAACCCAATTAAACCAGAGCCGATGTGAGCGTCGCTTAAATCCGCAAGACGGGCGCGAATCATCGGGATCGCAGTTGGCCTCGGCCAATATCCACTTTGTAATCCGTGCACAGCCGGGACCCGTATGCACGAGGAGGAATCACACGCGCTATCAACCCCACGGATTCCTAGGTGTGCGGGCATCTCCACGACGATGCCGCGCATGCAACACGGGGGGGAGGGAGGAGGGAACTATCTGATTCCACGGCGGAAGTCCTGCTCTTGCTCAATAACCTAGGCGATCCGCGGAGAATAATAATTGTTGGGGGGGAAGGGGAGGAGGATCGTAGAAATACGGCAGGTGGAAAATGCTGGCCTCCCGGTACGGGTCTCTCGATTTGTGGCCGTTGTCGTCGTCGTCGCTCTTGTTGTTTGCTCTCGGGTAATACCGAGAATGAAATTCCACGATATTTCCGCGATATTGCGATTGCGATAGGGTTGCGAGGCGAGGGAAATTTAAATCGGTTTCGCCGCTATGAACATGGCGATACGTGGAACGAATCCCAGCGATGATTATCGGCAGAATTGTAATTGTAATTGTAATTGCGTCGAATCGGTACTTTTCGACTCACGTTGCTCACTTTAATTGATTAATATTTTAATCGTTTCGCAAAAGTGAGCGATTGAATACTACGATATATGTAGAAATATGTATTGTAGAAATGATTATATTTTTAGAATGGAATGGATGGAATTGTAATTGGTTTGAAGTCAGAGATATTTTAGAAGAAATATTATTAGAAGAAAAAAAATATTATGGAAATAATTCGTAAAATAATGTTTATTTATTTGTTATATTATATTTGTTCCCTTTCGTGATTTCTTTTTCACTTCGTTTGATATTTTTCAATAATTTTTAACGAATTTCTCGATTGAGGATTTTTAACTGGATTAGAAAGAATCGGGCTTTTTTTTGAATAAAGTTATTTTGTAAAGAGGAATTTAATCTTCCTCGTGGAAAAAAGTTTATGTAATGAATTTTTTAAAATATATGGTATTCATTTGAGTATGAGAATAATTGCCATTAAGAAGGTAGAAAAGATTACGTGAGGTGCGGAAGTGGTCTTCGTTTGTGATGGAGAAAGTTTTACGTAATCTTTTTGTATTGTTAGAGTGAATGTGATATGCTTTCGAAGACTGATCGCATGATTCGGAAACATTTCGTACGTCTGGTCTTAGAATTGCGATATTTCTTAATCATAAAAGTGGACCTGAAATTTTTAACGTTATTTTTTTCTAGATTGAAAAAAGAAATAGTAGAAAACTTGATCAGAAATTTTTAAATCGTTTATTTAATTAACTCCGGAATTTGGAATTAAGATATTTACATAAATATTATTTCGTGCAACAGATGGCTCGTTTCATCCTAAATTTAACTTTCAAATTTCAATTTTCTCCGTCTACCAATCTCTTCATCTCGAGGATCATTCCTCTTCAAAGGGACACAACGAAACATTTTAATAAAAATATAGGTCTCGATGCATAGCTAATCACGGATCCAAGGTATGTTAAAAGGGGGCATCGAGATGACGATTCGATAATCGTCGATTCGAAAGAGGAATCCGAATTCGAGGCGTCGATCCTCGTTATCGATGCATTAGCCCGTGAAGAACTCATCAAGATCGATTCTAGATCACTTTGGTAACTTTTCTTCGCTCCCATGATCACCTGCCCCATGTGCACGATCATTCTTGGCGACAGGTATCGCACCTGTAATACACCTGCGACCGATCGGCTAATTTGAAAGAAATTTATTGTTCCATTTCGATTATCATCCATTCATCTGCCCTGTTACGAATCGCTTTCCAAAAATTATTAGCCGCCCCAAGGCGTTATGACTATCTTCCATCTTCCCGATTACGGCTCGAACATGAGAGTTTACTTTCGTCCGGTATCCCGGAAGCTGATGCACCCGGAAGATAAAGCGAGAGATAATGCTCCAAGATTTTGATATTTTTGAAAGCTCGTGTTGATATCTCGTTTCGGATATATGTATAATATTCCTCGAATATATTATTTCTTTCGATAATACCGCGGCGAATGAATTAGTTTTTAAAGATGGAGGATTTTGATAAAATTTAAATACGAATGTAATTGAATATCACTGTGTTATTTAACATTAAAATAATAGGTTTCCACGGTATTATATATTCAGCATTTTAACCTTTATTGATTGCAATGAAGATTTATCGATTCAATCGATGAATCGATGCGATACGATCAGTATTTATTAAATTGAAGATCATCTATCTTTTTTATTATATATATATATGTATCTTTTTAATAGATCGAATTTTTCTTGCGCTCGTAAAATTTCTCAAACTTGAAATATCTGTTAAATAAGATAAAGATAAAAAAAATTTCCAAACAAACATCGCTTAATTTTTCCAAATAAATTCTTCTATCGTACGAATCGGCAAATTTGCACGAAAATATCCCGTGTGCATATTATTTATATTCCTCTTCGCATTCCTGAATCTCCACCGACGATCCTCATCAACTCTTATCCACTTTCACCTCAACCAAACTTCCACCAACATTCCTCTGGCCAATCTTCCAATTATTCGAAATCCTATGACTTTCTCTCTAGAACCTGTCTCTAATCGGCAATGGAGGCAAAGATTCGATGGAGAAAATTCGAAGTCGGAAGTGAAACGGGGCTGAAAACAGAGGCGGCGTCGGGCAGCGCTAATTATCGATCATTATGCGCGCCGTGGGCGGGTAATTGGAATTTATGTTCTCCACAATAATCCATTGTAGAGTAGGGGAGGGGAAAGGCGAACGAAGGCGGCGAAAGTCCGGACTTAATGCACCATGGGTTTCGTTTAATTGTTATTTACGCGGAGCGATCACGCTACTCCAAGGATCGAAAGGTGGCAGGAGAGAAGGACAAGGAGTTGAGCGGAGAGAGGAAGGAGAATGGGGTCAACGGACTGATTTACAGTACTAATTCGCGACAATTATCAGGTGGAAGAGATAGTAGCTCGAATCACGCGGACCTGTAAATCTTTCGAATGTCCCGCCGTGTCGAGCTGCGCGCGCATTAACCCTTTGCACCCGCAATATCCGCTTTTCTTACCATTGTTCGCTGTCCAAGCGAAATCGTTTTAAAAATAAGTATCGATTTCACATCTTTTCCAA
Organism: Apis cerana; assembly: GCF_029169275.1. Lineage (NCBI taxonomy): Eukaryota > Metazoa > Arthropoda > Insecta > Hymenoptera > Apidae > Apis > Apis cerana. The sequence goes on along the minus strand of NC_083858.1, from coordinate 9,977,277 downwards.
AATGAAAAGTTAATTTTTAGATTTAAAATAATCCTTTGCACTGTGTCGTACCGATTTGTACATTGCACCAGTTGTACAACACGAGATGATAATTTAAAAACGAGTATTTGCTTCAAATTTGAAACTTTTTAATTTTAGTGGATTTTCATATTGGCAATATTTTTCAAAGTAACAACGGACTAACAAGGATGGGATAGACTTCAAAAATATTGATTTACAAGTCTCTTTGAACAGCGTGTAATACTATACACGACGATTACGTACGATATAATAGATTCAACTCTCCATATTTATTATTTATGTATTTATGTATTATGTATATTATAGGTGTTACCGGTGATAAATCTGTAGATAGCGGTATCGTTTATCCCTATCGTATGACCAACGCGTATTATTTACACGCAGTTCAATTCGACTTTTACTTTAAAAGTTTATTTACATTTTTTATGTAATTCCACCAGGACTAAAGATTAAAATGTATGTTTCTTTCGACGATCGATTCAACGTTACCTCATTATCCACCAATAATATTTTAATCTTCTTTAAAACGGGAGCAATTTTCCAACATCGAAAGAAGAATTGAAATGAACAACTTGCGTCTGACAGAACGTAACCTCGTTCGAGGAAAATTTAAATTCAAACACACATCTGAGACGCTCGCTTGAAGAAAATTTAAATTCGAACGCACGAGCATCTCTAACGCGTAACGCACTGGAGCCCTAACCTAACCTCGTTCGAGGAAAATTTAAATTTCGAGGATTCTTTATTAAGATACCCATCGCAACGACGATATTTTCCATTATCGTCAAATAACACGTACGAAAGAGGGAAGAGCCGAAGTAATAATATCGTTTGACGGGATCGTCCGTCCACTTTCAACGTTTCTCTTTTTCGTGTGTACCGTGTCGCCATCAGACGGAATGCCGGAAGTTTCGATACCGGCCATTCGCCGGCGTAAAAGCCACGACAACACCGAGCAATCCGCCGGGCAATAAAATCGGCGACAAGCAGTGAATTCGTGACACGACACCCATAAAGGGATTTATGCGCACGTTCGAGAAGAACGGGCGACGAGGTCGTCGACTACACGACCACGAAGGAGGAGGAGGAGGAGGACGATACGAACGATAATGCTGGCTGGCCTTTCGACCATGCTTCGGCTCGCGTGTTTTATCCTGGAATTTTGCGAGGGACATGCGCTGATAAGTAGATACGATAATTGTTGGGATGATCGGCTACCGATCGTGAAACCAGCGATAGTGTTTATCAATCGGATGTCAATTCGCGTTATTATATTTGTAAGGCATCTTTTGGGGATCGATTAATTATGGGTGTATGAAAATATTTAATTTAAGTTTACGATGACTTCTTAAATTTATTAATAAATAGATATTTGTTGTATTGATCTTCACGATTGATATTTTCAGCGAACAACGTTATTTATCGAACAATATTTGCAAAAATGCATACTGTGAAGCTGTAAAGAAAAGAAGGAAATATTGAATAGGCGAGAGAAGAATTATTTAAGTATTGAGTAAATGTGGTAAATATATACGAAGTATATATATTTCGTTCGTGGTCGAAGTTATAGGATTTTGTTAAAGGATGAACGCCTTTTGTTTAGTCGATTAACTAGAGTACGAGTCGAATGTGGCTTGCATGGCGAAATACGTTATGACATTTTATGGCTTCTAGGAGTACGGGTAAGGAATATTATTCCTGCAAACGCTGTATGTGGTTCGTGGTTGGAAGAATGTCGAGGTTTTTGTTCGAGTGTGGAATTATATCGTTGGTTACGGTACATGAAGTTGAGATTACACGTTTCCAAAGTTAAAATTATTTTATCTTTCGTTCCTATAACATAAATTTCTTTTATTGAAACATTGGAATATTATATTATCGATACATCGTAATAAAAAAATTTCAAAATTTACAGATGAATCGCATCCTCAATCCTTTTTATTTCCAAAAAAATATTAAATTCAAATGCGTTTATGCCAAATATCAATATCCAAATAATATTAGTTTCATATTTTCAGAACTTGCATATATTCACGTATCAATCGAAAAATTATACATTTAATCTTTAATACGCAAAATTTAATCTTTCGAATTATATGAAATTAATTCAACTTCGTCAATTCCTCCTTTATTCCATATCTCATCCACGAAAGAAACGAGACACGAGAATCGCCAACAGATACAATTCTGGTTGGCGCAGAGGGCGGAGGAGGATCCGGGCATCGTTTCGAAAATGAAAGAATCCCGATGGCTTTTTTCCCGCTTTTGTTCCCGCATCGATTTCGTCGTCGAGCATTCGTGTCTCGGCGACTATTTTACAAAACCACCATTGAAACGGTGGTTCTCCGCACGCTTTATATATATATATATATATGTACACGTGTATATATGTACACGTACGTGTGTAAGATCCGGTATCGACAACAGCGGGACAACAGGAGGAAGGGGAGGGGAAAAAAGGGACCCGATGCAGCGCGCACGAAGGATCAGAAAGGCGGAGATCCCAGAAGGCGAGCACAAAGGACAAACACGATGCAAAGAAATTGCATCGCCCGCTAAATCTCGGACGCCGATGCAACCGCCTAATCAATCTTCAATCCGCGCGATTGATTCTCTCCGCTTTCAACCAGCCGACTACTTGATCTCGACGCCTCTCCTCGACCACCATCATCTCTTTCGCGGAGCCGACTGATACTCGTCGATATAACGTGACAGAAAATGAGCACAAATGTTGGATTAATTTATTTTCTTTTCTCTAGGAATTTTTTATTTCTAGTTCTAACTTTTTGAATAAAGGAATAATGGTTTTGTAATTATTTAGAATATAGAAGGATTCTTTTTTCTTTTTTTTTTTTTAATTATCAGTGAGCGTTCATTTTTATGAAATATTTCGTTTAGATTTCCATGATTCTAACTAACTATTTTTCATTTTTCTACGATAATTCTCGTTTCCACGAATAAGAATGAGAAAACTCTCGAAGAAAAATAGTTGGAGAAAAAAATGTTTAGCATAAAATTGGACACGGGATTTATAAATTCACTCATCATCGTAATAATAATTCTTTCGTATAACAATAAATTCCTGAAAGAATCACAGTCAAAACTCCATTTTACACCCAACGTAACGACATCCCACAATTCACTTATCTAGCTCTCTCTTTTCTACTCGTTCCCTCTCTTTCCACCTCTTGATGATCGATATACCGGAGCAAAGCAACAAAATTCTTAACATTCAATCTTCAACGAAGTCCAATAAAGTCGTTCAGGGTGCTAGGATTGAAATTTCACGCTAGTCCAGCCTCCTACAGGCTATCGATAAATCCTACACCCGTGCGTTTCGAACGTGTGATAAAAAAAAAAAGATAAATTGAATAATAGAAGAGAAAGAGAGAGAGAGAGAGAGAGAAAAAGTCACCTGGTAATTTCTGCACGATTCGACGCGAAATGGCTCGCGCCTGTTCGTCGTCGTTCGATCAACAATCGAGCAAACAGGGAGCGCTAATAAAACGCGTTGAATGAAGCCAATCCGATTACTGGGGGGGCGAATGTTCGCGTGTCGAGGCATTTCGTCGCCATTTGACTCATTTTAATCCCGTTACAGGCCGCGTGATTTACGGCCACCCCATGCAAATCGCCCCATTCTCACGTGGACTCTCTAATAAAAAACGTAGGAAAAATCGTGCAAACTCACCGCGCCGATTTTTCGCCCTCGTAACCCTGCAGGCTTCTGTGCTCGTCCAAATGGCCGAAGAGGTTTTCCAACTCGGCGAGCTGCTCGTTCCTCGCGATTGTAATCTCCCTCAGTACCTGGAGAAAGGGAGGTATCATTGTGAGGATATAGTAGTTCATGGTTAACCGGTTAATTTGTTGCGAGGATCGATGGGTGACAGGGGTTATTGGGTGTTGAATGTTCACTCGTGACGATTTTTCGATGAAATGGATGTCGATTCTCTGTCGAAAGAATGTTGGGGGAAGAACGATGGGATGGAATAATTATTAACATGATTGCGCAATGCTAGATCACATATTAGCTTTTATATTTTGTTCTCAATTTTAATTCTCGTGATTTTAACTCGGTTGAGTCGAGTCTCGACGAGTAAACGATTGTGACGAGTCAGTGAGAGAGGTTCAAAAGATATTTGGTTTGGAGAAATTTGATTTTTCGCGACATAATAACAATAATAATAATGATGATGATGATTTACGATAAAAATTACATATATTAGAGATTTTGGGATGAATACCAAAGATCCAAGCTGGTTACCATTATTACTATCGTTCTTATTCAAACACGCGGATATTCAAATTGCAATTCATCTACATTTTCCTTCGCCATTTCAAGTATCATCACGTTTCATTTCCATCACTGTCTCCTGCCATGCGATTTCTTCACAAATTGTACGTAAAACGCAGAAAATAACGGATAGCTTCCTATAAGAGTTCGCGTAAAGACAGCATAAATTTGCAGCGCGTCGCGACGATGGCACACGTTATACACATATGCCATGCATAAAAATGGTATCCATGATACGCCGACGTGATTTACATAAATATAGTACTTCTGTCTTCCATTACGTCACTACGACGACATAAGGAATCTCTTTCTCTTTTTCTTTTTTCTTTCTTCTTTTTTTTCTTTCTCTCTCTTTCTCACTCTTCCTCAATCTCTCTCTCTCTCTCTCTTTCTTTCTTTCTCTCTCCAACTGTCTCTCCGGAAGCCACAAGGGCGTAGAGAGAGCAAAAAGAATCGCGGGAAACTGTATCGTCAACGATAGAAATAAATTCAAGGATTCACGCGTAACACGTAGATGGAGCGTGTCCTTCGATATTTTTCTCCATTTTTTATTTTTTCCCGATGATTCTTTTCCATCTTGAGCTCTGCTCGAAATGATTTAACTTTTGTTCGAAATATTTTTGTTGGTATTTTCAAAAATAAGCGAGATTATTCCAGATGTTTTATATACACGTAGGAAATCCGTTATATTTTCGACATTGACAGATGGGCAAATTTTATCTTCAATCGCGATACGTTTCTGCGCGTATAATTTTATTTTTTCTCAACTCTGGATCAGAGAGTCGAGAGAGTGTTTCGAGAGGATAAAAATCGTCCTTTATCAATTAAGCGTGATGTCATTGTACAAAAATTTAAAAATGAGAATTATATGAGGATAAATATGGGAATGATAAGCATGGAATTTTTAGAACAGAACAGATACCATCGGTATCAGCTTGTGAAATCGATGGACGAGAACTCGTCACGGATGACAATATCTAATAAATTACACCCGTACATTCTCTACCTTTCATTCTATCGTCTAATCTGCATAAAATGGACGCAACAATCCGACACGTATCTATAGATACTTAGATCAATAAAAACAGAAAACGAATTCTTAAGTAAACTAACTATCGCTTTTCCGAATAGTTTCAGAATCAGAAACTGCGAATCTTTTTAATCCCTCGATCCCTCCCCTTACGAAATATAACTTCAACCTCGAAATCAACGAAGAAAATAAATAAGAAAAATTCGAGAAACACCAAGCAAACCAAACTAGATTTTACACCTCTGAAGAAAATCTCCTTTCTTCATCTCGATCAAGTAGGCCCTCGTCGATTCCTCGACAGATTCGAAAAAAAATCGGGCTCGCGATTTCGTGAGGGGAGAAACTGAAGGAAAGGAGGGGAATAATAAAAGTGGGCGAAGAGGGGCGAAGGGGGGCAGGAAAAAAATATCGAAGGCAGCGTCCCTCGAAAATAAAATCGGTTTTCCGATAACTGGTTATTTGCTCGCACAAGTGGCTCGCTGACTGGGCGAGCACATCGGAAGCGGTTTTCGCGTGTAATATTATCGAGTTATCGGCGGCGGAGGAGGGCATTGATCGGCAGCCGGAGGGTGGAGTAGGTGGATGCGGAGGTACAGGGGGGTGGGTGGAGAGGGCTGGGCGAGCGTGCATTGCACGAGCACAATATATCCGCGTGATTACAATATGTCGGGGCTCGAGAGACCAATATCAACCTGAAGTCGGCTCAGCCAATGCTAATAATCCCTATTGTTGCTGCCTCCACTCGACTGCCTCTCGCGATCGGATACATCTTGTTTCGAAATTTCGAATTGCCTCGTCCACCCACCGATCCGCGCGCGTCCTCCACTTGTTGTGTCGTGGAATTTTTTTCTTCCTTTTCTTTCTTCCTTTTTTTTTCTTTTTCGTCTCGTTTCGTTTCGTTTCGCAACAATCGGAACGAGGAGAATCTATATTGATCGTTCCTTTTTTCAAAGTTGGAGGGATTTTGAAGGTTGAATCGAGTTTTTGTGGGAAAGTAGAAATCGAGAAATGTTACAATGCTTTTTGAATTGCAACGAGTTCTTCGCGAATTTTCAATTTCCAATATAAAATTAGACATATTTGTTACTTCAAATATTGATTCTCTTATACAAATGTTTGATGTAAATTAATAAATTATATTTGAAAAAAGAATTTGAAAAATTAGAGATAAAAATATTCAATTAATTAACCTAAGAATTATTTGTAACTTAACAAATAAACCTCGATCGACATTTTTACATACAACTTTCACATTTATTTTAACCGTGTATAATCGAAACGAATCTAAAAGCGTTTCACGAATGAATATCAACGGTGTATACTATATATTGCATATCCTATTACAGCTTTCCAAGTGTCGAACAGATACTCAATCTCCGATGATGCGTCGGATTAAAATTAATTCGAGAGATCGAGCAACAAATTGCTACAATTTCCTCACGTATCGCGTCAGTGGATCGGTTTATAGAGATTGGATTAATTGAGCAATCTGTTCGTCGTACGGGAACAAGTTAAAAGACGGCCCCATAATAGCTGTTAGATAAACGGCGAAAGAAATGAGACTTGTCCTCGACTTAGGATTGGCGTCGGCAGGCCAGGCCTCCTTTCACACGTCCCACACGAAAGACAACGAAGCTCGATCTCTTTCAAAACAATTACGCATTCTTCAACGCCAGTTCTCCCACGTCGGCATTACGGTCTTGATGCAATGCCTCCTCTCCTGGCTTGCCTACACTATTTTCATAAAAGATGCTTGACGTTTAGTGCTCATCATTCTCGGTCGCTTATTTGGAAGAAATATAACGATCACTGTGTGGAAATTATTTCAATTTATTGAATCTTTTAAGAAACAGGTCTCTTTGTTTTTTATTCTTATTGGACGGTTAATCATGAAATGATTGACTTAACAAATGTGTAAAACTATATTATAAAAGTTTCCGTTATCTTTCTTTATATTTTATTTTCTTTTGATGTTATTGTTAGCAAGAATAAATTAAAGACTCGATTCGATTGATCTTTAAAAGACACTGGAGATTTCTAATTTTACTCAAAATATAAGGGATATATAAAAATAAAAAAATATTAAATAGGACAAGAACCTATGTATATTCAATTCTCTCTTTATATTAATCGAAATTGTGTGCACTGCAAAAGTAAATTTCTTAACATCGTTTATTTTAAAATATATCTATTTCTAAAAATCTCTAAACTATTTTTTCAATAATTGATTTTCGTTTCAGATACTAAAAAAGACAGAAGTCGTCCGTGATCCGACTATCCCAAAGCCAAGTAAGTAGAGACACGAGTACATTCAACGTACAATAACTCCTCGATAAATTCAAAGATCAATAACAATCTTAAAAATCATCAAGAATATTTATGCGTGATCATTTGAATATAACTATAATCAAATTCAAACCGAAGAACACGCGTTCAAAAAACGAGAATACAATAATCGATACAAAACTGCCCATCAACCCTCATATTTCTCCATTTAATTACCCCCTTCGATGATTATTACTCTCCATAACAACCGGACGCAAATATCGAAAACGATCGTTCATGAATCGTTCATCGTCTCGAATAATCAAAATCGAATTTAATTCATCGCCGCACAATAATATAAGACAACAAAATATCCCATCCACGATTCGATAGTGCAGTATACGCGTCTCTGTAATCTCGATTTAAATCGAACCTGTTAATAATCCAACGTCGTGCATCGCGGTTTTTAAACAACACTTGGACCATAATCGGGCCTTCATATTTAATTCCATCGACGTTCCCTGAGCCCTCTGTCACAGGGGAGAGGGAGAGGGATGAAATACTTCCGGTAACGATCGATCGAAAAAGCTTCATCGTTATCGAGGGTTTAATAACGATTAATCGGATACAGATCGGATTTCTCGAAGCGAAATTTTTAAACGCCATAGGATGGTTGGTTAAATATTGGTGGAATACGCGGGACGATTTAAATTCGATCCATCACCGATGGATTGTGGTTGCACGGTGTGGTTATATTGCGGTGTATCTATGACAACAGAAGGTGATTCGATGTTTATCACGGTGAAACGTACGGCCTGATAAGAGCGGATCCCGGCCTCGTTAATCAGCTCGAGAGCTGATTGGCTGCGAGAGGCGTGTTCAATTAGGTCTGGCTAGGATATTAATTAATATTAGCGGCGTGTAGATCGTTTCGGTGTCAGAATTCGCCCAGGGGGTGGAAACTGGTTCGTGTACGTGGTTGTAGTATGCGTTATTCAAAGTTATTCGAAGTAAAATTGATGAATAATTGTTTTCCAATCTTTCATTTTAGATACTTGGAATTACGAATCTCATTGACTCGAGAATTTTTATTATTCGTTTCAACGAAGAATATTATTTAACGAAGGATCAAACTTTTTTTTTAAAGTCGTATTTTCTGAGATTTCCATTAAATTCTCGATGGAAAGTATTGTTCGGTTCAAAGAAATATCACGATAGAAAATGTTATTGAGAAAATTTTTGTTCAAATAGGTATATTTATTTATATTAATAATAATAGAACAAAAATCATTTTCCTTATATATTATATAGACTCATATTTTTTAACGAACCTCCATGAGAATCCTTAGATGTATAAATTATAGTGCTATTATGATGATGAATAATAAGCGAGGATAATGATCAATGCTAATGCACGGCAATTATTTTTCTAAGTGTTGCATTATACAATATGGCTAAAAACAAGAGAGAGAAAATTTGAATATAATAGAATAACTTTATTATTAAGGATAAGAATCGAAGAATTTTGCTTCATAGCGTATTGTTTCATTGTAACTTCATTACAATTTTAAAATAATTATTTCCAATGTGATTCCTCTATGAATATCGTTACTATTATTATTTGAAAATTCTTCCTACTATTCTACATATATCGTTTGAAACAAAATTAAAATATTTTATTTGAAATTGTATTGTTTAAAATCTAAAAGAAAATCTAATAATCGAAAATTCCTCGTACTCGTTCCTTAATCAATAATCTAACTCCATTCTTAATTTAATTTGTTTTAATCCGCGAAAAATAGAAGGAAAGACGCTTTACCTAACCGTTGTGCTTCCCTCGAAATAGTCAGTATGCAAGAAGATAGAAAAGAAATTGCTAATATTGTGTGTTTACTTTCACTACGAGGATGGTTATTTTCACAATAGCTGTGTGGGAAGTAATTACTAAGTATACATTACGGTTCGATGCACGACGAAAACAGCAGTTTCAGTGTATCTGGCAGTAAATATTGTTGAGTTAGCAGTAATTGTGGCTCGAAGAGAAGTATAATACCGGTGCTTACGCCCGCCATGAAATAATTGTTACGACCGGCAGCCTGTATTTTTAGCGGCAACCAGTCACTTCTTGGATTCTTTTGTAATTCAGTTGGAGGAAGAGTGTAAGCCCATTGTCCTCTTCGAGAAATATATTTCACAAATTAATGCTTGTTACCCTTTCTACAATTTTTCTTAAACAGGGAACGTAAATTTAGAAAATCCGAAACAATGCATTAGAAATTATTTCGCACAGAGAATATATCAATTAACTTAAGAATATTCATCTTTTCAATTTCTTTCTTAATTAGCTAAAGATAAATCGATCCAATAAACTATTCACCAAGGACCTAAAATACACCTAAAATAAAAAGCATTTCGATCGATTTCCTCGATCAAACTCTCCTCCTCCTCCTCTTCCATCGTCCACATACTTGTCCCGCTTCTCACGCGTTTCAATCAGGCCCCTCTTTGCCGGATAAGAATCGCGCGAGCCAGTTAGCCCAGTTACGTGGAAAGCTATCAATAGTTAATAAATAGCCTCGTCTAGGATCGTCGAGGCTTGCCGCGTTTCCCTCCGCTATTATTTCCCACGTGCGTTTCCCCGGCTTTCCTTCACCCAGTGCCAGTAGGATGGAATTCCAGCCGACATATCGGCACCGACCGTGTTCATTTATCCCACTCGCGATACGGCCTACACGCGGCTAGAATGCGCTGAAATGATATGATTATGCTAATCGGTGCGCGGTGGTAAAAGGAGAGGCGAGGGGGGAGGGGGAGAGGAGAGGATTGTGGATTCCATTGAATTATTCCCGGTTAACTTATCGAACGCGAATAATTATCCATTCATCTTGATCGGCTTTGAAAGACGCCCCGCAACTTCTCTAACTGTTGCGTCTAACGAATTCTTACCAGGAAATCGATATTTATCGATCGATGCCAAGGATATGTTTCGTTCGAAGTAAGGAGAAAAGTAAGGAGAAAGAGGGGGGATCCTTCGAAGTGCGTGATCATCGTTCCTCGTATTAAGAAGTTGACATTAATAATTCGTTGAGATTAATTAAGATAGTTGTGATGGTTCACGCCTTTCTTCTTTTTATTCTTCCGTATCCTTTCATAGCCTCGACGAAGTGTAATTCACGGGACGATTTGTAAATGCGTACCGGTCGCGGTGCAACGAATGCGCCCGACGCTCGAGCAGGTATTCAAAGCAGCGAGCCCGGGACAGGATCGGGATAAAGTTGTAAAGCTGGATAGGCGATTAATGCGAAAAATTCAGGCCAGCCTCAACCGGTGGCCTTGACGCCACTCCTATTTTTCCCTCCCTACACGAAAAATTGTATCGATCCCGATGCAAACTTTCTCCTTCGATTCGCTCTGAATGTCAGTGCGGGATTCTTTCCAGTTGTTCGAGTTTGTCTGTCACTTTCGTTTTCAAGGAAGTTGAAACTACTCGGCTGATGGTATGCTTTGGTTCCCGAGGAGATGATTTTGAAAATTAACGAATCACCTAAATCTAGATTCGAATTATTATGTTTTAAGTACAAAATAGTATGTAAAATTGATCGCAACGAAAATCACGGATTACTTGTCCTCGAAATAACTCGAAGGCGCCATCTACGTTACGAACTTGGGTCCGTAAGTGCATCGGGGCGAAATTAATTCCGCGTGAAAGGCAGCACGATGCCGTGTCCTCAGAAATTAGGCAACGTCCAGAGCGGAGAAAGCGGCTCCAGCGTTTCTGGCTTCTAACGAGGGATCGTGAAAATTGCGGGCGGATAAAGGTTAACCGCATCGAGAGCGAAGGCGCGGGTAAAATGGAGAAAGGATCGTTATACCTCATTAGCCTTATCGCCTGTTCATCGTTTAACCTCACACCTTTCCGTTCCTCGGAGCGTCTATCTATTTATCGGTGAATATTGGAATTTTAATAGAGCATCGCTGGATTAACGAGGGATCCAGCAATTGTGCGGTTTCTCGATTCTCGCGATCGTGGCCCCCGTTCAAATTGGCCCCCGTCACGAGTCAAGAGTCATCTCTCGAGGAAGGGAAAAATGTCGATCCTTGGCTTTGTCATAAACACGGGATCGTGTGACGTAAGACAATAAATTGTGCAAACGAGCGCGCCACCTCTCGAACGAAAAGGTCGACGAAACGATCCTTGCTATTTCCTCCGGGTGATTTATATACCTAAGAAAGATCGTGAAGATCGGTCGTAGCTGATTCGAGGGACATGTGAAAATAAATGTCGGGACGCGGGATTTGCCGGAAATCGGTAAAAGTCCAACTGTCGCGTGACGTGAGCGACAACTTTCTCCCATTTTTCCTCACTGACTTGGTAATTTTAGAGAATTTTGTGGTAAGCTTTTTTGTCTCTTGTCGTTGAGGCAGGAAGAGATGTTGTAATTCGAAAGGTATAAGGAAATGTATTTTTTTTTTCTGGGAAGATTTATATTTTATGAATGATAAAAGGAAAAGGATTATAAAATTATCGTGCAAACATGGGAAAACAGGATGATAGTTTTCTCAAATATCTTTTAAATAATAAAATTTCATTTTTCAAAGTATACTTTAAATTATATCGATCTAAATTTAAATGAAATTAGATTATTGAATTTTAGAATTATTAAAAATTTACAATAAAACGTAATAAGAGTTATATAAGAGAGTATAATTCATGATTCTTAGAATCATTGTTCATAATGTATAAAAAAAAAGAAGAATTTCTCGCTCATCCATTTTTCGAGAAACGTCATTTTATATTACACGAACTGTCAAACGTATTAGATACGATGAATTCGATTATATATACGTATCCATCATGCTGGATTTCACTAAACATTGCCGAAGGATCTTATTAAAATAGAGTCTCTATAATCCGATTTCGGATCGAGAAAGCTGACAACGTTCTATCTAAGATCTTATACATTTGAAATCGTCTCTGGGCATACGCGTTCCTCCTTTTTCGCCGTTTCATTTCCTTCTTTCTTCACTCTTTCATATTTCATCTTAGCGTTAGGATCGATATCTTTTCTTTATTTATTTTTTTTTTATTTTATCCTCTATATAACCGTGAATTCTCGTGTATCGATTAAATAATGAAATTTGTATAAGATAATAATTTCTCAAGAATTTATTTATTCAATCGGAATAAAAACGCGAAGAGTATAAGTAAACGCTAGCGAGAACTCAAGTTTTTACAACACGTTTTACATAGCGTTAAAAATGTCCATTCATAACAGGTTTACTTGTGTCTTAAACGTAAGTCGTAAGTTTCTTTAGAGGCATTCACTTCTAGGCTATAAATCATAAGTAATGATACTCGTTGGTCTCATTAGAGATCCAATTTACATAAAAATTACATAAAACGGAGGTTTTTTGCTAATTGAATATTTTCGAGGGATAGATAAATATTCAAGAATATATATAAAAATCTATAAACCAAGTATAATAGCTCTCCAATTATTTTTACATATGTACTTAGTTAAAATATTCTATGTATTATTTTTTTTTTTTATTTTTCAAAATTTCATATTTTCTACTTTCTAAATATAATTAGAAAATCTATACGATTTAATTTATAGAGATCTAAGAGAAAAAAGAGAAATTCATAGAAACAATCTAATTTATTCATTTTAATAAGAGATGAAGAAAATGATAAAAACTTCACGCTTTCTGAATATTAGAACATTTTAAAATTTAAATTACAGAAAACGAGAAAAAAACATGATTGAAATATTCAAAAAAATAATAAAAATATATATCTGAAAACTTTTGCAATATATACAATAATGCAATAATTACTTTTCATTTTATTTGTCTGTAATTTATATAAAAAAAAAATTGTTGCTATATCTCTATGTAAATATAAACACACGAAACAAAGAATGTTGCATTTAATTTTCTTTGATATTTTTATAGAATAAATTTCTAATTTTAATTTATTCTTCGTTCTTCATTTAAATATTTATTAGTATTAAAAAAAAAAAATTATAAATTTCCATATATATGTACAAACATGTGCAATAAATCTTTACTTTTATGCAATTTAACATTACTATCTTCAATGATTTACGTCTCTTTGATTGTACATAACCAAAAAGAAAAAAAAAATTTAAATATGATTATCTTTATCCCTATCTCTTACACAAAAACTACAATTTTCTCAATTTGTTTCTCAATCCAGTTTTTTTACATCCTTCCCTTGTGGCTAGTTTTTACCATCGATTAATCTTCCCTCGTAGCGGAAACGATCACCAGAAGACAGATATTACTCTCTAATCGTAGAATCGGACGACGACAGATTAAATGCAACCGTGTCGAACTCGCCATGTCATGATCCATATTTATGGGTTCACATGATGCAACTACACCATGGTGGATGCAAATGCTTGCTCTCTCCCGACACACCTGGTTGGCGACGATTTACCATAATTCACGTTCAGGACTTCAAAACTTGTCCAAGTGAGATCCCTTCGATGCGTGTCGATTTCGTTTCGAGAGCGTTTGAATGAGATGTTTGCATCACTTTGGAAATTTAAATAGGGTGATTCCTTTCGATTAGTCACGTTTATTTATTACTTTATATATGCTTATTCGTTCGCCATTATTATTCGGTACCGCGTGATTTTTGTTTCTTCAAGTTTCATATGAAATAATGATCGAAAGAAAGAAAATTCTATCTATCCAAAGGATTGATTTTGAATTAAAGTCTATTTTCCTTTTAATTTCCAATTAAGAAATCAACAATAGATAAGTATAATATACGTATCACTGTCATTGCGTGCACTATTCTCCTGCTACGAGTTTTATTAGAAAGTTTCAAAGCCTAAACCACCAATTCCGTCACGAGAAGTCAACACGCCAATTGATTTCGCGTTTAAATCAATATCCCAGTTGAACCCGCTTATAAGCTCGAATTAGCGAGCTATGCGGCTCGATACACGGAAACAGGGGCCGTGTTTGGAATAGAATTGATAGTCTGCATCGACTTTGAATTCATAGACGTGATGGTATCCGACACGTGACGCGGTTTCACGTGTTTCCGTGAGCCTTCGATCAGCTCACGATGCCTGTCGGCTAATTTCGTTCGCGCGTGGGACTCATTGACGGATAATTGCGTTCCTCCACCCTCGTGGGCGTTATTGTTGCGCCATTATCGTCGCGTTTACTGTTAAATCGTGTGTTCCACGAGGAAGGAGAATGAAACGTGGGTTTTTTCTTTTTTTTTTTTTTTTCCGTGGCTCCTAGATACGTGGCACGCGATCGTTTCATGGAAATTAGTATCCAAAGATTTTAAGGATATCACTTTATTCTGTATTGCTATTGAAAATTATAGGGGGAAAAAAATTGATAAATACAAAAGAGGTTTCAAAATATATAATTCTTTTAAATCCGTGTAAAAGTTCAGAAATTTGAATCATCAAACTTTTCTTTGTAGTCTTTGATTACAAATTATATTTAAATTTAAAACAATAATTATGAATCTTAGAAAATTATCAGAAAAGATGCGTTCATGGTGTTGATAATTGAATTACCAAAATTTTTATTCATCAATCTAACAAATTCTGTATAAAGATTGATCATATGATAAAGTAAATATTAATTATTGATAATAAACAGTGACAAAAATTGATTATCCTTTCAGAAATTCTTGTCAACACTTTGCATAACAAATTTTAATAAAATATATAACAAGTATAAGTATAAATAATTAACAAATACGATCTCAAAATATGTAGATACTGATAATACTGACATAACACGATCTTAATTCGTGAAAATCCAAAAATATATACATTGTATAAAAACAGTAAAGAATCGATTGACAAAGAAATATTATAAAACATCGAGACATGGCTCACGGGAACATGCCGAGGAGTTATCGTTAATTCTCGGTTATTACCGCGCTTCCCGTTCATTCCAAAATGACACGTTCCACGCTGGCCTTCGTGTTTGCCACGAATCGGGATTCGTAAACTAAAACCATTTAACCGGTGTTTAAATCAAGCACAATTACGCGGCGAGGAAACAGGTACAGGGGGACGTCTTTGAAATGAGGAGCGAAAATATCCTTGGTATCAGATGATCGTCGATGTACAGTGAGAGACAAAAGTATACTTACGAGGAAATTTACCTGATTAAGAATTTTCTAATAAAAGTTCATGCGTAACCTATTATGACAGGAATAATAATTGTTGAAGGAATATCGCTTTGATTAATATCGAGCCTTACATAATATGAAATAATTATATTTATATATATAGGGGAATTAAGGAATTAAAATTTCGTAATGTCTTAAATATTAAATTTAATGAATTTATTAATAGAGTAAAGTAAAAAAAAAAAACCACCGCATCTGTAAAGATCAATTTCATCCCCTAAAAATAATATTGCGAATAATTTCTCTGTACATTTAATAAACTGAGTGTGTTTTACGTACACGCAAAGTTTCATTAAAAATCGAATTCTCGTCGATTATTTTCCATTATTCTCGTTACCAAAACTCGGCTACGGCTTACTTTTGTCTCTCACTGTATAGCTATACACCTACCCTCAATTTAATGCTCAGTCTGAAAGCGCAACGAAGCGTGGAATTTTCTTGACAAATGGTATGGAACTAGCATCAACAGTGTTAGTACGTCCTTGGTGGAAATCGCGTTCTCCCCAAGTTGGCGATACGTTTGGCCGAACGATTAAAGCGAATGCACGCCGCGATATATGCACGCTCGTGTTAAGTTGATACAAGTATCGGGGGATCGGTTGAACGGTTATGAATCGAATAAGACAGTCATGGTGTCCCTGTAATATGCGATGGAAAAATATCCAACGCATGTTGGATATCTTAATATTTAAGAGTTAACCTGTACGAGCGGATGTTTCGAAATTATTTAGTTGTTATATATTTCTACGTGCAACTGTGAATTGGTTTAGTATTAGAGAGGGATTGGAGTGATCGAGGAAGTGATAATTTATTTTTTTGAAACTAGAAATCTTTTTTGATTCTTGGTTTTTTTAAAATTTTTGGATTTTTCAATTTATAATTTTAAAATCTTAAAATTACAGGATTCTCGAGGCCTCGAAAAGATTTTGATCTCTCAGAATCTTAAACTCTCACGATTAATTTCGGAAATCTCGATCTTCGAAGGAATTTCCAAAATAATTTTCAATCTTTTAAATTCTCTAATTCGTCAAATTTTTAAATTACCCTACAAATTGAAAAGACACATTAAACCGAATTTGATAATGTCGTAAAAACACGTCACGAATTCGAATTAATGTCGGCTGGATTCACTTCATTGCTCGTGTTACTCGATACCGTGCTGATTTCAAACGGAAGCATTCGAACGGATTTATGCGGCTTTCCTTCGTGCATTGCGTTCTCTTTTAATTGCAATAAACGTAACTCATTCCTAGTTGCAAACGTAAATTAGCACGGGTTGCAATTCCACGAATTGTAAGCCGAGTATATACTATATTGCGCAATGCGATACATCGTTAGTCTTAGCTTTAATTGCGATAGCAAGAATACCGCGGTAGTAAGAGAACGCGCTGCTTGATTTCAAAGAAAGGAATTATACTGATAACTAATTTCTCTCTATACCAAAATGCAGCAAATTTATAAATTTTAATCATCTAAATCCATTTTCTCGCTCTTTATTTAACATCATAAAAAAAAAAAACTTAAATTAACAATACGCGAAACCTAACCTAAAAAAGAAAATCTAAATTCGAAGTTTGAAAATCTAGCAGTCTCTAAAAATCTTGAAATAGAATCAATCAAACTGTTTCAAAAACCTTTGTCCCATTTATTAACCCGCAATGTTAATAATTCATCGATCAAAATAAATGTAAAAAAAGGAAAAAAAGAATCTAGCATCATCAGCGCAAAACCCGATGAGACATAAATCAGAAACACAAGCTCCTGGTCGCTTGCGTGATACATATGCCTCGTGTAATTACGAATGAGCGCGAATTAGCGTTGAAAGTGGTTTTACAAATTATGCGTTGTTACGCCACCGTCTCGTGCATCGATCGGACGATGCATCGTCGTAATTCTTCTCGATGCAACAACAGGATCGCGAGTAGAACGATTTAACGATCGCGGTTTCCACGAATTAGAATTTCGAAAGGCGGTAAACTAGGAGGTTTTTACTTTCGTAACTTCGTAGTTTTTTCCGAGATGGCAAGACTCTCTTTCTCTCCCGTCGAAAATCGTGCACGATACGTTGCACGTTGAACGCAGGTGGCGAAGGTGTTAATTAATTCGCCTTTGTTCCACCGCCTCTTAAAGGAAGGAATCGCCACGATCCTCGATGGGATCGTTAGTCATCAAAAATTCAACCGCACCTGCGAGCTTCGAACGAACGATCGCGTTATTTATGCGAGATTATACTTACTTGGGTACGCGATGGCGCTCGAGTCGCGTGCTTCCATAACGCACCGTGCATGAGCCTGACAATGAGATGTTGGGGCGGATTAATCCTCCGTTTTATAACTTTTTCTCCGGTATAATTATATACGATCACGTTGGGTAATTACTGTTTTAAACTCTTTATAGCGAGCGTTGAAATATCGTATATGATTATAAGCATTTCCTCGTTTCATGCCATGAGTGTGATTCGATGTTAATGAGGTGAGTGGTTAAAAAGTTGAGGAAGTTAGAGCGAAGGAACGTGTGTGGAAAATTGTATCGAGTTGATGGTTGAATAAGTTTAATTTTACTATTTAAATTTTAATTCGTTACGATATTTAATTTTATATATTTTCTTTTATTTCGTACGATAAAGCAATTGGATTTTATCTTTCGAAGTGGATAGAGAGACTCGTTTAAACACTCCAATAGAAATTATTGCAATTATCTCTGAACAGTATCCGAGTTAATATCTCTTAGATACTTAGAATCTCATAATTATTAACGTTGAATTTGTGAAATTTATTGTTTCTTTATTTAATGGAAGGTGCCGAAATAAATAAATAATCACGATGAAAAGGATATTATCGCAATAATTTTATTGTATATTTATCTCGTTCAACGGATTGTAATCAGTATCATATCGCGAAGGATTAAATTTGTCCCTTTTTTCGAAACTTTTCGTGATATCTGTAAAAATTTTCACAACAATCGTTACACGATAAAAGTGATCAGAATCTAAAACGCTTTAATTAAGTGTTAACATCTCGCTGATAATGTAATACACGACTATAAATCTTTTAACGATCGTAATAAAAGCGTGTACCATGAAAACGAAACGAGAGAAAGAGAGAGAGAGAGAGAGAAAGAGACAAAGGTGAGTTACAAGGTGGGTGGTCCAAGACTTTTGCGCGTAGCTGTATGTTTCAACCGTTCCAATTATAAACAGCACGCCATTAAATTAAATTATTTATGAAGCGAAACAGTAGGAGATAGCCTGTCCGGTTTTATTCGCGAGCATTCCTCCAGGCTAAATTGCTATACCAGTTCCAACTGTTATACTTTTTGCCGTGGATAATCGATAACTGAAACTGTTCGTACAACTAGACGATGGATTGACTCAGCGAGGATCACTTTCCATAACCCGATCCTCCATTTCAACGTTGCTCGTTGAATTTCCTTCGTGCAAGGGACCAATGGACAGAGGGATTAGCATTGCAGAATTGTACGATCCGTTTTCCCTTCTTTGCCGACAACAAAATGTCAAAGGCGTACGTATATTTCAATCGTTTAATCGATGAAACGTTATATTTCTATATACCTGTTTCGTTCTTCTGTTGTTTCCTCTTCTTTAATTATATTATTTTGTTCTGAATGATAAAGGATACACGAGGCTTTCTTTCTACGGCACAAAATATCAGAGACGCGCATATTTTAGTCCATTTCGTTTATTTCAGCGGAATATCAATCTTCCATACTTGGATCCTTTTATTTTCCATCCTTTCTTTCTCTTTTTTTTCCCCTGTTTTTAATTAAATTGTTCCGTTTCGAATTCTTATTAATTCGATGTTGATGTTATATTTTTTAAATAAAAGGTGCGAGATGAAAGGGGAACGAAATATATCGTGGCGCGAAAAATTCAAACTGCTCGAAATTAGGCCGACTAGTCTCTCTTTTTCCCCTTCGAAGATGGAAAAAGTATCGGAAGAAGAATAAAACTGTACGATTAATGTTGTAAGAGGCGCTTTTCCGCAGGTGCAACGATACACCTGCAACGTGTAATCACAATACTTTTGAACCAAGTAATTATTTTCTTAATCATTTGCACGTGGAAATGAAATATTCATTTATCATCAACGCGAGAAACGAAATTGTAACATCCACTGTATATTTAACAAGCAGTATTTATCATCATCTATCTTCGCATTAACGATATCAAAAAATATAAACTCTTTCCCTCTTCTTTTTCAAAATTCATTAATTTTCAAGAAATCATAAAATGATATTTCGTAATCGAAACAAGGAAAAAAATATATCAAGACAATCTCTCTTTAAACAGAAACAAATATCAAAGTTTCGTTCCAGACAAAATATCAAACATCGAAATATCGACAATGTGAAAATTTTACCTGCCTATATTACCCTTATATATATATATTTTGCTTTACAACGTTACATCGAAAAGTTGCTTATTAAAAATAGCAAGAAAAGTTTATCGACTCGACAAATTCCGATGCCCTCCAAAAAATTCATGGCGCGATCCACTCGCAACGAGCGTTGGAGGGCGGAAGTTGTACGGATGTTCGAGCAGCAGCACGTTTCACGCGCAAAAGGCGGCCAGGTAACGCGCGATTCGATCGGTGCACTTTTTAATTACAGAGTGCCACGCGCACTGCCATTCCGAGTCCGGTTAGATAGGATCTGAGGAACGGGCAGAGACGATCTCGTAGATTTCATCTCCGGTAGAGTTTCTGCGTCGAGGGGAGGGGGCTCGTTACTTATTCGCGACGACACGAAGGCTTGGCCGCGGGCGAAACTTCGATGGATATTCATGAAAACGTTATGCAATTAGGATCGTTGCAAATAGGAAAAGGCGGATGGAGAGAGACGATAAATAAAGCGAGACCTGTCGGTGGTCGAGAAACGAGCTTTTTTCATAAGCTCGCACCCAATGCGATCCTTAAATCATCGTCTCGGATTTATTTATTAAAATTTTGTTGTTTCAAAAATATATTTGATCGTATGTAGTAATGTAATGTATCGAAATAATCTTGTTCTCGTTTGTAGCTTGTAAATGTAATTTTCCATCCGATGAAAGAGAATAATTTATACCAAGTGTAATCCAGTTTCCAAGATTTTGTACGCGTTTCTCAAATGTGATTTACCAAAACTCGCGTCCCTCGGATGAAAAGGAAAAACTTAATTCGAGTACAAATATTTGTCGATATGTATAATATCATCGTCATAATACACTCCTCGATATATCTTCCTTTCGTTTCATTTTTCACTCATAAAATCGTTGCACGTAATCATTCTCCACGGTGCATTAGCCCCAATTAATAGTTTGTAAATCAATCTGAAGGCGGCGCGAAAGGGTTCGCGGTTCACGGATGCAACACCCGTCGTCGACGTTCCATCGTCCTCGTCCGTGGACTCGGCCTTCTCGCGGCCAGCGAGGAATCTGCCCGTCTAATAATAATAGCTTGCGAGCCAGGGGAGGATAATTGCTACCCTCCGCGTGGAAATGGCCATTCTCACTCGAGATAATCGCGCGGAGTCGCACGATTAATAAGCGATAAAGTCGGTGGGCTCTGCCCTTCGCCGCCCACCCATTCTTCCCCCCCTTCGTCCGCGATCTTTTCATCCTTCTTGACCGAGCCAAGCGGAAAGCTCGAGAAAGGACGAGGAAACGCGTCCTCTAGCCTCGACGTCATGCACCTGTTGTTCGATGACTCGTCCAGGAACTCTACGAATTGCGATGTAGAGAATCGAGCATCTTAATGCGTGTGTGACGTCGCTTTGACGTCCGACTTCCGCCAAGATAAGATTCGTTTATCGAGTTAGGTGAAGGAGATGAACTTGAATTCTTAGACGAGATTGTTCCTGGAAATTTGTTCTTCAGATTTATTGGATGGTTGTGAGATTTTTTTTTATAATTTTTCAAAATGTAGATCTACAGAATATTATAGACAGATGATTAAAATTAAGAAAAAAATTTGCCAAAAATAATTCTATTAATCGTACAATCAGAAATTATCCGAATGTCGATGCATTAATATCTTAACTTTAATATTATATAAAGATTATTAAAGATTCGTTTCAAAGTATGTATGTGATCCGTAATACGAAAAAATGGTGACGTTTTTTTTAAAAAGAATCACGATGACTTTGATTATCCCTTAAAAATAAATCTTCCGTGTTTTCTTTTTTTTTTTTTTTTATTTTAACGCAACTTTTTCTCAAAAAGTTTCGGGATTAACCGGATGATTTATACGATATCCTCTTCTCGCGGACAAAGCGTGATCATTGAGAAAAACGAAACAAACGAGCGTACGCATCACGCGAAAAGCAGCTCGAACATTAGCTTTCGTTCCAATCTTAGCAATTCAACAGCTTCAACCTGAGAGAGAAAGAAAAAACAGAGGCAGAGCAACGAGTTCACCATCCATCACGAATCGTGTCGACACAACCGTTGCAAATTCTAAAGTGTCTCCATCGCGCAATTAGCGGTTCTATTAATAAAGAAGACCAATTTCTCTCTTGAGTGATATCGATATTCGTCCTCGTTATAATATAAAGTCTATGGCAATTAATGTCGCGAAATTTTTCACTCGACGACATACATTCGAGAACACGTTGGTCCACGACTTTAAATCTAGTTTAAATTCATAAATTTCTTTCTCAATTGAAAGTTGAGAATCGACTTTCTTATAACGATAGAATTATTATCGAAAATAGAATACCGTTATTATATCTTTATTTAGTTTCTTTGCCGATTTTCAGAATCCAATTATTGACACTACATTTTTTGTTAAATATAGCAACACAGCGAAATATCTTTCAGAGAAAAAATATATCATTTTTCCAACAATTATTCTGTAGATATAGAATTCGTAGAGATATGTTCGATAGAATCGTATAATTTCCAATTCCCAACAGAGGAAAACCAATAACCCACATTATACAAAAAAATCACAAATTTAAAACTGTTATATATATTATAAATAAATATTACCCGCATTTTCCACACAACGAATCCCTCTAGCGGAAAAACAAAATGCCTCCACCTTCTCGAAAGAAACTCGATTCAATTACCATCCAAAATTATTATTATTATTATTATTATCATTCACGAGATAACCCCGATCGACACGTTCGATCGCTAAGAAAGGAAACGCGCGATGTTTCCGCGGCAAAACGCTATTATTCACAGCCTCGCCGGCCAGGATCTCCCGTACCGATAATACGTACGACGCCACGGTCCGCTTACGATTTATGCATCGACTGTATCGAAAACAGGTGGTTGCCTAATTAATTCCACGCGATCGGGCGCGAGCGTACAAACCGAGAGGAGGAGCGAAGGAGAATCCGCTCGGGCGGATTATTCAATCCGGGACGAATTATCGGTATCTGACCGATGTATCAGCGTGGAGCAAATTCGAGTGATACACGGCGGTGGCCCGTGCGTGGCCCGCACGTTATCGAGAAGGGAGGGGAGGGAGGCTCGTATCCGCGAGCAGGCCTCTTTAAATGGGCGCGCCACGGTGCAGGAAACGGGTTTGGGAAACGAGCGAGCCTGTTATCTCCCCGAGCCGAGAAGGTATTTTCCGCGCGTAGGTACAACGATCGTGGCGGATAAACCTATCGGGAGGTTTCCTTATTGCGATCGATCGTTCGAGAGAAAACGTTCTTTCCCTCTTCGATGTATTCCGCCAGATATTTGAATACGAATACCAACGAAGGAGGAGTGATTTTCGATTAATTCGAAATTTTGGGATTGATTAAATTTTTAGATATTTTCGAGGAAATTTATAAGGAAGAAGCACTTTATATGACATTTCATATGAAATGTAAACGATTGCGTTTCACGCTGATTGATTTTAATTCTGTCTATGAAATGGATGTGAATATTAATTCCTCTGTAGAAAGATGCATGGAGATATTAATCTTATGACTTTGTTTTTAACGAACTAGAAATAAAATGGAACGTTTTGGTTGGGAAGATCGATCGTGAATGTGGTTAAAGGTTGGCGTTAAGGGACAAAGAGCGGTGTATTGGGAAGAGATGGTGTGACAGCCGGCGGCGGTACGAGCGAGAATGCCGGGTGTGCCGAACGACTGGCATAGCTACGAGTTTGCAGAAATCGTAGATCAAAGCTCGATTAGTCTCGTGGAGACACGATCGTACCTCGGGCGATATTAATCTTTTATGTGGGCACGCCTTGTTTCATCGTATGGAG
The DNA here is from genome assembly GCF_029169275.1 of Apis cerana. Lineage (NCBI taxonomy): Eukaryota > Metazoa > Arthropoda > Insecta > Hymenoptera > Apidae > Apis > Apis cerana. The sequence goes on along the minus strand of NC_083858.1, from coordinate 9,953,260 downwards.
AAGGAGGAGAAGGAGGAGGAGGGGGGAAAGCCACCGGTCTGTTTACCATCGTGATGAGACTGAAACAAGAAGAATTTTTAGACATCGTGGTAATCGTGTGACTAATGGCCGACGTTATGAGAGGGAGAGAATTGGAGACAATCGGGCATTGTTCGGTTGACTGTCTCTCACGTGTGTAATTAGTTAGCTAAATATCAATTGTAATTAATGATTCTTCGTGCTCGAGATCGCTTGCGCGCTTGCATTTCCCGTGGAATAAGTTCCTTGGAAGAATTTGATCTAGTGGGACGATAGTGGGATGACTCGAATTTGAATCGCGAGTAAAATTGTGAACGTGGAAATAAATCTAGAAGATGGAGAAAGAGCACAGAGCTTGAAGAAGAAGAAAAGAATTATTATGATTCTTAGGTTAGTTATTTAATTATAGTCCTTGAATATATTATACGTTTTATTATCATGGAATTATCTTAAGTATCCTGTCTTTTGTATGTTGTAGCTGAGTTTGATTGAGAAAGATATTGTTGGAGAAGAGAATAGACGAAGAGATATTCTTTTTCTTTTTGGTGTAGAAGCAAGGTAGGATAGATTTGAAGATAAAGGGAAAAAAATCCTGAACTCTCAATTAGTTCAACCGTTGATTAACATCTTGATTAACGTCAGAATATTTGAATTGAAATTTCGGCATGTCAACTCTTCCATTTCTAATTCTATAATGCCGTAATTACACTTTTTAGTTCCGCTACACTTTCGGTCTTCCTTATTTCCAATTATTATTTGAGCTATTTATGAGAACTATAACAACGATGAAACTCGTTGCAAAAATTTCATTATTTTAAATTCCTGATCATTCTGATCTTCTCTAATTTCTTAGGGATGACGAATATGTATGATGAATATCGTAATTTTTCATTATTCCTATAGGATATAAATTTATTTAAATTACAGCACAGCTGGAGAAGAAAGATCGTAATCGCAAAAATTTTATCAGAAATCATAAATCAGGTTTCAAATTAAAAACTAAAAGATAAAGGTTTAATTAATTTCCAAATAGATACGATCTTTTATTAAACGTAAAAAAAATCAAATTATTTCGAGATTCCTTCCTGATAAATCTATCTCCAACACCAACTAAATAATTTTTAACCAAATAATTTAAAAATTCACTAGTAAACGCATCCAGAATAAATCTTAAAAATTATGTATTTACACTTAATATTCCATTCTTCTTCGTATCCATTTTCCTCACTTTTACTCTACGTGTCACGTTATTTTATTCCATTCTTATAATTATCCCTCCTCCATTAACAAAATCCAACGAACTGTGAAACAAAATTATCGATGAATAGCCAATCGGGGCGCGTTACGTGAACATTCAAATAATCGCGCTCTCATTACCGTAGTAATAAATTACACAGGCAGATTAGAATTTCAGAAATAGATCGGGTATCCTGATCCGATACCGATCTTTCTCGGTATTATTTTATTACGCGATTAGTGCACCCTTAATTCTCCAGTATTAAGTTTCCGTGTTTCCCGTGCGCGTGGCGGAATTTATCGTTCGCTTCGCAACACTAATTTGTAATACTAACTTCGGGAAACTCGAGAAAATTGGCCGGGAGAACGTCACGTTCGAAAGGATTTAAATTATACGGAGTCGAGAAGGAATTGCTGTAATTTCGATAATACGATTTGAAAGCATATGCACTGTAAGGAAATATATGATCGCAAAAAGAGGGGAAAAAAAAAAAGGAGGGAATTTATTTAGTGGAATAAACTGACTGAAGATTTTGAATTAACAATTTTTAACGAGGATGTTACGTAAAATGTTATAACGCAGCGTTTAAAATTCTCTTTTTCTTTTCATTGGAATTTTTAAATTGTTGCAAGATTTTTAATATCGTTCGAATTATTTAAATTCTATCGAGCGAATTTTATTATTAATATAATTTAAATTTGCTTGTCACGATACGCATCTCTGATATATCGAAAATTTTCCAAAGTTCGCCTTAGATCTTATGATCACGATCTTCGAAACACCAGTAACGATATATAGCCTGCAATAAATCTCGCGTAAAAAATTATATATATTACGGATTTATTGGGTACGAAAAAATTGCTATTACACAATCTTTATATTTCTCCGCAAACGCAAAAAAGAATTTGTCATTTTTTAAAAGTCATCCCCCTCTCGAATCCCGGGCCCGCTTCATTACACCACACACGGAGTTAACCCTTCCATCGTGGAGCCGAAACTCCTTTTTCCTCGGCCGGCCATCACTCAGCTCGAACGCATTCCCAGCTTTAAATCATCGTGCCATTAAGCGCATTATTATCCATCCTCGCCGCGATACACGTATCCGCGATAACGATCTTCGTAAAGATTTTCTTCTTTTTTTTCTTTTCCACGTCGACGTTGATCAGAAAGTTACGACACACGTTCAAATTATCCCGAACGATCGCTGATTCTCCTGCAATCCCGCGTCCTTCGCTCTGCGAAACTCTGCGGATAATAACTTAATCGTCGTTTCTATTATTTTTGAGAGCCTCGGGCGACGTGCATCACGTTTCAACGGATTCATTTCAATGATTTGAACGCATTAGACGTTTAAAATTCACGTTTTTCTATCATTAATCGTTAATACGTACACTGTTTGACAAAAAAAAAAAAATTCAATGCAATAATTTAAAAGAGACTTCAGAACTATCATGTAGCTAAAAAATTGATTAAATATTCAACCGTACAAAGAGTACGTTATATCATGTATCGAAACGTGTTAAATGGTATCGGTATACACTTTGTTTATTGCAACAACAAACTATTGCATTCGTTCAATTTTTCGTGCAAAAAGCGCGAGAAGAAATTTTGTCATCAAAACACGCTCAGAAAATAAAAAGGAAACGATCGAATTCATTCACGTGATTGATCGATTGCAAAAACTTCAAATTTATATAACGCTGAAAACATAAATTATAAATGGGCCCACGACTTAACCGTCTATATTTTTTCCTGGAAACATGTATTACATCCTTCTAGAAACCCTAAATACTCGTCTAAAGTTTGGGATAGGTCAAGAAGTGCGAGCGAGAGATTCGATCGAGTAAGAAGAACGGAGATAATCGATTAAAAAATTAGGCTTTCGTTTGCACGACGATATCTCGGGAAGCGGAAGTTGTATCGGGATAAATGAAAGAGGGTTTTGAAAGGCAAAGTTCCACCTTTCTAATGATCGTTCGCTCATCGATAAGAAATCACTATCTTCGGAGTTATAGCGGTTCAAAGTTTTCCTAATTTTAACAATCGAGTTAAATGATTAAAAATTCCTTTACACGACGATATCTCAGGAAGCGAAAGTTTTAAAGGAAAAGGTTCTCCGCTTCTAACGATCTTTCATTCATTAATGTAGCGGTTCTTAATAATCATTTCCTAATTTTAATATCCATTCAAGATAAAAAATTCTTGTTAAACAATTAGAAAAAAAATTCTAACCTAGAAAAGTTTTTCTTTTCTTTTTCTACAAAGAGATTCTTCGAAAACCTGTTCGAGGATGACGTTTTCCAATCGACGTTGCGGCTTAAGTCGAACGGGAGTGACTCGCGTTTAACTGTCCAATAATCACGGCGTGCAGCATCGCCGACGATGATTTGCGGCCGAGCACCGGCCTTAAGCTGGAAGTCGAACGTCTCAATTAGTCTGGATGTTAATTAGGAAAGAAGCTGCGTGCCGCTTTTCACGAAGATGTAAAGCGTGCGATTAGTCAACCATCTTCAATTACATCCCGGTAACAAGCATTAGGCCGACGTTGGGCAATTAACCGTCTACAATAAGGCTGACAAATGATCGATGTTGTCGCTCATAATGGCTCGCGATGATCGATCGTTCCGCCACGAGTTTTTCAAGATTTTCAACGAATAACCTTCCCGTTCGTTTACACGTTCGCGTAATATTACCCATGATTATCGGTGGTGGGAATCGAACCCAGTAATGCGAGTTTCTTGAACAGGAAGAGGTATTTCTAGACGTTGGAGATTACGCGTTAATCTTGTTTCAAAAATTTTTTGCGCGGATATCGGTTTTTATACGACGAGGTCAAGAAAAATTGAATTTCAATTATAATTACAGTTACAAAGATTTTTCCAAAAGATTGATTCAGATTTTATTTCAATGAATGATAAATTAATGCTTGCGATTTTTCGTCGAGATGAATATTATTTCTACAGATATCTACAGATGTCTTGATCTTTATCATCTGTGCGTGAATTAATATAAACGTGCTCGATAAATCTTAAATACTTTGAAGTTCCTTCGACGCGTGATCGATCGATCATGATGAAAATCCACGATCCACCGGAAACGGCCGATTGTACGACGGATTGTTAGAGGAATCGCGTGAGCATTGCCGGAAAAATCCATCCGCGTAAATGACGTGAGCGTAATTTGTAGTGTTAAATAATCGATTTTTCTATACAGATAGACATTAATTAATTCTAAATTACATACGCTTCAATTACACGCCTCACACATTTTCGGGGAGAAAAATTTCGAATCAAAATAATTCCTTTTTCTCGTATATTTTCAATATCGCGCCGATCTTCAAACCTCTTCAATTTCTCTCCGTTTTAACGAACATTAAAATTATAATGACTCTTTTATTAATTATATTTAAGTACTTCAATGATAAAAGAATAACATTTGTGATTATTTAAATGCGATTTAATGTAAAGAAATATATATATATATACCTGGATCAAAAAAGGTTTCGAGAAGCATTGACAAGCTTAATAATCACAGTAGCGCCACGTTTGACAGAATCAATTTTGCCACGGCTGATTGATTATTGCGGCGCAATACGCGAGATTCCTCAAACATCATTCACCACCGTGGATCGACACCCGTGAATTTCTATGCTTTTGACCCGCGTGACACGACGTGCATCGGATGTCCCCGGATGCTGCGTCACTAACGATGCCGTGATTATTTATGCACAATCAGGATAGCGGCAAGATTAGGGTCAATGCAAATAGCAACCCTATGGACGTACAGGATACACCGTTATGAGCGTATATGGTAATAGGCGCAGAGACAATTATAGGATCCGTAGATTTTCAAAAATGAAATAAAAATTGAACAGACGTTTAAACGTATGCATAATAGATTGTACAATTTAAAACAGGTAGAAAAGTAAAACAATTTCCTCTTTATTATTAATTTTAACAATTATGTGTTTCACTCCTCCATCTAACTCCATCTATTTTTTACATGATCGATCATTAACATCGATAAATTCATAAGTGACAAATTAATAATTAAAAAGTCAGATACAATTTTTACAATTTATTTCTAAAAAAATTTATCCACATTATCGAACAGTCAAATTATCTTCTCACTGTGGTACAACAAAGTTTAATAAAATTTCCGCATCAATCTCTGCTCCAGTCCAACAAATTAGAGGCAAGAGATCAACGTATAAGATAACGACATAAGAAACTCTCGTCCAAGAAAGCAGCGCAATTTATGCCGAATTCTCCCATAAAATAGTTTACTGGCACGGAAGTGGAACGTGGGGTACACGGTGTGTCCCTTTGCAATCGAAACTATGCAAGACACGTAGCACACGGTTCGCCGTATACGCGTGTACGTGCGCGCGCGCGCGCGCGTGAGAGTGAATTGGCGTGATTGCCATACGACGTGAGGAACGAAGAGGAACGTGGAGGAAGAGCAGGAAGAGCCGAAGACATATGACGCGGTATATATCTTCCGTAATCACGTATGCACGTGTACCACTTGTTGATAACAAACGTTTTCCTGCAAACAATTCTATAATGGCGAACAAGTAAATAACATTCCCATAAATACGATCCCGTGCCACCATTTTGAATAACGGATCGTACGAGGAAAGAAATCCATTTGGCCGTCCATCCAATGCTGTTACTCGTCCTGATAAATTATTCGATTCGGTCGAATGGGCTGAAAAATATTTATACGCCTGTTAGACTGTGATGCTCGTTATAAAATGTCCAATAATGTGGGCAATAAGTTTTGACGAACGATTTAATGCCCCTCTTCGGCTGGATATGCTGTCGATTCCTCCTGTACGATAATATAAATCTATCTTGGTATTTTCTACCAGTGTTACTTGTGTACCTTCCAGCGATCGAGATAATGAGGTTCGAAATGGTTTCCTGGGACACGTTAAAGAGTATTCGATCGGGAAAAGGGGTTTGAGGAGTCGGCTGGATAATTGAGATAATTGATACAAAATTCTTGGTTTCGAATGGGAATTTAATATCGTCGAATAAATCCTATGCGTGATGATCTCTCGAGTAGACTCCATTTTTGGAAAAAAAATTCAATCGTACTTAACTCTTCCATTGTCCTCTTATACCAATTGAAAATTAAAATTTCTTTTTTTTATCAATCTTTTTATAAACTTGTTAACATACGATAATTCTTTTTCGCAAAAGATAGAGGATAAAGAACGGATAAAGATATTATAGTTTCAAGAATAAATAAATGGAGACAATATTGGATAGTGTAACATTTGATAAAAAAAAATAATCGAATATTATTACATCCTGTTTGTTGAAGAAGCAGGATGACAGGGTATGCAGCAAGTGTAAGAAGAGGCATCGCTTATTAATATATCGAGCCCAGTTGGGTACAGTGTTTTGTCCAGGAACAGATGGAGATATTTAAATGTCAATACCTTCTGGATACGCCAACGGCTTCTTTACGATCGGTCGTTAGAACCGATGTAACGTGGTTACATCCGGCGTTTACGTTTTACGATCCCTTCTTCACCCTTCTCCTCTTCTCACAATACCCTCTTCATCTTGATCCCGATCTCCGTTTAGACCATTACTCTTTTTATTTGACGGGATCAGGCCTTATTTATCGATTTTCTCATTTATTCGATTCAAGGAAACGATTTGTTAAGAATACGTGGGAATTTTGCAAAAATCAAATTCTATATATACTTTTATATGTATATAATTTAAAAATAGAAGAATCGAAGATGATGTGAATTAAAGAATAAGAACATGATAGGGCAAAAATTGAATTTTTATAGATTTCGTAAGATCTTTTTTTTTTTCCTTCGCCTCATACACGATAAATAAAAGATATGGCGAAACTGTATCGTTCGACAAGAATATTATCGTAACGTCCATATTTTCCAACATTTCTAATCTAGTTTAATCCACTGACTCGTTCCACAATTTTTCCAGTCCGATTCATCGAGGAATTTAATTACACGCCTCCTGTCCACGGTAAAACAGAGAGATAATAATCGAACGTTATATAATCGTGACGCAAAGAAAGAAAAAAAAAAAAACCTAGGACACAAGACACACTTAACAGGCATGCTTGCTCTTACAGCGTGAATATAATTCGTGGGATTATATTGGGAATTAGCATAAAATATTCTCTGGAAGAAAAAGCGATAGTGGATATCGATGATTCCATTAAGCCAGAAGGCGAGGAAAAAAAAATGGAGGCAGAAACAAGCGGGATTTATTGTGATTGTATTAGCATTCAATGATTATTGCTCGCCGATGATAAAAGATAATTGCGTGCGCGTCGAGTAGCATAAAACGTGAGATATACATAATGTATCCAATTGAAGTTAATTACGTATAATTATCCGCGCACGTTATGAATATTTGACGTGACTTCGTATTTCGCGAAATTTATAAGTGAAAACGTCCAAGAAATTTATTGGAAATTAAATATTCGTGTCTAATAACTCGTATCGATTTTACGTGGGTTCAACATTTTATCGATCTGGTCGGCAAATATTACGAGTTTAAAATATATATATATATATAATTTTCAAATAAACCCCGTGTAGGAATTTGTCTTTTCCTTTTTTCTTTTTTTTTTTTTTTTTGTAATTGAGAAATATTTCAATTTAATTAATCGAAACATTATTTTCCCACGATTTGATAAATTTTTAAATTGCTATTATTTGAATTTTGTCCAATTTAAATCACTACGTCTTCTTTTTTCACAAATTTATTCAAATTCGAATTATTCATCATTCGCGTATTTTTATAAACTTATCCAATTAATCCAATTAATTGTACATACAAATATATACAATATACACGAATCCATTCTACTCTCAATATCCGGATATTCCTATATCTGAACATTCCAAAAATGTTAAAATGTAAAGAAAAAAAGTCGCGATCGGTATATTTCCACGCACAATTCCAAGTACCGTTAAACGATATTGTATCGTTTCCGATCGTTTCAGCTTGAAATTATGATCGCGGCCTAGAAAAGCGATTAATTAACGAGTTGGAGGACTCGCGTGACTCGATGAAACTCCATGAAAGGTGCAGCCGAGGCGGCGAGGGCGCGGCTTCGTTCTCAGCCACTTGCCGGCTCGATCATAAATTAACCATAACGATAAAGCAATAGAATATTTTTCGCCGACGGTCCCGCTCGTTGTACGAACAAGTTAATAATATCGGCGATTTGTACGCGTCGCTCACGGTTAATAAAATTCCGACCGATTGCAACAGTGACGCTTGATAAATTCGTTAGAACGCGACCGGAGATAGGCTCGTTGTTAGAAAAAAAAAAAAAAGAAACGATCTCGATTGTTCTTTTTTTTTCGATTTTTTATCTTTTTATCTGATATAGAGGTATCGTTAGTTGATCCAAGTGCTCTGTGTTTATTAATATCGGTGAGAATTATTTTCGGAAAATAATCGAATTCTGTGGTTATTATATTGTTTCAAGTATAAAAAAGGGAAAGATAACAATTTAAAAAATGTTCGTGACGTTTTCTATTGCAGTGGATATTCTAAATTTGAAAAATGTGTTGTAAAGAAACTTTGGCCTTTTCCAAATTTTTTTTTTAAACTCGTCATTTTTATTAAAATATATTGTCGATGGAATTTGTAAGTTTTTGAAGCGATATAAATTCCTTTAGGTGTGTTTATTATTGATACAATAATGTGTTAAAATGCCAGAGATTATTTATACTTTGATATTATTACTTTTATATTATTAAAATAAAAGTCTAATATGCGTAAAATATATAAAAGTTTTATATGCATAGCGATAAAAAATGCATTAAAATCATAAAATTTAACAGAATTTATTGCAGAAATATTTGCAAAATAAATATGCCATATAATAATAAATTGTTTTATAGGAACGTGCAAATCTCTCTAATAGTTATTTTCCCTGATTCAAGTAGTTTACAAGAATAAATATCATTAGTTATAAATAAGAAATAACGATTGTACATCATAAAATAAGAAACCAATATCACACTTCATTATAGAATAGAAAACATTAATTATATAAAACATTAAGGTTTTCAATCAAATAATTAATTGTTCTCTCTTAATTCGAAAGTTCCACCAGTATTACACGTAATAAATTAATATGGTGTAACATTTACACAGCAATATCAATAAACTCTTTACATATATTTATATAAATCTATTCTTATATTCGTTAATAACTAAAAAAAGTTACATAAATTATCATCAATTAAGAAATATAATTTTTTTAGAAAAATATTAACAATTATTAACAATCTTTACTATACGAAAAAAAAGAAAAAGAAACTGTGAAAAGGAATTTTTAACAATACCATGCGAATATATTTTTTTGCAAATTTAAGAAAACAATAAAAAATATCCAATATTTCACAAATCTTAAAGAAATAAAAAAAACTCTGGTAAAAGTAATTTAAATAATAATTATTTCTGATAGAGTGGAATAGAATACAATCATAGTAATGATTTCACATTTATCACACAAGATCGCAGAACGCTACATGACATAAAGATATGCTATAATTTCCAAAGAGAATTCTATTCACCTCGTTATTAACTTTTCAACATCATAAATTACTCATGACTTGAATTAAATTTAAAAGATTTGAAGTATCATTTTCTTAAAATTTTCATTCTCAACAAAATAAATACTTGTCAATCAAAGAAGACGCTTTCGAAGCACCTCCATAAAATTTGATTTTCAAAATTAAATCTCGACCCATCTCTACAAACGTATATATTCTACAACGAAAAGTAAACACTTTTTTCGAAGAAAGCGGACATCCCCACGTGTTGTGTACGACCCAATACCACACGTCGAGGCCACGAAGTTCCAGTAGCTGCCAAGTTGGCGAGCGAAGTTAGCGGTTCCATGATTTATAGAGTCGTAACGGCTAGGATATCGTCGTTGTAGCGAGCTCTCACCATGAGATTTTATGATTTGAGGTTAGAGAGGTCTGGAGACGCGTCGATCCCTGTTGCCACGATCGTCCTCATTGTCTATCGGGTCGGCCGCGAAATTTCGCCGACGTGGCCTCGTAAATTCACCTAACGACGGTCTTCGTTTCTTCCTGGCCGAACGTCCAGCCTGTGTCGACCTCTCTTCCGGTTAGGCACGTTTATCATCGACCGTGTGAACGGTCCTGGCAAACGCGGCGGGATAATCAACGATGGGCACGCTCGATGACGAGGCTAATTTATAATGTTCGCTGTATGGTGATGCCCGAGATTGAACAGACCGTTGTGAAGGGAATATTGGGTGGAAAATGAGAAAATGCGATTTAGGTAAGCGTGATTGTGAATTGGAGAGTAATTAGAGAGGAAATAAAACGTGGATTGTTAGAGAGAATATAATGGAAGAAGCTGAGAAGAATGAAGAATAATTTTGAGGTTATGAGTATTCAATTTGTTGCAGAAAATATTATTTTACGAAGTTATAAATTTTATTAGTAAAGTTAATCTTATTGAGATTTATGACGCGCATTAATTATTTTCTGAGAAACATAATGGAAGAAGAAATGATAATTTTAAGACTATGAATTTATTTCGATTTATATAGAAAAATTCATAATTTTAATATTATTTTTTGTAACATTGTATATCGTATGAGTATCTGTTTTTTTATTGTAAATCTAATTTTCAAGTTATACATTCAAATGATTGATATTTCTTCCTCGTTATAACTATCTGTTTTCACTCCATTGTCGTTTTTCACGTACATAATGAGAAATATATCAACATCGTATATAACTACACGAATGGATAATAACAATATATCTTCTTTACACCCATCGAAATTAAAATAATTCATTAAATCTTTAAATATCCACACATGGCAATCTCTCAACACCCACGCAACACAAGAATTCAGATTCCTAGGACAGTATTTGCACTTTCGTCCAACCGTTTAACAGTAAATCCAAGTGGCTAACGGAACGCCCATGTACAGTTTGTCGACACGAAACTAGCTAGCCTAACTAAGTGAAATACCGAGGAAGAATAGCTTTATTAGTCATTAACCACAAATGCAACTCGTTAGTATTTCAGCATATATTGTTATTCGATAAACTATTCTGATTAACCATTATTAAATTAAGCATGGAATAGTTAATGATTTTCTAAGTTGAATAATTAAATTTTATACACTTAAAACGTGCATCTATAAGAAGAAGAAGAAAAATTCAAGAAGCAAGATTTCAATGTCTTAATGATCGAAAACAGATAACGATCAAGGTGTGGCTCCTTCTTATTATTATTCTTATAAAACTTATAATATAAAATGAATTATTCAGTCCTCGTTACTATAGATAATTACGAGTTAATTATCAAGAATTAAAATTTATATAATTACACTTAAAATTACACTTATAATAACCACAAAAAGAAAAAGAAAATAATTTAAAATTTCCTTTGAACATATGACCGACTCCACGCATAACCTCAAAATCAAAAAAATCACGGAATATCCTCAATAATAAAATTAATAAACTTGGATGAGTTAAGGTTAAAATAATATCAATATCATAATCACGTAAATATAAAAAACAATGGAGGATTCAAAATTTCCTTTAAAAAAAGTATATCTGCAACAATTGTTCCACAATGATTACGCGCATAACCTCAAAATCTAAAATTCACAAGTAGCTAAATTGAGAAACTGAAGGGAAAATGAAGGGGAACCGTGTAAAGGGTAACGTTCAAGTGTACCTATGCTCTCTTAATTAACGGAATTGTATCTATCGTGATAAAACCGGTCGTTACACACAGCCACGATCTCATGGCGTTCCGCTAAATACAAAGCGTCGAGTCGACGCGTGTTAATGTTATGGCATCTCGTTAACGTTTAACCAGGCACCTAACGTGCTCGATCGAGGGTGGCTGGCTGCGTTTAGCCGATTGTTTAATTAATTCCACGCCGCGTGTTACATCCCGTGGGTACTGCACGCTCGTCCCGCGATTGCGTCAGGTGGCATCTTTATTCACACGCGAGTTTATTTTTAACGAGAACTTCTATTCCAGAGAAGAATGGCTCGAGCACTCCTTTCTTCTGTCTGTTTCTGCTTCGTTCCTCGTTTCCTCGATTTTTCTGTCTTTCTTCTTGGCTTCGTGCATTTGATTAACGTTCTTGTTTTCCTCTTTTTGTTCTGTATTTTTTTTATTTTTTTATTTTTTATTTTTTATTTTTTTATTTTAATGATCGTACGTGTTGAATTAATGAAGTGATTGGAAAAGATCTTCGTTGGGAATAATGCGATGACTATATAAGCGTGTTTTCATGATTTTTAAAAGATGTGAAAATTATTAGACACGTGTTAATAATTTTGAAATTATCTGGATTTTATAAATAAATCGATTGGAATTCAAGAAGATCATTTATATATTTTGGTTAATTGATAATATTTTAAGGTAATTTATTTTATACGATAGTTTGGCTCGAGTGAGATATTTTGGAAAATAAAAGGAGAGAGTTAATTTTTATGATATGAGAATTGTTATGCTCGGGAGTAAAATGAAAGAAATTCAACGAGTTTTAATCAAGTAATTATGGAAATGCAACGATCAAGATAAAAAGTTTATTTTAGCAGTCTCTGTTTATATTAAATGCAAGCGAAGGTTTCGAATAATTGGAAGTAATAAAAAATTGATAAAAGAAACAGCAGTAACTTTCCGCATGTGCAATTATATCTCATTGTATTCAATGTGCAATTTTATCTTAATCGCCTTCAATGTGCAAATTTGATTCTTTCTACTTTTAATCCTCGATAATTTCAAATAATGATTTCAAAGAAGTGTTTTAATGAAATAGATTTATTATTCTCTTATAATATCAAATTCTATTTTCCTAAATGTAAAAGAATTTCATAATTAAACGTATATTTTAAAATTTATGAACTAACATCCTTGATTAGAATGAATAATGTAATAAGAATATAACTTTAACCCGCATAATTATTTTTGGATAACTATATGCATCTTTCTTTTTATAATATATCAAGTGTCTATTTTTGAATCTTTTATCCTTGTCAAAATTTTTATCCTTAACATTACTTTCTTTATAAAAAAATTATTTTCTTTATAAATTTTTACAAGATATACAAAGAATTTGAATAGACTCAAGGATAATTGAGAATTGAAAATAATATACTTTATTTCCATTATAATTAATAATAATAATAATATTTAGACATTATTTTAATCTTAAAGTCAGACAAAATATACAAAAAAAAAAAAATTTTTTAAAATCGTCCAATTTTTCTCAAACGTAATTACGAAGAATTCCTCTCTCAAAACTATAATAAATTTCGCAACGTTTAATCTACGATGGCAACTCGTGCTTCCGGCGCGTTTCGTGAAATTGTGACCAGCGGAAAAAAAAAAGATTCTTTTCTCTCTTGGCTGAAAAGTTTCTGTTGCGGCGTGCATCGCGCGAGATGTAATGGAATTCGTTAGGAATTTAATTTCGCGTTGCAACGTTCCTCGACGTAGAGCGTAATCGTTGTGGTTCGAAGCTGGAAAAATCGTTACGACCTTAATACGCTTGAAAAATATACGGATATTTGTATCCCCTCCTTTTTTTTTCTCTCTCCAACACGTAATTTTCAATGATCATTTTTCCTCCGTTGAATCAATTGCTTTTTTCTCGATTGAAGAAATGGATCGTTCATCATTTGGCAAATCTATTTTAACGACTGTTAAAAGAAAAGGGTAGAAATATAAGATATTTTCTTCTAGTTATTGATCTAGGTTGAGTTTGAGAATAGCTATGAATAAGAAAATTTAAATGAACAACTTTAGAAAATTTTGTATGCAAAATTATTCTACTGTATGAATATAAATTTGTAAATTTTTAATTCTTCTACTTCTAAATAAATTAATATTTTGAAATTATGATTAATTCTTTAATCCTTTCAGAATTATATTACGTGAAATTATAATTTTCGTTTTATTTGCTTTTAATTATTGTTAAAAATCTTACTGTTATTAAAACATTAGCATCTCCTATATTCCTATATTTTATATTCCACACGTTTTTTAACACGTTTATAAAAATTATTCTCCGATAATTTCTAACGTTCCTCTTCTCTAGAGGAATCGAAAATCAAAAAACCTTGACAAAATTCAAAAATAACGATTCCTTAAAACACGTGTGATGAATGCAACGCGTTCTATAACCCACATGTTCGGTGTTTACACAAGAAACGACGAAACAAAAGCAAACAAACGAGGAGCAACCCTTACGCGGTGTAAAACAAACGTTCCACCCTCGACGTTGCTTTTCGAAATTGTGCGGAACACATGGCACGAAATAAACACGAACACGAACGTTAGATCCTACTCTATTTTTTCTTCTTCTCCTTCTTCTCCTTCCTTCTCTTCGACTTTTCCGTTGTTCGATCTCGTGGAAAAGAAGAGAGAGAGAGAGAGAGAGAGAAATAAATTATCGAGAGGGAAAACCAGGGCGGTTTTATGGCGTCCTGGAACGCTGGTGCTCGCAGCAGGATTTCTGGAATTTCGATCCTGGTATCGCGCGTGGTATCCCTTTATCGGTTTCGTTCGAGAAGATAACCGTGAGAGGTTGTCGGGGTATTTATCAGAATTACAAGTCCTCTGCGAGCCAACCATCGCTCTGTCCATATGACATTCCTCTTGAGATTATGAAGTCTCTTGACGTTTACAGAACATTAGTGGGTTCAGTATCGAAATATTTCCTTTTTTTTCCCCTTTTTGGATTTAAAATGAAATATTTTGAATTTCGAAAGATATTTGAACATTTTTTAATTTCCAAGAGTAAAGGAAAAACTGTTTCGTGACTCGAGAATTTATCGATAATATATTACTTGTTTGGATTATTTATTTATTTCGTTAAATTTAGAAATTTGATGATTTTAATGTCGAAATTAAACAAAACTACGAAGCTAACAGGTGCAAATGTAAAAGATCTTCGGCAACAATAGGGTTTCGTAGTTGTTCTTTTATCTAGTTCCCTGCATCTCTCCTTTGTAGATTATTATCTATTCAGAAAGACAATTTTCTCTGAGGAAATTGATAAATTAAGCATGTAAAATATAAGAACCAGTATAATAGACTAATAGATGATTTTAAAAATATAAAGTGTATAAAAATATTAAATTATAAATATATCTGTAATAAATAAATAATCATATTTTCATTCAAGCAAAAATCAATATTAATCTTGCCACGAGCATTGTATAATTATAACTCATATTATTGCAAAAACCTGTCATTTTTTCTAAATTTAACAACTCTTAACATCAACTATATTATTCTTCCAAAAATTTTTATCAAGTTACATATATACAATATAATTGAGACCTACCTATAATTAAAAACCAATACTATTATTTTTGTTTCGTCTTTTTCCCAAACGTTCCAAACGTCTAAATAAAAAATCTATCTACACAAATATAAGCAATAATTTATATCAGATTATCATATATATATATATATATATCGAATCCAATAATACATTTCTCGTATCAAATTTTCTTTTCTCCACACGGAATTCCTTCCGTATTATGTTTTCGACACCCGTTACGTGAAAAGGATATTCACATGCTATGGACGGTATCCACCTGCTAGTTCCAAGCCAGTAACCCTATTCCTTCGGTATCTGGAATCTAGAAGCCTCTCTAGACGGGCGAACACTCTCCAATTTCGGGGGCCCGACCCCTAGAAGAAGAAGGGGCCCCCATAAAACGAACTCGTTGCATTCTCATGCCCGGCCTACGTGGTCCACCACGTAGAACGCTAAGCCTCTTAAATCTCGAGCCACGTCTGTCTATCCAGATCCTTTCATCTGCCTACCAAAAGATCTTCCCCGAGATTTCGTTGTTCCCTACTCCTCCTATCTTTCACTTTACCCCCGAGATCACTAAAAGTGCATGGAATAAAGAATACTGACACGAGAAAACGTAAGTCAGCCGATTAGTATGCAGGTTTTTTTTTAGGTATAGGAAACGTCTCTACATTGAAAGCTTTCCCTTATTTGAGAAAGTTTCTTTTTATCTCTTGTATTTTTTTTTGTTGTTCTGCTTCTATGTATTAATTATTAAAATATGTAAAGTGAAATATAATAAGAGTATGGGTATAATAAGAGAAATGAATAAAATGAAAAGTATAAATTTATTGTTTTTAGATACGCCAAAAAAAAAAGATATATCCGGCCGAATCTACAATCGAAAAATAAAATTTAATAAAATTAAATAAATCTTCGATAAGAGAAAAAAAATAGTAAAATAGTAAAAGTATTCTCTGTATTTTATTTGAAAATAAAATTGAGTTCCTCGTCCCAAAAAAAGAGAAGAAAAAAAACTAAGAAGCATCGTCGGCGCCAATAAGAATCGTTTTCCGGTCTTTTCTTCCGCCACTCAGAAATCGTCGATCGTCCTCGAAACACCGCTGTTAACCGAACTTTTACGATTCGAACCGCTTCGCCTAAGCTGAAGGCTGGAAAAGGCGCAACAAACACGGGTAAACGAGCGAAACAGGGAAGGGAGAACGAAGGAGACATTTCCGTGGCGTTGTTTGTATGCTGTTCGCGATATCGGGCTCGTACACGGTAACGACTCCTTCGCGTTTCCGGTACGCGTGCCCCGCCATCTTCGTTCCACTTTGACTAAAAAACAACTGAACACGATACCTTGATCCATTAACATCCCATTTTAAATCTGGAATCGAAAACATCTTGTGGAAAACATTGTAAGTAAAGCAAAATTGGTAAACGTTTCACCTTGCCAATAATATCAACTGTTATTTTTTTTTGTAATAGTACAACAATATCAAAAGATGGTAGGTTTCTGATAGGTTTCAACGTCGCTTTAGAAAATAATGTAAGTGCCAAAATAAGTTTATGAATTAAATAATTCGGTTGAAATTTTCTTATAGAAAACACTGTTAAAATTTCTATTTATAATATCGTTAATAATAATATTAAATGATAACCTTAATATGTTTATTTTTTATTTTTGCTTTATCGAAGACGATGTAATAAAATAATGATATTCTTTTTTTTTTCTTCGCGTTTATTCAACAATTATTTTTATAATTGTGCTATATGAAACCTGACGCAACATTAATAAGTTGTAAATTTATTCGAGATTCGTTTACTCGTATTCTTAACACGCGAATGTCAAGAGTATTTTACTTGTTCTTTGCGGAGGAAGCTGATTCCTGATTTCTTTCTTTTTTTTTTTTTTTTTTTAAATTAAATAACGATTATGAGAATTTCGTGTTAGGAATACACGGAATTGAAATTGATGGTATCGGTTTATTATTTTTGAGTTTGATGAGTAAATATTCATTTCGTGAAAAATATTGCGAATTAGAGTTAGATTTTGTATAATTTTTATAGACAATGATTGTTATAATTAGAGCGAGTAACTGAATTATTGAAATTTAATAGAAACGTTGGCAAAGATTTAATAAGTTAGAAATATAACTTGAACAATAATAAAAATTAGAATTTAATAAAAATTAAAACCAGTCTGTCTACTATTATTTATTATTCACATTTGTCTATCACTTTTTATTAGTTGCATAAACTCTATAGTATTTGAAAATCATGTAAAAAAAATTCCGCTTGTAATACAAAAATATCTTCCATCTAATTTCAACCACTCGCATAATCAAATCTACGATAATTGTCTAGTTAATTTAAAATCACTAGACATTCCCTTTTAATTGCATTCCGCCAACGAGGCTCTCGTCGATCGATGCATAATAAAAGATCTATCAAGTACATAGACCTCTTGATCTTTCCTTTAAAAAAAAAAAAGAAAAAAAAAGACAGAGGGAGAGAGAAAGAGAGAAATGTTCGTAATGGTATAATAATACATTCTTGATGTAATCTAAGCATACTTGGAAAGAGATGGTAATTAAATATCGACGAAACCAAAGTGGACACGTGGCAAAGATTCAACTCGTTAATCGGAAAAATCAAAATGGCCTTCGTGACATGGCGTTCGCCGAACAAAGAGGAGAGAAATTTACGATCGAAAAGGAAATTTCCTAATTCGTTTTCAAAATGTTTGATGTAATTTGATACCTCACAATATGACGAAATATATCGAACGAAAAATGGGTGAATTTAATCGGATAATTTCGACGAAGGATCACGAGCGTTTCCTTCTCTTTTATGAGAATTAATTAGAATTGAAATTTAAAAAAAACAAGTAAAGTTTAATTAATCGTGATAAACGATAGACAGTAGAGAGTTGTTGACCATGGATAAGCTCACGGACATTTAGATATTAATTCATATGGCGCGCTATGAGCAATTATTTGAAAAATGCAATTCAAGCAACATTCTAACAGATCGTTCATGTTATCTCAACGTTAGTTGTTATTAATTAGCTAAGTGTCTTTGTTGATTAAATTTATACTAATGTGTTGCGTGCAAGTTTAATTTTTTTTATTTAAATCGTGTGTCGATCGTATAATGAGACTCTTTGTACGCCAGTATGTCGATCATTTTAGCATATTAATTCTCTTTACTTATTACACAATAATGTTACTTTATTTTCTTATTTCCTTATTTTTGTGAATATTAATATATTTTTTTCATTTGTCGAATAAAAAAAAATTGAATACAATCTGATAATAAAATTCTAATCGGAAGGATTTGTAATCTAAATGAAATTATTATGATATCTGTTTCAATGGTGCGTTACTTAAGATTTTTATTTATAACAATATCTCAGTTTATTTCCTTACAATGTTAATTATCAGTAGAAAACGTATTCACACACTGTGTGAAAACTGCTCGAACATTTTTTCAACTTCCGTTTATTTTCGCACAGCACGAAAACAAAGCTTTCACCTTTTTCTTTCATTTCGTCTTTAGCGAAAGCCGTTTCCCGGTGCTCTATTACCTCGGCAGGGCTTTCACGTAGCCAATAAATCGTGGTATTTTTTCCCCAAGAATTCCTGGCATCATTTGCATCGGCTGACAGTCATTCTCCGCATGCTAGATGTTTTGCTAAATCATTTACCGAAGTTACACGCGTGTTCGAATATTCTCACAAACGAATGAAAAGGATGTGTGTCGGGGGATCAAAGAGATTGATATGTGAGAAGGAAATTTCTATGTCTGGAAACGTATGAAACCAAGGATAAAAAGTAATGGAATTAAACGATATCCTGAAATAAAATTGCAAAAGAATTCATAAATAGAACCATAATTCCAACTATATACTTTCCAAAGCTTATTACGAATATCGTTCACCAAAAATAGTCGAGGGACTGCTTGTTCTCAATTTTTTTAATTTTTTCGTAAAATACAATCATTATATAATAAACATTTCTATCTTCGAAAAAAAAAATACATATCTGGATCAAGACGCAATTTATTCCTTTCTTTGCAATTTGAATGAATCAAACTTTAACCAAAAAGAGAATGTAACATTGGCTGCAAGATTCTAGACGATTCCACGTACATCTCTACGAAAAGAAAAAAAGAAGAAACAGAATGGACAAGGATGTATGTAACAATATGTATTTTTATCGACGAAACGGATGAAACGGAGAACCGAAAAATACATTTCGAACGATATCCATCGAAAACGATCGAGCGTGTATCGATTCTGATCCACATCAGAAACGATGGCGACCGCGTACCGCTCCCAACCACTTCACCCCTTTTTCTCTCTTTAATTCCCATTTCGAGTCTCCTCCATCGACGATATTCCACGGTAAACAATATCGATTCCGTTATTTACCCAACAATTCAGAATCATTCTCTTCGGTATCAAGCTACGAAAGAGGAGAGGAAAAAAAAGGAGGGCGGGAAGGGGGAAAAGAGAAGTGGAAGAAAAAGAGAGAGAGAAGAAAAAAGAAAAAACGAAGGAAAAGTATACCAGACGCGGAGGACGAAAAAAGAGAGGCAGATATTTACACAGCCGTGACTTGAAATACCCTGAAGCCTTTCGTATACGCTATTTAACGCTATCGAGTTCCCTCTCCCCTCCCTTCCCAAGCCCCTCCCTCCCTCCTCCCGAGCAGCTTCTCTATCTGTCGGCCTAGAATGCACCGCCGTTACCGCTTACACCGCGACTAGAAGCCGGCTCCTCCGTCGAGTTTCTCTACCTCTGCTGGCTAACCTCTGTGGATAAGTTTTCAAGGGGCCGTTTGGCCCCGTAAGTCCACCACACCGAGCGTGGTGGACCCAACCTCGTGACCGAAAAAAAAAGGAAAAAAGAAAAAAGGAAAAAAGAAGGAAGAGGGACGCGAGCAGGGGGAGGGGAGGAGGAAGATAGGCCGGGGATCCTCTCCTACTCCGAGGCGAGTAGGTGTGCCGTGTGCGCGCGTAGAAAAAAGCACGAGGCGACCACGTATAGCCACGGGGTGCAGGTCAGTTTCGTGTCAGCTGCGTTACGATGTCGGTGCATACACACCACGCGTCATCCTCCTCCGCGTGGATGCCTACACCTCTTCCGGTTTCCCCGTGCGTGGACGCCACGTTGGAGGAGTTGGAATTTGGAAAGGTAGGAAAGGACATTCTTTTTCTCTCTCTTTCTTTCTCTCTCTCTCTCTTTTTCTCGACGAAGAGGGGCAAGTTGTCGTGCTTGCGGCATTTCGAGATTCGGATACGATTGAAAATTTGTATTTGGATGAACGAGAGGTGAAGGATATCTTTCTAAATTTGTAAACTGCGTTAATCGGGGTTTTGAATCGTAATTCTCTCTCTCGATCTTTTTTATCGAACGAATGAAAATTATCGATATTAATATCCTATTATCAAGTACACCGAGCGGATAAAAGTTTTATTATGCATTTTAAACAACGTATTAACAATCTTACTACAACTGTTAGAATATTAGATTTATAATTATAAACAAGTAATATGTGTATATATATATTTACATACATAAATACGATTGATAAGAATCCGAATGAAATGAAAAGGGCAAAACGAATAACAAGAAAAAAAAAGAAGAAGAAGACGAAGAGGAAGGAAAAAGAAAGAAGCAGAGGAGGAGAAGATCCTCGGTTGGAAAAATAATTTACAAACGTTTCGCGTGCGTGGTTGATAGGTGAACGATAAGGATCAGCCGGGAGGCATTATTATTCAACGGCTCTCAGTGTGTATTATCCTTATAAAAGTAGCTAGGAAACGTTAATGGGTTGATCCTCGGATATATTGGCCGCGAGATGAACAGATACACCGTGTATTCTCACACAGTGGATACAATTAAAGTCTCTGTTAGAGCGTGGCCGTTACACGTTTCTTAGCGGAGTTGCTCACATTATCCCTCTTTCTGATGTAATTTGTGTGGTAATCATCGCTATTATTAACCAATAACCAGTGTAATTAGGCAGGATGGTTGGCTGTGCTCGGATGGCAAGAGACAAATGGACGCCCGTTACGTCGCTTTATGCTCCCTCCGTGCCACGGCAACACGTGACGAATGGCGTACATATATTCATTATCGTCGTTCCTCGTCAAAAGGCCGCGATAGCCTTTTCGCGAACAGGATTTCGATGGATAAACAGATTTTTTTTCTTCCTCTTCTCTCCTTTTCCTTCGCTCGCTCGCTCGCTCTCCCTCTCTCGAGGCGAGTTCAATCGATAGGAATTTCAATTCGACTCGTTTCCGAGTCTGGGACTCGGGAAGATTTATCTTCTGACGGGCGGTATCCATGTGCGATCGCGATCGCACGTGAAAATTGTCAGATATGGAAATTGATTTCGATTAGAATAAAACGTTTTATGTTTCTCGTACGTCTAACATTTATATTACAGCAGTTTCTTTGAATAGGAACGATTTGAATAAGAAAGGATAATTGATTTGACGCGTTAAACATCTTGGCTTTTGAAACGAGAATCTATCTAACGTGCGATCCCCAACTTATAAATTAACAAATTCAAACGAATTAAAATGTACAAGAATACGAAATATCGAGAATCGAGCTGAAAAAGTATTTAAGCAATACAATGTTATTTTTACATCGATATTAATGTTTCTCTAGATCGTTTCTCAATTTTTACGAATGGTTGCATCGACTTTCGTCCCAAATATCACAAAAATATGGAGCATTGCCGCGGGTGTACGACCGACTTCACAATTTCGATTTTAAACCGCGAAGCACTCAGCCTCGACTGCTTCTCCGAAATTACCCCATAAACGGGATCGTTAGAAGCACAATAGGTCCGAGAGCAAACTACTGGTTCGACTTCTCGACCAGTTGAACGTCGAGAGGCAGGTCCCTCTCGCCAGGTAGACCCCTCGAGGGTCCAGGTATCTGGAAAACACAAACGTTCCTGAACACACACACCGTGCAACCGAACCGTGGAAACTTTGTGGAGACCTTGTTGAACCTGGCGATACAGGTGCGCGGGGAAAAAAGCACTCGAAATCCCGTAATCCGAGAGAATACCATTCCGTCTCTCTCCTCTTTTTTTTTTTCCATCTTCCTGAGCGGCCACAAAAAATGCCGCGAGGCGTGACCGATCCTTTCAGCAGGTTGATTTTTCGAATTAAGGGCTGATTAGGGATACAGCTCTTGTAAGAAAAAAAAAAAAGCTAGCGATCTGGTCTGGGAACGATGGGATGGAATGGGATCACGCGTTCACGACTTGTAACTTTTCACTCGAAATTTTGTATTATCTTTATCTCGAGTTTTTTTTTTACTGAGATAAAAATATTATTAAAATTCTGGGTTAAAATAATTTCGAAATAACCTACGATTCCTTTATTCTTCCTTTTTTCTTTCGTGAATGAATTCGTATGCGATCGATTCTTTCGTACGCGGGATCAACTTTGCATAATTCGACGAATACAAAAATCGTGTCGACTATATTTTACAGTAAATAAAATAAATAAAAAGCGTCGAAAAATACTTCCGCGGCTATATTACTTGGCAATTTACATTTCGCGATTACTAACCTCTTCGCTGTATGGCAGCAGATGCAACGATCGAGGGAGGGAGAGAAAGAAAAAGACCCGTGTCATAACTATGTTACAAGAGATAGCCGGGAAATATTCATGCCTTGGATTATTTATCGCTTCGAAGGACCGTAAACAATGTTCCGGTTGTTCAATAATATACACGAAACGGATACGTAGCGTCCTCCTACGCGGAACACACGCAACGTTACGTGTAATTAGGAAAATTAATCTTTCAAGAATGGAGTACAAATTATTCCGTCGCATTCTTTTAATAATATCGTTGGGAAAAATATTCTCCAAATTTTCTTTCAGTTTCATCGTACAATTTAACTTTGGATTCCTGAAAAAATTAATCCTCCATACTTGAACAACTTTCTGCCGATACTTGAAGCAACCAAGAAAAAAATCAATCCAGATCAAAAGACGTGTCCGACAGGAAGCATGAAATCCCTCCTTTTCGAACCAATTCCGCCAAATCCGAAACCGATCGCAGCAATCTTGCTCCAACGGGATCGAAGAAATTAATCCGCGTTAAGAGGGAAGGAAGGAAGGATGACTCGGATGAAACGAAGCGATCGTTTCGATTTCGACTTTTAGCTCACGGTGACGCAGCGAGTGTCGGCCGGTCAGCGTCGTTTCGTTTAAACGAAATCAATTAAGGCCGGCGACAGGGCTGCCGGCGTAATCCGTCGGCTGTTACACAGCCGATTCCACGCGACGTCGGCCACGGCGGGGTGTCCAGTGTCCAATAGGCTCGCAGGTATTGCGAAACGCCGTGGGCATCCAATCATGTCGGCGGATCGTACCTTTAAGCCCGTCATTACGTCGAATTAGTCTTCCGGGCTTTCGTCGTGGACCCGTAATCCGTATGCCGCGTGTTGCATCGAATGGCAACGTCATCGTTCGATATTATTATATGCAGTGTTCGGGGACGCGTTTAAAATCTGTCAGACGACGAAACACGGCGATTTTGATTAAACGCGTTGATTCCGCGCCGTGTTTGCGATGGAATAGATTGATGTTTGACGAACTGTTCGAGGTACAGAGGTGCATTGCTTTTGATCATTTCATCGTTGGTGATTAATAATTTAACAGTTTTATTGCGACACTTTGTTATGGTATTTGAACATCGCCGTGTTGATCGGTTTTATAGAAAGAATCGTCCTCTATCGGTTTGAATCGCAATTTTCGCGTATGCATTTGATAATGTGTTTTCTTTTTTAAATTTCGTAGAAAAAAATGTTAACGTTTTAAAATAAAAGGAATTTTAATTATTAAATAATTGAATCGTAAAGCAATCACCGAATGATTTGCATGAAATTTAATCTCGATCGATTGAATACAAAAACGTATTATTGATGAATACTTGTTATTTCCTTTTATCTATTCGCATTTAATATGCAATGACACGTGTTCTCGATTAAATCCTTGTTTCTCGCTTTGTCAACGCTCCTCTGTAAATGTTGCAAGAACGAAAGAGACGATCCACTCCTAGATCGCCTACGTTGCGAGCATAATTACAATTCAAGAACGTCAGCAGGGCAGAGCAAGCAAGCGCGCAACGAGCAGTTCTCTGAAACGGTAAATTGCTACTAATTTCACGCTCGAAAACGAGGAGTGTTTGCAAGAAAAAAGAAAAAGACACCTCGTTACGTGGTAACCGAGCAGACTGACGAATGCACCAGTTGATCAAGATGCGAATACCTCTAAATCTCTTCAGCTGTATATATTTTCGATCGTTATTCAATCAACACGAGGAAATCGAATGTGTATTACAAATTTATTTTATTCGATCATTGATATAATAATTATCCATAAAAACTTGCCTCACGTATTTCATTGAAAATTCACTCTTATAATGACTCTCGTTTATAATTATACTATTACTAACATCTGCTAAAAAGAACAATTCGTAATAACGTTAAATTATTTTTTTCTTTCAGTACAAAAAAGAAAAAAACAAATTCTTCTAATCGAACTTTTTCTCGAACGAACGAAAAGAAAAGAAAAGAAAGAAAAAAAAGGTGGAAAAATTCCGCGACATGCAAGATGAATCGTCAATTCCCACGTTTCAAAGGGAGCACGCGCAAGAAAATGCTGACTCGAAACTCGTGTGTCACTCGACCGACTCCTTTGTCGGCCGATTCGTTAATCGTGGCGCGGTGGCATTCCTCCGGACTAACCGGAAACGCGTCGCCCTGGCCCCTTTTCCCTTTTTCTTCCAACAGAGACAAAAAGAAAGAAGGAAAGAAAGAAAGGAATAAAAAAAAAAAAAAAGGAAAAGAGAGATAACCGGTAATAGCCGGCTTGGTCCCACACGCATAATTATCGCCGACAAACCAACAGATCCTTATCGAGTCCAGCGTCATAATTATCACCGTGCCGGTGGTCGCTTACGCGTTACACGGCCACGCACATACCGCGCATTGTTTCGCTCGAATTCCGAGCGGCACCGACAGATGCGCGTAACTCGTGAACTCGGGCCCTAGAGTAAGAGGGAGAGTGGGTTGGTTGGAGCAGCTATCGTTGCACGCTGTCACGCGATCGAAATCGATACCACGGGGGACAAAAATCGCGCGCGGCATTTCGGTCCAGAGAGATAAATGGCGACGGCCGCGCGGTCTGACCATAATCGTCTTAATCTACTTGACGCGCTCGTTCAACGCATGACTGCTTGAATTTCTTTCGACTTTTTATCGCTTTTTCCTTCCTTCCTTTCTTTCTTTCTTTCTTTCTTTTTTTTTTTTTTTTTTGATGTAAATAGTTTCACTATCGATACGTGGTTGCGAATCGTTGCTACTGCATTCCGATAGATCGATAAGACCGATGGGAATAGGGAAATGTGATTGATTAAATGGAATGGGGAATTAGTTGGGAATTAATCGAGAGTCGGGAATATTGGGTGTATAAGTGATTGGTTGATAAACTGGTTGTTGATAAATTTAATGGTCTGATGTTTGTTGGATACGAAGAGGTAATTTTTCGAAATATCTTTGATAAGAAAAATGATCTGATGGAAAATTTGAAGACTAACATCAAAAATGAATGGAATATGACGTATATAGTCACATTAGAAATTTATTTTCATTGAAGTAAGACTTTAGATTGTGGAGAGTTAATAATTGACATGAACTGTTTAAAAATTTTCGTGTAAGTAATTTTTAAGTATTTTTTTTACTATAAATATTTTCATTGTTTAAAATAGTTGCTATTTTCTATTACATAGACATTGCTTTGTACGATCTGTTTTGTATGATGAAAACGAATTATTTTTGAGGGGCGCTCAATTGTACGAATCGGTGACAATTATACCCATGTGCGCCATCAGGGATCTCGTTTGCACTAAATTACGAGTTAATCGGTTGAAAATTTCGTGAAATAGACGCCTGCTTTATCGACTTCACGGGAAAGTAGGGATTTCATATCGACATAGCAGAGTAACCCCTTCAGAAGATTCCAATAACGTATATTATATTTTCATTTCTTTGGCATTCCATACATTTTCAAAAAATCGATATTTCGTATTAAAATTTAAGATATCAATTAAAAATATTTCTTTTATACTTATAATTACGCGTTGTAGAGAATTGAAATTACGATTATCAATAATATCAAGCACTGAGTATCGAAATTTCTTCATTAAAAACTATATTTCATCTTAATCGTCATTATAAAATTGTTTCTTGACTCTATATTATTTTTATATCAGTTGAATATCAATACCACCCTAGGGATAAATTTCTTTCTGACAAATTCGCCAACAGATGTCGCTAAGGTTCAGTCTAGTAACTTTATAGGACACGATCGATAAGTGAAACGGAAAAGTTTACTTCCTTATCGATGTAAGATACAATGAATAACCTTGAAAACGTTCCCTCAAATATTTTCAATATTATTATGCACGACACATCTAATTCCCGTGTTAAATTGAATGCCAACTAATCGAATTAAATCTCAAATTAACAAAATAATGTAATATCTCCTCTATCCATTACATTCCGAAAATTTATTCCCCTACTTAATAACCACTCTTCTCGTTATCAATCTCAATTTCTGAATCTGTATCGCCAATATCTTGATGATACAAAAAAGAAGAACACACAAAAGTGTATCGCGCAGAATTGCTCAAAACAACCCCCGTGCTGAAAAATATCCGCCGCTAGATGTCAGGAGAATGTCCTGACAGCGCTAACTAGTGGGAATCGCGGTGACTGTTTCTCCCGCCTATCGGGGAGAGCCTCGAGGGGAGAGAGCCATATTCCCCGGAAAATCTGCACCGTTGGAAAAGCGCTGATGGGGAACCCGTCGAAAGTAGGCGGGGCATTGGTCGTGCAGCGTGTTTGCACCGCAGAAGAAGTGGGAAAAAGGCCGAGTGGCTCGCGCCTGCTCAGCTTTTTTCCTCTCTGTCGCCCTGTCTCGCTCTCGCTCCCGTCTAGGCGGAGTTTAAAAAAAGATTTCGCGCGTCGTGAGGGGGGAGGTGGAGCCACGGACGCGCGGAATTCCGGAATTTCACGAGTCCCCACGGCGGGGGAGGAGAGCTGGAGACGGCGACGGCGGCCCTCGAGAAGGGATGAAGGGGAAAAGCGCATATATCGAGTCGGTGCGAGTTTCGCGCGATGGCAGGCGCGAGTGAGAGAGAGAAAGAGAGAGAGGGAGGGTAACGCGCAGGGAAAGTGGCGAAGGGGAAACTCGCCTGCTCCGGGCAGACCGATCGAGCTCGACAACAGCCAGTTCAACGCGTGCCAACCCTCTTTCGAGATACTGTCTTCTGTCGTGACGAGTAAACTGCCGCGTCGGTTTATCCTTGTTTTCCCATTCGTCGACTCGAATTCCTCATTCGTGACGCGGGATTCGAAAGGGATGAATTTTTTTTTATCGCGATAAACAAAAGTGTGTCTAGAATATAATATTAATAATAATGATACTAATACTAATACTAATAATAATAATAATAATAATAATAACAACAACAATAACGTGACGTTTGCAGTGATCAGTGGAGTTTCGTTGCCAAGTTTGATGATATGGTTTGATGAGACCGTGGTTATCGTGGTCAGCTATGATGGGGAGGCTGTGTAGAGAGGAGGAAGAGTTCATACGCGGTGGATGGCTCATTGAGCTCAAGATCGTTCAAAGTTGCTTGGTTCGTATAATTATATCTGTCATGTACCTTCAAAGAGCTGTGGAAGGATATACGTTTAGGGAGAATGAACCTTTAACGGGGTAGTGGTAGCTGCGCGATTAGGTTTATTTGGAACGCATATACCCGGAATCACGTGGCCGAGTGACGGGAGTAATGGTCGACTAACGACTCGCGATCTTTTGAAGTTTAGATTCGATGGTGAACGTTCGGCTGTAAATGTTCATCGAGTACACCATCACGTATCTTTGACGTGGGCTTCTATTTCCGTTCGTCTTGTAACCGCGTTGTTAGGTCCGTCTTCCACTGTCCCCTTAAATTTACGACGGTGCGGGGCGGAGAGACACGTACGCAGCACGCACACCCGGAAAGGGCGTACTTAGTCAAGGCGGCAACGACTTTTAAAGGGAATAGAACGAATTGCACCACCGATCAGGGACGTTCCGACGAAACGATTACGAGTGTGTAAATATGTTTCCACTCCCTTCGAAGCCAGTTTACTTTCTCGTCAGAGCGAAACTAACGACGCGCCGTTATCGTCGTACAGTTGAAAGTGGTCGTGTGTACCTTGGCAGCGAGAAGTGATAACCGCGTTGTTAGCTGCGAAATAAGCCCCGTGACAAACACACGCGGCCTCAACGATAGCGTGATATAATAACGATAAGGAACGTTTCTCCAAAAAAGATCAACGAGTTTCACTCTACGTGGTATATACGATAACCTTGATAAACTGACCCCACGATAGTCGGCCACGATAAGGAGAGAACCAGCGTTTCGATATCTTCAAACACATCAATTCCAAACTCCACTTCATCCAGTTCTCTCCGCGTTCTTCATTTTATCGAAATTTTCCCACCAGCAAAGTGAACGAACGCTTCTTTCGAAAGGCCAACGTATAAATCTCTCTTAGAATCTGAAAATCGGAATCCGAATCAATCTACAACACGTCTAACAACAATCTTCCAATATCTTACATATATCGTTACACATATATCACACGACTTCCTTTAAGGAAAAAGAAGAAAAAAAAAAAAGAAAAGGAAAAAAATATCACACCGCTTTTCCTCGCGTCACCAGCATAATATAATCGCAGCGTGGAGAGCGCGTGACGCGTGCTGGCTACATCGCCAAGTCCTTCTGCCCCCCACCACCGCGCGGTATTTCTCGCGCAACTTCCCCCTCCACCGACGATATTTCACCACCCCTACCAGGAACTCCGGTACGCGGACAGCGGCGACAAGGACGCGGCGATCGGCGTACGCACGAGGCCGAGTGTAACGGAGCACGTGGGCCGCCGGTGGGGGTGGAGGAGGAGCGATAAGACTGGAGGGGAAGCGTGGCGGAGGCACGGCGAGAGGGGAAGTTACCACTCCCCTTCCACCAACCAGCGGAGCGCGTTCTCTCCCACGTAACGGCGCTAACCGACGGGACCTTTGTTGCCCGCCACGCTCGAACGAGTGTCCCGCTCGAGAGTTTGGACGCTGGTGCCGCCCAGCGGTGATCGCGGGAACTTTCGCCTCTCGGTGGTGGGGACGAGGAGGCAGCTGGTGGGGGGACCGCGGCGCGGTGGTGGGGGTAGAGCGTAGAGGGACGAGTGGTGGGGATGAATGCAGAGAACGGAGCGAGTACGAGGACGGGGGCATGCTGCTCTCAGGACGCGCAGAACGTCAGAGTGGGTCGAAAAGGACGGGTGTATCTCTCGTTCTCGCTCTCTCTTTCCCTCTTTCTCTCTCTCTTTCTCTCTATTTCTCTCTCTCTTTCTCTCTCTCTCTCTCTCCGACTCTCTTTCTTCGTTTCTTTCGATCATTCGTCCCTCTCGCTCGCTCCTCGTGAAGAGGCAGAGAAAGAGAGGCCCGATGGCGGGGTGAGAGCCGGCTTACTACGCGGCGAAACGCTACCACGGCGTTCAGTCGTCAGCGATCAGACCGCCGGGCAGTGTGAACCTTCCTGGGCAGTCTCTTCATCTAACCACTCTTCCTCTGCTGTCGTCCCTTCACGGACACGACGCAGCGATCGGCATCTGGAAAAGTTGGAGTACAGTTTCCGAGATGGATTTGCCCGATGATCCCCTGATAGATCATCGCGGCCTCGATGGAGGGATTGAGAACAAGCTTCCAAGGAGCGGAGTAGAGGAACGAGGAAGAAGAATTCAACACGAGAGAGAGGAAAGAAATCGAGTGAATTTACGAGAGAGAGAGAGAGAGAGAGAAAGACAGAGAGAGAGAGAGAGAGAGAGAGATAATATTTGCTGTGGGACGATTGCGAAAAAACGATTTCAAACCTTCGGCTACGAGGTTCGCCGCAACTCTGTGACAGAACCGAGGGCCTTCAAGGACGCTCGCGAGCCGTTCGATAACCAGGCTAACAGATGTTGGAAAAGATCTTGCCCTGCGAACCGATTGCCGCGGTTCAAACTGGCTGAGACGATCGTCGCGGGAGCATCGAAAATCTTAGAGAATTCCAGAAATCGTTGGATATCGAGAAGTTGGTTTAACGACACCCGAAGAATACGAACTTCGCTCGCATCGAAACTCGAAGATTTCAGGATTCTGGGGAAAAAGAAGAATCGAAGAATCGAGCTCCGAATTTCGAAATTTCCAACGATATTCGAACACAGTGAATACACGCAACAAATTGTATGGTCATAGTGAGGATCTCGTTCGTTTGTGCGCTCGTTCGGGCTTGCGTCGAGCCACGTGGTGCTCCGAATCGCGCGAACGAATCTGCGCTTCATAATTCTCGCGCGTATGCAACCTTCCCTCTTTGCGAAACCGCGTCTCGAGGAGGTGAAAACGAAGCGAGAGAATCGAAAGGTGAATCGAAAGTATCAATAATTTTCCTTCGTTGCATTGTCGAGCTATGTGGTGCCGTTCGAATCGTATTTATGCAACGAAGAAACGAGAAACTGTTCACGCTTCGACGCCAGCCGAAGATGTTGGAGGTTTTTGAAGACTCGAAGATAGTGAGACAGTGTGAACGGATCGGTAATGAAACGGATCGACGATGGATCCGGAAGAAAATGAAAATGATAAAAAAAAAAGGAAGAAAAAAGAAAATGAAAAATCGAATAATAATGACGAATGGTGTGGTTAAATTTAAAATAGTCGAATGACGTATAAAAAAAAAAGAAAGGTATATTAATTGGGGGAAAAGTGGGAGGAATATAGCTGCACGTCGATTTTATTCTTGTCGTCGATTAATGAGACGATTGAAGGGAACGATTGAAGAGAACGTTACGCTTTACGGACGTGTTAGCAGCCGACGGCTCTTTGCCAACGAGATCGTCACGAATCAACGATGAACAAGTGAGAGGTAAGAGCCAACATCGTAAAAAAATAAAATCGATCAAAAACCTAACCGTGATTTAAACTCGGTATCCTCCCTCGAAAAATCCTCCCTATTCCACCTCCCTTTCACCCATATTTCTCTTACCATAGTGAAGTGTAGATATTCGAAACGCGTAATTGAAAACTGGAACGCGCGACAATAATATTTCACGAATATATATTTCCCGAATTCCGACTTGGTGACCTTTCTCAAGTGAGCAATTCGTTAAGTGAATCTCGACAAAAAAAAAAAAGAAAAAGATCTCGCAATCTCTCCTCACGACACATCAGTTCGACTAAATTTTCATATCCTCCAACTTCGTTCCATCCGATATTCCAAAAAAAAAAAAAAAAGAAAAAGAAAAATAGGGAACCAAAATGATAGATAGATAGATACCTGTTCGATACGAATTAACCTTCGAACCGTTCGTCCAAGGGTGCTATCGTCCAAAGTGGTGATGGTGGTGGTGGTGGTGGTGGTGGTGATGGTGATGATGATCGAGTAACCGCGAGTGACATCTTCCTCCGGGAGTTTCCACCTCGATTCTCGCAGTCGTGAACTCGATAAGTTAAATTTCGTTCGAAGAGGGTACCGGAACTTCCAACTCCCCCTCCCCCTTTCCCTTCCTCGCCCCCCTCGAAGAAGTTGTAACGGTGGACAAACAGTTTCCCGACCCGATCGAGGCGGATCCACCTGTTAGGCAAACAGGGTGACCGCAAATCTGCAGCTCGGAGGAGAGAGAGAGAGATGTGCCCGTGTGGTCCACCTGTAGGAGCGGCGGTGTGCGGTGCTTGCCCTCGCGTGTCGAAAAATTTCCTCCGTATTCGGGCGAAAAGAGGAGAGCACGTGTTCAGGTAACCGCGCCCTCGGGGTCGCATTGTATCCAGGAGAGAAAATAGCGAGGAGTGGATACCTCTCCTCTTCTCTTTCGCTCGCGCCGCCTCTTTAATCCCGCGTTCGACAGAATTGGGAAGTCAAGTGCTCCATTCATCGCTTCCTCCTCCGTTCGGCCACCTGAAGGGAAATTCTCGTGACGCGTGCGGCTACCTGAAGATTTTTCACGGGCTTCGAATGGTTTCGAAATTGCTACTCGTTGTGTATTCGTTGGTATACGGCGGAAGTTTTGCTTCGACGGTGTTTCGTGTAGTTCGAAAAGGGGAGTTGGAGTGATTTTGGAGTTTCGAGCAGGATCGATCTACTTTTCACGAAGTCGAGAGAGGTGTCAATTTTGGGAGGTGAAGAGGAAGAAATATTTGTGCGGTAGTTGGAAACCTATTTGTTCAGAATTTCGAACGAATTTTTATAGTAAGATCGGAGATCGATCTCGTTTTTTAAAAATATATTGCTAAACTTGCCAGTTTCAACCGTGTTCTCCCACGTCGTGGCGTATCGTTAGAGTTGTGACTGTCGTAGGTGCAATTTTTATACTTGATAGACAAGCGAGTATATAAAATAAGATAAGTTTCGAATGATTTTATGCAGGAAATATCATTATCTTGATGTTTAAATTCTACGATGAGTTTCAATTCTGACTTGTGTCACGGATTGCATTACAATTACAGAAACTTCGCGCGAACAGTGGCAACTTATCAGTGTTTCTATAGCTTCGAACTTGACGAACGATCGTTAAACTGACAATCTTCTTTAAACTATATCTCAATGTAAGTAAAAAATTTTCTCGAACAATAGGTTCTCTTATAAAATTAGCAATTTCGATAGTTTTTATCCTATGAAATTAGCAAAACTTTCCAAAATTCGATAATTTTTATCTCTGAATCTTCAATCTCTTCCAACAAAATTCGAATCCAACGTTTTCCACGTCTCGACGTTGAGGCCATGCGAGGCCAGAGGCATCGTAGGAAGGACTTGGAATGTCGAGCGTGGAGGAAACTATCAAGAAGAGTATTAATCACACGCGATCAAGTCGTTAGACACGGATATCGCGGCGATATTTCACGCCGTCATTGGCACAACAGCCTTCCAAGTGCGATTTTTTTTCTCTCTCCTCTTTTCTTTTCCTTCTTCTCTCTCTCTCTTTCTCTCCCTCCCTCTTTTTTCATCATCGTTGTCGCCGGTTGTTGTATGTACCGCAAGACGAACCGGCTTCTAATAATTCATCGCGTTGGAGGGATCGTTTCGAAATCTCCTCTCATCTCCCGTACGTGTATACTATGTATACACGGGTATAAATCTTGGTCGATAACTCGTCGGTTGATTTTCGCGCGGATAGATAGCTCTCGAGGGGAATGGCGACGTTCCGCTGAGAAACGTCGACGAGTTTTAGAGGTGTGCACGTTTGATCCTCGACCGTGGCTGCGCCCGTCGGATACCAGAAGTGTTGAATAGCCTCGCTCGAGCTGAGCTGGTCGAACACCGCTTGATTTATGACCGGTGAGTGGGAATGTGTGTTAAAATGTGGACGTGCACGGCCGATACGGATGGCGAACGAGCCTCCAAATGTAATTTCGTAATCTTTTGTGTTCACCGTTCCCTCGATGCTGGGGATCTGGACTTGTATGTACCAGGTGTTCGGATACCTTCTATCTCGAATATCATTCCGTTGGATCGTTTTGAATCGTGGAACATTTTCTGGAATATTTTCTTTTTTGAAGGGAGGGGCGAGGAAGGTGATCATTACGAAAGATTTCGTAAGAAGTTGGACAAATTGTTGTTCCGTTATAATTCGAAAATACGTGCGAAGTTATTTTATCTCTACTTGATAAAAGGAACGAAGTACCGATTTTCCTTATCTATCCTGTCAATTTACGAAGCTTAGGAGCACAGATTTGCGAAGTGTTGTTGACACTATTTAGATTAGAATATATAGTCCCACAGTGGAGGAATTTATATTTACGTTACTGCGAAACAACTAGCGAGAAACTGTTCTTAAAACTATTATCCAAACCCGGCCAATCAAAAATAAACACCTGAATCGATCGAAATTCCTTTCCCAAAATCCATCACGGATTCCAATTTCGCC
Source organism: Apis cerana (assembly GCF_029169275.1). Lineage (NCBI taxonomy): Eukaryota > Metazoa > Arthropoda > Insecta > Hymenoptera > Apidae > Apis > Apis cerana. Next base: position 9,918,610 of record NC_083858.1, on the reverse strand, counting down.
ACCACGGGAGAAAAGCACCGTTCCACGCGCGTCCACGGTGTCCCGTTGGATTTAAAAGTCTCGGCGGGTTTAAGGTTGTCCGATTGAATCGTGGAAGGCAACGGTGGTATCGGGTGTATCGCGATGAATGAAATCGGCGAAACGCTAACGCGAGTAATGCGTTCCAAGAGACGCCGGGGACAATGTGTCTGGGGGCAGAAAAATATAAAGGCTTAGAGACCCCCTCCCCCGGACAAGAAGAAGACAATCGCTGGCAACTTTGCTAACCCTGTGTACAAGCTGCGGTTCGGTGGATATATACCCGAGCGGGGCCTTACAGGGGCCATTATCCGATCGTGGAATTTGAGATCTGGCCCTTTCAACCGCGCGTCAAATTATCCCCGAGCACAATGCGCCCGTTGATTGATATCTTCAGTCGTAGCTGCCGTAACGTGGCCTGGCCACGTTCGTTCGTCCGTTCGCCTCCTTTTCCATCCCCTGTCCTCCTCCTTCTCGCCGATCTCGCATTCGCTCCCCCTTTCTCCATCCTTCGCTCTCCTCGTCCTCGTTCGATCGAGTCGTTTCGCTTTCTTCTCTTGCTCGTCCTTTTTTCCTTTTTCCTTTTAGGCCCGGCCCTCGCCGTGCAGCGGCCTCGCACAAAGCGAGCGCCGAATATCTGCGCGGACCCACGCAACCTTACCACCTTGATTCCTTCTAAACTTCTGCCTTCTTCCTTCGAGAGAAGAAATCCAGCTCTTGTCGATTGTCGCAGTTACATCTCGATTGTTACAGCGTTGTTGTTGCTGGTTCGATCATCATCGGATGAAGATGATGCTGCGAATTTAAAGTTCTTGGGTTTCGACGAACCTCGAGGAAGAGAAGTTTTTCGAATGGTTGTTTCGTTCAGAAATTTGAACAGCAGGCGAGACGAAGATTTATTTAGAAATGAAGAGGTTTTGGGTGAAATTACGAAAGATTCTGGGATATTTATAGCTTGTTGCTGTTGTTTTTTTTAATAAGTATTGTTGAATTTACGAAGGTTAGAAAGATTTTTTATCCTTGAGATAATTAAATTGATACGAATTTCTCGTTGCATCTCGTATAGAAATCATAAAAATAATGCGTATAATTCATTTAATAATAGTCAAATTTTCTACGCTTTTTTATACGTAAATTTATTTTCCAGGATGCGAATTAAAAATAAAAACTTCCAAAGTGTTATTTTTCGTTAATGGACACACTCGGTTGAGAGTGAAAGTTCTTTCGTCAATTTCTCAAACGTATTCGTATATAATTTTTTATTATTGATAATAGTTCTACTTTTTCTAAATTATGGAATATTTCCCGCGAAATTTCGTTTCGTGAGTTTAGGCATCTGCGACGGTATGTACGTGTCACCTGCAGCTGCCTAAGAAACATCTCGAAAGTGACACCCCTAATCATGGATAATTTACGCATGGCCGAATTAGGTAATTACTCGAGGAACGCAGGAACGTCCATTCATCTTTTTACTTAGCCCATTTTAGCTCAAAATTGGTATAATTAGCGCGAGGATATAACGTAGTAGAAACTCGTGTCCTTTCCTCCTCATAGAGGATTCAACCCCTCTCTCTATATATAATTCTCTTTATCGCCGATGTTCCTGGTATCATCACCCTTTCACATTTTTCTTGTCCGTCATTCCATTGGTGTTTCCATGTCCCCTTCAGTTCCTTTTCATGTCATCTTTTATCGCGCTCGATGTTCGTTTATCTTCATTTTCTGCTAGCTAATTATTACGAAATTGAAATACATTTTATACCATTCTGTCTCGCGTTTCGAGTATTTTACTGCCAAGAGTTGTTTAATCCTCACTAATAATGATTGACGTTTACAAGTAGATCTCGACAGTTCATCGAATTTTTCTATATTTTTATAAAATATATATATATTCTGAATATTTCTATTCCTTTTTTTTTATGTACGTCATGCAAATTTTTCTACACTCGTAAACGTAATACGCAATTCGTCAAACAAAAGTAAGCAAAAATAAGAATTAATCCAACTTTCAAAACGACTCGCTTCTCGAAATTCTATAGAAAAAAAACTTCTCAATTATAATTAAACAATCTCGGTTAAATCGAATTCGAATTATTCACGAATTAATCACCTTTATCGATCAATTAAACGTCCTATCGTTCGAATAAATTTCCTTAATTGGACAAACACGTATCCCCATATTTGCCTAAAATTTACACTTGCAAAAACTCGGCCCCAACCCATTCGTCCGATCAATCCCGAATCGTTCCCTCCCCTGTGGAACGAATTCGAGGAGCCGGCTCGTTCGTTCGGGAACTCGTCAAAGAGTTCTTCTCTCCTCGCGAGGAAATTTTCCGCGCGCGTTTTTCGAGGCCATTTTTCACTGTCGGCCTCGCGCCCTCCCTCTCGTGTTGGCATTTCAACCGGTCTAAGGGACGTCGAACGGCCGGAAGCGAGTTTTCCGCGCCGTCGCCGCCGCCACCAGCGTCGCCTTCGAGTGGATTTTTCTCGCTTTTCCACTGGCTGCCGTCGTAACGAGGTTACGCCTTAAGTATTTGCTCGTCGATTTCGCGACGATGGGGAACCGACTCCCTCTCTTCCTCTTCTCCTTCTCGCTCCAACGAGCGAGAGCCTTCGAGGGCCACGAAAAATTCACCATCCGGAAGAAAAAGAAAGTTCTACGTGACTTTTTCTCTCTCTCTCTCTCTCTCTCTGTCTCTTGGTTCTTTTCATCTCGACGAATTTCCACGCAAACTTTCGACTCTGCTTCCCTCCCCTCCCCTTCGTTCCTTTTAACCTTCTCTTGTTCTCGGGTAAGGGTGCAAACGTAGGAAAAAATTCGAATCTCTAGAAAGTTGCTTTTTTTTTTATCAGTGGATAAAAAGTGAAAGTTATTCAAGGATAATCGCTGATATATGATAATAAGTCTCGGGGAGAGTTTTAGCTCTCGAATCTATTCCCATCCTCGGATAGATTTGCGTGTACAGTGATTGGATCCAAAGCTCGTTCGCTGATGGAAAATAATTTTTCCACTACAATTTGTCGGGCGGAATTTCGCCCCTCGAATCTATACGCGTTGCACGGTGTAAAGAGTTTGGAAGATTTTTTTTTTTTTGGTGAGAAGGAAGACGGGATGGGCGGGGAGAGGGATAATAGTCGGATGGGCCGTTTTCGTTCCGTGCCACGAGCGAAAAGACAGAACGTTGCGTCGTGCATGACCGGTGATGGGTATTGGACGAGAGTAACGGCGCTGCACTTTATTGGATAATTTAGTGGCGATCTAGAGAACGATTTGGGGGGCTAATGGGATCTTTATTGCGTGGGTAGGCCGGCTGAAAAGTGATTTTTGCGTTATGAAGTGGATAAAGAGACTGGACTGCGTTCGGGGGATGAATGACTCGAATCGTTCCACTATTTAATCGTTGATCCTCTTCCTCCTTTCGACGTTTTGAGAGCATGTGCGTGGGCTCCGGATTTTTCGTTGATTGCTCGTATAATAGATTCTCGAGATTCCTTCGTATTCTCTTGTTTGAGTTCTATCTTTTATTCAGGAATCTGGTTCTGATTGTTTATTTGAAATTTTGAAAATTGGTTCGATTGTATTTTGTTTTTGAAGATTTTTCTTCGTTTCTGTAACATTTTCTGCCACATTTTGCTGAGAGAAGTAAGAGAAAATACATTTTTCAATGTTTTCTTATATTTTGAATAAATTCTCCACACTTTTCAATTCCGAAAAAAATTATAAATTGTTCTACAATTTTTTAACGATCGAGCAGATTATCTATATATATATAAAATCTGAAAAATATCGAATATAAATATTTCACATCGAATTAAACGAATTTTTCGAACATCTCGTATACAAAAAATTCAACTTTGTGAAGTCTTTTAATGACACGTCCATCACGGCGAAAATATCGATTACGATCTCTCGTTATCTTCGATCCGAAATGTCAAAATTTGCATCCATCGTTTTTTTTTTCTTTTTTTTTTTCTTTTTTTTTTTTTTCTTGAAATAAAATACGATTACGACACTTGGAGTGTAACCTTTTCCTTTTTCTTCTCCATCTTGTTCTTTATGTACGGGAATTCCAAAGGTGAAAAGAATACGATCGTTTACAGGTGTGTCGCGGTAGCATCGCGTCTATTCTTCCTATCCACCCCTTTGCATCCTAGGTCGATACCTATATTTAAAATTTCAGTAGGGCTCAGCGTTTCAGGTCATGCGTGGCGTATAAATATTGTGCATAAATAAGAACGCTTATTTATGGGAATTTTATGAAAATTTCTTCGTACACGAAGGGTTGAGGATCCTTGGGGTTAGGGTGAGGAGAGGAGAACCGTTAACTATCCAATTGTAACTATTGGATTGTAAATTTTCCAGTTTGGATCACCGTCAATTCTATCATTTTTAGTATATCTTATAATATAAGAGTAAAAAATATAATAACGAGAGATAAAAAAAAATTCATGCAAAGGCATGTAAAGTTGTTCATTAATTTTTAATATTATGCTTATCACGTTCGTTATAAACTCATTAGAATTAATAATTGACCGATATATTAATTATAAAAATATTAAAAAATGATATAATGATGCAAGAAGATTAAAAAAAAAAATTCATGTTGATAATTATTACGATATGTAATCTTTGATATTTGCTCATTAGAACTGGAAACTTCTATAGCCGTAATTATTGTTAATATGAGTTAAACTTGATTTAATCAATTGACTTTTAATTTATAAAAATGATTATGTATCTGTGGAAATAATCAATAAGTTGAATGCTGGAATAGAAGGAATGTTGGAAAAAGAAGGAGGAAGAGCACAACAAAATAATTCTTCTTTGATGATATTTTTGATGCAGTGATTTTGATCTAAGAAACTACAAAGAAGCGATGCACGCTTCAAACAAAATTTCAATTAGAATTAATTTAAATAATATATATATATTTTTTTCAATAATATGCAGACAGTTGGTCGCAAGATTTATTTTAAATTTAAATTTCTCGTAAACATTCGGATACAATAGCTGCAAAAAGTATTTACGTAATTAATTAAATTTAAATACATCACATTTTATATCATTTAACAATATTTTTATATAACTCAACGAAACATTAATCTCATCAAACTGAAATATATTTCATTATCGCGACAAGTGTGGGTTTTTTTGTATAAAATATTAAAAAGAGAAGCTTCGAATAATATACAAGGATATACCAGAAAGACAAAAAGCAAACGAGCGTGTTCGTATCGATGGGACAGAATGGAAGGAAACGGAGGTATAGGGAATAAGAATTCATTAATCGAGTCGATAAATGGGCGAGGATCCGTGAGAAACGAAAGGATCATCGCCTTATGCTAATAGACGGAGGAAAAACACCCTTGGGGAGTTTTCTCACGGGATGCTCGCAGTCTAAGGAATATTAATAGGCGCCCCACCATACCTCCCTTCGACCCATCATTCTTCGGCACCGGGAAATTTCCGCGTGGAAGGGTTAAGGCCGATGGACCATCTGTGTACCTACTTCGAAACCTTCGTTTCCTGACGAGCGTTCGCGCGTTCCATTAGTATGCCCGCGCCATTATGACATAATACACGAGCGATCCATCCTGGAAATATTTATTCTAAGGGGAGCAGGTAAAGGGTTGACGCGTCAGGAATTTAGAAAAACTGCCTTCCGCGTGATGCAAACACACACGAATCCCTTATTCACGACGCATCACTCGATTATTTATTGTTTGAAAAGTGGAAATAATAACAGAAGTGGAAGAGCAACGGAGAATTAAAAATTACGACGAGAAAAATTTTTTTGATACTCGAAGCAAAGATACTCGTTATATTTTTAAAAAGTTTATTTTGCGTGTAATTGTTTTTGTAATTTCGATGAGAAGATTGTATTTCTTCCAGAAAAGAAATTTTGGATGGATTTTGTTAGAATGGAATGAAGTTTCTTCTTACGAGAGAATTAAATTCAAAAAACTGTAATTGTAATTGATTAATATTTTACTTGGTAGAAGTAGATGGCAATGAAATTATTTAACAATTTAATCGTGTCGATGTTTAATAATTACCACCGGTAGAAACTTTCTCCATTTTTAGAGAAATTTTGCAAGGGTTGCAACAACGGAATATCATTGATTTCATTAAAATATGTTTCAAAATGAATTAATACCGCGAACGCAAAATTAAAAGCGAAAAAGGATTTGTAATTACCTATGGCAAAGATATCAAAGCGACCATATAAATTCATTACAGGTTTGAATAAATTTATCGAACTTTCGAGATCAAAAACTGCATCGATGAATAATTATCAGTGACATGAAAGAAATAGCGTTACAAAGCTGTTCAGAATCAAAAGGCCCGGAACGGCTGTACTATTCGCGCATCTCACAAATATAATTACACGAAATTAATTATCGATTGTGTTGTTAAAAATTTACAGAAGATTTTAGATTCAGAAATAATTAAATAAAATACAAAAGATATAAAAAAAAATACTAAATAAAAAATACGTACGTATGAAAAGATGCTGTTAAGTGAAATTAAAAAATATACCAACACACGAATGAAAAATCCTCCAGGTTCCAACTTCAAGAATATCTTGAAAGATCCAAAGCTTTTTAGAAATATTGCCAACGATATAAATGAAAAAAAACACATTATTAAAGTAAAATAAAATCCGAATCCAACAATGATACAACCGAGTGGGCCCCGATTCGTTGCACGCCGATTTCCAGCGCGATCGGGGACCAACGTGGCCACAAATCTTCGCGATTCTCGAGATCTGGAGATCGAAATTAGCCGGGTCGTTGCACGTCGTTGTAGAACGAAAATTACGTGGAAGAATCCTTTGGCCAGTGCCCTTTCCCGGGGCCCGTTGCCCTCCCCCGTCGACATCATCCTCCTCGTCTTGATGCGATTATAATGAACGCTCGGTTTACCGTGGAGCCTGATAACCTAACCTCGAACGAGGAGAAGAGAAGAAAACAAGAAAAAAAGGGAAGAGAAAACAAGAAGAAGAAGAAGAAGAAGGAAGATGAATGTAATACAGAGAGAAGGAGGAAGAAGGAGGAGAGAAAAAAATAGGGAACGGAGAGAAAAAAAAGAAGAAAAAGTAAAAAGAAAGAGAGAGAGAAAGAGTGGAGCAATAATATGAGAAGGCGGGGCAGGCTGGAATACGTAATGCGCTAAGAGTGAAGCCGAAGCGCGTCTTGAACGGAGCATGAAATTGGCTTTTCGGGCGGGATCGATTTGCGACAAAAAAGTTGTTGTTGCTGGTTGTTGCCGCCGAGATGCAAAAGATACAATCGTGCCTGCCGGACTCGACGCGCTCGCTGTTGCTAATTTGAATTCATTTCGTGCACCCGTTCGATCGCCGGTTGCATCTTCCAAGCGTGAACACGAGAGGGGCGCGTTGTGGACCCTCTTTGTCTTTTTTCTTTTTTTTTTTTAATTTTAATTTTCGAAAAAGAATTCTTGATAAGATTGAAAATGCTCGATACATCGGACAGTAAGAATTTTGAATTTAAATTATCATTTGGCAATCGTTATCGCGATGAGTCTGTCTTTAATGATGTATCTGTGATATACATACATGTACATATATATATATATATATATATTCGATAAGAGAGCAATTGATTTGGTACATGGTATTTAGGACACGGTAAGCATCTTGACGTGATACATGGAATTCTGATACTTGTTTACTGGTAGTTATGGTAGTTACGATAGTTATGGTAGCGATGAGAAGGCTTCGAGATCTTGTTCATGAGGGTCGTTAGAAGTTAGGTGAATTTCATTAATAAATATCACGATGTGGTATTCTTGAGGGTGAGGTAACGAATTTAAAATCCAGCTGGGGTTAGGGCCGCTTTAATAAAGAGATCGTGCGATATACTTTTCGAGATTGAAAAAAAGTGTGACAGAAAGTTGTTAATATTTCCAACTCTCAACGGTGACTTTAGATTAAAAAGAAAAAAAAGAAAAAAGAAATCGTACGACTTTTACAACGTATCACGCTCAAAAGAACATCACGTGTCCCGTTCGAATGTAAACCGATCCGCTTGCCAATTTTTTCGCGCATCGAATTTTACACAATAGCGATTTGCTCGATAACAGGGCGAGTTTCGAGAGCATATAATTTCTCCGCGACATTATCGTTTCTCCTCTATGTGCATTTACGTCAAGAGACGTGACGTTCCTCTCTCTCCCTTTTCCCCCCTTCCCCCCACCTTTCGAATTCGTTTTCACTCGACTCGTATTATACCCGTGATTCACGATCCTCCTGAAATCCGTATGATTGATACCCTTGAATCGGAATTACAATAATTATTATTTATCATTATTATTGTTATTATTATTAAGCGGTAGCGCATCGGCGAAACCGCACGTTCGTTTCTCGAAAAGAAAGGGAAAAAAGGAAGGAGAGCTCGAGTTATATTTTGTCCCATGTGGGTCAAACGGTCACCGATAGTAAAAAAAAGGAAGAAAGAACAGAATAGAGAGTAAGAATAAAAAAAGAAAAGGAAATAAAACATTCGGTGAAAAGCACGGTCGAAAAATCGCAACGATATAGTTTCACCGATATTCGTGCGACCAACTTTTCGCGTATTTATACGAACTGTTCTTCCCCCTCCCCTTCCATCCTTGCCATTTTTTTTGACCAGGTATCGAGAACACTTGTAATCCGAGAAACTCTGTGCATTCTCGTCCGAATATCGTTTCACGCGAAAATCGAGATCGTCCGGCAAATTCTCTTCCTCCCTTTTTTTTTTTCTTTTCTTTTTTTCGACAGAGAGAAGCGTAATCCTGCAATCACACTGATCGATGATTTCTCCCTGTTTGTTTCAGGTGTGTTCTACGCTCGGTTGGAAGTGTGCATGTTGCTTATAGTGGCGGTATTATTCGGTAAGGATAAGGAAAATGGCGGGAAAAATTTGGAAGTGTGTCGGAATTTCGAGTGCACGGGCGAAATCACGAAGATGGAATCGGTAATGAATATTTTTTTAAAAGAGAGGAAAAGTCTCTCTGGTCACAGTGAGGCGATTTCTTTGATAATAATAACGAAACGTATTAACCCTATATTTAACCTTTATTTTTACATCGGATTCGATAGAATTCTCCTCGAGAGAAGATACGTAAAGGATATTATTATAAATTAATCTAATGATAGGGATTACGTAGAAACTTTACAAAATACCTGGGTATCTTCGAACCTTTTCCTTGTTAAAAAGTTTCCCCATAAATTTGTCACTGTCACAGAAATGATATACGCCCCGCCAGCTTCGAAATCTCGTCGAATTATCTCGTTCCACTTATCAGGGAATATTTCCAAACAAACGGCCACGCCCCCGCTTCTAAAAAAATCTTCCCTTTGAACAAACTGGCCGAAACGGGATACTCGAACGTCGAGGAAATATTTACAACACGTTGCGTTATAAAAATCTTCTCGAAAAAGTCTCGTTCGAAATCACCTTCCATGAAATAAAAGTATATACATTCTCACCTAGCCATGTATATCGTTCTCGTTACGATAAATCTCGTAATATCCCAGAAGCCGTTTTAGATTTTCGACCTAAAATTCTCCAAAAATATAATAAATTAAAGAGCAGAGAAACGCCACTGTTCTTCAATCGAAAGAACATGAACGTGAACGAGTGAAAAGGGAAGGAAGGGAGAGAGAATGAAAAGGAAAGGAGGACGTTTTCGCGCGGGGAGGGGGTGGTTGGGAGGGCCCCGTTACGTCATCAAGGTTGGCGAGGCGCCGAGGAATCCGGCAAGACGATACGGCCCTGCCCTCGCCGGCCAGATAGGGTATAATCATGGCGAGTTTCGTATCTCGAAGGGGCACACACAGCGAAGATGGTCCAACATCTGCCGCTGCAGGGAATCTCTGCCCACATGCTGGCCCTAGTGCGCGTACGTACGCACGCACACCGGCAAAAAGTGACATAGCTACACGCCGGGACGTCATGTAAATTCATTCGAAACACATGGCAGGGCCGAGCCGGCGGTTCCTTCTCGTTTCTCCTCTCCGAAAGGGTTCCTTCTCCGCCACCGAGCTGGAATCCGGGGAGGGGGAAGGGGGATGTTGGGTATAAAAAAGGAAGAAGAAGAGAAAAACAGACGATAACTTCGACTTTTAGACAAGGAGGACGTCCTCCTTCACCTTCTTCCTTCTCGACCTCTGTACTGGGGGACCACCTCGCTTGAATCCCCCTCTTTTCAATCGCCTCGGTTCGATCCTCGGATTTTCGAGGTGTCCAATGGAGTTGACAATTTGGCACAACGGTTGTCGCGTTGGGAGATCAAGATTGGTTCACGAAATTTTAAAAGGATTGGTACAAGTGCAATAGAAAGAGAAATTTGAGGGTCAATAAAAATAAAAGACGGTTCGCTGATTATGATATGTCATCAAATTATTGATGGAAAAATAAGTGTATTTGTAAAAAACTAGTCTCTTGAAAATTTTTGATTATTATTTTATTTTATTACAATATTAATATATTTAAGTATAATTTGATAATAATGATAAAGGAATGAGGAAACTACATTTTCAATGATGGGCCATAAAAGGGATTAAATATGAATTATATGGAACTTTGTTTGTTTCCATTACAATAATCCTCGATTGTACATAGAAAAAATTCATTTTTTTTAATCTAACAAAAAAAAAGAAGATCAAATATAAATTGAAACGTATTGATTTCAATGGTACAATTAATTCTTTTCATCGATAGTTTTTCAAAAAATTAATATTTTTATATACCGAAGAAAGGAAGGAAACATTTTCATACTAAATAATATCACTTCACATTTAATTATACCTTCCCAAGGAAAATAAATTTGAAAGACTATTCGATCAGAAGTTAAAACCCATTAGAAAATCATGATCGATTTAAAAAAAAAAATTCCGTCTTTCAACGAGTCTTCACGATAGGCCGCCATATTGGATAAAAATAATAATAACAACAATAACAATAACAATAAAAGAACGAAATTATCGGTTCGAAAATCGAGAAAAAAGGGAGGGGAGGAAGGGAAAGCAACAGGAAGAATATAAAAAAAAGAGAGAGATCCGAAATAACAGGGTATTCGGATAACGAGTGTTCCTTTTAACGAGGGTTTCCAAAGAAATCGTTAACGGGGTAATTCTCGCGTTCCACAGCTAATTACACGTCGAAACCATGAAATTCCACCGTTCCTTGATTCATTATGCTGACACGAACAGACAATAATGGATCGTCTTTTGTTTTCGATTCGTCAAGTTTAAAACCAGGGGGATTTCGATTCCGCTCGAAGATAGCGCAGGGAGGGGTGTCTCGTTCAAGCGTTAATCGGTCGAAAACCTTGGATAGAAGAAGGAAAATAAAAAGAAAGAAAGAAAGAATCAGAAATTGCGCGGATAAGAAAGGAGATGGATGGATAGATGGGTGGAATTTAGAGAGAAAGAGGAATTACGGGGAGATGAAGAATAGAGGAGGATGAAGAGAGACAGAGAAAGAGAGAAAGGAGGAGGAGGAGACGGGAAAATAGAAGCAAGATCGCCGCGTGGAGAATTGCAGAACTGCCTTTAATTAAAGCCATCAAGCTAGTTGAACAATTATCATTAATTATGGACGTTGGTTGGCCGCTCACACGAGCCGTCGTCATCGTCGTCGTCGTCGTCGTGGCTGTTTAGAGAGCAATGGTTCAGCTTCGTTCGCGTGCACGTCGTCAATTTGAAAGGGGAAGGTTAGTGAGAAGGAGGGAAGAAAAGGGAGAAAAGAGGAAGAAAACAAAGAAAAGTATCGAAATCGAGAATGGGAAAGAAATATAGATGCAAGGATCATCCCTTCTCGATATACTTTTATCACTTTGTCACATTTTCTTCTTTCTTTCAATGGAACTTCCATTATTCTAGTTACCGAATTAATTAAAATCATTATTATACACTATCTCTACGTATAATATTTTTCCTTATGTAGAATATTATAAAGAATAGAATTTCATTTAAAATTAATATTGAACACATAACGACATGTTATCGAAACCAAATCAAAAAATAGTTTTGAGAAGAAATTAGAGAAAGCAATGAGAATCTATTTGATTCGAATAATGGAAGTTTTACCTCTGCGTTCATAACTCGAATTCGACCTCTTCTTTCGATCATCGAATCATTGGACGGCCAGATCAATCGAGTTGATCTTGGACGAGAAAGATATAACCTTTTACGGCTTGTTGTACGAAAAAGGAAATAACGGAACTTTCCTCTTTGATTTCCTTGGCGGAGGTGTAAAACAAAGATTCGGCGGTTGGGGGGAGAAAGGAGGAGGACGGAGAAAGAATATCTCGAGGAATTCGACGATTGTTCAGAGGCGTTTAAAATTCTTCGGGGTTGTTGGGGTCGAGAAACGAGACGCGACGACGGCTTTGGCCTGTTTTTACGTGGGACGAGAATTTCGAAAGCGTCGGCGAACAAGCGTAAAGAGGATCGCTGCGCAATAAAAATGACGATTTACGTTCGACGTCATCGTTATAAAACCGGGGGCCAATGACTCGATGAGCCACCCGTCTCTTCTGTCTTCCCTTGATCTACGCACCCCAATTCTCTTTCTCGATCCTGAATCACCCATTAACTTTTCACGACTCTTTATTATAGGCTTTGTCCCGATATCGAAATAATTTGTTCATTAATTCATTTTGCCTCTCCATATACGAAAAGTTTCTTGTATTTAAGATTTGAAGATTTAGAATGTGGAAAATCTTTTATTTCTTTTTTTCTTTTCTAAATTTCTTCGTCTACCTGAGATGCTAATTTTAGTTTATGGACATTCTTTATTACGTTTCAATTTTAGTACGAATCAATTGTATAACTGTTCTTCTATATTTTTAGCATCAAAATGATTGCAAAAGCGAGGGTGTAAATACATAAATAAACTCATCCCGAGTTATTAAGAAATAATCACAGGAATGAAAATTTCGAAACAACTGGTTAGACGAAGTTTTCTTCTTCGATAGCATCTTATTATTTATCATCGTGCTTTATGTCCATAATAAATAGACTTGGATACCCTATTATGCCCGTGTATAGTCTTTAACCTCCGCTCAATCCTAGAGTAAACTATCAATTTACTTTTCAAAGAATATGAAAGGAAATATTATTGTCTTATATTTACCTATTCCAACAACTTCGATCCAGGTTTTCGATTGTCGTTTAAATTACCCTTGAATAGTTCACATTAACTCCTAAATAAAAAAAACAAATCTAGAAATAATCTAGTAAAATCTTCGATCATTGAAATATTACTCAAATATTTAAATCGAAATAATATCCCAGCCTCAAGAAAAATTTCGATGCACGTATCTGATCTCCGCGAAAAATAAGATCAAGAAAAGCGATCCAAAAACAGACGAAAAGAAAGGAAAGTGAATCAACCTAACAAGTCCCTTGAAAAAAAAGCGCGGTTGGTGGCTAATCGTCTCGCGCCCCATAATTAATTACGCGTTATCTGGAACAGGCCCCGATTACGGTGTCCCTTAACGGGACAGCGATGGTCCCCCGATAATAGGCCAGATAGAGTGGCCTTATTAGGAAAAATGTAAGGTTCGGCCTTTTCGGTGTTTTACGAGCGGAAACCCGGCCATATTTCTCCGTGAAATTTAACGAACCTCGGTTTGCCCGGATGGGACACCATTAAAAAATTCCTGGCCGTCATGTGGCGTCGTGGCGCGCAAGCGGCCGATAAACGGCGGCGTAAACGCGAGGAATGATGATATTACGAGACGTTTCGCGCGGAAATATACCCTGCAGAAGTGGGATCGGCGAGAAAAACACTGATTTATCGGACGCGGGCTTAATTGCGCGCGAAGCCGATTTATGAGCCGTGTTACCGTTCGATGAAACCGTGTTGGTTCGAGGTCACGAGACTCGTCATCTCGTGGAAGAGATCCTACTGTTGAATTTTCATTTCTCCTTTTGTTTGCTTGCTTTTTATTTTCTCTTTCTTTTAATTATTATTTAGGGGAGGTTGTTTCGAAAGTGGAAACGGGAGAATTCGTTCAACAACCCGAGTCAATTAAAACTGTTTAAACTGCGCGTTTAAAGTGTGTTGTCGATACGAAATTGAATTAGACGGAAGATTGTTTGTGGAAATTTTTCGTGAAACGCTGAAAATAAATATCGGCTGGAGATGATAAAGTAATTTTTTTCCAAAATGTGGTTTTTCGACATGCCGATGGTAAAAATTAATGTTTTCGCCATCTCTCGGGCGCACAACCGGACGGACGTTTCAATTATTTAAGCTGACAACGAGCGCACTCGGCCGAAAGAGTTTGGAAACTCGAAAGTGCATTTCGTGCACGTAACAAACTTAAATAGACGGATCGTGTGCACGGGTTGGGCCGCGACTATTATCAGATCAATAATTGGCGAAGGAGGGCCGAACTTGCCGAACTTGCCGAGCCCGTTTCGGGTTAATTCCCGTCTATCGAGCCTCGTGTCTGTCACTCGTGTGGCTTGCTCGAGGGGGGAAAAAATAACGAGTCTCATCGCTCGTCACGGGAGAAATGCAGTTGCCGTGTGAACTGAAACTGCATCAAACTTGAAAATATCCCTTGAAGATCCCTTGAAGATCGAGAAGATAATTTGAGAATCAGAATTAAGAACAATCTCCCCCTCTCACGTTACGCATGATTTTCGAAAAATGGAAAATTTTAAAATATCTGTTACAAACAAAATCTTTTTGAATCGAACATTCTTTCCAGACAGAGATATTTCATTACACCATATCTTCTAAAAAAAAAAAAAAAGAAAAAGAATAAAGGAAGAGAGGAAACTAGTATTTCAAATTTGAAAACTACCAATCAAACTCCACTGAATTTTAAATACCACAAACACTATCATTATACTTGCATTTACTCTCCCCTAGATCCAAAGAAACGGTGCTTATTTCGAGCACACCCAATGTTTTACAAACAAAATTATGACTTCAAGTCCAAGACCAATTACCCTTAAAAAGAAAGAAAGAAAGAAAGAAAAAGAAAAAAATTCATCGAGAAACTAAATTACAGTCCACCATTTGAACCATCTCTCCAAGTTTCTTCCTTCCTTCCTTTCTTTTTTTCCCTTACTTTCTTTCTTCTTTCTTCTTTTTTTTTCAATCCAACCGAGAAGAACAAAAACTTTAAACGTACGCATCGAACCAACATGAAAGTATAATCCTTCTCCTCTCGAAGAAGGTATTACACGCGCAGCCGAGGCGGCGTTGTGTCTACGCGGACAGGAAAAAGCGACCCCCCGCGCTCGAAAGGGGTTCGAAAGAAACGGCATCACGTATTTCTACGATCGTGCCGTGGCAACAGGAGTAGCAAAATCGACGACGTTTCGCGCATAATTAAGCAGTTCTCGGCCCCGTAGTATTTTAGGGCCGAGGTGACGTCTCTATCCCGTGCGGCTCGCTCATATCGCGGGTGTTTACTCGGATTTACATCGCGCATACATATGTATGGAAGAAACTACGATTTGTATCGTCACGTTGGCCAATTAAGGGGCCGGGGTCGTTAACGAAGAGAATAATTAGAAAGCGTTGGCAAGCCGGCCGGTGTGGACGACCTGGTGTGCACGTACTCTTTTTTTTCTTTTCTCCATTTTATACGCCAGAATACACCGCTCCGAGTAGCCACGATGAGGGCAGAGAGAGAGAGAGAGAAGAAAATGAAAAATAAGAAATGAGAAGGAAAGGAAAAAAATTCGCGCCACGTTCCATAAACGTGGTGGATAAAACGCGGGGAATTAATATGTCTTAGCCGGACATATTTGCATTCGGAATGCCTGCATATGAAATGGGGATGTTCGGCCTCGAGGCGGGCCTGGAATAACCGAGAAACGGGCAATTAAAAGGGGGTAATTGGGTAGATTCCTTTTCGCGCGACCACCCAGGGTATGTGTGTGCTATTATTGTCGTTTGAGACCGAAATAAAATTGTCTAGGAATTTATAGCTTTCTTTGTGTTTCTCTAAAATATTCATTATTGAAAATTAATAAAAAAAATATATATATGAATAAGAATCGAAGGTCAGTTTGTATTTCAAAAGTTTGTTCTAAAGAGATTATTTTAACATTTCGTAATTTTTCTCTTTGCTGAAGATATTCGGTGAAATTGTATTAAAAAAGGATGCAATTAAATAGGAAATATTATCAGGAATAAAAGACAGCGAGAATATAGGAGAAGAAGAAAATTAGTATTACAGTATTCCCTTGCTCCTTTGCAGATTTTAATTCTGATTGATACTCGCTTAATTACTACCTTCAAGGATTAATTACGGACCAGTTAGCACAAGTATCCATACTCGTTCTGAGTCTGATCAGAATTTAATTTATCCAACATTTTATCGCCCCAACTTATACTCATCTCGCGATATACACGTTGCTCCTTCCTTCCGCTATCACTCCCATCCATCTTCTATCCCGATCCTAATTTTACTTTATAACATCCAGGAACTGTTGAGTTATTCAAAGATTCACCCTTCGAAATGCAATTAACAACAAAGCGGAAAGCGAATAACGAACACGATTAACGAATTTGTTGCACAAAAAAGAAGAAGAAGAAGAAGAAGAAGAAATATATATCACGCGATATCGGATCGATCCAATAAATTCTTAGTTCGTCGAAAAATCGGTGAAAATCGACATCGATCGGATCGATTGGACGCGTGAATGGACACGACTTTTTTACACACGCTGGAAAAACAAAAAAAAAAGGGGGGAAAGAAGAAAAAAGAGGAGGAAAAAAAACAGCGCGTACGCGATGGTGAATTAATCGTCTCGATGGTCGATTCGCGGGCCGGGGATCGGATTTGTTGTTTTCACCGTTGACGCAGATTTTTTCCCTTCCCTCCCTTCCCTCCCCCCGCCCGAGAGACACGCTCGCGAATTAATGGTGATGGTGGTGGTGCTCGAGTGGCGGTGTTTCGGGAGAGGGGTTTCGAATCAAGCGAGGGGAAAAAATTTGATAAACTGCGCCTCTGCGGTGGTTTTTTTTCCTCTCTCTCTCTCTCGTTTCCACCCTCTGTAAACCGGACCGGTTTGATATTTGCCATGAAAATCGTTCCGCTTGTCGGCAAACAGTGTGCCACTCCGTCGCGCGATTCGCGTGAAAATATATTCTGGTCGATCGGTGTTTCCCGAAATCGTGAGCCGATAAAGAGCAATAGCGGGACGAAACGGTTGAGGGGATGGAGGGAAAACAAAGAGAGGATGGGCAAAGGAGGGGCGAAAAAAGAGAGAGAGAGAGGGAGGAAAAAAAGAGGGAAAAATATGCGACACGATTTTTTAGAGGCTGTAAAAAACACGTGTTTGCACGGGGAGCCGCGGCTCGGGCCCCGATCAGATGGCTACACAGGGCTGATTTGCATGCGACCTTTGCCTCCAGGTGTTCCTGAATTTGCATACGAAAGGGTGGCGCTCGCAGATTTCTCCCTCCTCCTGGTCCCCTTCTTTCTCTCTCTCTCTCTATGTTTCCGCGTCTCTGTATCCCTTTCTGTCTCGTTTCCCTTCTGTCTTCCGCTTTCGTTCATTCTGGCCTCTGTTCAACCCCCGGTGTACGCATTTATGGGTTACTGGCTCAGCGTGTCGCGTCGTTAACTCGCCGTTAAATTTTCGTTAACGTCGCTCTTTAATCGGGCAAAGTTCGCCCGATTGAATGAAAGTTATGGTAGATAGGATAGGATCTGATCGCGATTCAATCGATCCTCGTCCACGGAAAGAGTAATTTATTCGTCGATTATTAGATTGTGAGAGGTATTGAAGCGAAGGAGAAGAAGCAGAAGAATTGCTCGGCTATCCGTACATTGTTTTAAATTTAGAAACACTCGGTTGAAATCTATTACGTACGAATAATGTTTGTTTAAAATCTTCAGACTACAATGTTTACAATATGTTTCTCGTTAACGTTTTAATCTGTTGTTACTTATAGGATCGTTTCTAACAATTCCGGAACGGAATTATTCATTTATTGAAAATTCATGGACGTTTCATCAATCCGTTCGAAGAATACGATAATTCTATCGAATTCTATTAAATATATCACGAAAACAATAATTCGTGTGAAAAAGTTTTCTTTCCTCGCGATTTATTTCAATATTGCATCCATACAATATTATCTCTGTAAAAAAAGAAAAGAAAATTACTACGTTTGATCTTCCGGCAGGCGTTGTTTCGGAAAATAAACGAATTCCATTGTTCTCCGTCAATTTTCGATTCACACAGCAACAAGAAAGCTCAACAATATTCACGAGAACGTACACGAGGCTGGTTATTCCCGTTCGAGGCTCTAATCTGCTCGAAAATGATCGAATTGGATGATGGAGGGGGGAAAAAATTTCTTTGCAAGCACACTTTGCGAAGGAAAACACGGGGGCGGCGAATTCCGCGAAACGATTCGCGAGCGGAACGACGATCGAACGAATGAAAGGCCCGATTATAAATTCAATCACGCGCGCACGTAGCGGGCCAGGAACTGGGCAAACTGAAAAGAGTCCCGTGCAATTATTTCTGATTACGGACCTGTATCGAGCATGATCGAGGCCGACGCGAGTAATCGCTCGCGTGGCACGTAACGAGCGTTTCCACGCGAGCCATTGATTTATTTATCGCGGGACGTGAGCCCGGCACGCTGTTTATCGCCGCGAGATTATCCATCTGACGTCGCGACGGGGACGGTTTCTGGCTAATCTGAATATTTCGCGACGAACGTCGCTGTTTTGCTCCAACGACAAACGTTTAAGAGGAAAAGAAGTTGGCTTTGAGGAATTTTAATTAGCGAACACGTGGAGTGAACCGTGATAAATATGTTGACGGATCGTATTGTGGTACTGTGTGCGCGAGTGGCAAATTCCACCGAGTTTGGTTAATTGATTCCGATGTGAAATTTTTACATTCCTTATTTTGACTTTATTTACCGATGCATACGTTCTTCGAATCTCTTGGAGATATGTAATTCGATCGATTCAACGATCCGTGTGTATCGATAAAGAACGTATTTAGAATGAAATAGGTCGTGTAAAATTCTTGGCGCGAAAGTTGTATTTGTCTTTCTTACGAATTGTATTATATTTCAACTAATTATACCGAATGGAATTCGAGTGTGTGACGTGATAGCCGTAATGGCAGAGGCGACGTTGATTTACTTGTTTACCATCTGCTTATTTCTTCATCGAAGCATACGTTTCTCGGAATATCGGATTGCAATTTTTCCTGTCGCAAATCCGATTGCACGATGTCACAAATAATGACAGTGTTGTCACGAGACGGCTGGTTAATTTTTCTTCGAGAGATTATCGTTTTCTTTTCAACCGACAATGAGAGCTATTCCCGTGCATGCGCACATTGAGCTCTGATCGTCTTCACTTTTTCCCTTTTTTTTTTTTCATTTACATATATAACGCAATTGTTCGATGCAACAAGAAAAAATTACGAAAAACGAACAACGAAAGGAATATAAAAATTAATTTTTTAATCGAAAATTCATCATGTTCGAGTCTCAAAATAGAATTTATTACAAAGCAAAGTAATGAAAAAAAAAAAAATCTTATTCTCAACGTTAAGCCTGATTTAACGTTGAGTTCCACTACTGGTCGCTTTTATTATTTATGAAATTTGTTGCGGCTATTTCTACTTGTCGCGATATTACGGTGCCTGATCACATAAAGGAGGTATCTACTGGCTCGAGAATATTGCCACATCGATAACAACAACGTTGTTATTCTTCCAGTATCGTGTGTGCGATATAGAAATAAAAGAGTCTTCTTGGCTTCATCCGATTTATGATATCCCTTGCATGATTATTATATTTTACGAGTATGTTTCATCATTCCTTCTCCAATCCAACGAGATCAAAGATCGAAACAAGAACTCTAAATCAAAGGTCTCAACGCAGGATACTCTTATATCAACTCTCCCGATAATCCATCATCGGCTAAAGAAACATGTTCCTCCGCGAAACAAGATCGCCTTGAAACATGCAGATGCAAACTGCACTATTTCTTTTTTTCTTTTTTCTTTTTTTCCAATCTCGATATTCTCTTCCATTTTTCCATTATCATTCTCTAAGATCACACTTATCAATTTAAACGAAACATCGGTACTCGTTACCTTTTTCGAAATACTATCACCCCTTTCTTTCGCGCCCTCTTCGAAAGTTTCGTACTCGTGAAAACATATTCCTTTTCTACTGTCGACGTAAAAATTTTAACGCGTAACAATTCAAATTTCAACAAGAATCAAGAATTCTTTCTAAAATTATCTTCTTACAAAAATACTGATTAAAGACTTGACAAGAATCCTCCCCAGCCATTAAAATTCTCGATCCTTGCAATTATTTCTCGACGAAGCAACTCCTCGATCCTCCGGATTTTCGATTTTTCATTTGCTCCGCATTCCTCCCACCCACTCCCCTCTTCCGTTTCCCAACTAATCACTTAATCTGGCCCGGAACCTCCCCCGGTATCATTGCGCGTACGCGCGCGTATGATGGCGTGCGTGTGTCTGCGTGTGTTCCGCGATGATGAAGGAGAGGGCCGGCCGGCAGCCATCTTGGCTGACGTCAGCTCATGCCGAGCACGCAACCGCGAAACGCCGACTTCCTCGTTGCGATAGCCGCCTTACTTTTTTATTACTCCCTCTCATTCCCTCCGCCCGACCCTCCCCGCTGTTGTTCAGCCGCTTCTTTCGCGTCCCCTCCGCTACACATACGCTTCTCGCTTCACGCTCGGCTCGATCGTGCGCGATCCCATACGTGCATACGTGCACGTACGCGTGTGATACACGCGTTTAGCCCGCGAAACGAAGCGAGACACCCCTCCCGCTATATCTAAAATGGCGGAATTTAATGGACAAACGCTCGGCCGCTATTCGCCGCTCGCTATGAAAATTAAGGTAGGCGGTGGCGGTGATTCTTATCGGTGTGCATTCAGTTTCCACGGCGAAGAGAACGTTTCACGACAGCGTTTCTCTCTCCCGAGTTGAGAGAGGAAGGTATTGACGCGTGGATGGCCGCGACGACGCTGTGGAGGGAACGATTTTTTCGTTGGGTGGTTAAACGCTTCGGTTTTGGCGCGGATCTTTCCTCCAGCAGTTCGTTATTTGTATGTATTGGGTTAGGGATGGGGAGGAGTCAAGAGCAAAGAGTCTTTTAGGGTTTTTATTCGAATCTTCTTTGAGCAGTATTTGAAATAGGCGAATTTCTCTGAATTGAGGAATTGAGGAGAAAAATAATTTATCGTGTGTATTGCAGTTTAGGCTCGAAATAGAATTTTTAAATTTCGAAATGTTGAATTTTCACGATTTATTTATAATAAATAAATGCTAATTCAATAATCAAAATTGAAAGATAAATGTTGAGACGATTAGACGTCAGGGATCGGAGAAGTGCGATCAGCTTCTACTGAAGTTCTGAGATGTCTGACCAGGAACGTCTAAATCTCTTGCACGCTCTACTGAATAAACACTGGCTTCGGTTTACCATAAACTTCAGTAATAATTATAATTTTATTAATTCAGCGTACATCATTTCTTCATTCCTTCAATCGATATTTCAATATCGCTTAGCAATATCGCTTGAAAAATATTCTGCTCTATTCGTAATAATAATAAGTTTTCATGAATGCGCGTCGTTGGAATTTACGATTATCTAAAAATGACTCTGATTCGTCGTAGAATTGCGATATCACGAAAGAACGTGCAGTTTTTTTCGTAGATAATATTCTCGTTTTTCTTTCTTTACTTTTTTTCTTTTTAAACTTGTAATAAAATAAATATGACGAATTGTCGATAAATATTCTATTCCATGTTGAAATTTCGTAATTTCGTTAGTTTGTCTGTTCGAGAATTGCAAGCTAGATATGTTTACGATTCGTCGGGCAGTTTGTTTGTTACTTCGTACCAACTAAGAAATGATCCAGGTATATAGAACAAAAAGCACGGTAGAATCTACAAATTGTCTTACTGTAGACACGTTCTTCAAGCGTGTACTACAAACATGGAGTTCTTTCGATAGATTTCGTTAAAATTTAATTGCTATCGATTAAATTTGAAAAAGGTAGATTTCACATTTCTTAAATTTTGTTATATACGATTTTCATTCTTTTAAACGAGCAAAAGAAATAAATAACTTTTCGAAAGATACATTTTTTAAACAAATGAACGAATATTCTTTCAATCGTCGTCGTATTTCACTCTTACATTTCCGCAAATTATTCGCTCTTAAAAAAACGAGAAAATGAGAATCCATTACCCTCGGATAAAAACATTAAAACTAACAATTCTTAACAATCTTAACCTATATCATCTTCTCATTATCAAGATATCGAATCTCATTTTATCATTAATCGTCCCCCCGGATAGGAAATTAAAAAAAAAAAAAAGAATCTTTATAGATTCAATGAACTTTGTATCGTTCGACGATCCTTCGATTCGTATCGCGAAGAACCAGTTTTCAGAAGAAGAAGAAGAAGAAGAAGAAGCAAGGGTGAGAGAGGGTGCAAAGAGAAAAGAGAGAATGCAAAAGAAGGAGCGCGCGCTCTCGTTGGATCCGATAAAAATTTACCTTTTTTTTCTCTTTTTCTCTCTTTCTTTTTTTTTTTTTTCTTTTTTTCCCTCCTCTTTGCGAAACCATTACGATTTATTGCGGCGCCTACTGCTCGTCACCGATCGAAAACCTGCTCCGGCAAAAAGCGGATGAAAAACGAGATCGATAGCCGGCCACATCTCGCTAATCCGAACCGAGCTCGTGTTTCGTTTTCTTTTTTTCTTTCCTTTTTTTCCTCTTTTTTCTTTCTTTCTTTTTTTTTTTTTTCGTACGTACCTGCGAGCGGATGGTTAACGCGCGAAATCGAACGAGTAAACTGTTCTGAAACTGTTGCTGCGCCCGCGTCCAGGTGAATATTAATTTTTTTTATCGTCGAACCACCACGATCGAATACACCGATTACGGGAGCAGTGAATCGATGTTGAACCAACAGAAACTGTATTTTTTCGCGGTTTCTCGGTTTTCGAACATCTGGTCGATCGACTTCGAAAGGTTGAAACGGTTCACGACACCTGATAATTAAGATTATCGATGTCTGTTTTTTTTTTTTTTTTTTTTAGATAATGATATTAGGTTATTGAGAGGAGGAAAGTGTTGTTTCCAAGTGAATGAAAATTTTTAATTTATTTCGATTTAAATCGATCATTGGATAATTCGATGTATCGAATATTCGGAGAAAATTATATTTATAATTTATCTTTGTCCAATTTCGATTTGGATAATTTATGATCGTGTTCTGTCAAATTTTTCAAAGATATAATTAATTTGAATTTCAAATGATAATCAAAGTAATCAAATCTTTACGCGTTTTATTCAAAATTTTATCGTAAAATGACGAGTTATAAAAAGAGAAAAGAAAGAGCTTATTTAGCTTAGAACTTAAGCTCAGAACCTTCCACGAGGGAAACAAACGATTTGCACGTTCAAATTATCGTTCTGTCATACCCTATCGAAGGGATTACGGGTGCTGACTGTTACTTGTATACTTTATTGCCTACTGTGCTGCCGCGCTACCACTATAATATGCTAATAGAGGGATGCCAGGCCCCCTTCGTAACGACCTGGATCCTGTTACGGGAACCCATCCCATATGTACCCCTCGTGTTCGCGAAGATTTCAGGAAGATTCGTATCAAAAGTGTTTAGTGCGCTCGTCTATCGAGAAACATCGATTAGAAACATCGAACCAAGTCGGGAATATGTAAATTGGCGAGCCAAAATCCAACCCGAAGAATCTCGTAATATCCTCGTTCTTTCTGTTTAACGCTTCATTTTTTCCTTTTTTTTTTTCTAGAGTTTCACATAAAAATTAAACTCCTCAATTTTTGAAATAGAAGAATGATTTAAAGATAAGATAATCCAATCAACTTAAAACTCAAAAACAAAATTGTTAAATTATCGAATAACGAAAGAGATGTCCTTCTTTTTTCCACCACACGAAGTGAAAATAAAAAATTCTCCCCCGATGCGAAAAGAATAAAACTGCCTAAAGATAAAAGAAAAAGAGAGAAAAAGAATTCGCACTGTATCGCCTGTACTCGCTCGTAACTCTATCAAAATCGAGGACTCCCCATCGGCGATCGACCGTATCGGAAACAAGAGGAAACAAAGGAGGTAGCCTCGTTGTTCCGGAAAATTCCAGTCCAATTTTCTTCTCTGGAAAACAAAACCTTAATATCACTCCAAAAAAAAAAAACAGAGAAAACACGAACGGGAGGAGGAAAAAAGAGAGAGATAGAGAGAGGGTGGAAAAAACAGGGTGGATAAAATCAAAAGCAGCGTTCCGCTGTTTGCACGCATCCAGGTTAAACGAGGATCAGTCTCGCGCACGATCATCCAAGCAGGACGATTGACCGAGGGTTGGGCTTGGTTACGGGCGTGGTGCACACGATAAAAATGGCGCTACGAGGCGGCGAGGGTGGCCTCTTTTATTCTCGCATAAATGCCGCGTGTGCGATGCACCCCCCCAACAGACCGCCCCGGTTTACTCTCCCGAAAAACACCGTTCACCTCACTCCCCCCTCCCCCACTTCTTCTCCTGTGCCATTCTTCCTCGTGTATCGCGGACTCACCCTCACCCCTCGATGCCGCTACCCTTTTTCGTGATTGGGAGGCACGAATTTCCCGGTTTAACCCCCGGCCCCGGGGTTATTATGCGACAGAGCCGGGATAGATGGATGGCACGAGAATGGTTTCAGGATTGTCAGAGGGCACGTCGACGACAGATCGAAAGATTTTCGAGGGTTTCGTGGTTCCTGGCGTGACACTCACGAAGGACTTTGGATTGTTATGGATGTGTAATGACTTTGGACGAATGAATGAGATTGATTTTGATTCATTTCGATGTATAGTCTTCGGTTTCCGAGATAATTAATTTTAGTTGATGGGAGGAGGGATTATTTGGGAACAGTGATACTTTCGCGAATTCGGATTGGATTGAATGCAGTAAACAAAAGACGAATAATTCTTTCCGTAGCAATAATTCCTAATTTTTTAATTATTTATGCTGCTTATATATTGTTTAATTTTTAATTTTTCGTCAATGTTATCCTGCAATTAGCTGTATCGTTTGTAAACTCAAAATAATATCAAACGAAAGGAAATATCGGTGGATCAATCGTGGATAGAAATTCATCTCGATGGGATCCCTTATTTCATCCCGAAGTACTTGGCAACGGGGGTTGCTCGTTGGTAAGGACTCGTAAAGAGATTGACAGACGCTTCGTGCAAGATTTTACGTTAAACGTGACGTCTTTCCACGGTGCGAATGGCAGCGATCGTTTGAAATATTCAGAATGTTACGAGAGCCGACGTTTGTACGTATACGCGAATGGATAAAGGGAGAGAAGATTCGGAGAACATTTGCTTAATTATAACGTATATGAATAGATGATAACGAGGCGGATAATCGCGAAGAGGTTGATCTCAAGCAAGAAAGGATACACGAATTATAATACCACGAGATATGATAATTTAGAATTTAGCGATTTTAAAATTCTACAATAAAATGTATATTGTTATCTACATTTTTTTTTCCTCTGATAAGAAAATTTTCTTATCGTCATTCCGACAAAAAACTACATCTACTTTCGACTAATTTACAGAACAGTAATTACTCCAAATAAAATAATCATTTATCCGATTATTATTAATTAATTTAAGCCGATTTCAAAGAATTTCTTTTATCGTTGCTTATACGCTAATTATTTCTATCGTTGCTGCCGACGTTAAACTTGTGAATTTTTTCGTTGACGCTAATCTTCAGAATCGTCGATTGGATAAGTAACGATCTCTATCGAAGAGAGTCGTGCCACTGACGCGGTTTAATCTCGCTTTTCAAAGGCCACTCTTGAGGCTGTCATAACAACAAGCCGAATAGGGGATGCGTAGGAAGGTGCAATCAATAATTAAATAAACGACGAAGGTCGCTTCGAAGCCCGACGATTGTTGGCGTGATGGGCCTAATGGGCGAGCGTTATGGGGTTTCGACGCCAGAGGGACCGGAAATTATTTGTTTCTTCTTCGTCTCTGACGAAACTACCCGTCATTGTCCCTCCCTTTCGCGACACTCTTGACTTTATGTACAAGATTCTTCGATCATTCGTTACTTTCTAGAAGATACATTAACGATCGAGATTTGTTTGAGAAAAATTTCCAATGTAAATAAATTTTTAATTGAAATTGAAGGAATTTCGTAAGATTAAATCTGAGAGATTCGAAGTTTGATATATATATGTGTGTGTGCGACACGTGTCTATTTTCCATTGGTCTCTCAATTATAATATCTACAGAATAAAACTGTCGGAATAAGTCTGCAATAGATCAATTTTTTAAAAAAAATTATTGGAAATTGCTTATTTTATCCGTAAATTTTTCTCTTCTATTTTTCTATTTTATTAACTGGAATATTTTTTAAAAATATTCACTCATCGAATCTTTCCAAAAGCACCAAGAAACAAACTTTTCTCTTCGTGGAAAAATATTCCATTATCCTTACATCTCTGGAAAAAAAAAATCCCCCCGAAAAACAGTGTCATTCGCAACTCTCATCCCTCTGGACGGATTACAATTCCGCTCATTGCCTCGCAACGCGCCATTCATCGGCGCGAGACACCTCGTGCGGTCAATTCACGGGAAAAAAACGAGTGCCGAGATGAAAAAAAAAGAGGAGGGGATGGGGAGAAAAAAAAATCGGGGTTAGGCAGTCGATGGGCGGGCGTGTAAAGCGCCCTCTAACAATTCCATTTCCGCACGCGATAAACCGTACGATCGCGGCCAACGCAGTAAACCGATCGAACCGGATGTTCCAGCTTGGCGATCCCGCATTGAAATTTTTACGCGTGTCCTCGAAACCGATCTCCCTTTCTACCTGCCCGCGTTTTTCGATTATCCTGCTGCATTTTTCTGAATCATTTCATTTTCATAACCGATCGATGACCTCCTCCATTCCAAAGAATCATCTATGATCGTGCGAAATTTTCGGTACGAAATCGATGTTGCATTTTCTATATACATCATCCCTTTGATAAGATTAACGAACCACGTTTGAAGATCTTTCGATTAAATCTCCAATTGATATTAAAAAAAAAATCGTTAACAATACGTTAAATAAGGAATACTCGCGTAACCAATTCCAGCTTAAATATTCATAACAGAAATATATGTATGTGTCGTCGACGAACAGGCGTACCAACACCGATAGACAGATAAATAGATAGATAGAGAGAGAGAGAGAGGTGATAGCGGAAGAAAGGAGATAGGCGCGGGCACGATGTGTAGCGGAGCATTCGGGGAAGGGTGGGATGAGGATGCAATTGCATCGGCCACACCGTCACGTAGCCACGTTTACGTGGATGCCGGTAGACACGTATAATGGCAGTGCGCGCATCGTCGATAGTTATTGCTTTGTTATTGGGCCGCCTGACGCGCGCCCGGCCGGCACCCAATGTTGGATTTCCCTTTATTGGAAATTTCCCGCGCCCCACTTCTCCCGATTTCCCGCCCGCAAATATAACGGGCGAGCCGTCACGCGTGCGATTTCACCCCTTCCGCCCTCGATTCGCCCTCTCTCGCCTCGCTTTCCTTTTTCTCGAATCCAATCCTGTCGATTCGACCGATGCCCGACGTCCTTTTGATTTCGTTCGAAAGGGGAGGAAGGCAGGGAGACGGGGGTGGTGGTGGTTTCGTGGTGCATAGGCGCGAATTGGAATGAAGTTAGATTGGTCGTCCGGCAAGTTATTTTTTTCGATATTTTCGGATGATGGATTCGGATGGTGGATGTCTTTGACGAGTTTCCCCGTGAGTTTCTTCTTTTTTCTTTTCTTTTTTGCCTAATTTGTTGTTTGAAATTGGACGGATCTTTTTTCTTTTTTTGGATTTATTATGAGATGTATAAGGAATTATTTTGTTTCAAAGTTTTCAGGTTTTAGAAATAGTTTTGAATATATATATATATATATTATATTTTTAACACGGATAATAAGATTAATTTATTATAATATGATTAATCTTAATTGGATGAATAAAATAATAAGTATATTCCCCGAAGATACTCGAAAATTAGTTAGTAATTGACATATTAACATGCTGACGTAAGTGTTATTTATAGTTTAAAGAGAAAGGTCAGGGAGGTTTTCTTTTATCTATTTCAATTAATAATAATAATAATGACGTGAACCGTAAACGTCCATTTCTTCATTTTTATAATTAAAATTGATCCAGATAAGAAAGAAAACTGGAACAATAAAATTTAAATTTAATTAACGTAACAATACTATAAACATTAATGATATAATTTGTTAAAGTAAACAAAATCATTATCATTATAGTCCCTAATTCACTTAAATTCACGGAGAATTAATTTCAATTCTCTAAATCGAGTTGATCATCGAGCTTCTCGAGTAAATAATTCTCAATTCAAATTTTTCAAATCGTACCATATCTTATTCCATCGAAAATCAATCCGGATCGAAAACGACTGAACGTTGATTTCCTCCATTTTTGGAGGAGAATCTTTCGACCGATCCAATCACCGATGCAACGAAGGAGAGGGTGGGGTTGCACGTGGCTTAATTGATTCGATTTCGAGGGGTTTTCATCCCACTTTTCGCTTCGTACGACCCTGCATCCCTGTATCAACGCGCCCTTTCCTCCCTCCATCACGTAGGTTTCCCCTACGGTTTTCGAAAAGGTCGAAGGATCGAAGGGTTCGAGGTTTAACGGATCACAGGTCTCCATCTTGCCGATTCTTTCGACGTTTTCTTTTTTTCTTTTCTTTTTTGTTTTTTTCTTTTGCGTCGAAGATGCAACTCGAAGGATTCGATGTCGTCATACGAGACACTGTCATCCGATAACGATAATCGAGTCGCGTTTACGGACGCGGATATCGTTTCATCGTTACGTCATTTACGTTCGATCATGCCTTGTGGCCTCTGGTTCCGGATAACCTCTCTTCGCGAGGAGAATTAAGAAATTGCAACACGATCGTGCTTGTTTATTCACCCAAAATATTTTTATATTTGATGATCTCTCTTCTTCTCTCCCCCTCTCCCCTCCCCTTTTTTCAATACGATTGTACGATAATGAGTCTCGCGTTATCCGTTTCTGGTTTGTCGATAATGCGCGTGTCTATTTTTAACGCGCGCGCCATGTTTCTTCTTTATCTTCTGGCCGCGTGCGTGTGAGTGTAAAGAATTCTTAGAATTAAAGCATTGATACGAATAATTGACCCTTGTGCTATTTGTTCTCGATTCGCATAAAAATTGTAAAGTATTATTACACAATATACATAAGAACATAGAAGACAGAATTATAATTGTAAAATAGTCTGAATTTATTTATTTTGGAGAAGTAATTTTTTTTTTTTCCTTCTTTTCAAAAATCAAGAATTTTTTAATATTCATTCGCGCGTTAACGCGCTCGAAACTCTCGATCGAATCGTGTTCATTTAAATGCACGAACACGGGAAACGTTATCGCGCGATTTCAAAAAAAGAAAAAAAAGAGAAAAGAAAAAAGAAAGAAAGAGGGGAAAAAAAATCAAAGTTTCCTGCAGCGTTTTCAAGAAATAAAGGAAACCACGTAGCGGAAGAAGCTCATTAGGTCTTCTTCGTGGTATCTTCTCTCGTGTATATTCTTTATTAAATGTTTCTCGTTAGTGGTTCATAGTGGTAATCCTTCGAAAGTGTGACTCACGGGCGGAAGTATGATTCATGGATCCGTCTGGTTGCAAAATCGGCGCGAAAGCGATTTTTCTTCCGGCGGCCGACCAGGCAAAATTATATCTCGGCGTGAAAATATATTCGCGTGACATCATCGCGCATTTGTAATTTCATTCGCCTCCCCCCCTCCCCTTTCTGATTCCGGGCCTCGTTCACGTTGAATGAAAACCGCGACGGCGCAACAACCGCAGCCGCGAAATTTTGCCAGAGGACTGCGTTGCGCAACGAAGCCCAAGTTGCACAACCGAAATTCGCGAAATGAAACATCCATTTCCCAACGGGCCGATATCGAAGCCGCGGTTTAAACTTGCCATTCCTCGCGACTCCTCGTTGCAACA
The DNA here is from genome assembly GCF_029169275.1 of Apis cerana. Classification (NCBI taxonomy): domain Eukaryota; kingdom Metazoa; phylum Arthropoda; class Insecta; order Hymenoptera; family Apidae; genus Apis; species Apis cerana. The sequence goes on along the minus strand of NC_083858.1, from coordinate 9,888,482 downwards.
GAGTCTTCCGTAACCGATTTTACGATGCAAATCATTTCTATTTATAAGCGGGGAAAATTGGATAAGCTCGCGCCCCATTTTGTGCGATATTATTTGTATTCTGTATCTCTGCAACAATTTGCGGTAACATTGTAAATTGGCTCTTCTCGCGAGGGATTGGATTGTTTTTAATATATCTTTTTGATAGTTACTATTTGTTTTCGCGAGATTAAATTCTCGAATTCTTTCGTAGAATTATTTTATTCGTTCGTTTCTGAATAATTTTTCAAATCAAATTAGGTAAGAATAGCTGATGAAAATATTTAATTAATTGTAAGTAATTTCTTCTCTCGAAGAAGGAAGAATCGAGGCAATAATGGGCAAAAGTATAAGTCATAGATCGTTCGTTTCGCAAAGAACTGGAGAAACTACTCCTTGAATTTTTGAGTAATAATTAAGTAACGAGAAAGAGCGTAATTAATTGGAAATCGTTATTTTTTTTTTTAAGAATTATTCAATAGAATGATTTTTAAGCAATGGTTAGAAGAAATTAATCTACAGATATTACAATTTTAATTAGATCGATTATTAGTGGAGTAACAAATTACTTGTTTGTTTAGAAATATGACACGAATCTTATTCGAAATCAGAAAATCCAATTCTAAAATCCAATTTACACGTTCCGCTATTAAAACATTCACATTGAATCCTCTCGGCCAATTTTTCATCCCTTCCAACACCTCGTACCCGCCAAATCTTCCAATATTCCCGACAAATTCCCTTGTAACTCTTTATACAAGGAGCAGGAACAAAGGAGAGAAAGGTAAGATCCACTCTTAAGAACCATCCTTCCAATCCAGCAAAAAAAAAAAAAAAAAGAAGAAAAAGTGGGAAAGGAAAGAGAGAAAAGAACAGGCCACGAACGGTGTTGCAGGCAGAGAGTTGAAGGAGTAATTTTCAATATCCACCTTATTAGCCCGGAATAATATCTCGTCCCAAGAGTTTCCCTCCCCCGGATTACACGCTCGCTCGTTTCCATCGGCAGAGCGTTGGCCGCCTCTAATACAGGGCTGCCACTCGAAACGAAATCTTATCCATATTTCGTATACTGGGGAGGGGAGGGGAGTGGTGGACGAGTCGCGGGGGGATCTCTGCGAGGGTGTGGAGGAATCCGCGCCGAGGGTTTCCTCCCTTCGAACGATGCCTCTTTACGACCACGTAGGCGTTTTTACGCGCCCGTCCTCGAACTCGTCCCAGTATTAAAATTCTGTTTTACTGTCGACGTGGACATTGCCATTGTGCGCACGCTCGTCACATAAAAATTTGATCATTTCATGAAACGGAATAACTATTTATAAAAAAAGGGTTTCTTCGAAAGGATTAGATTTACTACGAGGATATAAATAATACAAATTTAATCAAAGATATATATATATATGTACATTGATTATACTCTGGTCGAAGATCGATGAAAGATTCGTGTAATAGAATACAAAGTTTCGCAATTTCTCGAGGAAGAGGAAGGTGGAAGCTCGGACCACTCGTCATCCTGTCCTCGTCGAAGAGTTTTCCTCGACAAGTTTGATTGCCGCGAAGCGTCGGCGGATGTCAGCGTTTGGTTCGTAAGAGATGAACGAGCCACGGTTGAAAAGCGATTCGAACAAGGGGCGTTTCGTGCATCCCGTGTACATCTCGTTCTAGCTTCGCTCTTCCATCGTCCCTCCTTCTTTCCGCTCTTTGCAAGAGTGGGAGACTCGAGGGGGTCGTTCGTTTTGATAGGGCGCTCACCGCTCGAGTGGCCTTGGCAATAAATTGCGAATCATTTCTTTTTTCTTTTCTCTTTTTTTCCAAGGTCGCTGACTTGGGGAACGGTGAACGTGCACGGAATACATACTTCCAACAATTTCCTCCTTTCCCCCGTTCGTAAAAACAATCCTAGATTAATTTTCAACAAGATTCAATTTTAGATTTTTTAGACAATTTTAGAATTTCTCCATTTCCAAAATACGTATATCCATAATTCAACGAAGCGACGAAACCTTGGCAAAACTTCGAATTTCACGAGGAGGAGGAGGACGAGGGGGGCGAATCGGACACGAAGTTGGACCGATTCGAGGGTCGACGATCGGAAACATTCGCCCAGCTACCATTCCACGGATCGGTCCGTCCCATTTCGCGATTGCCCACGGTCCCTCTCCTCTTATCCGACGTTTCCTCGTCGGTAGGGCGCGATGCCTCTCGTAACACGGAGCAATTTCGTTGGGGGAGGGGGAGGGGGCCGAGCGAGCACCTTGCTATTCACCTTGAAACCGGTCCGGCTCCTCCGTCCGGAGGCCGGATCCCCGCCCGATCGGATCGAATCTTCGTGTCCGATCTCTCGTTCACCCGCAAACGAGCCCCCTCCCCCCTCCCCCTCCCCCTATACGCCGGGGCGCGGGGATGCGAGAATGATTCGCGAGTACCCGTGTTTACTTGCCGAGTCATCTTCTAAATTGTAGCGTGTTACGGGGCCGTGTGTCGGATCTCGGATCGATATTGCGATAAAAAGACGGGGGAAAACATTATTGGCCGGCGGGCAGAGAGAGGCGAGTTCAAGTAGCCGTGAGCGGACCCGATATCTCCTATTCTTCCCCCTTCGTTCGCTCCTTTTCATTCGCTGCGCCGCGCGGAAATATCACGAGAGAGATACCAATACACGATACCTGTGCGTAATTGGATCGGTAAATTGGATTCTAATTAACCGTGACTCTGATCGATATTAAGGAGGGAGGGGATGTTCCCTTCGAGACGGAGAAATTTTGAAATCGGTTTAGATCCGTTTTGGTATTGAAATTTGAAAGATATTTGAAAAAGTGAAGTGGTAAATTATAATAAGTAATTGAATTGTTTCTTTTTTTTTTTTCATGTAGATAAATATGGTAGTTGATAGACATGTGGAGAATTTTAAATTTGTTAGACGATATATTTTTTAAAAGATTTCTAATTAATCATTTTCCTTCGAGACGAAGAAATTGTACAGTTGATTCGATATTTCAAGTATATGGTTTTTCTTAATATCTATTTCGAAACAGAGTTTACATATTCTCTCTCAAAGAAGCCAAAAATTAATTCTTGAATAGGAATTTGCAAACTGCAGATTACAACATATCAAAATAATAAATCAAAATCGCGTTATTTTTTCTCAAAGTATCTTTATCGTTTTTAAAATTCAATAACAGCTCAAATTGGACATCTTACCGCTTGATCTTATTCGTGATATTATCGCGATAAAACGCGATTCTCAAACGTGCATCACAGTTCCGTTCCATTCGATCGAAAAGTTTGGTTTCAAGCAGAAGAGGAGAAACGGCGAAGAGGGCCCTCTCTCGTCCGCAAGAGAGGGAGAGATCGGCCGGTCGCGATACATAATGCCGCTGGCATGACAAGGCGAGAGCAATTAGATGTCGCCGGATGCAGCTGCAGGCGATTGCGTCATCAGAGTTACTTTGCAACCTTGATCTCTCCGGAGGGGTCTCCGTTTCCCTGTCCCCTCCCCACCACCAAGCCTTCCTCTGCCGGTCCCAACCGCCTCCTTCTTATTCTTCCTGTTCTTCTTCATCATCATCATCTTCTTCTTCTTCTGCTTCTTCTTCTTCTTCTTTTTCGTTTTCTTTTTTTATTATTATTACACTTACACTGCCCCCTTCGATGACGTTTCTCGCGTTTTCTCGTTTTAGATGCGGGACGGTTGATAGAAGTAGGAAGAGAATGATGATTGGTCGATGGAATTTAACGATTATAAGTTAAGTTGGTTTTTTTCTTTTTTCTTTTTTTTTAAGTTTGTTGCTTCTCCTCTCCGTGGTTACGAGTTGGATCCCCGGGTGGGAGATAATTAATGCGGAGGAATAATTAGTTGCCGTGTCCAGTATCCAGTTTTAGAATATTTAGAATATAGGATCCAGTAATGATAAAAATTTTTCTCGTTGAAATAAATATCTTCTTCCTCTTCCTTATTTCATTTTTGATCTTCGTTACTTGTCTTTCGAACGATGTTTTCCCTGTTTTAGTGCTTTTTTTTTAGTAAAGAAAAAGTTGGATGAGATGGAAAGAGAAAGAGGGTGATGACTGGTTAATAGAATTTAATGATTTTTTTCTTCTTTTTTTCTTTTCTTTTTTTTCTTTTTTTTTCTCTCTCACGATGATTCTTGGTTGTGCGAGTTGGATCTTCAAGTGAGAGGAACAATATAATATATATATATTTAATTTACGCGTTTCGTGTAATATCTTTATTCGAGTCTTCGTTTCACGATATATTTTTACCAATTTGTTTTCTTAGAAATTCTTTGAGATAAAGAATAATTAAACACATCAAGATTTTCCAAATGTTTAACATTTATATACCTTACATTATTACACGAATGTTCGTACTTTTATCACTTTCTTCTAAAGATTTCGTCTTTCAATGAGCAATGAAACGAGAAAGAAAAAAATAACCGAAACAAAGAGGAGGGGAGAGTCCATCCATTCTTTATCAAGTGTGAAACGAAACAACGTGTTCGAGCACACGAATCGTCAAAATTCCATCCCAAACAATAGGTTGTTCATTTTCTCGGGCACCTGCGCGTGTCTGTCGGAAACTTGGCGCGTAAAATAGAATTAACTCGTAAATCTGGGGGTCCGGTGGCGTGACCCGGAAGCGGCCATCCACTTCGTATAATTCAGACGCCTATTACGCGAACGGCCGTTAAACATCTCCCTATCATAACGTATCTAACGCTCGATACAGGAGAACAGGTGTGATCCTCGCGAGATATCACCGACGCCTTTCGACCCCCACTCCTCTCGTTCTCGATTTTCCAACCGAGTTGGAAACAAAGGCAAAAACGTGCGACCAAACGAACGAATCGGCCCGCTTTTTGCCCGATCCTCGGTGTGTGTCGTGATTCTCCCGGCTGAATCGTGGGACTCGTTAAACCGTTCCTTCGTTCAGGTTAATTATCCTTCCACACAGGGCCTCGTGTGTTTATCCTTGGAGATTTTCTTGCCCGCTCGAGGGAAAAAGAGGAACGCCCACTGGGATGACTAGATTATCCTCGTCTCTATCGGGAGGCACGAACTGTGTGTCGATTTCTCTTGGACCCACTACTTCTTCTGTAAAACTCCATACAAGATTCATTCGATGTATTCCAATCAAATTTTTATCGTAACTTAAAAATGTCTCCTCGTATATTTCTTTTCTCGCGTTATTTCATAAAAGAAATTTATAATTCGAATTCGAAAAGATTACCCCTCGTGTTAAATTTAAAAGAATAAATTAAGTTAGATTAAGCCAAAACTGTAGATGTAAATGATCGAAATCGGGATAGAAATACTTGGATAGAAAATTTTAACGAGATCGATTAGTTTGGGTTGCTTCAAAGATTCCTCGGCCCACTTAAGAATGCATAATTTTTAATTCGGATACAGCAGGGTTGGTTACAAAATTTCTCGCTAGGACCTCTCTCTAGTCCCCTCGCGTAGGCGTGAATCCGTATAAGGCAGAGAGAAAGAACACGTTCCAATCACGATTTTGAATTCCTCGCGGTTGCCCAACAGGCTTGTTATTCCCATTGAATGACCTTTTAAACTAACATTATTGATGTAACATCCCGTTAACGTTATCTGAACGACAATAGAGACGAACAGTTTTTCTAACAGTTTCTTCTCGAGCACCCGACCCACGTTATTCAATTTTACGACTACTTTTTTTTTTTTTTTTAAGGATCCTCGACTTCTTTATCTTACTGGTAGGTAGTTAAGAGAGACTAGATAGATGGCGCTCGATGATCTCTCCGCTTTCGTCATCGAGTCGATTCTGACTTGGAAGCGATTCGCGAGGGGAGGAGGGGATGCGAGTCGAGTTTTCTTGAAGGAAGGAAGGAGAAAAAGTTCCCACGGAGAACTGCGGAAGAGGGACGTGCAGCACTTTCGGGAGCACGTGTAACAGCTTCGAGTTAAAACCGATTCCACACATGGCCGAAGCTGTTTCGTGGTTCCTCCGTTTTCAGATGCGTGCATGCGTGCTCCTTCGTTATGCAAGCGCGACTGTTAGACATCTGTTTGACGTGTTTGTTAGGCCAGTGCATTTTGGAGGGGAGGGTGAGACGAAGACGAATTTGATCGTGAATATCTCACGAGATTGGTGTTGTTTCGGAGGAGAGATAATTTTTCGAACGAGAAAACATTTTGATCCTTTTGTGGTTTGAGGTTATTTTGAGATACAGTTTCAAAGAAATTCAAAAATAATACATCATTATTGGATTCTTAAATTTGAAGTAACAATAATTTTATAGCTGATGGAATAGTTAATGCTTTTTTTACTGAACAGTTTCAAGATATAAAATAGAAACTTGTTCCACATATTTTCGGTAATATCCTTGTCGAGGGCAAGGAAAACGGAGAAAGCGTTAATCTTTCCTCGCTAGAAGGAATGCAGTCAATCTGCATTCTGTTTGACTTGATTGGTTCAGCGGGAGTCCATTGCCGCCAACTGCTTTGAATAATTAACCGAACACCGTCGATTCTCCTATTGGTCTCACTCGAGAAAACAATAAAAAAAAAAAGAAAATGAATAATTCCTTCATCTATCTACAATTCTCCAAAATAAGGAGAGGGGAAACTTGTTTGTTTCAAAAGAAATTAAAATTTCCAGCCTTAAAATAATTTTCCAAGAAACAGCATTAGAACAGTATGCATGTCAATGGACAAAAATTATCGTCGATAATTCACTCGTTACATATTTATGAAAAATGTCATTATAAAATAGCAATGCAAAGTTTGATCGAGTAACAATAATTTTATCGAAAAGATATCGATATCCTCTATTTTCGATCTTTTATTTTTCACTCTACTCTTATCATTTTTAATGCAAAGCGAAAAAAAAAAAAGACAAAGAAAAGACACGTGCGACGTGACGGCGATAAACGAAACGATTTTATGTAAATTTTAATCGTCCAACAACAGTGATATCATTCGACTGATTCACTGGTGATCACGTTGATCGGGCTAATGCATTTAAGTGCGAGGCAACCGACGGCCTGTACTATTAATCGTCCGGTAATCGAATCGCTCAATTGACTCGATTTTCCTTTGAACGCCGGATCGTCTATTGTGCACCGCCTTCTCTTCCTCGGGTTCATCGAAGGTGCGCCACGCGATTTATCCCGTCACGGTGATATATAACCGTGTTATTAGTTCGATTTTTGAGGAAATCCGTGCATTTCTTCGTTTCTTTTCTTTTTTTTCTATTTTTTTTTTTTTTTTTAATTTTAATTTTTCTCGAGCCTCGTACATTAAGCGTTATATTGTTTCTTGTTTCCTTGAAATGGTCATTAAAGGATTAAGTGAGCGACACGTGTATTGTTACTGTGGCATTTAAGAACGCGTTCCTTTTTTTTTTTTTTTTTCAAGTTTTATATTTTATCGTTTCGCTTGTTTTCTCGAAGTGGTTATGACCGATTAAGTCAGTGATATAGAATGTAAAATGGAAATGAAATGACTGTGATTCTTTTTATTTTTTGAAAGAAAAATAACGAAGAACAAATTTCGGCGATTCTTCGAAACGAAGTTCTTCCATTGTGAAAAGCGAATACTTATCGTGAGTAGAATTTAAATAATTTAAAAAAATATCTTTTCCTCTATCAATTTCCCAATTTTAATACCGATTTTCCGAACCTAAACTAAACTTTCAAAAAAAGAAAAAACTTAATGTATGCTTTCATTAATTTAATGTATCAAAAACAGATAAAAAATATCCATCAAATTTCGCGAAATTTGAATCAATCATTGTTATTACAAAAACCATAGAAGCCATATCAAAGAAAAAGAATCTACTTATGCACCAATAACGTTCGATTATAAAACTTCCAATACTCTTTCCAACGAGCACGCTACGATATTCGCTCGAAGTGAAAAATAAAAATGGAAAAGAGTGAAAAAAAGACGTGCGTTTTTCCCACTACTATAGGTAGCAGCACGATCTCGATCACGCTCGATCCCGATCACCGCCGATCCACGCCGTCTCTCCTTCCTGTCCCGTCTCCCTTTCCTCGACGTCTTCTTCGTCTTCTTCCTCTCGGACATCGTGTCATTCTTCACCGCCAGGGGCGTCAGTGTCGCCGGTGGACTCGGAAGAAGGAGGGGAAATCAGAGGGCCGTGTGTGTCTTCGCCGTGTGTGTTTCTATCCGGTGCCCCTCGAGACTCTTCAGTGCTTCGCGGGCCTTCGTGGCGAGCAGGTTTCGATGATTTCGGTTTCCACTCTTCGATTCCCTCCTATTCCACGACATTCCATCTCTCTCTCTCTTTTTTTCTCCATTTTTAGATTCCAGATTCCTCAAAACCCTCCATCACGATCAATCGAATTCGTTTTTCCAGTTCGTCATTGAAAACTGTTATCTACGTTATCCCAGGTTCGCGATTCGTGGGACACGTGTCGAACGATCTTCCTCCCGATCGAGTAGAAGAAAAAAAATCGATTATTATCGGTCTTCGATTGAGAACGGTATCGTGTAGATAGATATCGTCGAAGATGGAAAAGAACTCTATTCTTTTTTTTAGTTTGGTAAAAAAAAGTGTTAATAAAAGCCGATTATTATTTATTATATTGTACAAAGAAAGAAGTGCGAGGGAAAATAATTATTAATGTAAAAAGAACAAGTGTTGACGAAAGTGGTTCGCGACGGTTCACTGTGATAATGGGAGCACGATCGAATTTCTTTGAAGTGAAAAAAAAAAGAAGAAGAAGAAGAAGAAAAGAGTGTGATCCGAAAAAGTGTGTTCAAGTGTGTTCAAGGAAGAAGAGAAGGGAAAAAATGTGTGAATCGAAGTGAAGAGAAGAGATCCGCAGTGCGTCGAAGAAGTGGAGGAACACGGGGGAATCGATGTAAGGGGTATCGACAGGGGAGAAAAGTACGAATCCTTCGAATCGGTACGATGCATGCACGTACTCATATATGGTAGAGATCCAGCAGCGAGGTATAGAGTTCCTACGTAGTGTTCAGAAAGTAGGAACTTCATACCGTGCTCTTGGACTTGCCGAAAGATCGTCGAATTTTGTGTGTATATATATATATGTACATATATATACGTATATATATATAATACGTATAAATGTAACTATACACGGTGTGGGGAGTGATCGAGACGAGGCGATGCTCGTTGGGGATCGATGATGGAAAAGTACCAGCGGACGCAGCCAGAGAAGGCACCGATAAGAACTGGGGATTTATCAGCGATCGCTCGGCCAGACGACCAACTGCAGGATGCTGATTTTGTCGAAGTAAGTCACGTTCGAATTCGAAAAACCTCGCCTTTTCCCGCGAACAATCGGCTCATGGATCGGTTGATTGGAGATCGTGTCGGCTCATTCCGATTTCCTTCCAATTAATCCTCCTAAGAAGAACTTTTGGAACGGAGTTCTGAAGAATAGATGTTCGTTGAATTTTATTATTTCTTTTTTTTATTCTGCTCTTAATGAGAATTGGAGTGTAGTAAAAAAGGTGATGGATAGTTGATTGAAGATTCACGTTGAAACGATGTGAATTTAATACTTGAATATAATTGAGTAAAATGATTGGATTGATATATGTTTAATATAATATGTAACATTCGAGATCGGTAAATAAATGTGAAAAATTGAGAAATATAATAAGAATTCGACCATCTCATCTGCAACTCGATATTCTTTGATTTGTTATTTTTAAATGATCGGTTAGAGTCAAAAAATAAAACTAACTCGTGACGTATCAATAAAATTAACAGAAAGAAATTGACAGAATTTAGAGAGATCGAAGTGACATTGATTTTTTTGAAAGTCTTAATACAATACACGAGTTCGATAATCTAAAGAACTCGTTTCTTCGTGCTAATCGAATAATCTAAAATATTGTTTTGAAAACGTGTATCTTTAAAGAGGTTTGCATTAAAAACTCTACGAGACACTCGTGCAAATACGATTTGAAGAAAAGAGAAGGAAAAAAAATTGGAATCGGTATCGGTGGAATATGTATGTCTAAAAATAGTAATGCTAAAGTTTCTCGGTTAGCAACCGCATATGCGAATCCGAGTTTCGTTCCAACCAGAGGATAACGAACCTTTTTTTCTTTTTTATTTCCCAATTTTTCAAATAATAGTAAACGCGATTTTTTTTTCTTTCTTCTTCGTCGAAAACGAATAACCGAGGAATATACGATTGGATTGATCGGAGCACAAGGATGAATATGAATATGATCCGAAAGTAGACTCGAATTATTTTCGTCGAGTCGTTCGATACGCTTCGAAGGTGTGAGAAATTCAAAGACGAAACCGTTACGATTAATAATTAGTGACTAATTATCGATTCGTCGCGTCACCTGACTGTGCACCATATGACCCTCCACTTTTACGCAAGCACCACGAAATCGAAGCCATTTTGCGCATCGAGCCGATCGTTCCATTAACCGATTTATTTAACGTAGGAATAAAAAAACGAATTTGAAATTGTTTAAATTATCGTCTTGCAAAATGTATTCATATATATATTTATAGTCAGTGATTCTCGGTCATTTATTCGGGAATTGATCGTATAAGAATAGATGTGTGTATTATGGATGTGCATTGTGGATAAAAAAAATTGGAACTATTTTTTCTTTCTTTTTTTTTTTTTTTTGAAACACCAGCTAGCTATCGATTTAACTGAAAATATTTTGAATGGTGTATGAAAATGGACTACATAAATATTTTGAAAAGTATAATAAAAATACATGGTTGCACCAGATATTTCTAATCCGTGGAAGGAACTGTTTTTATGAGAAGAAATTTAAAACGAAAATATTTTGGAGCTGCGTGTGTGGTTATTGAAGAAGTAAATAATACGAGATGTAAATATTTACGAGACAGATTTCTAAGAAGAGGCTGAGAATGCAGATCGATATGCCGTACAATTTTTTAAATTTTGAAATCGATTTGATTTTTTTCCTTTCCAATCCTTGAAATTATTCATGATCAACAATTCAAAACGTAAAAATCGAATCTATCCGAACCAAGATCTATATCTATAGTCATGTTAATTTAAGAGAATTAAAAGAAAAAAAAAATTAATCAAAAATAAAAATCAGAAGATCGCATCGATTTAGATTAAAAAGATTTAAGAATTTAGAAGCTGTGAAAGAGATTCAAAATCCCATCCTACTGAAAAAAAGGGAAAAAGGAATTTTCAACCGTTTCTTTTCAGAAAAAAAAAAGTCAAAGAAAAAAAAATCGCAGGAGAAGAGACCGAATAAATTGCCGCGAAATCAATATTTCCGCGCGAAGAGGCGGCCAGCAGATAAACGTATTGACGATTCGCGCTCAGTCGATAAGCCGATATTTTTCTCCGATTAACGATAACAGCATCGATCTATCCATCCCCCCAAGTGGCCGGCGTATACATTTATCACTGCTCGGGTCGATCAATATTGACGAACGTCAGATAGAGGCTCTATCTCATTCGATTTCGAGTATCCGCAGTCACTGTAGCAACAAAAAATCTCCTTCATCGATCGGTTGAAAAATCGACCAGTAAAAAAAAAATATACGTATATAGATATTAAAAAAAAAAAAAAATGAATAAATAAATAAAATAAAATAAAGAAATCTTTTCATCACAGCTTTTTAAATTGGTTCCGCTCGTTTTACACGTATACAATACAATCAACAGGGAAGGGTGGAGGAACGTCTCGAACCGATATTGGATCCCGGATCGATGTTTGCATGCGGTGACAGGATTATGTTTGACTCAGCGAATCAGTGCCACGGCCATTTGTCACTTCGAGATTAAATAGAGAGCCCAACTGTCTTGGAGGAAGCAGCGAATGGGGCACGGTACAAGGGTGATTATTAGGCATCCCTGTCTCTGGCTCACCCTCACGTGCCTACGTTCGCTCTTACTTCTTTCTTCCTTCTCTCTTTCTCTCTCCTTTCCTTCCTTCCTTTTTTTTTTCGTTTTTCCTTTCTCTTAACGCTGGTTAACAGCGTTACAACCCTCATCGAGAGATAAGACATCTCGCAGAGAGTGAGAGAGAGAGAGAGAGAAAGAGAGAGGATTCTGGTCCCTGGTCGTTGAATTAGCATGCGTCGGTCGCAATGATATTTTTCACGGAGAGACACGTACGGTTTCCTCGACAAATTGTCGCCAATGGGCTCCAGATGGATATTTGCATTTGAGGGGCGCGGGAAGGAGGTTCCGGGAGTTTTTTTTCCCCCTCCCCCTCGCCGCTTGTACGATTCTTCTTCTTGTTCGATCGGAGTCACCTATTGAAAGTTTATCTTATGTGATGTAAGTTTATTTTGAGGGACGTTGGAATTTCTAACGTGTTCTCGATTTTGTTCGATTTTATTATTGGTAGTTGGATGTGGAAATATACGCGTGACGTGTGCATTCGTGTCGATAATCAAAATTTTTGTAAGTTTCAAATCATTTTTCATTTATTATACAATTATGTCACGTTAACGATATTCGTGGTAATAATAAATTTATTTAAAGTTTTATTTCATATAATTTAAATGAAAATGCATTTGATGATGATGGATTTTTTAAATAATTTTTGTAGATAATTTTTTTTTTTTTTTGAAGATCGAAATTGAAGCAGTTTTCAAAAGCGAGATAAGAGTATTATTTGCGGAGAGATTGCGGATGACCTAGACATCTTGACAATTTTTCGTTAGGCTTGGATACGCTGAAGAATTGATAAACTCGAGTACTAACCCAATTCAAACCACTTTTTCCTCTATCGTAATATATTGATATGTTTTCGTTATCCAAAGTGGTTCTGAATCATCCGATAGGTCACTTGTATTTTTATTAAACAAGCAAAGAGCGAGGAATATAATTTATCTAATGAAATTCATTTTGAAATTTCACGATCACAATATTTGTATCGTTAGATTTAATTTATTTAAAAGGAATCATTATATGTAAATTTTCTTCCTTACATTAAAAACAATTTTATCACGATGAAATGATATAAATTTTATTTTCAAACTCTCATTAAATTTAATGTACTTTTTTTTTTAAATCAGTCTCACTGTTTCTTTAAAAATTTAATTAAAATCACAAATAAATGTTTTTCAACCGATGAAATCCTTTCAATCGAACCTTTATTTGAAACCCCTTTTTTTCCGACATTTTTTTCTCCACATTTCCACACGTGACCCATCCATTCTATTTTCATCTCTCCTTTCTATTTATTTTCTTTCTTCTCTCTTCTCTCTCTCTCTCTCTTTTTTCTTTGTTTTTTTTTTTTTTTTTTAATTTCAATTCGATGTGACATTCGAAACGGTTCGGCATTTCGAAAAGTTTCGATGGCACACAGCATCTGCCCGTTTTTCCATGCGACGCGTACGCGTACGGCCCCAGCAAAAATCACGCACGTGAAGGTGGGGTGCATAAATTATAGCCGAACGCCATCTTTCTCCCATGGCGTGCCGATTGGACGAGCGAAAAAAATATCCATCCCTCGGCCCAAGTGCTCCTACACACGGGCCACTATTCTCACCCCAAATACGCGAAACACCCTGGATCGCCATTTTCCTTTGCGCGATTTCCACCCCCGATTTCCGGCCGCGCTCCATTAACTCGACCAAGGAAAAAAAAAATTGAATTAATATCGATTGCCCCGAGTTGATGAAGAAATTAACATTTTTGAAAGATTTAAAAAATTTCTTATCTCATAGCGTTTTAATTCAGCGAATTATTTTCGCTGAATTATCGTATAATACAATGTACAAATAATCTTTATTTCGGATAATTTTTGTAAATATTTTTATAAGAATTGTTATTCTTTTTTTCTACTGTTCTGATGTTTTTACAAAAATTCTTCTTTTTTTTTTCAGTGTTGTAATACGATTATCTTTCGATGATAAGTTTCCTTGTATATATTTAATTTATATCATTCCTCGGTAAGAGATGATTTACGATCGATATGATTAGAAAAAGAAATTTTGACGTAACGTAAGGGAATAATTAAGGGTTTATCGTCAAAGTATTAAATTATTCATTTATTTGTATTACCTGAATATTTAGATATTTATCACTGTTTATACGCTCGCGTGCTCAAATAGGATTAATAATTAATTTTCAATAGCCTCTTTTTCTCCTATTTACTCTGACCGATCTTCGCAAATCATAGCTTATTTATTATTCATCGCAGAATTGATGGGTCAACGTTTATCTTAATTTCGTTATAATTGATATTCATTTCTATCAATTTCTACTTAACTGATAACTGTAATAGCAATGAAATAAGAAATGGGGCTATTGATTATTCTTAAATTTTTCACGAAACGTGATAAGAGTACGCGGAAAATTATAAGGAGAAAATTTTACTGACTGACAATTAATTCGACGATCTTTTCTCTGAAAATTGTCGTGGCATGGATATAAAAAAAGAAACTAGTTCGAGACTATCTCTCAAATGAATTTCATCGTGATAAAAGAAACAAAACGTATTTCGTCGCATTTGTACGAAACGATCTACTTGTTAGCTCGGAAACAGGATTAAAGTTTTATGCACTTTATCGTGCATAAGTTTTTACGTCGTTGAACCAGCATTATTGAAAAACGGTTCTTCGATCTACGTGACTGTTCGTTTCGAAGAATTAAAAAAACAAAGATAAACCGGTTATTTGTAGAAATTTTAGATAATTTTTTTTTTGGATAAAAATAAAAAACTAGCTATATTTTTTATAAAAATTATATATTATAAAAATTCAATGTACATTTGTACAGATAGAGTGAATAGCAAATACGAATATTTTTAATATCTTCTAGGTCAGATAAATTTTCGATTTATTCGTACTTTTAATAGTGTTATATTATAAAAAAAGCTTCCAATATTATTTGAAACTTTGATAAATCAATGAACGCTCCACGTTCCTTCCATATATTTATTCCGTAAAGCCAAATTTTCAGTTCGCGCGAATTTATTTTCCATAAGTGAGTTTCATCAGTTGATTTTTACAAAATGCGATATTCGATGCAAAAGTAAATAATAACAATTATCACTTTATCGCGTACGATTTTCGCAAAATATCCATACACGATTTTTTATATATAAGATTAACACACGTCGTTCGATTTTACGTAATAAAATATACAACCGACTCGATATAAAAATTTTCCCAGTATATGCAACACATATGCATCGATGAATCTTCGTCACAAAAATCATACGAGTTTATTTATGCAAGTGCCTAACCATTCTCTTTTTTCGTTTATCGAACTCGGAACTCGAGGCGTCGCTTCCCACCCCTTTCCGCCGCGTAATGAATTTCCTCTCCTGCGGCCAAATCGCCACGTTCCAGGATGCTTTCTGCGACCGTGTGCACCTGGCGCAATTGCACATTCGGCGAAAATTGCGCTGCATTGTGCTTCATGACGCCGCTACGCAACGGCGTGTAGTAGTAACTTTGGTCATTGAACTTCGTTAGACATGTGGCCCGAGCCTCGCGTGCACAAGGTGTCCAGAAACTCAGGATGCTTGCACATAAGGCGCGCGAAAGGGGTATGCAGTTGACTATTACGTCGGCGAGATTGAACGGACGTCGATGGAGTGTGAAGGAGAACGTTGGATGGAATTTCTTTTTATTTTTTAATTTTTTAAATTCGACGGAAGATTTACCGATGATCGAAGGATTCGCGGGGGAAACTCTTGTCGACTTTCCGTTCTTGAAGGTATTTATTTTTGGAATTTGTTTGGATTTTTTGGAAGAATTTCAAAAACGAAAGAATTAGTTATTCGTTATTCCCGAGTGCGTAGCAACGACTTAACATAATTTTAGGGGTGCCAGAGGTGGATACGTGTATATCACGATACTTAGTAGTAAGTAGAATAAATTACATCCTTTAAACATCTCATTTCGTAATAATATCTATACCAGTGACCACCATTGTCCACTGGCTATTATTATTATTATCCTATTCTCATGTCGTTTTCATTGTATGACTTTTGGGGTGAAATACGAATAAATGAAAGTTCAGATATTTTTGCACTACGAAACGTCTATTATTAATCTAAATCGTGAAAGTTATCGTGGTATCATCAAGCCATTATTATACAAATATTTTTTTTTTCAATCAATCAACGTTGTTTAACCGTGGCACAAATAGAATTAACAATCTATTTTATTTTGGACTCAATCTCAATTCAAAACGAAAAGAGAAAGAGAGAGAGAGAGAGAGAGAAAGGAAAGGCCAACAGCGTGGAGGACAGGTGAAAATGAAAAGGTCGGGAACGGGCGAAAACGGCGACCACCTATGTTAAAACCCGTTCGCATTCCTCGCGTACTTAAAAGCCTCCGATCGATCGTAATAAGGGGCGAAATTTATGGGGGCGCGATAAACTCGACGATTTACGGCGCCATCGCCGTTAATAAATAACAAAATCGTCGAGCAAACGCGGCCGTCTGAAAATACAAAAGGCCGGGCCAGCGCGAAGTGTAATTTATAAATATCGGCCGGCCAATTTGTTCGCGTCCCCGAAGCGATAATTTCGCGTACCCGATAACCCGCTCGCATTGTGCGCCGATTCATAACTATCGTCGCGGCGTATACCGTCGCCGTTCGAGATATCGTTGGATTCTCGTTCTTCCTTCCCCTCCTCTCTCTCGATCCTTTTTTCCCTTACTTTTATTTTTTTTTCTTCTATTCTATAGCTTGTTATTTTTTTCCCCCGCCTTTTTTCCCTCCTCCTCCTCCTCTTTCTCCTTTTCCTCTTCCTTTTTCGTCTCTCTACATGGCGACGAGGCGAAGGTCTCGCTAAACGGCCATAAGTGGTGATACGTTGTGTCGGATCATCGTGGTGATGGTGAGGATATATGGGTGGGTTGAGAAGAGTGTTGAAGCGAGGAGTGCGAGTGGAAAGAGTGTAGTTGAATTGGATCGATGTGTTTTTTTTTTCTTTTTAATTTTTATAATGACATCGAGTCGATTGTTTCTTTCTTTTTCTTGGAAAATGAAAAGTGGACAGGGAGAGGAGAATTTATGGGAACAGGATTTTCGATGGTGAGGAATATTTTTTTTTATTCGTTGGAAAATTGATAAGATTGCTGATAGGATATATTTTGGAGGGAGGGGATTGGAAGAATTTCTATTGGAGAAGGTGAATATCTTTTTATTTGATTATTGAATTGTTGATGAAGATATCTTTTAAAAGAGAGAGAGGGGGACAGAGAGAGAGTTCGATGAAAAGTTTTTATTGGAAAGATTTCTCTCTACAGAATCTATAAGATCTATAAGAATTTGATGCTTGATTTTTTTCATATTTATCAAAAAAGGAAATATTTTTCGTCGTCAATGGAATCTTTCTGTTAACGAAACAATCTACAAGAATAGAATTTTTTATTCGTCGAAAAATTGGAAAAAAATTATCGGAAGAAATATTCTTTTAGAATTACTTTCGAGTTAACTTAATTATTTTTCTTCAAAAATTTTAATTCATTATTAGACATCGCAACTCGCATTGATTAAAAACTTTCTTTTTTATTTTAACGATATTTCCATTCTTGTTTTAGCAACGTGTCGTCGAAGCAACAAACGAGGTTGATACAAATCGCAAAAATCGTTTCGTTTATTCGTATGAAACAAACGAGCGTGTAACCGTGGAGTATCTCCATGGACCCCAAACGATTTTACAGCACCCTATACCGCAATTGACGTAATTGCCAGCACAAGCAAATCAAGTCGCGTCCGCCGTCGTCGCGTGCACGTATTCGAAATCGTTTCAACAGGTCGATGATCTTCCGGTTTCAAAAAAATTCCACCGCCTCTTTAGAAAATTGTCGATCGATTAAGAAATACCACCAATATTTATTACACATCTCATTTCTCGTCGTAAGTTGCAAGTTGATGTTAAAAAAAAAAAAAAAATATTAAAATTTCATTATTTCATTCGATATGTATAAACTGATGTTTAAACTCAATCTTTTTATATGTGTATTTGTTTGTGTGTTTTTGTTAAGTCGTTGCAAAATTGAAAAGATTCGATTAATAATAAAATCCTTGACTTTTAATTTTATAATTTTAACTCTTAATGTAAAATCTTAATTTTTGAATCTTCTTCAATAATCTTTCTTTTTCTTTCTTTTTTGAAGAAGATCATTTGTATTTTTTCTCAATCAACATTAAAGGTTTCTTATTTCATATTTCTTCAAGCGGAAATTCTTTTTTATTCCGTTTTTTAGATATGAACGATACGAAACGAGCGACACTTGTGAGAAAGTACGTTTTCCTTCGCAGGTGAAGTCAAAGGTGCAACTCGTGTCGCGCTAATGGAAATCATAAACATTAATTAGCGGAATGGCTGTGGTTCCTGAGCGAGGAATGGATTTCTGAACTGTGTGCGACATGTCTCTATCGATTATGGAACGTTAGTACACATGAAATTAACTACAATCTTCAAGAAAAATAAAATTTGAAACTTTAGTTCTCTTTTGCATCAAGAATTTCGTGAATTTAAAATTAATTAAGAACAAAGAAATGTCAAGCGTTAATTTCGTTATTCTTTGAAATTTTACGATTTCATCGGCAATTTATTTAAAAGATTTAGATTATATATTTTTTTATAATCAATTTAGATCTTCGTACAAACAGATTAGATTAACTGGATTTTTAAAAATCTTTCCAATAATTATTTATATTTTTATTACACCAGAATATTTTCCAGACGACTAATATTCCGTAACGATTAACATCGAATTATTTCATTTCCACAGCAAAATTAAACACCGATTGATTCATTCGTTATTCTAAAATGATCGAAAATTTCTCAAAAAATTGAAATCAATCAAATTTCCACGTCTGAGCGCCGGCTCGAGCACGGGATCGTCCTCCACGCTTCTCTCTGGTTAACTTAAAAACCAATTTTAATCCCGATTAAACGCGGAATAAAAGTATTTTAGCCACATGCAGGCGGATGCAGCGTAGGGTCATCTCCGAATAATCGATAAAGCGGACGAAAGCGAGGCGGAATTTATAACCGACTATCCCTCTTCGTCTCAATAAACTTGTATAATCGCGCAATATGGTTATATATCGATTCGCCATAAAACAGACGACTGCTCCATCCCGGTGAAATACCGCGAAAATAACTCGCTACGTTTCGTTTAACTCTCCGCAGATCGCCGCGATAAAATCGCCTATAAAATTCAACTACCTGTCGCGTTCATTTGGAAAAAAAAAAAAAAAAAAAAGGAAGAAAGAAAAAAGGGAAAAAATATGGGAGGGGGAGGGGAGAAAGAGAGGGAAAGAGGGACGGAAAAACGGAACGGGGGGGGGGGAAAAAAAAAGCACGTATAAAACTACGTGACGTGTGTCATACACACAGGTCGATAGGTGTCACGTAGATCTGTACTGTGCACACCGTGTTCACCAAATCGTTGTACAATCAGGAAGAAAGTGATTGTTGATTTGTAAAAGAGGTGTCTTTTTTTTTTTTTTTTTGAGTTTTGTTTTTGACTGTGTTGTTTTTCTTTTTTTTTTTTTTTCAGAGCGATGAGTTATGATTGGATTGCGGATGTTTGCGGATGGTTTATGAAAAATTTAAATGTACGGAAATCTGCGAAAACACAATTTGAATACAATCGTATTTTTGCATCGAAATCGCGAGTCTTTTATGAATAATTACGAAAGTAATCGTTTATCGACATTAAAAACTTTACGTAAAAAGAAATAGATTAATGGATGGGATATTGAAAGTTTGTTTAGAGATAATAAAAAAAAAAAAGAGAGATTTGGTGAAATATGTTGCTTTTGTTTTTTTAGGATTTAAAAGACGAATTCAATTATTGTTCCTTTTCTATAATTGCAGCAATGGATTATATTAATTTGCATTGAAAAGATTTACGAAAAGTGTAAATCAATCGAATCGAATATCTCGAAAAATATTTCAGGCAAAGTTCAACTTTATTCCTTAATACTAAAAGTATGGCACAATATTTCACCTTCGATCTTGCAAAAATGATCACTGGAAAGATAAGCGAAACACAAAAATACCGTTTCCTGTTCTCTTATTTCCCCTCGGCATGGAATTTTCTATAAAAAGAAAAGAAAAGAAAAGAAAAGAGAAAAAATGCATTTTGACAATTTCGTCGCTTTTAACGTAAATAGCGCGTAATCCGATATATCACACTCTAAATTCTGTTTGCGCAAAGTGTCGTAAAGCTTACGCTACGATAAAAAAACTGATAGACGAATAGAAAAAAATTCCTCACCTGTTTCTATTTGTCATTCTTTTCTTTCTTTTTTTTTTTTTTTTTTGAACATTTATAAATAAGGACAGGATAATTTATAAATAAGTAGAAAAAAAAATAGAAGAAAAAGTCAAGCATAACTCATTAGACGACGATTCAACGTTAAATACGACACGAAGGGATGTCGAGGATGGAACGAGGTAAATATTATTATTTTTTTTCGGTTTCGTTGTTTTCGACTCGAGCCGCATTTAATCGACTCCGATTTAAACTGTGCAAATGTTTTGACGTCTGGTGTTCTTTTCACGGCTCGTCGTGGTTCGTCGACTCCACGAGTTTTGCGACAACGACGACACGGCTAAGCGTTTCGTCAGTCGACGCGTCGTATTTCCCGGAGAGGATGCTATCTGTCGCGCACCGTTTGTCCATTTCGTTATTGTTTTTTCTCTCTTCTGCTTTCGCTTCGTTATTTTTTCTTCTTTTCTTTTCGTTTTTTCTTTTTTCTTTTTTATTTATTTATTTTATTTTATTGTTTTTTTTTTGCTGTTGCTCTCACGATAATGTTACGATAAATCGTATCGTTGACGCCCTCGTAACTTCCCGTGAAACAAAGGCTCGATAGAAAAATGGCTATCGTCGAATGTAAATTACGAATTAGAATTTGTGAGATGAATAAAGGAGATATTACAATGGAGGAGAAAAAAATATATTCGGGAACGTTGAAAAGATTTTTAAGATTCCTTTTTTTTGGAATTTTGTTGAATTGCGTCCTTTTTCCTTTACAGGGAAATAAGTAAAACGGGCTTTAATAGTTTCTCGAATGGTTAATAAATATTTTCTTTCATCTCTTGCATAATAAATAAGCTTCATATGAATTTTAAAAAACGCAAGCATGATAATATAAGGCAAGATTGCTAAGGAAATAAAAAAAAAAAATATTTAAAATATATAATTCTGCTTGAAAAAAAAAATGTCATAAATATATTTACGATAACGAGGAGCCGCTTAATTTTTCCATATATTCATCTTTATCCATGTTTAAAGAAAATTACGATAAAGTGTCTCGGTATCGATTTTTTAAACGGATACTTGAATATTAATCTTCCCCCTTCTCCTTTTTATAACGTAATAACCGGCATCTTGCAATGTAATCTCAATATAAGCAATACAAGTGTATACAAGGATCAAATATTTCTCCAAAGAAACAATTTTAATAAATCATCAAAGAAGGAAGCTTTCTAAAAAAAAAAAAAAAAAACAAATTTTCAAATCACAATTTGAACGAACGAAAATAATATATTTCAAGAAAAAAAAATATCGTCATTCGGTTATAAAGGTTAAAAATTAATCGTTTAATTAAATCCATTCGTTACGATTTAATCCATCCTGGTTCAAATATATATTCGAAGAGGAAAATAAAAATTAAAAAATAAAAAGAGAGAGAGGGGGGGGGGGAGAAGTAAAACGCAGCGGAACAGCAATTAAATCCATAGAATATGGTCGATCGTGAATTATTAAAATTGAAAAACGATGGGGGAGGGAAGAGAGGAGGGGGAAATTTTTCAAATGAAACTGGTTACAACGAGGGGGAGAGTGGATGGAGAGGAGAGAGGGAGAGGAACACGATCGCGGCAAACCTTCAGAACAAACGAATATTTATTTCCGGTTCGCCGGCTGCCGTTTTAATAAATTCAATTAAACATCTTCCACGGTGAACGAACAAATTTCTGTAACGGCATTTTCGAGGCGCGTAAATTGTTTCGACGGCTGTGTATTTATTCGCGTGGAGGCCGGAGGTATCATTATGAAAATTTATACACCGTTATGAAATGATTTCGTTAAATTGCTTAATTAGCGGGCCGTGGTTTTAAAACGAGTGCTTGGCCCGAGCCGATATTACGCGAGCAGAAATTTTCGGTAATTTCTCTCGCTTCGACGAAATGTTTCTAATTAACGATTATAATTTAAACTTTGCCCCAAAAGGAATTACATCTTCGTTTTTTAACCGGCGACGATATTTTCCTGCATTTATATCGAAACGTATTTTCTATTAAACGAATTACACGTGGCAAGTATTAAGACTTATGTCTCTGAGATGCTATAAAGTGGCGCTAGTATTCTCAGATATATTATATTAGATATATTTGCTTTAATTAGTCGCAAAAAGTTACTATTCCACGCACGTTATCATCTTTTTTAATTTTTATTTCGAAATACTCGATATTATTGTGTATTTTCGAATATTTATCGTTGCGAGAAACTGCAAATTATGTTATTTTAAATTTTGCTATTAAATATTAGATTCGGTTAAAATTAGTTCGCCAAGTATCGATCGCCAATCGAGGAAATAGAATTATTCCAAATAGAGTTATTATCTCATTTTGATCTCTGATGAAGCGAGCTCCGATGATACTGAGAGCAGCGAAAGATTAAAATTTTCATTCCAAAATAACATTAGATTAACATCCAAAAGCTCCAACAGTAATATAACATCGTGGCGATCACGAGAACGTCAAATCTCGATATAAATAGTTTTAGAAACGAGGGAATACGAATCGAAAAAGAAAAATTTTAAAATATATTTTTATTTCTATAGAAATGAACATTTTTCAATAGATATATTACTTTCGATGGAGAGCCAGTGATTTGATCGATGCCTTTGGCTACTCGTTTGTAATCCGTCTTTATGTGTGGTCGATGATCATCAAACGTAGATATTAAAAGAGGATGATTCGTTCCTCGATATCTATGGCAGAAGATCTTTATCTCTTGGCGGACCATTCCTCTTATAATTGTATTCTTTTTATTTCTGAAAGGTCTTAAACGGAGACGATTCGAACGTGATGTCAAAGATTAATTCTCAATATTATTTATATCGATGCTTACATCTTTCATTTAATGTCAGCTTTATGTGATTTTATTTATTTTATTTATTTATGGTATTTTTTTATCTTCGCGATTCAAGAAATTTTATTTTAAAATAAAATCGTATTGATTTATATCCCTTTTCTAATATATACTTTCAGTAGATTCGTTTCTGTAATTTCATTTCATTTAAGAAATATATTTTTTTTTTTTCTAATATATATTTTATTTCCTATTACTAAATGCTAAGTATAAAGTTACGTAATCTTATTAGAACACGCATGAATGCTATTTTCCCGAGTTTCTGATTGTTCATTCTTAAATTTCATACCTTTCTATTTCTGCAATTTATTATATTGTATCCGCTTATTTTTATTTTTCTTTTACAAAAATTGATGAATTATTTTTTTCATTTTTATAGTATTACATTAAAAAGATTTCATTTCAGTAGTTTTTAATGAACGTACACGCGCTTATTACACGGTGTTTAAAAACAACACGAGTTTAAAACTTTAAGAATTTAATTTACCAGTGTTCGCGAAGGGGAATAAAAATATTTAATCGATACAGGTTCTAAAATCAATACCTTCGGTTTAAAATATAATATTTTATATCTTTTCCACGTACAGATATTTAAGAAACCTTACCCGCTAGCATCGAATTTAAACATCTTGATTAAATTACTATCAATAATTAATTTAAAATAAAACTATTAAATAATAAAGTACCGTTAATATACCAGTCCAGCAAAATCTTTTCAGAATTTTTCTTCAAGATGCAGAAGCGTACCATAAATACAAATTTCTTCATTGTGCATGTTTTTGCACCACGCCAATACTAACGTAGTCAAAAGGATATTATCAAAAAAAAGAAAGAAAGAAAGAAAATGATATACATGTATGGTTAAAAACAGATTAAAAGCAAATGAATGCATATTCGTTTATCTGTAATTTCCAGAGTAAATTACATCCTGTCAAAGATAAGCAAGATTGTTCGTACTCTGTTGAACAGTGGTGGGACATATGCAAGATTTTCAAGGAGTATCGTTCGATTCGTTTAATTTCGTTGTTTCTCGGCCGTGCCCGACAATTCCCTCTCGTTAAAATCTACGTCATGATAAATGAACTGCCGATGCCCGCCAACCAAGCCAGAATGCGGCGACGTCCGCTCGAATAATCACGAGATAATTACTTTCCTGCACACGGTCCGCCCAAACCGCTCAAAAGCCGGATCTCCCGCGGGAGTTCCAAGGATTCATGGAACGGACGGACGCGTTAAACCGCAGGAAGGAACGGTTTTTCGCCAGCCCGGATATCCAACTTGCTTAAAACTTCTCTAAGAACAATTTTGCTCCTAATTTTTTCGAAATTAACTCCTCGTTGTTTCGTTTTTTTTTTTTTCCTTTACTTTGAGATTCGTTCGAAAGAAAATGATTTTTCTCGGATATTTATGGAATTGAGTTTTTTTTTTTCGTAATAGAGTTTAAATCTAAATGAGATGTAATATATTGTGGAATTGATTCGTCGTTGTTTCTTCGGGATTCGATTCGTTTCTTCTGTAACAGAAGAGATTTTTTTTTTTGGATATGATTTGGATGAGTTTAATGGATTTCTTTTTTGAAATGGAAATTTGAGATGTTATGTGTACAGGATTATGTGTTTTCGTTACATATTTGAAATATGCAAGTAATGAATATTTTCGTAAATTAAATTGGAAATTTGTGAATAGAATGAAATTTCTCTAGAGACACGATATTATAATTTTGACAGATATATGGTTCTTTTAATGAAATCCGAGATTTCTGTTTCTAAAATAAGCGGTAAAGCAATATGAAACGAAACAACAGGAAATTTAATAAAATGGAATAATGGGATGAACTCGAGATGAAGCTTGGAGAGTTCAAAACAATTTGGACAGGAAGTGGCAAACGAGATCATAGCATAGCTAATTTAGTACAAACTCTGTCTGAAAATATTTTGTTCTTTGTCTTTCAAGAATCGTTCCTTCTTTCTCTAAAAAATAAGAATTTAACTTCAAATTAAATTTTAATTATAATTATAATCGAAATTTCATTTCGAAACTTACGATTCGTTAAATTTTCGTAATAATTAAAACAATATTTAATTTAAAGTAGATTCTTATTACACTTATTACACTTTGCAAAACGATAACAAATTTAATAATAGAATATTATATTCGTTAATTCACAATAGACACTTATTCCAGGCAAAATGACAAAATTATATATGTCCGTATCATTGTTACACCTACATCCAATCTTTCATCATTAACGCTTTCGATTCTAAGTAATATCCACTTAAAACAGGAACACCGAATTTCCAAGTATTGCGAATTATTTCAATGAAAAATTCAATATAACAACATATTTACCCAATCTCCTATCCTCGATAAAAAATTACAAAAATTAGAAATTAAGAATCGAAAGATAATCTCTGAAAAAATCGAACTGGAATAGAAAATATCGCAATATTTCTTCTGCATTCTTCCCCCTCCAAAAAAACTCAATAAAACTCTCGATCGATCCTGGAAGACGGTAAGTAAATTTCCAGAGCGTGTCCATCAAGGGATCGAGAGGCTGTTTATCTGCCTCCACCGCCTCGTCCTGTTCCTAACCATTTCCTCTTTATTCCCGTCCCCTTTCCTCCTCCACAGGATTCCAACTACAGTGGTAACAAAAGGATCGGCGCGCGTATGTGCAGGCGCACCGTAACCGAGGACAGCAATATCGGGGGTGGGATTTATGGGGCATGACGGAGATTTACAACGCTTCTCGCGTCCATGGCTCTTCATGGATCGGTGGATCGGTAGGGAGAGGCCATGTTCCGCTCGCTTTCGATCGTTCTCGATCTTCTTTCCGCCGGTCTCTGCACCTGCACCCACGATCACCAGCGCGGATCGTCAGATGCGCCCGCGGCCGAGCGCGAATCGGATTCGGGTTGGACGGAACGCGTGGGAGGGCCCCGCGTGCCAGGACGTGCCGTTGAATCGTAATCGACTCCGGTTAAATCGATCCAGCGCCAGACCACCGCTCTTTATCCCTTCGTTTCGGCCGTATCTCGAAAGAGAGAATCGTTCGAGGACGTTTTCCGTGATTTTAAGTGTGAAGACCCCGTTTCTCCTTAAGTTTCGTATATATATATATTTGGTGAGGACGATTCCCTGATCTTAAGTGTGAGAACCCCGTTTCTCGTTAAATTTCGTATATATATGGTGAGGACGATTCCCTGATCTTAAGTGTGAGGACCCCGTTTCTTGTTAAATGTCGTATATACATGGTGAGATTCCCTGATCTTAAGTATGAGAACCCCGCTTCTCGTTAAGGTTCATATATAACGATGTTTCTTGATTATAAATAAGAGGACGATGTTTCTTTGTTAATTTTCGTTTGTAATATCGCTTCTTTTTATAGATTTGAGAAATAAAAATAATATCTTTACAAATATTTGATATTCGGGAATGATTCCTTGATTTTAAGTATGAGGATCCCTTATTTTTTTTTAGAAGAAATAAAAATTGTTTATAGATTAATAGATAGTTTTTTTACAGATTTAGAATTAACGTTTTCGAAAGAATCGTTTCAAGAATGTTTCGTAGTTTTTCTTTAGTCAATTGTCAGAATAATTATATATTAAAATTATTCTGTTCTATCCACGATCTAGAAACTCGGTTTGACGATCGTCCCATTTTCAAAAATACGACGAAAGGGGAGAAAAAAGCAATTCGTGGTGCAGGGATTAATTAGAAAATCGTGCATTTTCTTTTGCGATTAATGGGAATGGGAGGAGGTGCGTGCAGCTTCGTACGCGAGTGTAGTTAATTGGCAGGACTTGCGATGCTTTCGTGGCGAGCATTAATTTAGGAAAACTGTAAACACACGCGTGCACCGTTTTTGGATATTATTCGATAGAAAACCACGATGGCTACCGCACCGGCTATCGGTTGTTTTATCTCTCTCTTTCTCTCCCTCTTTTTTTTTTTTTTACTTCTCCCTTCTCCATCCTCTCTCTTTTCATCGACGCCGATCGATAGCTAATTACGCGTTTACACGGAACGAACAGAATCACCCGCGGCCGAAATTAAAATGATTTCAACCTCACGCCGCGTTTTTTGGCGATAACAAACGGAAATAATGAATAGTCTCGAGCCTCTGAATACCGTTCAAACAAAAATTAACGCGCATGCGTCGCGTCGGGCTTATATGCATATTTGTTTCATTAATATGAATGCGATTTCCTTCTCTTTCTTATCGGGTTTTTCCATTTTTCCTCGCTGTCCGATCGGCTGTGTGTACACGTTTGTTTGACGATCAAAAGATTCTTTCAAGTCGGATTTGTTGTTCGAACAAAGGTAGGGTAATTTGTTTAAAAAGAACTCGTTTTTAACTGCTTTTTCCTGGAATGAGTTATTTCGAATTCACTTTTATAATTCATAAAACATTAATTGCTTTCGTAGTTTTCGTATTAATAAGTATAAATATGATACTATTAATAACATTGTTTTTTTAATACGCGTTTCATGTTTATTCAGAAAATATATCTTACGTCATATTTAAAATTAATTTAGATTATTAATTCAACTAATTTTATATTAGAATAATCTCTAAAACTTTGATTAAAAAATATTTCTAACTTATTTCAGATACGAATCGGATGATTCGTAAAAGTGAGTAAATTTATAAGTTAAAAAAAAAAAAAAAAAAAAAAAAAGAGAAACAATTTACTGATAATTTTCACACTTTGAAAAGATGAAAGATATCATTTGTCTCTCGTTTCAACATTTCATTTGACAGATATTGACACTTTCAAACATCGAGGAAGATACAAAAATCATGATGACTTCATTACATCAAACTCGTCTTTCTTTCTTTTTCTTTTTTTTCTTTTTTTTTTTTTTTTTATCAAAAGATTCTAAAGAATAGAACAAACTCACCGCCAGAAATAATATTGGAATATTCGAAAGGATTGAATATTTCTTTTCGAACGAGTAATAATTTTATTTTAAAAATCCAGCGAAATATACTCACGTATCGCCCTGCCTGGCGCAAACTTGTCGATCAGTTTCGATAGGCAGCCGATTGATCGCGCGGTAATTAAAAAGACTACAACCGGAAACGGATTCTTCGCGGTGTATGATGGATTGTGTGAATTGCGACCGTGTCATGAGCGAATGTTTGCGAATACGGAGAAATCCGGATTGGACGGTTTTTCCAAAAACAGACTGGGAGAGGGAAAAATTGACGGAACGATGGAACAACGAGTCATGAAAATACTCGTCGCTTGATTTACCGTGCACTCTCGTTCGAATGACAGATTGTATCCTTCGCGAATCAAACCTGCGTGCAGCTATCGAGTTCGTTGACTCGAGATTATGTATGACGTTTTGAAAATCTTTTTTTCTTTTTCATTTAAATAACTCGAAAGGAATATTACTTATAACATTGTTACTTTCGATATTTATTTAAAAATACAAATTTTATTCCTTTAGAAAAAGGAAATTTTAGAAAGATACACGATCTTGAAAAACTCCTTCGTATCCTTCCATAGATTTCCAAAGCGATTCATCGTATCTTCATCTCGACGAAATATTCTTCGTTTATTTTCTTACCAAAAAAATTATCCTGAGACACGTAATTTAATTTCAACGCGTATTCATGTGTGCACGCGATTTTCTACGAGAATTTCTACGTCGGAGCTGCTCAACCCTCGTACTCGTACGGTCACGGGATCGTTCGAGAAACTCGGCAATCGAGCGGCAAGGTCGAGCGATTTGAAAGTGGAGGCGCGCGTGCACACGTGGACACGCGTCGAGGCAACGCCTCGCGTATATCTGCCCGCGAGGACGGGTTAGACACACACCCGTCGATCCAGTATGTAGATTTGTGCAGGTGTCGCAGCGTTTGCTCCACGTAGTTCTCAATTTTAATCGGAGGTAAAGGAGAGAAACCGCCCGGCTGACGCGCACGCGTACACGTCACGACTTCAAAAACCGACTGACAAACCTCGCTTCCTTCTTCTCGAGAAACCGAGCGATTTTTAAGTTGCAATGCTCGAAGAAAATATTGTTCGAGTTTTCTTATTTTCAATTTAATTCTCTTGCACGTTTCTTAGCTTGTTATTACGTTATTGTGTTTTATTAATATGTATTATTGTTATTATTGGTGAACAATATAACCTGGTCTAGAGAGGGTAGTATAGAAATGTAGATATTTGAAAATTTTGAAAGTTGGATAGAAAAATTGTAAAATTTGTATTTAAATATAATTTTCTGCGAAGGAAGAAAAATTTGATAAAATGGAAGATTGAATTCATTATAAAAATGAATGTTTTAATCTGGCAACGAGAGATGGAAAGTTATTTCAAAGATTGATTACGAGATAGCGTGCCATTTGATATCTAACAAATCTTCGATCGCGACGTGGCAATTGATTAATTTATGAGAACGATAAAAATTGGTCCATTTAAATCTGATAATGAGGTCAGTTTGAGGTCGTGTCTTCGAACTTCTATATTTAAATCGGATTATTCAAGATGGTTTAATCATTTTCTCTATAATATAATATAAACGAAGTAGATTGATTGTGAAAGCGAGAAAATGTTTTTCAAAATTTCCTTTTCATTATCAACGAAAACGGCAAAATTAAACGTATAACACCAGACATTCTAAATTTGAAAGAGTCATAAAATCAAAGAAAAAAAAAAAATTCCATTCACTTTTGCTTGAATAATTTCAAGGTTTTGGTTGAATAATTTGTAATCGAAAGATCTTTTTTGTTCACCTTCTCGTTCTAATTATAACTCCAATAAATCCATATAATAAAAATCGTATATAAAAAATAACACGAAATCATTAAGAAGTAATAATCGGATAAATCTAATCTAATAAATGGAATTTTTTGTACGTATCAAGAAAAGATCAAAATCGATAAATATATCGTCAAAAAGAGGTTTGAAAATTAGAAAAAAAATCTGAAACACGTCATTTATTTTAAAGGATATTTCCAAATATATTTGACAAACGAAGAAATTCAACTTATATTATAATTACTCGTACATTGATGCTTCACAACATCGAATATATTACGTCGACATAAATGGTTCAACATTGGCCGAGCGACAATTAAAAAATTTCTCCGTGCACCGTCAAGTACGCTTATTAATAAACGTTACTTCATGCCGCGCATAAATTATTTCGCATGGCCATCGATGCACTCGTTTAGCACATCTTTAAGGCGATCGACAACCGCGTGAATCATCGAAAAACCGAGCAATATTAACCGTCTAAGAATACGAATGACTCCACTCGATGCTTCTGCATACGTATATCCATCGAATAAGTACATTAAGAATTACGACGCTTTCTCTGCCACGATTAATTCGTTTCGCAACATTTCGAATTGCGAAAATTGTAGAAATCATGATTCAATCCATTAATAATTGAAAATTCATTAATAATTGAGATTAATTATTGATTTTTAGGAGTTTCAAAGATTTAAGAAGATTTAAGCATATTCTTAAAATATTTAGAACTAAATTGAGATCGATATTTTGATAATTTTATTAAGTATTTTTTTTAAAATGTATTTAAGCACTTTAAAAAATAAATTTTAATTTTGAGATGATAGATTGATTCTAAAGATTAATTCTAAATATCCTTAAGGAAATATAAATTATTTTTAACTTGCTAGTTTACTTTTATTATTTTTAAAAGAAAGATAGATTAGCATTAATTTTTAATAAATCTCATAAATTATTTGGTTAATGCTAAAAGGGAATTACTTTTATAGAAAATTTCTTTTTAACTCAATTATTTACATACATTTTGTATTGCAATATTTTATTATGTGCTATAACTAATTTTTCCACAAATCAGAACGTAGAGCTATAAATTATTCGAGTAAAAGAAGATGTCAGAAATTATTTTTAAAATTAAAATCACAGAAAACTTCTTCCAAAAGAATTCCTGCCATTTTTATACGCGTTATATATATTAATATATCTCGTGAAGAGAAAAATTCATAATTCAATCGATACAAAAGACATAAAAGATATAAAAATCGTTATTTTTAATAGTAAAACAGATATTTAACGAGTCGTTTTCATAATGAAACATTCAGTTTCAATGCTTTCTTTTCGGTCTAATAATAAGGTTCCTGTTTTGAATCGATTGTGCAATAAACTGGAAGATATTTAAACGAAGGAAGTAATGGGCCCAAAGAGGCATTACCCGGGTATACAATTGAAAATGGCAGGAACGAGAGAGACCGTTCACCCACGCGAAAGTCTATCAATAGAGTCTTTCGTCAGGCCCATTTTGCAACATGGATCATTACGAGTTCTGAATTATGCCACTTTTCTTTTTGCACGTGTGTTCATGAATCGAATAGTGTAATTAGTTAGACGTCACGTATGCACCATGGTTTTTATTGAACGTTTCTAAGTCATGGAAGAAAAAGATTTAGAATTAGGAGTTGAGAAATTCGAAAGCAGAAGAAAAAAAAAAAATAGAAACTTCAAATATCATAATTTTGCTGCCTAAAAGTTTTTAAGATAATAGATATGATTTGAATATTCGTCTGAATTTGCATATCAATGACTGACTAACGTGCACACGAAGATATTTTATTTTATTTATTTTATTTTAAAAAAAAAAGTAAGAGTTTTCGTTTCTTCAAAAACGAGACTAAAAATTCCGACGAAGCGATATTTGAAGGGCATAAAAATAAATCATAAAATTTCAAATTTCCGTGAATCAATAAATAACAGTTACAAAATTAACTATTGAAAGACAGTTAGGAAAACACTATCCACAAACTTAACTTCAATCTTTCAAATTCGTTTATAAAAAGAAAAAAAAAATCAACAATCAATATCGCCATTCTATTAAAAGGATACCCATGTCGTTTTCATCTTTCACATTATCGTTACTCCATTTCAAAATAAAAAGAAAATTCGTCTCATTTTTCTTTACATCCTCACCTTTCATCTTTTCATTTATAATTCCACGCAACGTAAAAATGAAAAGACAAGAAAAAAAAAAAAAAGAAAAAAGAAGAAAGTAGAATAACTTCATCGATTACAAGAAAGAAACAATCTTTTCACCGACAATCTTTATGACTCTCTTTGAATTCCTTCTTCCAGACGTATCTTTCCATGATAAGATTCTCAAAGTTAAAACGGAGAATTAATTACACGTCTTATAATAGCGGCGATATTGTTTCAAATACTATTAAATACCACCACGGGACGATTAAGAAAACGGGAACGCAGACCGTCATTAATAAGGATGCTTCGATGATTAACGAATTATCACGCGGACCGATCTTGACGAGCTCGAAACGCAGCTCGCTCTTATTGGCCGTTGATGCATACGTTATTCATGGGTTATTGTGCATCCACTTCGTCGGGGTATTACGCTTTTTATCGAGACGAATCTGGCTCGTTTACTCGTGGTAATTCTATTCGATCTGTGCTGTACAAAATGAGAGAACAAATTCGAGAATATTGGAAGAGATAATCGATGATATTTTTCCTTTCATACGAGGTTTCAGAAATTTATTTTGAACTGGATTGAGTTGTAATGGAAGAAAGTAATGTGCCATATAAATATTTTTTTTCCTATTCTAATGCGTGAACAAAAGTTAAGCTAAAATTTATTTTGAATAGATCAAGTAAGAAAAATTAAATTTCATAGTGATATTTTAAACTGTTGAAATTTCAATTCTTTGAAACGTTATTGATCATTGATTTCTATTAAATTTTTGTTTTCATAAATAAATCAATGTTCTTGTGTAAAGAATAATTTCAATTTTTATATCACGAATAATCAGTATTCGTTATTACTTTTAATAATTGTAAAGGAACAAAAATTGAGAAATTTCTTGGAAACGTGGGGATCTGGGCTCGAATAGAAGTCGATTTGCCTTAACGTTGAAAAGATTCCCATGATTATAAATAATATATAAACAACCCTCCAAGTAATCGATGCGCTCATTACCTGTTATTATGTCATTAAACCAATTAGAACGATGCAGAATGTTTGACATTTCGTTAAACTCTCTCTCTCTCTCGCTAATAAATGAGGAATCACGTCACGTATAAGAATAGAAAAGAATCGTCCCGTTCGTCTCGAGCTTTTAAAGACCGATGGCTATCTGTTTGAAAATGTTTGATTGCCGAGGCAATCTTTAGTTACCGTATAATGAGAATTCCTCGGGGATTACGAATCCTTATATTTAACAATCGGCCGATTATCGATGACAGATGTTGCACGTATCATAAACGAATAGGTTTATCGAGCAAATGTTCCTTATTAGCATATCCGTTACGTGTTATCTATTTAACGAATCTATAAGACCTCCTTGGGCCTCGTTCGCGGCTTTATAATGCCTTGCGAATTCTATTGTTTGCCAATTTCATTTTAAAACTGGCGTTATTGCCAATTTTAAAATTCACGCTTTCGGATTATATAAAGAGGTAATTATTGCAAGTATTTGAAAAGTATTTATAAACGAGAAGAGTGTAAATTGCTTGAGAGAAGTTTAGCTATTTTTTTTTCTTTTTATAAACGACAAATTCTTCGAGAATAAGATATATCGTTAACGTTTTATGTATTTATTAGAGATTTTATATACAGTAAGTATATAACACGGAATGTCCAAATTTTTATTTCAATCAACTATATTATATTAATTTTTCATATTATGAATTTGTTGATAAAAATTGAAAATTTCTAATCTCTAATATTCTCATATATTAAGAGATTCCTTCAACATAAAGTAAAATAAAGAGCAAAGAACAAATTTCTACGTCTAACTATTTCACAGAAATAATACAATAATGTTTCGTCGAGAAGAAAGAAAAAAAAAAAGAAGAAAAACGGATCGGGCAAACGAAATTGAAAAATTTGATTTCAAAAGTTTTTAAAAAAAAATGGAAAAAAAAGTTGCGAAACAAAGTTCATTCCACCGCGCGCAATTGGATCGCATCGTATCCCAAACGTGAGGAAAGGTGAATGACATCGGAGGACGACAGGGCTGCCCCTAGATTCGGTTCGTGCGAGAAGAAACCCTTTCCCGGGGCAAGAAACTCGGATGGCATCAGATGGCCCAACCGAATGGGCCAACTGCAAATTCGTTTTTGACATGTGCGAGCTGCAAGTGCACCACTTGCAATTACTCGCATGCGAGCGCACGCGCCGCTCTGAAAAGGAACGTGCGCGGCGAACGCGGAAAGCGCGAACACGCCATCGCCGGATGCGCTTACCCCTTTCTCAGATTAATGTCCACCTTTGCCTTCGAAAAAAAGAGAGGAGAAAGAGAGAAAGAGAGAGAGAGGGAGCGAAAAAGTGTACGACCGGTTCGATGACCCCTGTCAACTTGACAGGGAAAGCGTAACAGGCGCCTCGCAACGAGGTCAACGAACCCCAACGACGAAGACGATGACGAGGAGGACGACTAGGAAGCCGCCTTTCTCTCTCCGGATCTGCCTGCCGATCCTCGCTTCCGTTTCGATGGCCCTTGGATTCGCCGCTTACACGTATATGATAATTCTGTCGCGTTATTATCGAACGAACTTCGAACGAACATTGACTGGATATTCGCTTCCGGTTATTTCGGATTTCTTTCATCCCGCGAAAATTGAACACGTGTTTGATTTGGATATTCGTCGTACAGGCTTTCGAGTAAGAAAGATTTATTGAAGTAAGATCGATATTTTTGCCTATTTGTCTATGTTTTTTTAATCGTAATGAGAAGATTCGTCGAGTGGTTCCTTTTATTTTTGGCATCGTTGGGTGAAAAGGAAAGGAAACGGTATTGTTGATTGTTGGAACAGATGGATTATGTAAGTCGAAATAGTTTTAAAGATAGTTTGAAAAATACGTCAATGATTAATATCGATTAAATTTTCGTGGAAAATTGAAACTTTCAAAAATTATTAAAGTTAAACGATATCGCTTTTTTTGAAATTCCTCGTCAAATCAAAAAAAAAAAAAAGGTTTTTCGTGAAAATAGAAAATATCTTAATAAGATATTTCATCGTTGTCCTTTAAAAAAAAATCCTGAACGGAAAGAAATACACGATTTTATTTTACGATAAAATAATTGACGTGACGGTGTCGCATCGTTTACTTTAAAAGCCAGACCGTTTGTCCAAGGCTCGTTTTCAATGCGTCGAGGGACGCACGATTCGATTTTTAGGTGTTCAACAAGGGACAATGAAGCGAAGCTTCGCCCTTTGGCTTTATGGATACGTCCGTATTATATTTCGACGATTAAACAATGTGTAAGTCCTGAGAGAGAGCCCTGTCCAACCTTCAATAAACGGTATATCCGCGATGTTTGCTAATAGGTATTTGCGCGTACGAGCCGATTAATATTCGGATCTATATATATATATATATATATATATATATATTCGTATATATATACGTATTCTATTATCCTCGAAATGAAAGTTCTCTCTCTCCATTTGCCGACTGCCGCGTAATGAATTGCCGTCTACCTCGAATCTCGTGGAGTATTAAAATAATGCAAAAAAGAGAGAGAAAGAGAGAAAAAAGAAAGAGAAAGAAAAAAAAATCCGCGTCTAGTAAACATGATAAGAGATAAAAACCGATCGGATTTTTTCTCATTTTCTAAAACGAGTCTGCCAATTAAAAGTCTCTTCAACTGTCGAGGAAATTTAGATTTCTTTGATATTCGTTATATTTTTGTGAAAATTGATATTTTTTTTTTTTTTTCAATAACTAGAAGAACGAATATTCTTGTGTATTATAAATGATTTCTATCCTCAAGTTCAAGTTTTCGTCCCTTTTTTAAATGAATATTTAATGATTTTTAAATAGAAAATTTATAAATTCGAAAAATCGATTTAATTTTGTCACTCGTTTATTCGATGAATAAAATTTCACGAACATTGCAAGGTATATCCGATTAAAATTATTTATACAAATGAATAATATATTATTACATAAATTTATCATATATGGATTTATGCAAACTTCGTTCTGTATCGAAGGAGAACATCATCAACATTGAAATGAATTTCTTCACACTGCTGTCTTAAAAAAATATCGTACCCTCAACCCCTCTCTACCCAAAAATCACTATAAAATACGACCAAACACGTATAATAATTCCAAACAAAAAGAAAATCTAAGCAAACGGATAAGATAAAGAAGAAAAATAAGAAAATCGAAAAGTTGACAACGCGCAACTATTATTCTCGCAAATGTACTGAACGTGAGATTCGATAATAACCAAAACGAGGAACGTTCTGTTCTGGATCATTTCTCTATTCATTCGTGCTGTCGAAATGGTGGCCCACGTAACTGCGTGGATCTGACGGCGTAACTATTCTTCGATCCTATTAAGAAGCGAGAACACCCCTAAAACCAACCCTTCCCATCCCACCACCCCCCGAGGAGCTTGCGCGTGACCGTTTAACGATCCGCGGCCATTTTGGGCACATGGCGTCGGCGTCGCTCGTCACGTCACCCCCAGCCCGTGCGGCTTATCCGGAAACTGCGAAGGAACCCCTCGTTCTTATCACCCATAACAGATGGCGGTGTTGGTTCTTATCCGGTTTTTCCCCCCAAAAAGGTTCGTTGTTCGAAAAGAAAAAAAAAAAAGGAAAAAAATTCTCTTCCGACAATCTCGTTTTTTGATAACGCGATGAAAATTGTTTAGATCGCAATTTTATCTTTGATCGGGGAATTTTCTGTGAATTTTGAAAACTTTTTTTTTTCTGAAGAAGGAGAAGTGTAGGTGTATGTCTTTACATTAGCATTCTCCCGTTTAAACGAGTTGTTTCTAGTTTGAAGCAGTATTGAGAAAAAAAATTGAGTTGAACGAGATTATTGGTAAAATGGTAATGCGTTCGCGAGGAAATGAATTTTGAAGGTATTGCGATTATTGAGATTGAAAAAATGTATTTAACAAATATAATGAAAGCGAAAATGTGGATAGTTTGGATGGAAATATAGCAATTTTGGAAAGATTTCTTAATTAATAACACGTAATAATACATATATTTATGCAAATTCGTATTTTTATGAACGAAACTATATAAATGGAGATTTGTCTCGTGTATACTGTGTACACCTTTAAATTTTCTATGAATGTATAATAGCATCTAAGTAGTAATTAGCAATAATCTTTATGGGGAATATATTAGATAAAATTTAATGGCTTTGAAAATTAACTTTTAAACGACGTTTAACAATCTTACGTTTGATGGACAATCTTCATGGAATAACTTTCTCTCTGAGATAATAGACTTTTAGTTATCAGCCAAGAACTTAACTTTCACGACTAGAATTTTTTCAACTCGTTTTTTGTCAAAAGATTTTCAATCTCGTGTTTCCATTTAGGAAAAGAAGCTTGCAAAATGACTAAGGTTACGACATTCTAAATTTCATGGAACATCAGTCACGTCACATGTTTCGAGAAATACGCGTTTACGTGTTTTCCAGCAATGTCGTTTAATTTCACGGTGGAAACCAAGTGCTATCTAATTGCTTAATGTTAACATGGACTTCCCAGTGATGAAACGCAACACGCATTGTTTACCTTCCATATACAGTATACATTTAATTTCATTTGTTTCATCACCTTACACCCACAACACATAAATTATCGGGCTGCCCCGGGGCTACAGTTCAAGATAAATTCGTTCTAACATTCCAACATTGCAGCCGCAAGGTCGTTCTTCACTGATTTCTTTATCCCATTCTTTCGTAATTTCTTTTAAGACAATAATTATTGCAACAACACACGGCATTCCTTGAAAGTAATTGCAATTTCAGAAATGTAAATTGCCACGCGAATATGAATATGAAATAAATACAAAATAATAATAATAACAACAATAACAATTTAGATTTTTTATTAAGCAAAGTAAACGTAAAGCAGCCAATTTTAATTGGATAATATAATTAATAATTTCAATGCCAATGAATAAATATAATTACGAAATATTAAATAGGAAGTGTTTAAAAAAGAAAAACAATATTCATTTCTTTCACAGTTCACAATAACCATTATCCCATCTTCCTTTCCAAATATTTCCTTTCAACTCATCCTTCTGCCTTCTCCTTTACGAGAGATTATCTATTGTACCATTGTTTATATATCATTTCAACAAGTATAGTATATCGAGTTAAAATTCCATTAAATAAAATCTTCTTTGCTTTCTTCTGCTTGCAACGGAAAAAAATCACGCATTACAAGTCGCACATCCACCGAAAATACTCATGGATCATCGAAATTCTTCGACACTCGCAGAATCCCATCGTGCTCCAATTATTTCTTGAAAATTACCCGTTACACGACTAATTTTTTTACCTTAATAAATGCAGAGTTCGATTACAGAAGTTTGCCGATCGAAAATTACACGAGGAGAGATCGGGCCGCGTTATTAAACGGGATCGGTCTTAACGACGGATCGGCAAATTTGGACGGTTCCTCCCGTATAAAATTGGGACGAAGAGGAGTGTATTACTCGCAAGGGATATCGGCATAAAGGGGGCGTGCTTTATCGATTTAATTGTCGGTGGGTTTAATTGTAGGGGATGAAGGGGCGAGGTTGAGAAGGGCCGACCAAGCCACGTTGAAGCGCACGCGGGCCACTTCCGTGAGAGAAGGTAATTACGAGGAGTGACCTGCCTCAACGAGATTCCCCTTGCCTTGTGAAGAAATCTTCCCTCCAGCTTGATCCAGTTTTCGTTACGCCAGATTTTAAAGAGGCTCGTGTCCTCTCCGAAGAGGAAAAATTTATTGGGAAAAAAGCATTTAACGATAATTGTTTCGTTATGCTGGATATTTATGAAGTAAATGTTTATATCGTTGTAATGATAATCGTAAAGATAATTGTTATCGATAGGTGTGTTAGAATTAATTGGAAGAAAAGTCCATTTGGATGAAAGATAACAAAGCGAAGGTTTGAAATTTTGAAAATTTATAGAGCATTAATTGATTTGGATAAATAGTTTTATCGGTCAGAAATTAAATTTCTTGCGAAATAACTAAGAATTGAGCAATTTTTAAATATAAATATATAAAAAAGGAAATAAGAAAAACGAATTAAAAAGATAATTAATTCATTTTACGTTCAAATTAATCGAGTAACTTTTTACAATAACTTTTATTTATACAATTTCTTCTTTATTATAAAGAAATTATATTGAGAAAATTATTCCACCACCTACAATCGTACTTTAAACTTGTCTAAATCTGTAACTCATCCTTATCAAAATCCTCACCGTTTCCAGACACTTGGAAGCCTATTTCGAAGAAGAGGAGGACTCGAAACGAAGAAGAAGAATTCTAGAAGAACCATCTAGGGCGAAAAAAACGGAAACTTCCCACCCATCAGGTAACCGGCGTGTTTCCTTCGATGGGAAATCCGTGAAAAGTCACGATTGAATTATCCCATCGTGGCAGAGGCAGAGGCAGAGGCACCAATGTGCCGGTACGTGGCTCGTCGTGGAGAGCACGAAGGAAAAACGGAGTAAGTGGAGTAGGGGAAGGAAACGGCAGGGCGGGTGGGTGGGTGGCTGG
Source organism: Apis cerana (assembly GCF_029169275.1). NCBI lineage: Eukaryota > Metazoa > Arthropoda > Insecta > Hymenoptera > Apidae > Apis > Apis cerana. The sequence continues at coordinate 9,848,838 of NC_083858.1, read as the reverse complement.
CTGGTTGGCCTGACACCGGGGGTGGAAAGTAAAACGAGAGAAAATAAAATACATACCCGGCCATTGGCGCGACTTCGTTTCGTACATTTTATTCGAGCCAATTGGATTTATTTATGCGGCCGGCTGCCGCATCCGTGGTGGGGTGGGAGAGGGGGAGAGGGAGGTTGAAATGTCGCGCAGCCGGTAAAGCAGTTTCGCTTCTTTTCCACCCCCACCACGCCCTTTCGGTGTCCGGAACCGGCCGCTTTTATTGTATATTTAATTCCACGTTGTTTATCCACGTCCCGTTCCAAGGTTTTGGTGGCAGCAAACCTCCAGCCAGATATTTCAACGGGGCTGAACGTTACGAGGGGCTGGAAATGGCTGGAGATCTTCGTCGAGAAGAATTTTATTGCCACGACCCGAATTCCAACGATTTCGATATGGATTGCTTTCGTTATTTCTTAAAATTGTCGCGGTAATTTGTGGAAGTTTATCATAAGATGAAGTGTAACGGGATAATTGGTGAGATTGCATATTCATTTTAGAGTTTGATTTTTGTAATAATACATTGTGGAATGAAATGAAGAGTAAAAAGAACGAATTAAAAAAGATTAAGTACTTTTTTCAAGTTAAATTAACATTCGTTTACTGAAATGATTCGTCCGTTATCTTAAAGTTAACAAGTTATCATCGAAATCTAACTCTTGAAATTCTATCTAACAAGAATCTTAATTTAATTTTCCAAAATTTTCGAATCATCGAGATTCCAATCTTGCATCGAATAAAAAGAAAAAGAACGAGTTTAATCGAACATTGACCAATATCAATGATCCTCGAAATTCAACTCTTAAAATTTTGTCCAACAAAAAACTTCTCATCTTCTTACGATTGAAAAAAAAAAAAAAAGAAAAGAAAAAGACTGAAATCGCGTATAGATTTCATTTTGCAAAATTGCATTTCGAAGCAAACAAAGCATTCTAAAGTGTAGGAAAAAGAGAGAGGATTGATAAAATCGAGTCTCTGGCGAAAGATCGCGCAAGAAAAAGTCAACGACTATAATTCGACCTCGGCGAAAAGAAAGGGGCACGGAGGAGGGAGAAGGCGGGGTATTGGCTTACTTCCGGCTCGTCTATTCGCGTCACCATCCGGCACGAGCTGCATTCTCACGCTCATTTGCATACCCGGCTACACATCAATATTCAGGGAGGCCGGAAAACGGGCCCGTTTTGCATACTGGACCCCCCGCTCGTGTCATTCCTTCTCTCATCCGGATCCCGGTGGGGCATCGCGACTTCGATCCTGAGAAAAAGAATCCGGGCACCAAAGGATTCGATAAAATAAATCGATCGATATATTGAAATTCTTCGATGGACCGTGGATGATATATAATTCGATTGGAAGGATGTTTCGTGGGAAAAAGAAAAAATAATAATTTTATTTTAAGACGCGAAACGATTTAATCTAGATAAATTTGTATTGTATTCGAATTTTTGAATTTACTTGCTCGATTAAAATTTAAATACAGATCTAGGACAGAAAAAATTAAAAAAGAAAAGAAAAAAGAATTAATACAATATTAAAATTACATATACGAAGAAAACTTGTTCCCTTTTTAAAATATTGTCATAAATACGATTTATTTCTTGAAATGAATATTTCTTACTAACTTCTCAGTCATCTGCAAAACATTCGGGAATACAAAATATTTACATTTAAAGAGTATCGAGTAACGGTAATTTCCTGTACACAAATTCATCCACGCGTGAATCACTTTACACAATCGCTTCGAATCATAAATTCTTGCAGCCAGGAGAAAAATTCACCTTCGGCAAACGTTTACCTTTAATCCAACCAACATCTTGACCCAGAAACCATCCACCTCGCTCGCCAAAAATCTTGTCCCCCTTTCCCCGAACAACATTCCTATCCCTTTCTCCCTGGCACGACAAAAATTACCATAATCGAAAAGATCCACCGTCCATACATTCCAACCATATCTTTTTCCCACAGACAAACACCAAAATCGAACGAAATCTCATCGACATCTATCAACAATATCAACGAACGAATCCAATCGTCTCCTCTTCATCTGAATCTTCACCAGCCTTCCTCAACAAACCTCACCCCTTTTTTCCCTTCCACCCATTTTACCCTCGCGCTTCGCTCACCTCGGCCAAGTATCGGCCAGTTGCATACACACAGGCGCAAACTCGTCTTGCCGGCGGAAGGAGGGCGGGTTGCGTAATTTAAATAATTCAGCAGTGACCCTGACCCCGGTTAGGCTGACCTGGAGAGCCGGCGATTAAAATCACAATGCGGTTCTCGAGTTCTCAGGGTAAGACAGGTAGCAGCAGCGCGGCCGCATACATTAGATCGAGGCGTTCGTGGTGCGTGCACAAGCGCAGAGGGGTTCCTGTGTAGTATCACCCTACTACACACACACACACACATGATTTTATGCAGAAGCTCTGGCGAGAAAGGGACGACATCTTTTTCCAGCTCTACAGAAGCCGTGGAGCGCGCGTTTAACCGGACCCGGCGAATTAGCATAACGATGTCGAACGATTTATTTTTCGGTGACTGAAAATCCCACGGTGTGAGCACGGATCACATCTTCTTCCATGCGATCGAAGGGAATTGTGGTAAGTCGGAAACGGTCGTATGGAGATTCGCAAGAAGTCGGACGGATCGGATCGGATCGGATCGGATCGGTTGAATCGGGAGGATCGAAACTGGGTCGCGGTTGCCTCTCGAAGGGATTCGCATGGAGAGTGGATTCGTGAGAAGTACGGAGGAGAGTGGAGCGATACGGCTGGATGAATGGGGCCAGTCACGGCCTCGCCGATTTACTTCGTGAATTATTAATTGGAGGATCGTGTTGTTACATGGGTACGATTTCGATTCTACGAGATGTTTCGAGATGGGTCGTAGCGTTACAGTTTGAAGAAGTTTAACGGAAGAACGGAAGAACGTTTCTTGGATTCGATTGATGTCGGAGACGTTTCTTTTGAAACGAAATGTACGATGTAAAAGCGTCGCAACATGAATGAAATTTTCTCGATAGAAGTTTCGAGTATTTGGTTTAACGAGTGTATAATTTTAATAGAGACAAGTATCGTAAATATTTTTCTTCTTGAAATTATTCTTATAAATTCGATTTCCATATTTCCGACAAATAATAATAATTATCCTTCTATCATTGTGATTCTTAAACCTACATCCTCCCTTTAAAAGAATTTTAAAAAAGAATTTTTAAATTCTTAATTAAAAAAGAAAGAAAAGAAGGAAAAACCTCGGAAGAACGCTACGAGGCATACTTCTTCTGAATCCTTCTTCGGCCCAGACGTGTCTAACGCAACCTATACCTACCTACCAACGAATCACCACCACCACCCACCCTCCACAATAGTTTCCTCTTTCCTAAGAACAATGGCGGTCGATACAAGCTCCGGGTGTTGGTTGTTCAACCGGTGATCGATGGCAATCGAACGGGTCGGGGAGGATCCGCGGGGATGGAAATTTGCATCCACGATGCTGGAAACCAAACACTCGAAGGGGTTGAAGGCTGGGATGCAGATGAGCCGGCGTGGCCGCCCTCGAAAGCGGATGTTGGCAGTCTGCAGGCTACGTAGACAATGGGGCCAGTTGCCATTATGTCCGTCGAATCCTAAAACCCCATAGAGTCGTTCTTCTCTGTCTATTATCCCGGTGGTGGCAGGCCACATTGTGTATCCGGTCTGCCACGGGACCCCGGCTATTGTCGGCCCACCTAATTATTCGCAAATCTTCCGCTCGTTGCCGGTACACACCCCTCCCACCTCCTCTGTCACTCTTTCCACTCTCTCCACTATATATCCACCTCCCTCCCTCTCTCTCTCTCTCTCTCTCTCCGTCCAGTTTCATGCCCGACTTCCCTCCTTCTCCTCCTCGCTTCCTTCCTCTCCAGTCTCGCGAAATTCCGTCTTTGGCCCAAGGGCTCGCTTCCTCGACGTGTAATTCAGCCCTAGTTCGAACTGGCTCTCTGGCTTGCCAGCAATTGTCTAGGAAGGGGAGGGAGGGAGGAGTTGGTAGACTCGAGATTTCGCGTCTTGCAATTAAATCTTGCCACTCCCCAATTCTTCGAATTCGCGCAATCTGACACGAGATGGCAGCATTTAACGCGTGGATCGCATTTCGAATTCTTTTTTCTTTCAACTTCTTTTTTCTCGTCTTGTTTGTTTGTTTGGCTCGGTCGAAGTTGCGAAGTCAATTTGTTGTTTGAACCGATGTTACGATTAATTTGTGAACAGAGTTATTACAGAAATATTGTTACAAGGTGAGTTGATTTAGGTAGATGTAAATAAGGAGAGTGGCGATATTGATTCACGAGAATAATCGAGGAGAGATCAAAACTTGAGAAAAGAAAGCGTTTCTTTTGCACGATAAAATCAAATTGTGCGAGTAGAATTGGAGAATTATAAAAAATTGGGATATCGAGTAAAATTTTTTTAAATTTTTGTAAATTTTTCTAGAACAAGCATACTTTTTGCATGGGCAAACCTGAATTATTTATGTTCACGAATTTTTTTTTTGTTTTATTATATTCTCAACAAATTCTGGAATATACGTTTCTACTTCATTGCACAATTCTCCAATAAAAATAAAAATTCCTTGGAAGGAATTTCCAGATCGTTCGAGGAACAGTTAAGACAATATTTTTCATTTGAAATTTATTTTCGTGTACTTACCTCGTGATCCGTTGAATCGGGCCGTTGAAAAGCGTAGAGTGTTGCAAGTTTATCGTAGAGATTTACGCGATCGTACAGGTTTTTGAAAGGATTCTTGGTGCTGAAGAAATCCAGATCGATGTCTAAAATGTACGGTGTATCTTTCTCAGGCAGATATTGACGTAAAACAGAGCTAACCGCAAGAAAATCATCTTTCTGGAACATACAAATTTCATCTTCGTTAACGTTAACTTTTATTGAAGATAAATATTTTAAATTATGATTATAAATCCAACTAAAGATAATCGAAATTCTTGGTACTCAAAAATAGTCAATCAAAAAAGAAATTATGAAATTTTAAATATGCTCAAAGATAACAAAATTAGAAGATTAAGTCATCGTATCATCTCCAAAAAAAAAAAAAATAATAAATAAAAAATAAAAAAACAAAGAAAATATCAATTTTGCATATAATAATATATTTATATATTTATAAGATATTTAAAAAAAAATTAACAAATAGTATTCGAATCGATCAGAAACTTAACTTAACTTGCCCCAACACCCATTTCACGACCTTTTTTTTCGCAACTCATTGGTCGCAATTTACAAATCCGTCGTTCCTTTCCCGCAGAGGGGCGAAGGGAAACTCGAAACCCGGTCGGATATTGTTCGAAACGAGGCTAAACGTTGCGGAGGGGAGGGGTGGGCTTTTTGTGACGCGCAAAAAACAATGACTGCACTCGAATTAATCCTGTTAGAATTGATACTCGTCCCAGGACTGGGATCGCAATTTGCATGCGTTCACAACAATGAAACGCGATCGGCGGCTCGCTGCCGCGCACCACGGAGGGTAGTCGCGATTGTCGAGGGGGTGGAGGCCTCGAAAGCAAAGCCAACAACGATCACTATGGTCAGCGGCTCTCAAATGTTTAATACGGGATCTTCGATGGGTCGGCTGTCGTTGTTTTTTTTTTTTTCTATCCTCCCGTCTCCAGTAATGAAATTTAATTAACGTCTCCGATTTTTTTTCTTGCTTCTGATCCTTGCGTCAAAATTGCGGGTGATATTTACGGATGAGAATTCGAACGATGAAATTTCGGAGAGCAGGATGGCAGGATTATATTCGAAAAAAGGTTTCGAATATTGATTTTGCGTTCTGTCGCTATTTTGGAATAAATATCGAATTGCGTGAGTATTATATAAGTTCTCGATTTATCGATTCTCGTACGTGTAAAAATACACTTCTATTGATATATTTTTGAATCTTAGAAAATTTAATTCCCTATCACGATCGTTGTAACACAATGATCCAAGTTTGTAAAAATTCTATTTATTTATCAATTTCAATATTCAACGTGATGCATGTTCATTATTGAATTTTCTCACCAAAATTGTAATTATCGCCAGGAAATTGACAAGTTAATGTTAGACATATAACCGCACATCATAATATTAGGCGATATTTAATTACAATTGTATCGTCTCGTGGGTTTTGATAATTAACACGAATACAAAACACATTGTTGATAATATCGTTCACAGAAATTCACATAGAGAAATTGATTATCGATCGATTATAATTCATACGATACTAAAATAAACCGCGGATAATAAACAAATTAATTTCCAATGATACAAGAACACAATAACCATACTCTACCGTCAATTTAACAAATTCCACGTTTATTCTCACGATCACAAATGACAAAAGATGAACAAAAAATAAAAAAGAAACAATTCTTTCCAATCTTTCCAAAAAAAAAAAAAAAAAGAAAAAACTCGACAAACGAGCGTGAGTGACTGACTCCATTCTTCGCCAAATTTTTTCCCAAAAAGAGAGCCTCCTCTAAACCCATTCCATCCTGCAAAAATCCAAAAAGCATGCACAGCAAAACCGCATCGAGCAAACATTAGAAGTACGCTGTGGAATAGTTGGTCGTTCCCTCGTACGGTATTCATTTGCATTCGCCTAACATCAGCTTTTTCGTATCCCCTCGTTCCTTCTCCTTGCGATGCACGAGTAAAGAGAGGGAAAAAGAGAGAGAGAGAGGGAATGGTGGAGAGTAGAAGAAAAAGGAACGTTGGAAGCGGTTGGTTGAAGAGAGATCGATTGAAAAAGGTGCACTCGTTTTCTTCTTCTTCTTCTTCTTCCCTTCTCTCTCTCCTTCCCCCTTTCTCTTTTCCTTCTTTCTCTTTTTTGCTCCGCTTGCCACCGTGACAAAGCACCGTTCTTTTGCGCCGAACTACCAAAGCTCTTTTCTGACTGAAACCCGTTTCCCGTTTATGCGAACCGAACCGGCCAGGGTGTTCCTGACTGGGATCGAGAAAGGACAAAGGACTCTTACGGAATCCCCGTTGCGCTTAACCAACAGCTATGGCACAACACATAGGCAAACGTCTCTGTCAAGTTGGTTCAGAGAGAGGGAGGGAGAGAGAGAGGGAATGCGTGATTTTTAAATATTTTTTTCTTCGTCCCAATCTTTGGAGAAAATCTTGAATAAGCATATCGATATCTTTGATTAGAGTTACGTGATTATATTGTTAATAATATTATCATAATACAAGTAAAAACAGAAATGATTAGTTTCGAGAAGATTGAAATGAAAGATTGGAAATTGGAATTATCTTATTGTTGAACTTGCTACGAATCCTGCATCAAAACGATCCTTCAATAAAATCGAGAAGAGATATTGTTAATACTTGTATTAATATTATCGTGAGCAGATTTTGAGAAGATTGAAATGAAATAAAAAGATTGGAAATTGGAGTTATCTTATTGTTGCGTTTGGTACGAATCCAGTGGCTAAACGATTTGAAGAAGTTGCACTCTTCTGAATGCGCGATAAAGCGATAATCGCTTCGATTTTGGCAGATATTTTCGGCCAATCGAGTACAAAGTGTGGAGCAGAAAAAAGAAGAAGAAGAAGGAAAAGACGGATAGCAGCAATTAAGCGCAAGTATTTATGCAAATCGAAGCATTGTCTTTGGTGGTTGCGACTCCTAATTCCTTTGAACGACTCGACTTCACGCGACAGTGACAGCAGTTGAAGAAGGAATGTTTCTCAATTTTTATTTTTCTCTTTTTTTTTTTACTTTATCTCGATGTTCGATTTCTGATTGATGGCAATAAACAAAAATAGAAGAAGGTATTATTTAATTTTTAAATTCATTTTTAAATCATTTCTATTCGAAATTCTTAAATTTCATTAAAAGAGAAAAATCAAATTTTCGTTCCAATTCTCAATCCAATTTCCAATTCCACGTTCACAATATATGTCGCAACGCATCTCTTTCAATTCTTAGAGAAATCGCATCGATTCACAAAAAAACTTCTCGAAGCATCGATTCCATTAATTTGAAAAAAGGATTAAATATGGACGGGCGAACGAAGCATCGAATACTTGGAAACGAGGCGTATCACCCCACGACGTTTTATACATCGAAATCATTAAGCGCGCGATTGCGCAACAGCTGTAATCGGCTATCTTTGTCACGCGATTTTTCATTTGCATCGGCCTGTTATCTCGCCGCCATGCACGAGCGCGGCGAGGATCGGCGTCGTTGGTCGTTCAAATACGTAGTATTGCTCGATCCTAATGACTCACTCTGGATAGCGTTGAGCAATTCCGGCCGCGCATGCATCATCCGCAGGGTTGAACAAAGGAAAAGCGGCTCGATAAACAATTTGCCTGTGCTAGTACGCCGCACGTTTTCACGAATAATTTGGAATAAAGATGCGCGACAATCGGCTGGCAATCGTTAAGGCGGTCATGAGTCATAGGATTAGCGAAGGTATTTCGCGTATAATTTTATCTGTAACAATGGACGTCGTGGGAAAAAAATTTTATACCTTGCCATTCCGAAACATGAATACGAACTCTCTTGAATAATTTTAAATTTCATTTAAATTGATAGAAAGCGGTAACGATCTTTGTCTTTTGATTCGAGGATATTATATATGTATTTATATGTATGTAGTGGTAATTGTTGCATGATATGGTCGTGAATTTTATTAAAAATTATTAAAAAAATTTTTATTTTATTATCATTTTTTAATATTCTAAATACAAGTGCAACGCTCGAATGAATAATTGATGGTGATAATTTGAAATAATAATATACGATGATGATGTTGTACGTATCCATGAATATTTATAATCGTTTTGTAGAATTTTAATTTAATTTGTAGAATAGTACGTGTTACGAAAATGAAAATTTATGTCATCGGTAGAAAGATATCTGAACGGTTAACTAATTTTAAGTAAAAATGGAATGTAATTTAATGAGAAATGATACTATGATACTTTATCCTCTAATCGTTATCGTAGGTAAATAAAATATCGCACGGTAAAAAAAATATTATGACACGATGAAAAGTGGTTTTAAAAAAATAATTTGAGATAACAAAATTCTCCGTGGCACAAGTGAGAGCGAGACTGGGTAAAGTTTGCGGTGCTGATTTCTCCTTTGACGAGTTATTTCAATAATAATAATAATAATAATAATATAAATCTATCATAAAATCTTTGCTTAGAAATTGATCAAAGTATCGCCAATAATTTCCATTGAAATGCTTTAATTAAAAAAAAAAATTGATGGAATTCTTGAATAAGAATAGATATTCGTAAAATAGTAAAGAAAGGAAAGAGAAAGGACGATGCGTAAAAATTTCTAAAATCGAAATAACTTTCGCGACGACGTAATTTTGCAAGGAAGCGAACAAACTCGAAAACAAACAGATACTTATTGAGAGCAAAGATGGGGGAGGGAGGAGTGATCTAGATCGCGGTCTCGCGATTTAGTTCAAAGATCGCTCGTTTGTCTTAAATCACAGAGGAGACCGACGTACATCTGCAACAGTGGAATTCGAAGATTGCGCAAGGCGCGAAGAGCTTTTATCGCTATTAAACTGGGGCAGGAAAAAGAGGAGAAAAATTAATCACGGCGCTTCAAAGAACGGCTCATGGCGGCGTACGCGATACACGCAGACGTATTCAATTCGAGAAAGGAGTAGCATCGATGATGGAGTGGTGTTTAAATGAATCTTTGATTGAAAGAGACAATTCTTGGAAGACGGCTATTCGTTTCTGTGAAATTAGAAATTCTAAGAAATAAAAATTTATTCGAAATAACTCTTCTTAACTTGTAAAGAGACGAAAAGAGTTTTTGTAAAAATATATCGTAATTTTTATTCTCCTAATTTGTTTAATTTCATTTTAAAAATTATTCCATTCAAAAAATTATTATCGAATTGATAAATTAATGTTCAATTATATATAGAATATACAGAAGATTAGAAAAAATATTTTTAACGTTTGCTGGAAAGAATAATTTTGGAACGAGAATTATTATTTTATATTTACTTTTAATAAAACAAGTATTACTAGAAATAAAAATGATGTTATTCAAAATGGCTAACAATAGCAACGAACAAATTTTTTGATTTGTTGATCGAATAAAACATGCACACGTTCAAATCAATTGTTATTATTCCGTCATCCACGTACCACAATTATTTCCAATGAACAATTTCTTTCAAAAGATGAAATGGAAAAGCGAGCGATGTTATCATTATGCTCGCGAAAGATCAGCAAAATAATTATCGTCGTTTCAGGGAGCAAGATCTCCGAATACCGTCGGCCAACCCACTCCCCTCCCATTCGAATTTTAATTCACAGGATGAAGGGGCTTTTTGTTCCTCGAAACTCGTCGACAGATTCGTCGTACGCTGTATTTCAACACCCTTTTTAATATTTCTCGGGTGCGTTTTCGCGCGCGCACAGCCTATTCGACATTCCATTTTTGCAATCAACGGCGCCGCGGCCGGTGTGGAGGTCGTCTGTGCGTGCGACCTATCGCGTGCCAGATGCAACGTCGATCGTGACGTATTGTTCTCGCACAAGGCGAATTAGTTCTACGTGTACTCCCGGCGAGAATTCACGGTTTGTTAATTAAAACAATACGCTCGGATATTGGGAGGAGGCGTGCGCGCGGGAATTCAAATTTCGCGCGCACATGTCGCGCCTCGGCCTTTTCTTCCGTCACGGCATTGTTGTTGTCCCGCCTCGAGGGTGATCGATCCTGGCTTCGTGTGTCTCTAATTTATATCGTTTTTTCGTGGATGTGGATTTGGATGGAGCTTTAAGTGCTTCCTTCTTTTTTTTTCTTTTTATTCTCTAATTATTTTAAAGTCGCGTTCACGTTGAATGGGTTATATGAAAATAAAGATGTGATGAAAGAGGGAAGAGAAAAGAAAGGAAGAGATTTTGATCGAAGAAACTTGAATTTTGAATGAACGAATGATTTTTTGATCTATTTTCTTTTTAAACATTATCGTCATTAGAATGAAATAAGAAATACATAGGTATGTACACTGACTGATAGAGAAATTAAGAAAGGAATTCTTTATATTTTTTTTTTTATTTTTACCTGGTATCTATTATACGAGCGTTTCTCGAAAAAATACTTTTTGAATTGTATGAATTTCATATGTTATCGTCCTATCTATTATTTTTAGTTCCAACCTATTAATCTTAGAAGATAAGAAACATAAATAAATAAATATAATTAGTTCCTTAATTATTCGTCAGTAATTCTTTATCAAAGTCGAAAAAATTGACTCAACTTCTTTTTTTTTTTTTTTACTGATTTATAGTCTTTCATAAAATGTACTGAACATTGAACGTAGTCCAAAAATGAGGATAACAAATATATATCGAATTATACTTTTTCGATCAAACCATTATTTTCGTAATTTTATCATTACGTTTCAATACACCTCTAATTATCCACTGTACACAACAATGACAAAATATTGGAAATGGAAAATATTAATATCACGCGAGTTGAAAATTAACCTTTCCTTAACCACGGAACGATTAGATTTCAATTATTCGAATCAGAAGCGAGCGTATTCCCTCTATTTATACGCTCTCCAATGGCCGTGGCGAGCCGGCACGTTTCCTAGCTGGACCTCAGAAGGCTGTTCAGTATGCAAGCTCGGTGTGGGCGCATCCGGTGGACGCCGTAAGCTCAGAAACTCACGTTGCATTATATATCCGGCTGTCGATACGAGGCAGCACGCGTCATCCCGTTGATAAGAATAGAATAATAGAATTTTCTATGAGCCCGTGACGACGTGGCCTGCCGCTGGGAGGGAGGGGGCGGCCCCGGGAGGAGAAGAGGCGGTGGACGTGCGCAAAACGAAGAAAATGCGCGCGGGGCCTTTTCCGGTCTGATGATCGACGACAATCCTCTACGTGTCTTCTGCGTCTCGCGTATATCTTTCCTGTGGATCTTTTTCAACCTCGGTGCTCGTCTTTTTTCTTTTTTTCTTCTTTTCTTTCCTTTTTTTTCCCCTCTTTCGCGTGTGTTCATACTCGCCGCACAGAAATCCTCGCCGATAAAATGGCGTCACACGCAGGACGTGTCGCGACGCAATCTCGTCTCCACCGCGAAAGAGCGAGAGATAATCGTAGCAGCCGATCCGGTGGTGGTTCTATTCACTGTGTCAATTTGTCGTGAGGGTGACATTGTTTGAATTTCTTCCTTGTATCCACGTATCCACGTTTCTTTTTTTTTTTTTTTATCACCATCTTCGATGTATTTGTGCGCATCGAGGCGTTGGAAAATTGATAATGTGTTACGTGAGCGTGTTTTTTTTTATTCTCTCTATCTCTCTCTTTCTACTTGGGGGAGGAAGGGGGTCTGAGATATCTTCGCTGCGTGCAATGCCAGAGGATGCTTTTGAAGGATATATATATATATCACCGATTCTACGAGTGAGTACATATGTAAGTAGGTGATGTCGTAGGGATATCTTGTTTGATCGTTCTTCTTGAGTATTTTTTTTTTTTTTTTTTAGGAATTATAACAGCGTTTGTTATGGAATATTGGTTATTCGAATACAGGATGAGTTGGTATAATTAGATGATATTTAGAAATGATTGGTTAATTTTTTTTTATAATTTCTCTTATCAGATAATATTATTCTCGTACGTGTAATAAACATTCGTATTGAAAAATTGTTTCTCAAAATTAAAAGTAAGTTAATTAAATCGGAATCAATATTTTAAAATTCAATTTAATATTTTATCTACAAACTAAAGAAAGTTATCCACGTATTATTATTCGCATAATCAGTGCAGTTTTAAACTAGAAAAATCAAAATGGATTTCGAAATGATATAGAAAAAACGAGATGATACTATTTCGAAAAATTCCTTCACGTCGCTCAGAGACAAAAAAATATTACAAAACTTCTACTCCAGTACTCTACATATTTCTTCCTCCTAGATTTCACTCCCTATCGTAATCATCGTACCGTGAAACCGAACATGATCGTGCATCGCGAATCGCCTATCTCTCCCCCAGTTGTAGCGCGATCCCATCCTCGCTAAAAGTAATCCCCGCCGTCATCGGGCTGGATGACGATTGGCAAAAAGCCTGATCGTGCCCTCCACCACGTCCAATTAACGAGAAATCGATAGAAAAGGCGGAGGACCGGTGCCTTTGGATCGCGCGACCGGTAATTACAGGACAATTACGTACGTGGCGCTGACGTATTTACTCGCATGCGAGAAGAGCTCGCCCATTGTTTGTTTGCTCGCCTCGTAATTACGCGTAATGCTCGCGAGGAAATTGTCGATGGCCCCCTTCGCAGCTGTTGCTCTCCCTTGTCTTCGACTTGGTGATCGACGGCGGTTTCTTTAATCGTTTCGTGTGGTCGAACGAATCCACCGTGGCGGCCGATGAAGAAAAGTGGTATTTAATGAAAAACTGTTGGCCGTCTATTGAACTGTTTCCCGGCAAAATTAATTTGCGATAAATCGTTTAGATAGACCATTATATCGTTTTAGAAGAAACGATATTATCCGCGATGCGATTCGTTACTCTTTGTATTTTATTTTATATAAAGATATAAAAAAGATAATAGTGTTTCATATTTTAAAAATTATTTTTTTAAAATATATGAATTGATCTTATTCTTTATATATATATATAAATAATTGGACAATGTTGCGATTGATCTGTATGCCATGTTATAGTGGCCATCCGTGTTAAATGTTATATCGTTAGATATATGAAAAGCAATTATATCGAGTCATTTCTTTCTTCTTATCTCTATAAGTATCTTGAGTTATTTTTATACATCTTTTTTTTTATTCTTCATTTACATGACAAATGAATCAACCTCGGGATCACAATTTTTAATAAAAATATACTTAACATCCAATATGATATCTCTGAATAAATAGGTTGACGTGGACAATTGTGGATTTTTATTTCGCGACTCTTTGTGCAAAGAATTTGCGATTCTTTTTTCTTTTTTTTTTTTTTTTTTTACAATGGAGAGAAACTGCACGGAGTCATTTGCGCGCAAGGTTCTTTGACTTTTTTGGATTTTATTATTTGCCTTTGTTACTAATCGTGTACACGATCAGGATTTAAGATAGCAGCGCTTTGTTTTAAACGATGAGTAACTGCCGAGGTATTAATGAGTAATTGCTGATTGTTTCTTTCATTGTCTCGTGTTGACCAAAACAGAGATAACTTCATTCCAAGTTGATCACAGCCTTTGTTCTCGTTGTACGACCTTCGATAGCGATTAACAAAGAATTCTTAGCTCGTGAATTTAACTAAAAAAAAAAAAAAAAAAAAGAAGAAGAAGAAGAAAAGAAAAAAAAATAAAGTACAGATATAGCAATATCTCATTATAAACATACTGAAATAGATTTTTCTTTATTGAAATTGCTTTAGACTTTTATAGTCTATAAATCTTACCGAAGTACTTACATAAAATCACTTTTCATGGTAAGGCTTCATTTACACGCCTATCGATAAAATATATGTATATCTACACTTTTGCATAAAGGTTTTTAAGACGCTTTATAATTATAGAAGTTTAACATTTGATATAAAATAAGATGCTTTCGATATATCTTTTCAAAGAGAGATTGTGACAGTAATTCCTTTCTTTTGAGTGGATGAAACAAATATTCTAAAAAGGAACATGCTATTTAATGTACTCACGTGACTGGAAATAATCGCAAAACGAAAAACATATGTTTCGAAAAAAACTTTATTGCTCGTTGAAGTCGATTTTTTTTTTCTTTACTATACAATAAGAGACTTTATTACGTGACTAAGAAAAAAAGAAACGAAATGTTAATAATTCTTTGACAATTACAAAACGTTCAAAGACATCTCATTCTTCCTCACTTGAACAGCGACCAAGCGCGATGGTTATTACTAACCAGCCAATGAACATGAAAAAAACAAACAAACAAAATGGCGTCATGTCGAAACGAAAAGGATGATTCGACGATCGAATCGAATGTCTCAGCTAGATAAAATCGTTTGTTTGAACGAAGAGCAACTCGCGTTCCCAATGAGTCACCGATAGAGGCCGGACCGGTTGCCTTGCTCGAATGCAGCCTTTTAAATCGATGGAAAACACTTGTTAAACGCTTGCTGGCCGAATAAAGCTTGCTCCCTGTCCGAACTAGACGTCCCTTATACGCCGCCATCTCATCCACACCTCTCTTTAACGAATCTTTTCTTCCTCTTCTTCTTCTTCTTTCCCTCGAATAAAAAATCGTTTTTCTTACAAATTATAATTCTCTCGACTTAATTGTCTCCTTAATTGTAAAAGTAGGATAAAGAGAAAAAAACCTGGATTTTATTAATCCCATTTAAGATCTTTCCGTTGGAGGATTGTCGTAGAAATCGAATAAACGAAGAGACAATTCACGATACTCCTCTATTCACGAGATGACCACGGAGGGAGGGAAGAAAAATTTCGAAAAATCTGAGGAGAGAAGAGATTAACAGGTTAATTCAGTGAAGGTGAATTCGTTGGAGAAACGGGGAATTCGAACTCGAATTCTACTCGCAGGCTAACGGCGGCGTCCACTTTACAAACCGCTCTTAATTGGGACGTTCGATGGTCAGAGCGTATCCGGTTTATTTCAAGCCGGATTGGGAAGGCCGATCCTCCGATCGGCGGGGAAAGACACCGCCGCCTTAATTACGCAAACACTGTAATTTCGCCCGTTTAATTGGAACGTTCGGGCTTGGAACGCGACGGATTCCTTAGACGGTTTAATTAGCGGCGCGGATCTCGCGGCGACGCTTCGAAAGAAACCCCGAAGGGAAATCGGAAGCCGAGGTGTCGAAAGAGTAATCCTCCACGGCCTGAGAATAATCTCTTTTGATCGGTTATGTAGGGTGGATGAAAGGATATATCGAAGGAAGAATGAAAGAGAGAGACTCACAAACGGCTCGTCGTTTGATTTATAAATTTATTTGCGAGATGAAAAATGATAAGAAGAAGAAGAAGAAGAAGAAAGGAATAATTGTTATTGGTTATAGAAAGAGCAACGACGTTATATTCAAAACACAATGCCTCGAATGTAATCCGAGGTATCCTGAGGAACACGTTCGGAAAAAATCGGCGGCAATTCAAACGGAAATAATACGTCTGAGAGTCACGCTCTAATCTCGCGAGGATCTTCGGTAATCCGATTATCAGCGAGAACGAGGGAGCGAAACAGAGATCGGGCGATTAGATCTCGCGGGAGGTCGGAAACGGTTTCTCGTGTCGTGGACATTTCGATTTTTCCATCGCGGCACAGAGCTACACAGAGTACCGTAACACGTCTCGAACTAGCCTCTCCAGCTAAGCTCCTCCCATAAGTTCCCATGAGTTAAGTTGATAGAAAATATCGCGCAGATATAATACCACTACTTTCGTTCCTTTCTCAAAAATTATCTTCGAAAATATGACCGATCAATTCGAAGAAATGTACAAAAAGAAGCTTCTTTTTATCAAAAAAATGTGTTTATTTATTATTACATATAGCGCTTACGATCAAAATCTACATAAATTAAGTCAAACAAAATATCATACAGATACAATATTCCTTTCCTACGTTTTTCCAAAAATATCTTCAAAAATGTGATCGATATCATATCATATATGAATCTCTAAATTTTCCAGTTGCGCTCCTTCGACTTTTCCAAGAGGAAATGTTAAACAATCCGTATAAATATTCATCTCGTGCCTCTAAAGGCGGGAAAAGGCGCGGCAATGATGGGGAGCGATCACACCGCGCGGAGGAACGGCATTTCATATTTTACGATCGAACCGTGCAAGGAAGGAGGCCAGGCTCACGAACCTGGACACCGCTCCTAGCTTTGATGGGGGACAACGACATCGTCTTCGGCCTCCTCGAGGATCACGATTCGGTGACGTGTGGCCGGCCCGGTATCGGGATAACGTCGTGTACGGCCGCATATAAACGTAAAGTTGGCGACGAGGGAGACCAAGACCGAGACCACGTTCACGAGGGCCGCACACCGTTTCCTAGTAGTTCTGGTAGTCCCGGGATCGGCCGGAACTGGAAAACGGGTCGGAAAGCCTTGCTTCGTGGCCCGTGAATCTTGCGATAAATAAACGCGAGCCGTTGCCAGCCAACTGTTCCGCGAAATCTCGCATCGTTTCTGCAAGGGAGAACTGTTTCTGGACCAAAGAAGATTGGTTAAGAGGGTGTTTTATTTCTTGTGGGAGTGGAATTGAAGTCGAGGAGGTGCTTCCTTGTTTGATAGATAGTCGATGGATCGATCGAAGTTGAGGGATAAACAAATATTCGAACGCAAAGTGGATGGTAAGTTGAATAGTTTGTAATTTGAGGATATTTTTTGTAATTTCGATAATTTATTTAAAAGGAGGTACTTTCACGTTGTTATTTACAATTACAATAATATTTGAAAAAGATACAATTCCGCGCGAATGAATCAAAATCACGTCACGTCGTGTTTCTTCTATATTTCGTTCGTAGAAGAAAATATATCTTCGTCATGCTTTAATCTGATAATAATGAGTTATACGAATTCATTGACAGTATAACGAATCATAACGTCGAAATGAAGAAAGAAAAAAATACATATATATATATATATACACGTCATTTAAATGGAAATTGATGCTTTTCACTTTATTTTTGTAAAAATCGATAAACATTCCGATACTTAAATGTCAACTCACAATTGACGTTTATAAATCTTGATCTAAAAGCTGTGACTAAGTTAATGTATCATTGACGGTTTTATAATCGTGCTATCAACCGTGTCAAAATCTTTTCTCTGTATAATATAGAAATGTTGTAATAATATTGACGAGTCATCGAGATATCTCGCTTAAATCGTTTCGAGTCGACAGTTTGCATCAAAAGATATTCGAGTGACGCGATGTATCGATGTATTCGATCCTAGTAGAGAAGAAGTCTTTTCAAGATACTACGATCCTATATAATTTTATACATCGTTCAAAAATTTTTTTTCTTCCCTCAAGTTAACTTAAAACGACACAAAATGCAAATAGATTAGAAATAGATCGATATCCAACAGTGGGAAAAGCACGCACAACGAACACCTGAATGTACATAATTTATTCATATAACATTTAAACAAAAAAAGAAAGAATACAAAAAGCAAAAATTTAATGCAGAAGCATGTCATTAAGCATTTTTTCAAAAAAAATTTTTTCTTCTTCCCTTAGAGATACGGTAATTATAGCAATCTCAGGTATATCGATCAAACGTCGATATTTTGAATTATCGAATCCGCATTTCGATCCTTTCGATTCGCGTTCATGCGAATCAAGAACACGTTCGCCCAACGAACGCCACGATCGCCCATTCCAATCTGACCGATCTGGATTCGTTCTGGCAACGAATCACGATAAGGGGGAATAAAATTCATTCGGGATTTAAGGCAACCGCGGAGGAAATTGTTTGCCTTTCTCGAAGCCACTTTATCTCGGTTCCCTCGGTATATTCGCAGAATACCAGCTCGAAACCTTCACTTTCTGCGATCGTAGATAGAGCAGGAGGTTTGAAAACGACACGTCACGACGAGACGAATTATTATGTTCAGAGGCAGCGACGTTTCGATCGAAACGAGTGTTGGCTATTTTTGTTTTTTTTTTTTCTCTTTTTTTCGTTCGCATCGAATATCTTTTGTACGTCGCTTTTCGTTATTATCACTCTCTCTTAATCAAAAAGTATTTCGATAAATATTTATCTTTCGGATCGGATGCATTTTACTTTTTTTAATGATCTGATATTGACTGTCACGGATAATTATGTATTTTAAATTATTATTATTCATTTTAAATTATTATTATTCATTTTAAAAGTATTGAAAATAATGATATTCGACGATTTTCAAAAAGAAATTGTTGAGAATGATTATTGAAATAGAATCATTTTATACGTAATCAAGTATATTATTGTTTCACGTGGAATAATTGAATTCAATCGAAAAAGAAAAAATTCTGAAAACACTTTTCCTTCGTTATTTTGATTCACTTTATATATTTACAAAGCCACCGTTTAAAATTTTATTCAATCCATATCGATCTTAGATTGTCCATCGCAGATCATTATCTCGTAAAAATAAAGATGACTCACATCCAAGTAAAAATAACGTTTGCACAAAAAACCTTCTTCGCGTTTAATTACGACGCGTTTGAAAGATTAACAGTTTAAAAGATTAGTCGGCAATAAAACAGACGCCTGATCGCTTGGGACAAAACAAACGGGCGAGGCGATCGAAGAGAAAATTGACGAGTGTAATTCTTTGGCGTAAAGAACTCGGTAACGAAATCTTGGTCGACGATGGGATGTTGGACGTCGAGCGAATTTACCATTCCACTCGACGTACTTCGCTGGTTACTTGGATTTTAATGATCCTCATTTGTAAACGGAGACATCTCCCATGGAAATCGGTAGCTCTCTACGCGTGCGCGTTCGATCGTGATCATTCTATCGATGACAAGTAGCGATTTAAATGTCATTCGTGGAGGCACACGAATGGACGTGCCAGGTATTTCAAATCTGGCTATCTTGCGACATAATCGTGGAATTAAGATTCCCGCATTCTGCGTTCCTGATCTTCCTATTTCCAATTTCTTCGATGATATATTTTTTTCTTTCTTAAATTCAGCATTGATTTTATTCCCTCTCTCTCTCTCTTTCTTCACATTTGAAATCTTGTAAATCTCGAGTTTAATACAATATATTATAATTTCGATCTCTTCTTCGTCGAGTAGATTGAAATGCCTTCTCTTAGAGATTCTTAGAACGGAATGTAATTGTAATACAAGATAAACCACACGTATTTATAGGTATCACATATAATTCAATTTAAATAAAACTTACTTTTTGAATTCATTGTTTAAAACATGCTACGTAAGACGTAGATAAACGTCTTCAGGTTCCATTTCTCGGAGATAAGGATGCGTTTCTTCTCCTATAAAACGTAAAAGTAAAAGTCTAAAATAAAATTGTATCGAAACAATTGGGCGTGTAGTAAAATCGATCTGTAAAAAATTTACAAAAGTTACCCATTCGAAAATCTATTTGCAAAATTCTTTCCTCAAAAAATAACAGCAACAACTTTCAATCGCCTCTGTCTGCCTTCGTCATTCATTATTCACGTTCCAAATTTACTTTTGCCACATTGAAAGAATCCAAGGGGAAGAAAAGGAGAATCGATGGAAGATTCGAACCTTGTTTATCTCGTTCTCGGTCCAGCGATCTCTGGATGGAACGGAGCCCCTGCCCTTTCCTAAGCGTCCGTCATTCCACCGATAACGAGCACCGACTTAAAGTCTTTACGGTGTCATACGGGCTTAATGCCACGGGCACGGCGACGGGACGTGAGCCGAGATAGCGAAGGCGCTATTTAATTAATGATAATAGCCCGGCTTAACAAGAACTCCGCGGCATTTTCTTTTCATTGTCTTTTCCGTGATGCGACACGTCCCTGCCCCCCTCCCCTAACCCCACACCTCGTCGTGATGGAGCATCGTAATAACACAGCGACCCGATCTACTCGCGAAATTCACCCATAGATCTCGCCATTATTGCAGATTACTCGTGTTTGGAATCGGCTCATCCGTGTCACATTAATTCGGCGCTCTTCCTGTACTCTTTGATGCGAAATTTTTTATTACCATGGTGGTAATCGATCGTCTCTTCAGAGGACATGACTTATTTCTTCTAGTTTCTTGAATTTACAAAGGGAACGACATGAAAAAAAAATTCTCTATTGTAGAAACCTCCAACGGTTCGACTCCTAAAAGCCTAAGAATCGGTTGGACAGATAGCGATTCCTTCGAAGGATCCAAAAAGGCTTCCTCCTGCCCCGAAAGAACGGTGGAAAAATTGGCGCGAGTCCGGTGGATGGAAAAGGTGTTTGGAGGGGCGATGCGCGTTCAAGAGGAGAAAGCTGGCCTCGGAGCACGCGTAAGCGGAACCGTGGACGCGTTGCAGATACGCCGATACTAATTGCGATTTATGCCCGATTGGTGGTGGTGGTCGGTGTACAGGCGACAAAGGGACACGCACCGCGGGCGGCCTTCGTTGCGTTAAAGCGTTTCGCCGAGGAGGAGAGCCACCGCGGTTCACGCATCGCGCGGCTGTTATTGTTGGCGTTGTCGTTGGCGCCCGTTGCCTTCCAACGCCGCAAACGTTTCACCTGCTTGTCCACGCGAATCGGCTTTACGAGGCCGGCTTTTGTCGGAATCGGCGCCGCGATTCGCGTCCCCGCTGCGATCGACGGCTGTGAAACGCGGACTCGTTCTTGCTCGCCCATCGACGCACTCTGCATGATAAACATGCCGTGGGACACTGGCGTTCGTGCGGCAGCCGAGGGGCTCGTCCTTAAGTGATTTTTCATTCCGTCCCTGATTTCGAATTTGCCGCCGTTCCGCCCCGTCACGGACCAGATATTTATTCGGTTATTTCCATTCTCTCTTTCTTTCTCTCTTTTCCTTCTCTTTGTTTCGGCAGAGAGAGGGAAGGAGAGGTTCCGTTTCTGGGAGAAGAAGCAACTCGAGCGAAACGAACGAGTTTTTTTCTTTTCTTTTTCCTTTTTCATCCGTCAGTGATACCGGTGGATTTGTTTTTATCGATGGATTTTTCTTTTCTTCACGCAGTGTAACACGAATGGCCTGTTAGTCCTCGTCGGTTATTCCGATGAGTGTGCGAGAAACGATACGTAATTTTTGGAAAAGATCCGGGCTAATTTCGAAGTTTGTTGCTTAAACTTTTGTTCATCGTGTTCGCATTCGATGATACGTTTGTTACAAGAGCAAAAGTGAAGCGGAGGTGAAATTCACAGGTGGTGCCCGATAATGCTGGCTGGACCGGTGCAATTTTGCATTAGCATTAATTGAATAGATCCGCGGAGGGATTAATGAAATATCAAATATCCCAGGTCGGAATAAACAATGCAGCGAAATCTATTTAAACGATGCTCGATTAAATATCCATTGGCCACCGCTTAACCCCGTTCAACCGGATGGAACGTGTAGCCTATCTCTTCTTACAACAAAGGCCTAATGCATCGCGCTTTGTACGGCAGATTAATACGTGGCGCAATAGCGTTTTGTTCGTTCGGCATGGTTGAACAACGCATCACTTCCAACGATGAGAATCATCATCGAATTTTTTCAGCCAACAGGATGAAGAAACTTTGATCTTTCATAATGTTTGATCCTGATGTTTCGAATTTTATTTCTCCTTTCAAAATCAATTTTCTACATAAAAATTACTTTCAGAGATATTATCCTTGAAGATTTTCGATAGATAATAAAATTAATTAAAAACTCAAAAATTTTTGAAACGAATTATTCGTTATTTATTTCATCTCTTGCAAAGCTTGAAGTCTGCAAGTGAAATATTTACAAAATATCCGCATCGATGCAAATTTGTACCAATTTATCGAATATTCATTCGTGGAATCTCAAAAATTACAATATCGATTACACTCATACGTATCGATAATACCAACAATTTCTCTCATCCAAACTTTGAAAAATCGAGGTCGCATCTATTTCCAAAATTTCCGATCGATCGCGATAATCAATTCCCTCCCTCCACCCATCCCTCTCCCCCTCACGTTCCTCCTCCGTTTCTCGAACGCCACGAAATGCTTAAACACCGCTCGATAAAGTACAAACGCACAATGGACGTGGAAGCATAGAAACACGTGGCACATAAATCGCGCATTATGTTCGGCTCTTTGTGCGCGACGAGAGTAAATAGGCTGGCGTGCGCGCGCTCTCTCGGCTACCCTTCCCTTTTGGATTTCCTTTCGCCTGGCTCTCGGCTGGTACCCGTTTGTTTGTTGCAGCAGCAGCGATAGACGCGCGGCCATTACGCCGACGCGGCCGCCGTCGTTTTTCGCAACCGATCCGCATCGTGATTTCCTCAAGGTGCAAAGAGGCTCGACGACAGCCACGACAACGTGCGCTGCGCCCAGCCCCAGGAAAGGCTTAAGCCGCATTTAAGACCCCGTGGCCTGGACAGGGGCCCGCGCGACAACGCCTCCTGTCATAAATGCTCGATCACGAGGGATTGCGACACGTGCTCCCTCGTGTTCGGAATAGGTACGTCGAGGTGTGCGCGTGAGGTGATTTGCAGGATTTTTCCTTTGTTCCTTCGGCTCGAATTGTTTTCTTTCTCGTTTTCCCTTTTTCGGTGACGTTTTTTAGGAATTAAAAACAGAATTCCAGGCTATTATTTTGCTCTCAAGTTTCGGGGATGAATAGAGTTTTTTAAGGAACGTTATTTTTTATGGAATGATAGTTTTTTTTTTGGGAAGGATATAGACAGTTTTTAAGGCAATTAAAAGTAAAATTGATCTCGAAGAATTCTATAGTTGAATAGATACAGTTAATTTCTAAAACAGTAGAAGAGGAGATAAATATAGAAAAATTAGGATCGACAAGTTTTTAATTTTCAAAAAAATGGATGGAGGGGGAAAAGAAAAGATGGATCATGAAATTAATATCGTATGAGTGAAAAATTGTCTTAGTCATGCTTGTAGGTTATTGCACTTGGCGAGTTACGGCTTTGTGGTTTATTCTCGGAATTTGTCATTTGTAATTCAAGAAGAATACTTAGAGCATTGTGATTAAGAGATCGTTTGAGTGGCCAGGCTCGAATTTATGTGCAACGAACGTCACGGGGAGAAAAAAAGTGATGCAAAAATGATCAGGTACGTACGAGCCACCGAGCGTGACGTTTCAAGCTTTTTCAAGATAGTTACACACAATGGTGTGCAATCGTATCTCGAATCGTAACTCGCCACTTATCGCGTTAATTTTGTAATAAAGATAGGAAACACGATATTTCCGGTTTTGGTGAAATATCGTTAATGATACATTATTATCTCGAAACGTTGTGATATACACAATACGATCAAATATTTCTTCTAACCTTGTCGATCTTTTTATTTATATTCAGGGGAAGAATCACGAACGATATAAGAAAATGATAAAATTCAAAACCGTGTTGAAACATGTTTTATTGTGTACACCCATAAAGGCTTTTGAAATTCTTATCAAAATTAATTAAAGAGATTTCTAAGTATAGATTATCTGTATCGTTTCTTGCACTTATCATGTTTGTAAATGCATTTAGTATTTTTTTTTCTCGCGGAGCCTCTCAATTGTTTGCACAAGTTCAACGCGAACCTAATCTAAAATATCAAATACGGAATAAAAATATTAATGTTCAACTGCAATTATCGCGAAATCATTGAGTATTTCGAAAATTTCACGTACCTCAGTAATTTTTCCTCTCTTAATTAATAGTAATTTTCAATCAATTTTGAAGTCCACGATTTTATCATTACATTTTTATTTTTTAATCTTATTAATTTTTTAAAATTAATAAGAATGGCATCTCATCACAAATTTAATGTACTAATACACAATTCCATTTCACTTTCGTAGAAATTGAGGATTAAAACTATCACTACACATACAGTTTCGTTATTCATCTAAAAATTTACTTTAAAATTATTTTTAATTTATCAATCGAAAAATAAAAAATTACAAATATTGGACTTTGTTCATATCTTATCCATCAGATCTATCAACGATCATCAAAACACACGAATACATGAACGAATATATTCACTTGTATCGAAACAAACACGGCATAAAACGTTGTTTTTCAAACTTTTTCTTTTTTTTTTTTTCTTCTTTTTGAGGATTATGTGGAAGTCTGTGGTTCAACTGGTTTGGTGTAAATGCGGCTTAACGTTGCGGCTGCGCATAAATCGTTGTCATGGTTAGAGATATTTAAGGCGAGGTCCCTTTTGTCCCTTTCTAATGGTTTGCTCTATCCTTAATGTGGTATTTTTCAACTTGGAACTTATTATAACGTGAAATCTCGTCGTTTTGTTTCTTAAAAAAAAAGGAAGAAAAAACACAGAGATCTTGATTACCAAAAGTGACTCCTCCTCTGCTTCACGTCTATTTTTATCGTTTTACGAAGTCCAGTGTGACACCTGTTTCGAATTTTATACACAATTTTATATACAAGTTGGAAAAATTGTATTTTTAAAGTTATATATTTTTTTTTCATATTGGATAAGTTGTTTTACATATTCAATTAACTGATAAATAAAAAAAATATGAATATACGAGATTACACAAAGTGTTAAGATATTCATAGAATATTTTTCTACAGATTCAAAACAAATGCAAAAATATGAGTCGAGACTTATTTACATTATATTATTATATTATTGAGTTAGCAAGTTCGAAACAAGATGGAGATAGATTGTGACGGCGATGTAACAGAGATAGAAAATATTTCGCTTCGTCTCGTTTCATTTAATGCAAAATTCAATTGCTTGTTCAATTATTATATAAAATTAACATTCATGTATTCCGATTTAGAATGAATAAGAGTGTAATTTTTACATCAAGATTTATTTCAAGAAAAAAAAAGAATTATCGCTTTACATAACCTCAATTTCTATTTCATTTCAACTCACGGAAGAATACATCGTTTCAAAATTTGTCGTGGTTTATATATATAATAAAGTATATGGATAAGCAATAATTCCAAAGTAAGATACATCTTTATCAAACGTACGTCTATAAATCTCGCGTGAAGGTTTCTATAAACGTCAACGTGAGATCTCGCCGCGTAAAATTAAGAAGGAAGAGCGTAGGTGACAAACACGTCGATGATTGTGAATATGTACAGCCTGCTCGTTCTCATGATCGGCTTAGCTCTCTTAAACATCGATTACTCGAAATCTCGTAGGCGTATTCCGCTTTGGAAACGACATAAATCTCTTCTAACTTAACTCGTAACACCTTTTCAGAGAACCAAAGCAAGAAGAAAGTTCCTCGTTTCAGGGCCCTCGTAAAACAACATTCACGTGAGCAAAGTAAAATTAGAAAATCGTGAAAGATGAAATCGAAAACCAGAGAAGAGATATAATTTATTATCCTCGCTTATTACGGTATTGGATGAAATAAAAAAAGGAAAAAAGAATATGTCACACGAGGAAAGAACTTTTTAATACCAGTAGTCCATTGATAAAGGAGAATTGAATTTAACTTTGGAAATTTAAAAAAGAAATAAATCGTAATTGTGAATAATAAAATCGATTAATAAGTATTATTTTTCTCTACAAGTAAAAAGATACGTCTGTATGCATGTTTAATTTTTTAGAAAAATGTTATTAAAGATTCGATATTGAATAAAAGATGGCCATTCGAAATTAAGATGGAAATAGCGCGAAATAGGTGGATTGTAATACATTCGAAAGTTTATTATTAGAAAATGTATTTAGAAATGGGTGAAATAAATCAGTACCTAGTTGCTTACCAATCTCGCACAAAGCAGCATTGTGTAGAAACCTGAGTAAAGTATATTTACTGCTTCAAATGAAAGTGATGTAGTACGTCAACTATATAATGGCTCTTAGTTACACGGGAACATTCATCTTGCTAATATTTATGTTTTCGCGGAGAAACTTTATTAATTAGCCTATTGTCGAGTCAAAGTGGTACAAAGACCACGTCTTTGATACTATATTCAGATTTGTTTAATGCTTCCCGCATATATCTCAATTCCCATAAAACACCTTAATGATCCGCCATTCGAATTTGAGTGAAATTAATGCCTAAATTAATGCCTTCCCTTTCATATTCTAGATATTTGAACGTGAGAGATATTCTAATTCGTAATATTACGCTCTATTTTCGAAGAAAGAAAATCGAAGTTTAAAATTGGGGATAGATTGTTGAAGAAAATCAGTTTTGATACGAAAGAAATTATTCCAATGAACTACTCGAATAAATTCTATCTATGAATTTAACTTAATTCTCGTTTCATTTCACGGACGTTGATGCAACGGCATCAAAATTACGATCGAATAAAATTTAATCAAATCAGATTAAACGATGTTCAGTTTCTAATAATAAACCCCTTATTTCTAATATTTAATATTCTCTTCAATCTCGTAATAATATAAAAAAATATCTTCTTAAGAATCAAAGTCGTCCTCCGCGAAGAATCGACTTTAAAAATGAAAATTGGAGATTAAATCAAATTAAATAAATTCCGATCTTTCGTAATTAATTCGTGAATCATTTTCGAGCAAAATTTCGAACACCCCCCTTTTCTTTTTTTAACAACTCTGCCTCGCTTCGTTTGGAAAATAATGGAACATGGAAAACAATTAATTCCAGAGGAGTGTAAGCGCCGTGTTAAAAAAAAAAAAAGTGTGACGAGAACTTAATACCTCGCGATAACTGGATTGTTCCCGGTTGCTGAAACTTACGTAAACAGGTGTACGGTATACTGGGTCAGTCAAACATCGAACTTGTGTTCGCACTTGATTAAATTATGCAAATCGATCGGATCGTACGTGTCCGCGGACCGGAATGTAAATTGCGCCTGGAAATACTACTGTGCCCCCTAGTTTCGGTGCTGCCTTGTGAAACGGTTTCTTGTTAATTTATTGGCCGATCGATTGTCGAACGACTGTCGAGATCGAGCGTACGTCCATATACGTGTCGCGGAGACATATTCGTTAACCAATCGTAAAGAGTTTATTATTCGCTCCTTTCTTCCCAACCTCTCAAACATTTTAATATGATCGTCGGAAGTTGCGTCATTTTTTTTTTTAAATAACGATTCTATATGTACAATACAATCTCGTAACGAAAAATATAATCAAATCTTCGTATAAAATGTGAATTGTTTATGATTCAATATGGTATATTAATTTGCGATTAATACATCTCTGTCTAATTTTCATCGAGCAAACAGGTTTTTAATTCGATTTTAATTTGATTTTTCACTTTTCATTTCATATATAACGGAAGTTATCGTAAGAATTATCAAAAATATATATATATATATGATTCGTAAAATTCCAGAAAGATACGAATCGACCAAGTTCGATGAAATGTACTTATCCCGTACACACATCACACACATGTTCCACGCTAAAGTATAGATGTACTTTCATATATACACCTCTTTCTTCTTCTCCTTCTTCTTTTTTTCTTTTCTTTTTTTCCCACAAAGATCCATCATCCATCAAAGATACGTGATTTCAACTAGGCTACCGACGAGACTTGTAACTCGACTTGAAACGACCAGGCACGAACGACGTGTCCACGGTAAAAAAAAAAGAAAGAGAAAAGAAGAGAGAAAGAAGGAAGGGGGGGAAGGTGCCTGATCGTAGACAACGTCTTGGTTCGAAGATCATATTATTATGTACAACGACGGGTATCCCCCGTGGTGCGTTGGTATGCATGGGGAAGCCGATTGGCCGAGAGAAAACGCGCGTACGCACGCACGTACGGCGCGCAGCTGGTTTGTACGCGAGCTTGCACCGTAGTCAGGGCATATTTATGGATTAGCATACAATGGTGGTGTTTATTAGAGATTCCTCGAAGGTTCCCACCTTCGACGCCGGCCACGATGCTTCTTCTTCTCCTCCACGGTTCCCGGGAACCGTGACGAGAACCCCCCACTCTCCCTCCCTTCCTCCCTCGAGGCAACGAGTCGAAAAACCACGCTCGAAACCTCGTGCGCGCCCTCCTCCCACTTTACGTAACCGCGTTTCTGACCGCAACATTGACCTTGTTCTCGCGTTACACTTTTGCGAACTGTGTCCTCTTTGACACAGTGGTGGTGGAGGGGAGACGCAATCCGGCACCGTTGGCACCGTTTCGGATGATGCGTGGATGGAAGAGCGGTGCCTCTCTTCGAAAGATCGACGAGGAACGAAGTTGGGCCGATCGACATTGTTTCGAGTGGAAAAGCGATGGGTTTCTGTGAAATATGCGTGAACCTTTCTTGAAAGGTTGATGATATTAAAAAAAAAATCCATTGACGCTATTTCTATTGGAGGAATGTGGAACGGAAGAATTATTTTCGCGATATTGATTCTTGTCTTAAAAATTTGAGACAGAAGAGTAGTGAATTTTTGAAAAGATATATTTTAGAAAGATAGGAAAGTAAAGACAGTAAGATAAAGAGAGAGAGAAAGAGAAACAACGACCCATTTTGTGGGATCGAAAAAGGTGAGAAAGAATAATAGTAGTATCTTTCGAAATATTTTTTCCATCCTTCTAAAAATTTAAAAAGACAAAAAATAACTTCCTCCTGCATCGAGGGAAAGAGAGAATACCAAGGATGCGCGAACCCGTTACCCGCAACGTTGTTCTTCCTCGAACTCCACCTCTAACCAGAAACTAGCTTCCCGAGGAAGGAAGGAAAGGAGTGTGGGCATCGTGTGAAGATACTGAAGAGGAGGAGTCCAAAGAAAGTGGCTTCCTCGGAAGCGGGCAGCAAGAAGGAACCGTACGGTATTCCAAGACGAGTGATCCCTAAGAAAAGGGGAGGCATCGGCCGTGCAGCCGTCTCGGATGCCCGTTTTGGTCAGCGGAGCTTCATTCGCATGCAACTTCGTCCGCGGCTCTTACTTGGAAGTACGTGTGACCACGTCGGCAACCGGTAACCGGGCAACGGCCACCGCGGTCCCCGCTTCTTTATTCCTTTCTTGCAAGCGTCGACAAGGTTCATTCAATGGTTTCGGCCTGAATCACGCGGACCAGCGTGGAGGATCGCGCCGGGAGAGAAAAAGACGTTTCTCGTCCTTCCGAGTCGGGGGGCATCCCATTTTCGATCGTGTTAAAAATGACTTCAT
This sequence comes from Apis cerana, assembly GCF_029169275.1. NCBI lineage: Eukaryota > Metazoa > Arthropoda > Insecta > Hymenoptera > Apidae > Apis > Apis cerana. The sequence continues at coordinate 9,819,101 of NC_083858.1, read as the reverse complement.
ATCGGGAGAATGGACGGGTTAATGGAAATAACGTCGTTTGGACCGTTTGCAATTTGGATAATGGTTCGGATATGGATGGAGATTGGGGAGGAAAATTATTATTCGAGAACGATTGGTTAATTGGTTCGTATAAGCTTTCCATGGACAAGCTAAAATACATTGAAATAAATATTGGAAGAAATATTTCCAAAGATATTAACAATATAAATCTAATAAAACGATAAGGAAAGATACCTGAGCAAATTGATAAATCATAAAATTAATATATTTCTCATCGAACGGATAATTTAATTTAAATAAAAGATTCATTCGCATGTCGTCGCTGTTTTCATCGTGCGCCATATGCACAACGCGTGGCACATGCGCGTCCCTAAAAATCCGGAGGGCCGTTGAATCGAACACACTTTCTCCTTCCTTCCGCCGCCATTCTCACGATTGCTATGCGAATCGCCTCAATTAAATTCGCATCAAAATCCATTCCACCGGCGCTGATTCATTACCCGCTCACGCTTTAATTTCACTCGGCCACGCGGTATGCGCCACATAATTTACCGCCTCGGCCTTTTAACCTGGCAGCGCCTTCGAGCGCCTTCATTTTGTCTCTAACACCGAGCAACGAGAGGCACTACGTGGGGCACCCTAACCGATCCGGATCCACGATATCCCCAAATTACCGAGACCCGTTATGTCATCCCAACTTTCCCTCTGCCGTTGTTTTTCTACCCGTCCACGCCTATTTCTCACGACATTACAGCCACGACCTTCCTGGAGAAAAAGAAGAAGGAGGAGGAGGAGGAGAGAAAATCAATGTTTCTTTTATCTTTCTTACTTTTCTGATAAATAGGAGAAGATAGTGGGATGTAAGGAATATATTTCATCGTCGATGAAGAAATCGAATGATAATAAGAAATAAACTTATTATAATCGAGTGAGTTAGAGATTGATTCTTATTATAGATTCTTTTTCTTTTATTTCTTATTTTCGCAATTACAAGAAATTAATATCGATTTTTATTCGAGGTAAACATATTCATACATAATGCATATATAATTATTCTCATAATTATTTTCTTAATACTATATTAATTTTATACGTGCATAATTTTATACGTTTAATATATACATTATATATCGATAGTTTTTATGTTTTTAATCTACTACTAAACCTACTAAATTTCACTGAAATAAGAAAACTTTTAATTTTTTTCCACTATTTCTTTAAAGTGTTTAAGAATTTAATATTTAACTTATATTTCGAACAATAATTCCTTTATAAAAATAAAATTAGAAACGTAAAAATTATCATCAAAGTCACAATAACCACCACGATAATCCTCGTAAAATGATACGTTCCCATTCTCTCCAACAACAGAAATTCCTCTAAATTCCAATCCCTCCAGGATCCAAATCCTTCTCCTCCTCCTTAATCGATCCACGCAAAATCGGCCGATTAATTATTCCGCAAACAGCAGCGGTATCGATAATTAGTCGCGTTAATAACTCGGCTCGATCACGCGTGGGCAAACACGCGGTGAATGTCGCTGTAACGGGTGTTCTAAATGTCAGCCACGTTCCACGACGAAATTACGCGGCTGAGATTTTTTTCTAACTTTCAAAACCGTTCGACGCCTGCACACGGCCGACTTTAAGGTCATCCCAGTAATTATACGCCGACCACCGCGTGGCTCGTTCGATTGGACGATCGAACGTTTGCTCCCTGTGAAGCTTGGAAAGAGAGAAAGAGAGAGAGAGAGAGAAAGAGAGGAGGAGAGGCAGCAAAGAGAGACAGAGAAAGAGAGAGAGCGAGAAGGATCTAATTGTGCAACGCGATCGAACGGCGGATACCGTCGCTTCAACTGTCACAGTTTTACCAGCGACGATGAAGAATTTCGTGGCACGATTGCGTGATAGTGGCGGTATAAATCAGTGATACAACGAACTATCAGGGCAGCACCAGCTGTTTCGAGTGTGCCTGAAAGGGGGAGAGGATCGACGTATTTCGTACCGCGCGACGAGGCTTTGCGCGAAATTGGTCGCCGATGAAGAGGGATTTGTTAAGTGTTGCTCTTCGATCTATATGGGCTGTTTCATATGAAGCGTGAATTACACGGGGATGAACGAATCTGTTGTGCGAATGAGTGGAGTGGACAGTGAGTTTTCAGACGGTGATGCTGGAGAAAAGATATTTGCTTTGATTTTTTATTTATTTGCATTTCAGAAATTAATATTGTTTATCGTGTAAACAATTCGGATTTCGAAAGTGATAATGTGGATCGGACGAATTTTTTCTTTTTACAGAAATTTTTACGAGTTCTATCGTTATTTTTACATACATCGATCTTGGCTTCTCAATGATGAAAATTTGATGATTGTTTGCAAAAAGGGTAGGTTCAAGTTGAAGGTGCAGAGAAAAATTTTAAATTACGTTCAAATGGCAAGCTCATAAATTTCTCTCTAGATCGTCGAAAGGACATATATATATATAATACTGTTCCACCATAAATATCAACCATATCCTGAATGAATACGTAAAATAATTTATATCGTTGAATTAAGATATAATTCACTATAAATAATCAATCAGCCAGAAGTTATAACATAATAACTATAATTTCATGGCATACGTCCCCGTAATAATTTTTATTATCACCGTATTTAATAGGTCCCTTATCTCGAGCAAACAACAAAGTGAAATTTTCCCGTGTTCTTCTATTAAGATTTATCTTAATTATTCAGCCGCGTTTGATAAGTCCTTTCATGTATCCAATCCGCTCCGCAGATAGTTTTTGTCACACACTTTTACCCGGCTCACTCTGACATTTCAACCTTTTCACGCACCATTTGCTCTCTCGTTGGACAGACAAATTGCAATCAAACTGTTTCAATGCAAATTAATCGATTCTTCAAATGAAACGCCAGCTCCAACCACGATGCCTTTTGTTCCCATCTCCTAAAAGATTCTCTCGATTGGATCGCACGAGCTAATCGAATTGGCCACGCACGTTCGTTTATTAATCGCACGGATAATGCAAATTACGATTATTACCGTGTAAATAATGATAAAATAAATTTTATTCCAGGTAATAATGTGAAACGTATGAAATATGTTTGATGACAAATAATGCGTATCTAAATGTATGTATAGTTAAATGATCATAATTAAAGTAAAAATGAAAATTAATAAATGTTTTATAGTATAAGATTGGATGTACGAATTACTTACTAATATAATTTATTACTTGTAATATAATTACTTGTAATAAAATTGTTTTTCTCCAGAATTAATAAAATTTTAAATTATCAGTGTAATAATGTCAAAATATGGAAGGTAAAAAATAAGTTTTGAAATACTTTTGCCATTTTTGTAATAAATTAAATCTATATTTTTTTTTTTTTTGATAATTCTACAATATTTAAGAAATATAAAAATATATGGAATTTTATAGAAAATAATATCCTAAACGAATATAATTAAAAACGTTAGATGTTGAAGAGGTATTCTTTTATGATAAATATGTTTTTTTCAAATGTAATATACCTAACGTTTCAAGAGCAATATTCAAAAAAAGTTTCATGAAGGAATTGCGCAATAATATAATATTCCAAAAAACGATTATGATTGAGCATATATTTATATAATACATAAGAAGAAGAGTTAAAAAGTTATGAGAAAATTATATAGTTTCTATTGTAAAGAATTTTTAATTAAGAAATCATATAATCTATTATTATCTAGAAGAAAAATACATGTGGAATAGTAACAAATAAAAAATATTGTTACTCGTTATATCTTTCTTTCTTTATCCCAACTAATATCATAAAAATTACAATAAACGTTCATATGTTCATATGAAACACCGTTGCAAATTTACAAATTTATTTATACAAATTCATAAATTTATATAAATAAAAAAAATGTTTCCCTTTTCAACGATAAGATAAATTAGGAAAGTGTGCTTATATAAAAAAAAATTCGTCATAATACAATTCCTCCTGTAAAACATATCGAGACGTCCTTAAGATATATATAAAAATTTTTAAGATAATCCATAAAATATCTCTGCGCCGTTTAGGCAGTTGAACAACGATTCCTACCACAAACAAATCCATAACTGTCTGCTAAGAGCGCCAGCGTTAACGACACATCTCTATACAAAGACAGAGACAAGCACGTTCCACGCCGGCATTCGTAACAAACTCCCGTTTCGCGGTTCCCCCGCGAAAAATCCGCCTTTTAGTCCGCGCGGCAGCGACGAGCGTGAACGAGGCGTGCCTTAAGGCAACAGGCCAACGGGGCGATGGAATACAGAAGTGAAATTAGTATCGCTGTCGCCACAAGCGCTCTCTCGCCAGTTACGAGCCGCAATTCTTCTTTTTTTTCTTCTTCTTCCGCCTCCCTTTCTCTCTCTCTCTCTTCCCAGCTCCTTTTCTTGCCTTTATTTCTTTTTTAGCGAGCAACGTCGTAGCAGCCCCGGCCGCGGCGACGATTTCCAGCGAAACCGCCCGTGGAACGAAGAGGAACGAGCGGCCGCCGTTGAATTTATTTGCCGGAGAAAGAAAGGGAGCTTCGAGAGCCGTACCGCGCGCTTCGTACGCAGCATTTTAATTACCGCGCTCCGTCCCATTCTGTGCGCGTTTCGCCGCGGTGCGCATGCGCTCTCGCCTCCCGAGCAACCGTAAAAATGCGCGTGCGCGCAACCGTGCTCGTTTTCTTGCGCCTGCGCGCTCGCGCCGTGCCCGCCGTTTCCTGGAAACCGATGCAGTCGACGACGGCGCGGGTTTAACGAGCCTCGTCGTAGAAATCATCGATCCGATTTCGATGAAGAATATCGAAATAAATATTGAGACTCAGTCATTCTCTTTTTTTTTATTTTTTCTTTTTACCGTGCATTGAAAGTGATTTGATGCAATAGAGAATTTTAATTCTTAAGTTAATGGAGAACAAAGAAGGAATTTGATTTTGTGTTAAAACGTTGATTTTTTTATTTCTTCTAGGAGCGAAAAAGAATAATATCGAATAACCTCTTTTTTCATAATGTACGAAGATATAATTACCAAAAATCTTGGAACCTAAAACTTCACGAACCCCTTCCTCAAACCGTGACAGGTGTCATTGAAGTGCGTCGTCGCGGATTTCAGAAGCGCGTTTGCCGACTCGCACCGAGGATGCGTCAATATTGACGCAGCTCTTGGGAAACACGTACTTCACCGATGCCTTCTTCACTCCACGAGAAGATGTTCGCCATGCGGATCCGGGGAAAGAGACGAAACGAACAGTAGCCAGAGTAGGAATGGCAGGATCAAGTGGCGAGCAAACAGACGAGGACAGAAGGGGGTGATTTCTCGAGGGTGGTGTTGAGTCGGTGGCGGAGGACACGCGACGATGCGTTCCTCGAAAGGGCAGCTTTGAGAATACGTGATCCCGTGAATCGACGCAAAGCTGCTGTTACAAGCTAGCTTGGACTGAAGTCTTAATGTATTCGCCTACTTGATTTCGACGAGCTTTCTCTGCCGATATGTATTCCGATTGTGCGCGAGCCGAGAATCATGAATCGCCTCGCGAAACGGGAGTAATTGTCGTCCACGCAAATGCGTTGTAAGGTGAATACTTGAATCGATCGTTGCTCGATTAGATGGCGTGTTTAGAGAAGAGGTTTAATTCCCGGATCGATCGATGTGATTCCGAGGGAATCGGATCGAACTGTTTAATTGTAAGGCGTTCCTCGTGTGGAAGGAGATTCTTGAGATTCTTTGGTTTTGGATTTGATAAATATCGCAAGTATTATCTTTATTCAAGAATTATTACGATTTTGCGTTTCGTGAAATGTATGAATGCATAAAAATTCAAACGGGATACGTGTTGTCTTTTGTTTTAGAAAAATTGTTTTAGAAACAGTTAAATTTTCATAGAATTCTTTTTTTTAGAAAATCACTCGATTCAATTCATTCAGTTCGCATTCAACTTTCTCTTATTTAGAATTGCTTCGTGCAATTTTCATTCCGCTCGTACGTAAATCTTTCTAATTTTTGCCCCCTTCAACTTCTCGCCGATATTTCAATATACCATTACCATTCCCTTGTAAACCATTTCCAGTTACACTTTCTTATATCACAATCATACTTGACTCTTAGTTTATCAAGGCAAAACTATTTTACGTTCACACCATATAATACGTTGCAATTTACGCGTGCTAAAAAATATTGTTATTATTATTTGCAACGATCGTTCGAGATTATACTTCGTTCCGCCATACGTTGTCCGTTTGAATTTCTCATATATCACGTACTTTACAATTTCGAGTTACGTTCAGGATGGTAACATCGAAAAATCCTTGTCGTTGTAAATCGTATTATTATTTATATAAAACGCGGTAAACGCGATATACGAACACGGTTCGAAAAATATTACTCTATTCTTGGGATTATACAATTTTCGTCCGAGCCAATAATAGAATAGGTAAATGGTGTTGCGCATTTATCCGATACTTATCACGAGTAATGGCTTATCATGCATGGCGTAGCAGTTACCGCAGCGCCGCGTGCGGTCGAGAAGGGGAATTGAAATTTTCTGTTGGCAAATAAGGGAAAGGCTCGAAATCTTCGAACACGTGTGACTTTCTACTCCATGATTCAAACCCCTATACTTTTTCCTCCAATATATCGAGGATTATTATTACCAAGATTTATTATTCGCGTAAGTAAGAGAACAGTAGTGGATTTTTCATGAAAATATCGCGTGTAATATAAAATCAAGAAAACGAAATCTGTGCAAATATATATATGATGAGATATTACAATTCCTTTCTTATGGATTCTCACGATTCTACAAATTTTCTATTCGAGCAAGAATATAAGACGTGATCGATATTTAAAGCAAATACACGCATTACAGTTTTTGATAACTATCAAAGAAAGATCAAAGAGGAGGGCTCCTCCAAAAATTTCCCAAAAAGTTGTCGTCTCTTTTAATTTCGCTGAAAAATCGAAACACGTATATTCCTTTCTATTTTTCCTTTCTACGATAGCCTCGGTCCTCCTAGGATTAACACCCCCCTCCTTTCGATTTTTCCAGTTCCCTTCCCGAATCCGCGGGAAGGAGAAAAAATTCGAAAAAAGGGGGGAGACGCGCGCGAGGGAGAGAGAGAGAAAAGATGGAGGGAACGGGAGATCGAGGAACACGTACAGGGATCTACGGAGGAGAAATTTCTCTGCGTCGTTGCCCATTATCGTATCGAGTATCGACCGCACGCCGCAATTTCTGCCCACCGGGTCACGTCCAGCCGCGAAATCGGTATGCGGAAGAGAAAATATCGATGTTTATCGCGATGCGGACGTCGGTGCCCCGGAGAACCTAATCTCCCCCAAAGACGCTTCTAACGGTGCGCTTGCAACGCTCGACCACCGCTCCTTCCTTCCTTCCTTCCTCCGTTTTTTCGTCACCCCATGGGACGACCGGGGAGGGGGAGACACCACGGAGAATCTGAATTGAAATGACGAACGCGGTGGGGAGGGAGGGTTCTGTCCATTTGCTTCGAATCGAGATCTCCCTTCAGGGGAACCGTTTACGTTGATGGCCCGCAAAATGGAAAAATTGAAATTGTGCGTTTGCTTTTCTTTTTTCTTTCTTTCAGCAGACAGAAGATAACTCGAGTCTGCAATAATTTGAAATAAATAGTTTTTAGTTGGTGGAATTAATTCTTTTCTTAGAACATTTGACTTCTTAAGAACAAAAGGATAATTTATCCTATTATTTTATTTGATTTGTTAAGTTCTTTTTTATTATAACATTCATATGTTAAGCAAATTTCTCTTCTCCTAATCGATCGGTGCAAATTACTATCGCTAAACGTAATTACTGCCGCTAATATTCCCTAGAAAAAAGGGGAAAAAGTTACAAACACTCAAGTACACCGTTCATTGTCGATGATAATCGAGCGCACAAGGCTCTTACGAGGCTCAAAAAAGGCTTGCATGAATTATTAAATACATCTGCAAATAACGACACGAGCTTCCCTCCTTCTTTCCAAGCCGTCCAACGTTGCATTCCTCTACATACGATTCTACCATTGGAACTTGGAGCAGGGCTGTTCCACGTTCAGGTCTCGTAGCAAGGAATTACGTACACCATGGATCCCGTCCAGCCTCTAACCCGCGTATCGCGGTTATTCTTCCCTCGATCCGCATACGGGAAACGTATACACGGCCGCATTAATTTTTCTTATCTCTCGCGCCGAAGGAGGTCGATCGGTCAATTAATTACACGTGATCACTGGATAATTAATACCGGCTTATTCTCGAAACGTTCCACTCGAACGCTGGGTGGCCTGCGCCTGAGCATTATAAGATTATATATACGCCCGTTTCGAGCAGAAAATCCGGGCGTGGATCTTTTCCATGCAAGAAATGCAATTATAGCGAATATTATACGAGAGTGCGAGCCTCTCTCGAATGCATTGCCGCCGCCAACCTTGACGAAACTTTCGAGAGCATCGAGAATACGCGTTTTACCTTGCGATTCCTCGCGTGGATTGTTGAAGAAAAGAAAAATACTAAAGTAACGGTTTGATCGGTGGCTAATTAGAAGAAATTGATAGAAGGATTATGGAAATATTGAATATAAAATTTTATAAATTACGCGAAGGATATTAAAATTAACAGAAGAATTTTTCAAATTTGTAAAGTAGATAGAAATATAAATATATATTTGTATCCTAAACTAACAAGAAGTTAATTACGAGAGATACTTGCGTGTGGATTGTCAACGACACGAATTTCTCTTTTTTCTTTCTCGAAATTCCCAGGAAATCCTCGTCCAGCAACGTCTTCCAATTTTTGTGGCTCGTTGCACCTCGACCAGCACCACAACGTGGCCACGATCACGTCGTAAAACACAATTCCTTGGACTTCTTTTCACCGTCTTGTTCGGCGGATGCTAACCTCACGGCGACAAACGAAAAAACCGATCGCTGGATTTTCGATGCAGCGCGCTGCTAATCATTAATTAGCCGTTTCTTCGACCAGGGATCGCCTCTTGCCCTTTTCGACGGTTCTTGCTCCTTGGGGACGACAAGCGGCGGTTATACGGGGAGGAGGGGAAGGGGGGATGGTAAGGGAGACAAGGACACGCGAGCGTGGTGAACGTCGAAGGTGGAATGTCGAGGAGCAGCCACCCTGTAAACGTTCGATTAATTTTTCGTGTCGGTGACATCGGTCGTTCGATCGTCCCTGTTTTTCAACCCGACCCAGCCTCAATGAAGATCGACGAAACACGGCTCTTGCTTATGGTGCTCGTGTAGGAACGCCATCGTTAACTGGAGATCGATGGTTTCGTAGGTAACTGACTTGAGGATCTATTTCATTGCTTGTTATTTGCTTGGTGAGAAGATCGACACCAATTTGACGAAACTGATGACAGAGTATTCGTCAAGCACGAATTCTTATGATTCTAATTCGTATTTCTTTTTTTATTAAATGTATCAATATATTATTAAGTACATAAATTATACTTTAAATAGCTTTTAGTATCATTATGTTTTAAATAAAAGAAATTGTCTTTGTCTACTTTGAATTAATCTATTACTATCTCACACTCTTTGTTATCAGAATTTGTTCACTTTTTTCTGAAAAAAGAAAAAAAAATAAAATTTGCAATGATGCTTATTGAACAATTACAAAATTTAGAAATCACTATCCTCCTCAAACATCTCAACTTCCCATTTTCCCAATCCTCCTTTAAAAAAATCCTCCTATCAACCATGACTTCCATTCCTCCCCTCGTCTTTCAACCAATACAATTTTCCTACCTAGCTCTCAATCTACCATATCACGGATAGATACAACTGCTCTCCGGCCGATCACCTATTCCAAAGATATTTTACGATCAGGATCGTTTATTTCTACCGCCGTCCTCCAGAGAGAGACGTGGATCCGCTCGATCCTCGCGTGGACATCCTATGCTATCTTCGCGGATATCAAGTTCGAGCTATAAAGTCGTCTCACAATTACGAGGCGTCTGACAGGTGTATAGCGCGAGGAGAAACGTTAAGAGGTTCGGTTGGTCGTGGAACAAGAAGCCGAGAGGGGCGAGAAAGCGAAGGAGGGCATCGAGAGCGGGAGGAAGAGGAAAAAGAAAAAATGGTTGACGTGGAAATGCGAAACACGCGGAAGATCATCATCTCTCCGTTGAAATCAAATCTTGGAAACGGGAAGGATCGTGGAAGCTTGATGATGTTGCAACATGATGTTACGGAGCAACGCTCTCGATCAGAAATTATCGCTTTGTGCTACGATGCAGGATCTGGAGGTTGTAAGATGGAGGTGGTGCGGATGATGCGCGCATATTTTTGGATCTTGTGCCAGAGTGTCTTGTTTATTTATGAGTGGATGGTGTAGCATTCGGTGTTTGCACGAACACTTTCTGAATTATTTTTGGTTGGGTAATAAGTTGAAACGAGAATTCTTCTGTTAATTTTATCATATTGCATGCAGTATATATATATATATATATATATTTATTTAATTATAGATGCGCGTTTTAATTTAATTTACAAACGTGAAATATTTTTGGCAATTTCAATTTTCTCCTCGATTATCCGTTTTTAAATAATCCGAATAATTTCGATCCATACGAAAGACGCACGAAAGCCATTATAAATATATCTCTCAAAACCCGTGAAACTTTCTTCGAAATCACAATTTTCGTATTACGAAGGACGGGTTATAAAATCATGTTCGAGGGAAAAAGATCGTGGGATCAAGAATAACCCCGTTATAGACGAGCGTTGGATCGAGGGAAAGGGCGTGAAAGTCCACGATCGGCGAAGAAAGGTGCGAGGAATCATGGGCGGGTGCGCGACGACGAGGAGGAAAAGTGGAGAGAAAGAGAGAGAGAGAGAGAGAAAGTGAATGATGAGCAGAGAGAGAGGAGGTCGGCGACCCGCACGGAAATAGGATCAAAATCTTAGGTAAACGTAACTTTTCCTGCGGGAAGGGGTGTTGGAGGGGTTGGGGGAGGGTAAGAGCGAGGGGGTTCGGCTGATTCGGCGCGTTTGGAAATCCGCCAAAGAAATCCAGGAACGGCGCTCGGCGTCGTGGCGATTTCCCTCGCGGCTCGCCACGACGACGTGCCATGCTTCTCGATCCATTAGCACGAATTGCGCTGCCGGCTAAGGTAATTGGACAGCTTCGAGGAATAATAATACGCGATATGTATCACCGAGCAGGCAGGCCCACGATGTCTTGGCTAAACGTAACGGCTCGTAGCTGGCACGATTGACTTTATGGATCGTGAAACTGTTTACTTCGGATAACGATTGCGATCGGGAAATGGGGAAGTTTGGAGGAGCTCGAATAACCAAGACGAGGGACTGTGGGTGATTGGACGAGAGGTTGCAAATTTTTAAACAAAATCAGATAAATGTAACTTCAGATTTTAAAAATGTCAAAATGTTCTATAAAAGAAACTTCTTTAAATATTACGGAAGTCAACTCCTCTCTGATACGCTTATTATATATCTCAAAAAATATTGCGGATGTTTCTGGAAAATTTAAATTTCTGAAAACGTGTAGAATATGCATGGCGTGCATAAAGACATAAAACGTCTAAAATAAAGTATGTAATACTCTTTATATAACATCCAAAAAAGAAATCTTTATTCCCATTTCTTTAATTGTATCGATAAAAATGTAAATTTGCATAAATATCTGCCTTAAGAAAAAAAGAAAAAGAAAAAAACCTACAACTCAAATTCCATCCTTCTCTCTCTCTCTCTCTCTCTCTCTATCTCTATCTCTCTTCGAAGCCCAATCACGACCAGCCGAAGCGATACAACGACATCAGAAGCAGAAACGAGAGCGTATCAAGGAGCAGGTTGCAGCATGGTAACAGCTTATCTCACGTTTGGTATCTCGTTGTACGGAGAGATGCTCCACGGAGCAATCTACATGGTCCAGGAAGGACACGAAGTTGTGGTACGAGTCTCCATACCCGTGTACGACACAAAAGTAGAAAGTCTTTCTCGTTCGATGACCCGTAGCCACCGTCTCTTTGTCCAGGAGGATCCTGATGGCGTGGCCGAGATCACTCGTGTAATATAGAAGTCGAACATCGGCCACTCTATGGCCACTGGTGTTTATTCAGGAAGAGTTCTCCGTTGCTCGTAGATAACCATGTCCGTGGACAGTAACGAAGTCCATAAGTTTTCAGCTCTATACGCGCCACACCGATGAACAGGACGAGGAACATTCTGAGACCGTTCAGAAAGTCAAGATTTGCATGAACATTCGACCGTGATACCGGTATTTCTTATTGCTTTCCACCAATTCTGCAAAATCTAGTATTTGTTTGAAGACTCGTCATTTCTTCTTCTTCTTCTTCTTCTTTTTTCTTTTTCGTTTAAAATTATCAATATATTATTATAATTCTGTTGATCGTTATTCTATATTTCTTTAGTTGGTGTATCTCATTCTTAATTTTATAGAAGAACTTTTGAGTGGAATTGAGTTCTAGATTCAATATTGGCTTTTTTATTTCAGTTAGTTTACTTAGGAGAAAATTTAAAAAGGAAAAAATGTGATTTATACTTTTAATTATTACTATTTTTAATAAAATTCGATTCGAATAAATGTCACTCATTTTAATTATTAGAATACTGTTAAATAATTTCCAATTGTTATTTCTTTAAAATTAATCGATCATCTGGAATCATCTAGTTCGTCAAAATGATAGTATTTGAAAATCATTACTTGCTATTTTATATATATATATATATATATATATATATATATATATATATATATATATAAGCAAGCACGATACGAAGGAACTTTTCTCCAGTCAAAGTCTCTGCGTGGAATCGATGGAAACTATATTTGGATGCTGAGGAATAAATTGTAATCACCAGAAACGTGGAACGGATCGCGGAAGGTCGACCTAGCTCGACATTTATGTGACATTCTTAGAGGCGAGATTTATGGGACGGCGAAGACTGTATTGGTCTTTCTCTTTCTCTCTCTCTCTCTCTTTCGTGAAAATTAAATCGGATACAGAGAAAGAGAGAAAGAGAAAGAGAGAAAGATTGGACGGTTTTATGGCGCCCTCTTCGAGGATACACGTAACGCCGACGCGACGCTTCTTCCGGTCTGTTCACGATTTTTTCTTGGGATTTGCTTTGGGATTCTTGTGCGTACGATGACGTTTCCTTTCTTGGATCATTCCTAGGTTCCGTTATTCTACGTTTTAGAATGGAGTGCAGTAAACTTTGATGAATGATAGTTTTTTGTATAAGGAGGCTTTGGCTCTAAAGATATTATTGTTAATTTGATTTATATTGTTTATGTGATTGTTAAAGTTGATTAGAAATTGTTATTAGAGACTGGATTTTTATGGAAATATGTATTTTTTTCGCGTTGCATTTTTATATATTTTGGATAAATTATGAATTGCGAATGTAAGATGATGTTATCAAGAAATTTATAAAAATAATTTCTTATTTTTTATTTTGTCTTTTCTTATGATACGTATTTTGTTAACCAAATATTGTTTCAAGAAATATTAGGATTTTATTTATGATAATTAAATATCATTCAATAGGTTTTTTTTTTTTTTAATTTATATTCAATTATCCAATCATACGAAAAATTGTATTTAAAATTTGACAAGATGCTGAAACTTTCATTAATTTCACATCTTCGAAGAAATTATTTCTTTCAACAAAAAAATTTACTCCAGACAAAGTTTCGTTCAAATCAAAATTAGACGAGTTTCTCTGTAAAATATCAAGTCATCATATCGGGTATCGAATAAATTTTCCTCGTTTCGATTCTGAATACGTATAACAACTCGCCTATCTCTCTCCACAATACAATCAAACGATGATATTTAAAAAAGAACGGAACGAAATTGCATCACGTTTCACCGAAGCAACGTTTCCTCTTCTGACTACTTGTTCCACAAATAGCGATATTTGCATAAAGCGAGAGGTTAACGCTTGCTTATGATAGATGGATACGAAGTACCCTTGTGTTTCTCGTAACACAACGAGTGGAAAGTTCGTTAATAAATTCGCCGTGATAGAAATACCACGTCCTCCCCCTCCTCCTCCTCCCTCATGAACAAGGGAATCCTCGAAATGCGAGACACGTTCGCGCAAAATGCGCGAAAAAGGAAATCGATGTTGAATGGCCAATGCAAATTTGCATTGCACTTCTTTCCCGCCGATAGATCGGCACCGATATTTCGTAAGTAAGTGAGAAGATGTCGATTCGAGGCATTTAGAATCGGCTGAATGACACTTGACTATCGACATTATTAGTAAGTAAATAAGGCAATGTTTCGTTTGCCTCGAAGTGCGCCTACGAGTGAGGTTAATGATTGAACGAGTCGGCTATTTATGTGATATTCTTCGTCTTTGCATTTGTCGTCTGTTTGTAGCCTGTCGAAGAAAAATAATAATAATAAGAGAATCGAGGGAAAGATAATTGTTTATAAAAAATTACTGTGCGTAAATAAAAAAAAAATGATACATAATATTTTCGTGAATTTATGAAAATATAAATTCTACGAAAGAAAAAAGAATGTGAATCAATCTTTTTCTCTAATCTTTCTTTGAATCATATATCCTTATTCGTAATAATAAAAATCCTTGACAATAAGAAAAAATTAAAAAAATTAATTACAATTTTATTACAATGGAATGGCCAGTGACACCGTTTTTAAATTTAACTAGTTGTTGTGATAAAACATCCTTGTAAAATGGTTATATAATTAATTAGTTACTTAAAAATTATATTATTCATTCGATTTTTTTATCCGATAAGTATTCTGAGAAACAAGCGCAAAAAGATTATCTCATACTCCTAATTTTCTTCTAGAAAATTATAAATATTTCCCGATACGTAATAATAAGCATTGCAATATTTTTCCCCCTCCCCTCCAAAAAATCTCACAAGTTACAAACCCACCCATAAATCTTTTCAAAAAAAAAAGAAGCAGGTGCTAAAACCACTCGAAGCTAGCCATAAAATTAAATAACGAAATCCTCGCACGTACCATCCACCGTCCAATGAAAATTCCCATCGAGATACACCTCTCGAGTTTTCTCGAACCAAACTTTCCTTTCCTCTATTACCATTACAAACACTTCCTCGACCGCTCGAGGAAGCTACTTGAGATACGTCTGGCAATCGACGTACTTGCCATCGAATACCATCGAGCGACATCGTTCGAAGAGGAGAAAAAAAAAAAAGAAAAACAAGAAAAAAAGAAAGAAGAAAAAAGAGAAGAAGAAGAAGAAGAATAGAGACGACGTATTTCTCGGGGAAGTGGAAGCAACCAGAAAGAGACGTGATATCTGCGCGAATCGGATGATCGATGGTCGATCGTCCGAGCCATCGATCACCAGCGACCTCGCGTCATCGCGCATCGATGGCTGCGGTCTCGCTTCCGGTATCTGAACGGAGACATTCTCGAGACACCGAATGGTTTCCACGATGGAGGAACGCGGGGCGCGAATACTTTAATGATACTGTTGGTTGCGTTTAACGGTGAGTTATGTTTAATCGTTGTTTCGAGATCACCTTTTCTTGGAATATTATAAAAATATTATTATTACCTTTCTTTTTTTATTATTAGTTATTGAACATCCAAATGTTTGTTGAAAGTAAGAGAAAGAAATTGATAAGGTATCGTAGATATATCAGGTTCTTTTACAGTGTATAACATATTTATATAAAATAGAATACTAGATAGTGACGATATTTCATAATCAATCGAATTCATGATATCTTAAAATTAACTTATATGCAAACTCTTGATTCGTTAATTCACTTTTGAAATTAAATATATATACTTACTTTCCCATGATTGAAATTCATACGTAAGTGCATATATATATATTAATCTTTCAATTACTATTCGCATTACCATTCACAGTATCATTTTTTCATGGTATACGTATCTATCTCGTTTATCGAGCGAATGCTTTCGATACATTTTTCCGAAATAACCCTTCAAACGTTCAACCGTTCAACCAGTCTTTCTACTTTCTGATATATTTCCTTTATCGCGGGCAAGAAACAGAAATTGATACGCTAGAAGGAAGGTGGTGCAACACGGCTGCAGCCGACCCACTTTAACGGCTTCTATATCGGCGAAGAAACAAGGCGGAATGCTACCAATGCTACGGGGACTTTCACTCGGAAGGCTCGTGAGCCAAGTTGGGACCAAGGCGATCGATTGTTTTCGAAAGGTCGCCGTCCGGTCCACCATTAGCGGTTTCCCATTAGTGCTTAACCTCCTCCCTTTGGGAATTGTTTAAAGGTCACGTCGTGGACCGAGATTATTCGTCATTTTTAGAAAAAAAAATATCGCCGTCATTGATAACCTCTCCTCTCTCCAAATGGAAAGAAGAAACGTAAATGGAAAAGAGGAGAGGGCGAAGGAGGATGGAGAATGAATTTATTATAGCACGATGGAATTTCATTCGTTGAAATTTTTAGATTTAATGTCTTACGTTACTATTTTATTATTTATTGTATTTTATTAAAAATTGTGGATCTTTATGCAAATATCTCAAATATCGTAACTATATTCTATTCGAATTTTGTATTACAAATGTCGTAAAAAATATCTAATACTCTATCGATCAATTACAATTTTCTTCTTCTCATAACTCAAGGAAAAATTTCGTTCAAAAACAAATTAAAAGATTCTACACATTTTCTTCACGTAATTTCCGGTAAAATTCCTCGCTTTCTTCGACAAATCCCGATTCTGCTATTTAATCCAATCCGTTACTCCAAAGATCTATCTCTCGATAAACGCCACTCACCACTATTCAACTCTTTTTCGCAATTACTTAAAGGGCTGCGAAAATCCCTTTCGAGATTTCAAGATCAATCGTAATTTCCAAAAAGAGTACCATCGTCAATAAGCCCTAAGCCCTCCACCTTCTGGTCTGGGATAAACGCCAGTGGATAAAGAGACAAAGAGGGTAAAGGAGGGAGGAGGAAATCGGAGGGGACAGGAACAGACAGGGCAGACGGACGGAAAATATTTACGTTTCATTACGTGTTCCGTGGAAGCCAATTAGCGCGAGTCGCCAACGCGAAAAACGTGAAAGGGAGCTCTTTGTGTCCCTTCGTTTCCAGCCGACTCGTGGAGAGGAGGGGAGGCACGATTCGTGAAGATTACGCAATCCCGTAGGAACGATTGGAAATGGAATCCTTCTCGTTGGACCGTAAAAGTCTTGATTGTTTCGGATTTTCGAAGACTCCGAAACTCCAAGGTTTCATGACACCGTGAAAGGGTTGAGTGCACGGAGTATACGATCGGGGAAGATCGTACTCGGTAGGATGATCTTCAATTAAGATTCTGTATTTGACGCATTGTTCTCTTAATATATATGATAACAATACACGAAAAGAAATTTTTCCATATTTTTGCATTTTGTTTGCACCGCGCATATTTAATTCAAGAAATTTTAGAAAGTTTATTTTCTAATTTTCTAAATATTCAAGATTATTATAGATTTAAGTTTTATAATATGAAATATAACATAAATTTCGATGTACAATTCCGAAAATATTTAAAAACGAATATATCACTGTATAACAATATTCTTTTTCTATCTAAATACAATATTAATTCAGCTAACCAGATATATCTTCCAGAAACCTTTCTCCTCATAAATCACCATTGGCAAGAATTACAATGCTGCAACGAAATGAATAAAAGATAAATGAAATAATATTCGTTCCACGAAAATAATTTGACGAAATAGCCAACAAAAATTAAAACACGCGTCGATTAAGCATGCAGATTCTCCTGCGAAAGTGCGAGTCTCTCCTCGTCTCTCCTCTCCCTCCCTCCCCCATCTCTCTCATCCCACGAGCCAACTCGAGGAATCGTCTCGCGGGACATTTTCGCCATTCGTTCGGCAAAACATCCGTCACCGATCGCTTGCCGATCGTTCCATAAATCTTGAAGAACGTTCGGTCTCCACCGCAAGAAACCGAACGCCGGGTCACCGGATATCGTTTAGACGCTCGGATGGATGGAGCTCTGAGTAAGAAAGAAAACGTTGCGTTCGCTCGTACGTCACTTCGAAGCGGATGGAAAAAGATGGCCGGGACGAAAGTTGAGAGGATCGCGGTCGGGATATTATGCGAATTCATTAACAAACGTGTCATGCAATCAAACTGCTATTTACCAATCGATTAATTCAACGATCGAATCGATTTACGATTGGCGTAGCTGAGCTTGTGATCCCGCTACGAGGATCTACTTTTCTTTCTTTCTTTTTCTTTTCCTCCTTTTATTTTTTTCTCGTCGATTTCTTATCTCTTGCGAGTCTTCGAAGTCTTCGAGGAGTGTTTACATCGGCGGCCAATTGACGAGAAGTTGAAGATAATAATTCGCGATCGTAAACAGTTATCGAGCAAACTGTTCTTAAATTCGATCACGCCAAGATGGATTATCTCGTGTATCGATGGATATCCGAATTGCGAATTGAATCGCGTCGATGACCGAATCGATTCTGCTTTTTCTATTTTTGATATTTTATTTGGAATTTTTTTTATCTCCCGATAACACGCGTTAAAAATATATTTTTAAACGTTAGTAAAGTTTCGAGGATTTCGTTTCATTTCTTCTCAACATTTTATATATGCTTCGAAATGACAGTTAGAATTAAAGAGGATATATAATGTTACACAATAGAGAGTTATTTTACAAGTTATTCGATAACGTGTGATAAAACGTGTGTGTTGTATAAAATTTTGGGAAATTAATCCTTTTTCTTTCAACGGCAAATAAATTCGATAAATTCATTATTGTTTTAAAAGGAGATAATAATTCAAGGAGAATGAATTAAAATTATCCAATGATCTTCGAATTCTTAAGATATCATCCTTCTCTCGATGCGTCGAAGACGTAAATGTTACGCAAGTGTAAATTATGAAAAAGGGACGATCCTTGATTATACGAGAGAGATGTTCTCTTATTATCATTATCTGAATTACGCGTATCGTCGTTAACTAGGCTTCACTGCTTCGAAATAGGACCGGATAACGTTCTTGGTTGAACGAAAGGCGTGGAATCGAACGATTTCGGAGTGAAGAGGATTATATTGACGGGCATTGCATGGTATAATGTGGAAACTAATCCATTCGTTTCGTCGTGAATGGTACGGTATTAACTTATTGGAAAATGTCCATTGTCGGTTGTGATCACAGTGTTTAGAAATATTTTGTAGCACAAAACAACAGGTATTAGTTGAGATTATTAGTTTTTATTTTTGGGGATAAATTTCCCCAAGGAAGAGGATATCTTCGTGGAAGATTAAAATAAAATTTTTTATCGACTAATAATTGTCAATGATCTGTGATTAAAGGTAATCTCGTGATCTTTTTAGCTGTCTAGGCAATGTATTATACGAATTTTTCGTAATACGATTTTTAAAATGTAAAATATAAATTATTTATAAAAATATATTATAAATGGGTAAATGTTTCAGATTTTTTAGAGAGAGGAGAGATGAAAGAATTGTAATGTGTTAAATTTTTAGATCTTTTAGACAGTGGATCGAGTCTATTATATACGGACACGATATATTACAGATAGAAAAAAAATAATCGAATTTATTTCACATTGGGCTTGAATATAATTTGTGTATGTTATTATTTTCGTTTTTTAAATTGATTGAATACGTCATTCGACAGCGATAAGAATATGTAAAGTGCCAGTATGAATTCTAACGTTTGTACCAAGAACAAAGTATAAGAGGAATTACCGGCTAAACGCAGTAAATTAAATTTAATACCTACCTATAAATTATCTAAATATAACTTCTTCTATGTACGTGAAACGACAAACCTTACTTGATTTATTACCACGTTGATCAATTATTCACTTTCAAAACGTTTAAAAGAGATAAATATTGATCACTCAACGTCAAACTAATAGCGACAAAAACAAGACATCAAATATTATATTTTACGATGCTATTTTTCATATTTTTGATATGAAACTACCCACATTTATTGTAATATCTAATATTACTTAACTACTGTTATTATTTCTCATTTCTAATATCTCTCATACATGTTTTACGACATTACCACGATTTTTACTGTTGCACACCTTCACGAGGGCACGTTTTATTATAATAACAAAAATACAATCGGCGAATTGAGCGTGGTAAATTTAAAACGAGCTTACCGCATATAAATCAATGCAACACATGAAATATCCTACCATGTACCATTTTCATACACCTCCCTACAACGTTATTATAATTTTTACGATTCCATTTACGAATGTTCACGATGGGTACGCGATTTTATTCCTAGAAAAGGGAGAAAGAAAGGAAAAAAGAAATTATAAACTCTTACTATTATATTGCATACTATTTTTGATCATATTCGTTGCAACGTTCGTTATAATTTTCACGCTCATCTTCACACGAAGCCTTCACTTCGCCACCTCGTTTCCAACGAAAAGAAGAAGAAGAAGAAGAAGAAGAAAAAGAAAATCATTGAATTTAAAATAAACGAGGCAACATAGAATGTTGAGCAAAGACCGAAAAGGTATCGTCGGTCAAGAATAGATTCCAGATATTGAAACGGATATCTCTGAAATCCGGTTTTCCAGTTTATTTCTAGCCGCTAAGCGTTAAACCCCCTAAACCTCCGTAGCAAACGCGCGTTTCAGGGGACGTCTCCACGTTTCCACGTCTCGATTTCACGGGCCGAGGTTCTCAACACCCCGATGATCGTTTCCGGTCGATCGTCCCGTCGATATTATCGAAAATAAATGTTACGTTCCGAGCAGCGGCGCAACCGAACCACTTTCGCCCTTTCGTGCAACGCTTATTTGAATTTTTACGACGTACCGGGATATTTTCGATTTCACCGTAATGGCGTCCCCGGCCGGGATATCTTGGCAACGCGTCGTTGCATCATCGATATCTTCTACACGTCGATCGTTTCCGCGGGATATACACATGTGTGTGTGTGTGTGTGTGTGTACCAAGCCGTGACTAGTTTCCAAAGAATTTTTTTCCTCGAGATGCACCAGCAGCGGAGGCGGAATGATGCAACCAGCAGGCGGTTGATTTTACGTTTGATGGTTCGATCTCTATGGTTGATGAATTTGAAGGTTCTACACCTGGTTAAACTCGATGTTTCTAGGGTAGGGATGGGTATAGATTCACGTGGTTTCGCATGGCTCGATCGTGACGATCCTCGTGAATGAAGTGTCATTCAATTTTCAAGTTTTTCTCTTTTATAAATGTATCGAGCGTTGTTACTAGTTTCTAGGGATTCTGGTTATTATTTATCGTTTCATTATTTCATTACAATTGAACGGAAATTATATGGGATATCGACCAGGATACGGAGTAAATTATCGATAAATATTAATTTATTACAATTTTAATTACAATTTTTCGTTATTATGGAAGTATTGTAATAACGATATCTTGTATGTATTCCAGTGTTTGGAGAAACAAATTTTTTTTAATTAAAGTTAAAATTTTCTACATTTTACATTTATTTTTTTTACGCTATCGTTAAAGTTTTTCATTGTATTTTAATGAGAAAGGAAAAGAGACTTACGAATTCGGTGATAATTAACACTTTCTCTTAAAGACGAGCAAAATAAATATTATACGCAAAGGATACATATTTAACGGGACTTATTTAAGCAGTTTCAAAACAGATTCATAAATATCCCGACACAATGCATAAATTTGTCGTAAAAACGTGAGAACAAATAAGCGAATCGCGACACGATTCCTACCAACATTAACGAGAATCATAAAAAAAAGGAAGAAAAGAAGAAGAAAGAAGAAAAAAACGATCCTCGCCTCGAAAAAACTTCGACATCTACAACCAACGAACAAGATTATCTCCTCCACCAACACTCTTCCCACACTCTTTCTCAATTCTCCTTCGAACC
This sequence comes from Apis cerana, assembly GCF_029169275.1. NCBI lineage: Eukaryota > Metazoa > Arthropoda > Insecta > Hymenoptera > Apidae > Apis > Apis cerana. Next base: position 9,797,144 of record NC_083858.1, on the reverse strand, counting down.
GTATCAAACTCGCGTTTAAACGTTCTCGAACCGAGATAAACTCAACGATCGATCTCTCCGCACAAATCATACAAGTCGGAGGATCGACGATACATCCCACAACATTTTGTCGATCACCGCCCACCAGATGTACCACCAGACATAAATCAATCTCTAATACACCATCGGCGAGCAACAAACGAGAAGCAACCGAAAGGAAGAAAGAAAGAGAAAAGAAAAGAAACAGGAAGGAAAGAGCGAAAGATCCAAAAACGTTTCGTGCTTCTCGAGAAGCCGCGCGCTCCGACACGCGTTTATCGATCAACAACATCAATGTTCGCCGTTCTTCAGCCTTCGCTCGAAGACGATCCAGTTCACTCTCGCCGTTTCTCTCGGATCGATGGAGGGAAGCCAGGAAGGCAACCGGTTGGCGCCATTCTGTCGAGCGATCTCGAAACAAACGGAATCGACTCTTTCTCTCTCTCTCAGCAGGGGGTTCTCCGGCCACGTTACGCGGCCATTTAGCACACAATACGCGATTACCGGTTCGCGAGCGGATAATGAAACGATTTCCGCGATACGCGAACAATAAATCTGGGATCCTCTTTGCCGCTTTATAACTCGTGGCCACCGATCATCCCTTATTCGAGAATTGCGCGTGTTGTCGAATTTTCCCCTTTCCTTTCCTTCTTTGCATCACTCTTATTATTCTAAGTTCAATTCCAAGTATACATTACTTTCATTTCTGTTTTCAAAGGAGAAGAAATTGAAAAAAAATCTTCCCCGTTGTTATATCTCATTAATTATATTTACGATGCATAATTACAAGAAAAGGAATTGTCAAATCCTTCCACGAGAATATTTCCTTAATCTCCATAATAAAACACGAAAATCCCGCAAAAGGAAACCAAAGATCGAAAGGGCGCGTCGTGCATCCATCGTTCGGGGAGGAGACGGTGGGATGGGCTCTTCAAAGGTGGACAGCGTGTCGCGGGCGAAAAAAGAAAAGAAAATGCTCGCGTGCATTTTTATCGGTAATTTATATGGCGATCCCCGCGCGCCGTACCCGGCATCCAAGTATTATTGTACTTACGACTGAGAGCTACTAATGGAAACTCCGTGTCCGGCTAACGCATCGCGGATTAGACGCGAGATAGAGGGAAGCGAGTTTGCCACCAGGGTTCACGATAAACCGAAATAGGTGTTTCTAAGTGGGTAAGCGCGAAATCTAGCCGCGACGAGGCGAGTCTAATTTTAACGAGTTTCACTTTTTTACGGAGCGGAGTAATCGGGCTTGCTCGTTAATGGCCACCGCTCGGATGCCGTTACACGATTTTTTTTACGTTTCATTCCTTCGCAACGGGAGGCCGTTTGGCCTGTTTTTAATTACGTAATTACCTTTAAAGGAGAATAGTGGGCTCCAGCCGTTCCCTTTTATCACGCGGAGATATTTGATATTTTCCCGCTCGACGAAAAGCGGAGAGAAGGAACGAAGTAGCAGGAATTTGAGTTTTCTTCGAGCTATCGTCGAGCGAATCGTGCACGGCTCATCGCGTTCAATTCGATTAATTATTATTATTTATAAAAGGACGTGAGGAGAAAGTGAAAATTTTTGGAGAATAAAGGAAACCGTTTTCGTTGAATTCGCTTTTCCATCTCGATCGAGCGTTTAAGAGATTGCCATTTAGTGATATACGTTTTTTCCCCTAGAAATATATGTTTCTAGAGATTGTACTAGGTTCTTTTTTCAAGAATCCGTCACTTGTCTGGAATCTGAAGAGGTAAGAGACAAGGACAGGAATGTTAATCGAATAAAAATTATCCTTCTATTTACACGATGATATTTCGAGAATCGAAAGTCGTATCGAGATGAATCGGGAAGCGTTTCAAAGGGCAAGGTTCAGCGTTTCTAATGATCTCTCATCCGTTCATCGGGAGTCACTAACTTTTGAGTTATAACGGTTCGAAGATTTCCTAATTTTTATAGGTTTTAATCAGGGTTTATACGATTAAAAATTATCCTTTTCTTTATACGATTATATTTCGGGAATGGGAAATGATATAGGAATAAATCAAGAGGCATTTTAAAGGGGAAAATTCTGTAACTCTAACGATCGTTCGTTCGACGACCGAAAGTTATTATCTTCAGAGTTATAGGGACTCAAAGTTTTCAAGGTAAATTACCTGATAAATGTATTTATTTCTGAACCGACATGTATTGGAGAGATTTTCGTTGACTTAAAATGTTTTTGGATCCTCGTTTGATCGATTGTTTTAGATTTAATTATGTCGATTGGTCAAAAGGATTTTGGAATCAAAGGAACAACTTATCTAGTTACCAGTTATTTATACGAAAGAAAAATTTTCTTCCAACTTTAAACCATAATCGTAAAATATTACGACTCGTTTCTAATAGAAAACAATAATTGTTTTCGCGTAAAGAGCACGATTGCGCATTGATTATTTGTTCTTCTGACTTTACCTTCATGTAAACAATACGCGTTCCTGGTTTGAAATAACAGCCATCAATTGTAAACCCGCCAGTTCGAACACACCTTTCTCCAGTCAACTATAATATAACCTTACCTACCAAAGGTTCCAAGTCTCGTGAAAACAACCATAATACTCGTCTATCTTTCCAGTTTACAATCAGTCATAAAAGTTATTCTAAATCTTACAAGTCTCGTTACTTTTCGTTGGTTCGACTGACTAAATTGTGTTATAAAAATCAACAACAATTTCGTTTCACGTAAAAATTACAAATTCGAGATCGATCCAAACTCCAACATTTACAAAATTTCACATCGCGACAACATTTACAACACATAACTTAACATTTTACTTTTCAACGCGCGATGATTACAGGCCTCGCTCTTGTTCTCCTCGAATAAACCCCTCCCCGAAAAAGATTAAAAAAAAAAAAAAAAAGAAGAAAAAAAACAGAGCCAACCTCGAGCAACGCTTTCAAACATATATGAACGTTACGAGCCCCCTCTTTTTCCGTCGCGTAACTCGCGCGACTCCGCTCGAGATATTAAATTTTCATACCCCCTCGCGGACGACGGGGGCATCGTAATTCAAAATTCAATTACCAGAACTGTCCCTCCCCTACCCCCTTCCTCCCGATCCAACGCAGCGGCGCGTCACGCCCGTTTTTCCATCCGAGTTAACATCGCGGCCGCCACGACCGGGGTTAATGAGAGGTAAGCGCACTTGCGATCGGTGTAATGAAATGGCCGCGGCGATACGAAAAATAATATAAATCCAAGCCTCGTCGGGGGGGAGGGCGTATCCCCCTATATTAATACGCCGTAAGGATTTAGACGATTAGTATAATACGATGTCCGAGCGGGTAATTGCAGCCCAACAACCTGACCGAGCTTGGTCAGGAAGGGGCCCCTTCCTTCTCCTCCTCCTCCTCCTCCTCCCTGTCGACGCCCGGTGTTTAATGACATTTAATAATCTCGCGATTCGCGGCACGGTAAACGCGACTGTTTTGCCTGTAATTACAACGTAGAAGCCCCGGCTCTTCGTCTCCTTTGCTGCCCATTGTTGGACAACTCCTGCGCCGCCCCCCCTCCATGGTTCGTGGATTCGTTCGAGGGCTCGAAATTAAGCCCGGCAGGCAGGTAATGGCCACCCAATGGGGCGTAAAAAAGTTGGTCGAGGACTTTTGTTTTACGCTCGCCACCTTGAAATGCCCGCGCCACGTTAAATTCCGGGGGCCGACTTTTTGGACCCCCGGTTTAATTTCGGTTGGCCACCGCGCAAACTTTCCAGCCCAGCCAGCGCACAGATGTTACGATATCATTTTCGAAGGCGGCTTCCACTCTCTTTAATGAGAGGTTTGTGTGTGTTTCTTCGGGGGTAATTTTGTTTTTTCACCTCGGCGGGCGGGTAAACGGGTGCCGTGGCATCCGCTTGGGGGAAGGGGTGAGGGGTTCCGTTCGGGTAAACGTTGGACGTGGATGGAAATTTTTGTTTTTCTCCGATACCTGTTGTTTCCTTTGGAAACGGTATTAAGTTTTTTTTCTTCTTTTCCTAGCGCAAGTAGCGAGGAGGGGAGAACGAATTTCTTCCTCCAAGTTGGTTAAGTTTAATCAGATTGGGTTAATATTTTATAGAGTGTAAAAATATCGAGTTTAAACACGTGATCATAACGAACGTTTAGCTTTTCTATTTCTTTTTTTCTCCGTTATATCGTAAGTATATACCGTAAGTGTATACGGGCGTCGTTAAACGAGCCTGATACATGTTGTAGATATTTTCTATAAAAGTAATATATTATCAAGATAAATCTAAATTACCTCAAAAAAGGAATAACTGTGCACATTTCATAGATAAAGATAAAAATTAATAAATGACAGATCGGAGAGTTTATAATTAACTATCTAACGTAATTAAATTTAGTTTTATAATTATTTCGTTATTTAATGGTGAACCGGGAGAAAAAAGGATTTCATTATTTGAATTATTCATACGTTATATTAAATATTAATTCAGATGATTATGATAAACTATTTTATTTAATTAAAAGAGACAGATAAAAGGAATGAATGTGAATAAGTATATTTGTTTCTGCTCTTTTTTTTTTCTTTTTTTCTTAATTGGAAATATTCGCATATTTTCTTAATTGGCCTAATTATATCCTGTACCAGACGAATCATCGTAATTCAATGGTCTAAATAACTAAAAAGATTTTCCGTATAAATTTCTAATTCAATCTTATACAAAAGTTTCTTCAAATTTCTGATCTCACGGAATACTTCTTTTAATAATTCTCTTAACAATTCCATTTTATATTAAAAATTATTATATTAAGAATATTAAAATAATATTTCCTACTACTAGTTGAAATATTTTACATAAATTCGATACTTTTCTCTATGAAAAAAATACGTAATCCCGATAACATTTCATTTATCAGGCTCGAACAAAGAGTGTGGAAAAAAACGTCCTTGCGTAAAAATGTCCCGAAGAAAAATCGTGTTCATTTCTATTTAAAATATTATTCGAAGAAGACATTAATCTCGAATGCTAAATATACAATACTCATTGTAAAAGGGAGCGGTGAAATTTACGCTGTACCTGTCGGTACAAGCGGTGGTTGCACAACGAGTCGGGCTTTACGCTTTATTTACTATAACCCGGAGATATAGCTGCCATAAGGCTACCGACTCTCGTAAATAAAAGCTGCGAAGCTTAAAAGGCCGATCGTTGCGCGATCGAATCCTTCATTAATTCTCGAGTCGGCCGGCGCAACGTGACGAATTTAACGACATTCCGTGGCCAATCAGATTTACACATAATTCCTTTGTCAGTGGACGTGCGCATTGGCGACGATAACGGTTCAGGGCTCGCGGTACGTTGCGCGTATGATACTCATGGCGCATAACATTATAGCCGCGGCTCAAACGCATGGCGCATTTGCATACGCAATCTTCGACGCTCTTTGCGCGTGCGGTTTCGTACATTGTTGCTTCGTATAATGAATGTTTTGTAACGGCTGTGGCCAACAACTCATGCATACCTCTTTGCGATAATTTTCTTCTCACTTTGAAGAAGAAGTGTTTTTATTGGCTGCTAGTGAAGTGGCATTTTACCGTGATAATATTCGTGCCTCGTCGAATTAAAATATTAACGAGTTTTTTCTTCTTCTTTTTTCTTTTGCGCAAGGTGTCTTATCTTCAAAGGGCGAAACTTGTAAAATTTCTCACTCGTTTATATCGTGCTCTCTTTCTTCTGAAATTCTGCGAAACGTTCGTCGATTTATTTTCACGTATCTAGGAGCAAATTTTTATTACTTATTATACACAAGTTGGCAAATTGTGAGAATCGAAAGGGAGAAAAATCTCTCGCTTCTAACGTCAATTATACACCGAGACAAACAACCGAATAAGCCAATTTCCTTCGACTTCCTTCTCTTCCTTCGACTTCGTTCGTTCGACAAATACGTTCGACAAGTTGGAATTCGAAGCAGAAGCAAACAGATCTGTATATAAACGATCCTGGTTTGTATCCGGTTATACTTAACAAGCCTCTCGTCGCCGAGAGGCGAACTGGTTTGTCAACAATGTTCCGCGATATTACACGCGGAAACGAAAAAGTATTCATTAATATATCGGCTCCTTGATCGAAACTGTATCTGCGTAATCGCGAAATACAATGTTGTCGAACTGGATTTTGCGGATAAATTTTAAAACATTCCCGTGCTGTAAATTTACCTGGGTGTGCGAGTGTTATTATTATTCAGCGAATTCACGGAGGAAAAAGGATCGAGATTATTTGAATAGGGACAAGAAATGTGGAACGATGACGCGATTTAACTGCTGTTAAATCGAGATCGAGGAAAGAAGGTACTGGTCGGTGTTTTCGATCAGAGAGATTTATATCTGAGATACAATACGGATGAATTAGTATCGATTCGAAAATTTATTTAAATTCTTTCAAATGTTATATTTCAAATAATTTTTATGGTCGTGATTTTTATATCTGTGAAATATTAAATACAAATTTCATTCTTATATCAATATTTTTTTCGTAGCTCTTTTTTTTCATTCGAGAGTACAGAGGAATAGTGAAAAATCTTTTTTTTTTTAAAAAACTGTGAATTTAAAACTTGGAAAAACTATATGGTTTCGCGTTTAAAACGCACGGAAAGGTTGGAAAAATATCTGTAAAACAGAATTAGGACAGATTTTCAGGTAAATTTTACGTAGAAAATATTATTTTTCTTCATTCGATGATTTTGCACAAATAAAACAAAATATCGTAGGCGCTGGAAAAAAAATGCTATCTCTCATCACGCGTGAAAATATTCGCGGATCATCGTCAAATTTTTTTCTTCCCGATTTAACAGCGAATCGTTAACGTCGCAATACCATCCCAGAAGGATACAAAAACCGCACGATACCCGGATCGAATCGCGATAACTCTACCACCCACTGTATGAATATGAATAAGAAGAGGGGATGCGTTATCCCCATCGTACATCCTCGTATTAATTATCCATCGATACAAAGAAATATAACCGCGATACACCATCCTGAATCGGCGATTACGCTTAAATTACACAACACCGGTATCGAACGCGCGTGAAAAATGTTCCCTTAATTACTACCTTCCAAGGATCAATTTAACACCCCATTAGTCTTCGATAAAGCCGGCAATTAAACCAACTCGTACAATCGCGTCCCGCGATCATCACGCACCTTCCAATCACCGTTGCCAACGGTATCTCATATCACGACTTGAGAAAAAGAAAAGGGAAAAAGAAAAAAAATAAATTTGCTTTCGAATAACGCATTGCATGTATTATAGTGGAAGATATATAACTGGAAACAAAGAATTTGTATTTAATTGGAATTACATATCCTAAAAATATTGAATTAATGTAAATATATCAAGATTATGATATTACGTTCTCCCACTCTTGTGGAAAATATTCCAATTATATTCGGTAATACGAAGAGATGCTGAAATATCAGGAATAAATTTTTCATCTTTCAAAGAGATTATTATAATTACTGTGTAATCCTGTGTAGGCTCTCTATAGAATCCATCTTAAAATCGGGATTTTCGAATTATCGCAAGTGTTTCGCGACGATTCAAAACTCGTTTCCTTCTCCACCTGCCTCTTTCCTCTCCTCTCATTCCCTTCGAGGGGAGGAAAGACACGCGGTTATTATGCAGCGAGAGAGGATCCTATTCAATGACGAATTAAATGAGTCGAGGGATTCTTGAAGAAAAAATCACTAATCTTTGAAGTAGCATAACTTTCGATAGATGTCGTAGAATGCTCTGTAGAATCAAAGCTCATTTTCAAGGGAAATGCCACTATTTTTCCTGGTACTGCTTTCTATTCAATGACAAGTGAGTGGATAAGAGGAAGAGGAATTTATAAAAGAAAGAGGAATTGACAAAAATGAGGAAGAGGGGATGTTATTTTCCCTTCTTTTTTCTTTTTTTCCCCCTTTATTTTTCTTTCGTCTTTTTTTTTTTCCTAAATCGAATGGAAATTCCGACCGAATTTTCTTCTTAATCCTCGAAGATATCTCCGATTGTATCTGATTAAAAATAATCCACCCTTACGAGGAGGAGGGATTGACAAAAATAAGGAGGAGAAGGAATTGATAAAAATAAGGAGGAGCAGGAATTGATAAAAATAAGGAGGAGGAGGAATTCGCGACGTTAATGCGAAATCTGAACTTATCGCGCCACTAAGGACGATATTTACGGTTATCGGGGGCCGGTGCACCGGCTGCTAAACGCTGTAGATCTTGCTCAACGCTTGGGGCCAAGAGAAACTTTCCGTATCTGAAGTCGTAAGTGTTGGCGATCGTGGTTATTAAGTCGCGGAAAATATGGTTTCGAACGATCGGAGGAGGAATCGATCGGAGGATCGGACGAATTAACGAGGATTTGCGAGATGTGGCCCTGTTCGAGGGGGCGTTAACCCTTTTCGTTAAGTATCGTGGAGCGTATTAAAGTATATAAATATATTTCTTGCCTTTTAATTTTTTTTTTTTTTTTGAAGAGTGAAGAGAATGTTTATTATTTAGGAAGTTTAAGGAGTGTAATTTTAATGGGTTTGATTGGAAGAGATTCGTTTGTTAATTGCATATTTGTGGATAATTTCTTGTTAATTTCTTGTTAATTTTTTGGGAAGGAAATATTTGTTGAAGATAATTTGAAGAATATAGTTTAATTGATTCGATTGAAGTATTAAGGAAATATATTAATCTTGATGTGAAATATCGAGTTAACTAACATTCCTTTCGAATTTTTTCCAGTAAGAAAAAAATATTAACCTTCATCCATTATAAATTCGCGTATTATCTAAGAACTTGCCGATACATTTAATTGAACTAATTTAAGGAAACGATAAAAATTAGGGGGAAAAAACGGGTAATAAAATTCTGCATAGCACGAGAGCAAGTATAATATATTACTTATTTAAATATAAAATGATACCGATACACGCATAATTTATCAAAATTCCCTCCCCCGAAAAAAAAGAAAGAAATACGAATCCAATGGCATCTTTCGAGAAAATTAAATTAATCTACACACAGCTCCAAAAATCTCTCCAATTTCTATTCTCATCGTTAATTTAACGTTTCGAATCGTCGTCTTTCACAACGTTATTATAATGAACAGATGACGCGCACGCAGAGGAGACATGGTGGCTCACGTGACTGCCGACAGTTATTTTTTCTCTTTTTCTTTTTCTTTTCCTTTTTTTTTTTTTTCGCGAAAACCGAATAAATTGCTGACGAACCGCTGCACGATAACGACGTTTAAGATAAGTGTCTCTCGGTTTCGAGTCGGTGATAAGGGGAACCGGTTGACTCGATGCCAGGCTAACGGTGAAACGGTGCGCGGCCCTGAAAGAATTCGAGTTCATTAAAACGCGTATCGGTCCTACCAGTGGAAACACTTTCGTATTTACGCGGTAACGGACTGTCCACCGCTTATTACAGTCTCTGTTTACACGTACTTAATCGGAAATTTGTATACCGGTGTGCTAATTACGTGTAATTTCCCCGTATATATTTATAGCCGCCGATTGTCGAGCCGGAAAATTACGCCGTGTCGTTTATTTTCCACGATGAGAGTAGCCCTCGATGATCGATACGGATGAAGGGAAGAGGGGAAAATTTGGGAAGGAGGATCTAGAATTGTTTATCATATGTATATAGTTAATTTTTAACAAATCTGTGTGAAAAAGAGATAAGTGAATTCGATTAATTATTTTTTTTTTTCGTAATTATATTTGTCTTTTGACGCAATTCTCTTTCGAAGTTCTATTAATGTTTTATTGCAATTTTTACATCATTTTATTCAATTCAGTTTATAAATTGTACTTCAACATTAAATTCGAATCTTTTTATGAGAGTTTAGAATATAAAAAAATTGTTGAGAAAACTTAAAGGATAAAGATATAATTTATGAAAAAAACAATTAATCGAATTAATTAATTGCAGTAAATATTTTTCTTCGAATATTTTCATCGAATATTGTTTTCAATAGAATTATAGACATCAATCTGTCTAATAAATGATTCAAAGTATAGAAATTACGAATTGAAAATTCAAATCCAAAAACTTAAATCGCATCTTCGTTCGTTCGCTCAAATGTAACGATGATCGATACGAAAGGAAAAGGTATCTTTGATTTCAATTCAGTTATTTATAGGATTGTTTGTAATTAGAAAGACGATGTGAGCGAAAAGCGTGAAAACTTGTGTTTGTAAGTACGTATTGAAAATTCGAATGGTAGAGGTTCAGGTATACTTAGCGGGTATTCGAAGTTGAAAGCTCTTAGAGGAAGTTGGTAAGTAGATTATGAAGTTGAATTGGATTATTTGGTTATAGGCTACTTACCGATGATTCTATTCGATTTTATTACGATGCCGGGTATTTTATGGGTATTTCTTTAAAACAAAAATTTTTCCTTGAAGTTTGATATAATAAAAATATCTGTAGTTTTTGAAAATGGAAATTTGAAATTTATAAGAAACGGAAAATTGTATCGATCAACTATAATAATGGATTCTTCACGATTCTTCTTTTAGTTTTTGGTCTTTCTATGTAAAATAGGTTTTTGATATTTCCATTTCTAAATAAATAAATAAATTCAAGATTAAGTATAAGATTTCTGCAACTCGACGATTAATCTTACAACGATTACATGTTAAATCTATCTAGATTACAGACAATTTTTTTTTTCAAATAGTTTTGATTTATTCCAATTCTATATATATTCAAAAACACATACAATTCAGCAAAAAAAAATTTCAATAAATCCTTGAAGAACATTTTAATCGAATTTCCAAATCTATTTTCTCAATATCCTGGCAATATTACAACATTGTTCGTCAATATCAAAGGGTGTAAAATCCGTCGAAAGAGCGAGTCAGTGTAAATTACAAGCATCGACATTAAACGCAAGCAATCGCCAACTCGCGCCATTTTGATTTACGGCTAATTGCTCGATGTTTTTCCGGGCTTCTTAACGCCGTTTGCATCTCATGAATGACAAATGGCATTATATTCTCGATTGACATTGCGCGTTAAAATTCTCTCGTGAAATAAAAGATGGAGAATACGTCCATTCACCAACATTTGAAGAATTACGTATTACGTATTACATTGATTCGATAAATCGAACAGAGAAACGTATTTAATATACCTCTTTGAAAACTTTGAAAAATTTTGAAAAATTATAAAAAATTAAATACATGAAATAAAATTCAAATCCTCCATATCACGAGAAATTCTTTCTAAATTCTTTATCAGCCTCAAAGATTCAATCAAAAAAATAAAGAAATAAATAAATAAATCCAATACAGCGACTGAAAATAAATTCATCATCTCATACCATAATCGGTTGATGCATAATTCCAGAGTTTACCGGTTCATGCGCAACTAATATTCAATTTTTTAATCAGAGAGAAAGAAAGAGAGAGAGGGGGTGGGGAGGGGACTTTTCGCTTCGAACTGGTATCCACTGAACCACTAATCGTTATCGAGACAACTTCTATTTTGCACATTAATCGGTCCGCGTTTTTATCGATGCACTTTATTGCTCGTGCAGTATCGTTTATATCGCCGGCGACAGACATAACTCGTTAGCGCGCGCGTGTTCACCCACTCGTGCACAGTCTTGGCCACCGTGTAACACGCGAATTTATTCGACACGATGCCCACTGTTCAAGACGCACACGCGAGTTGGAATTCGAGTTCGTTCTCTCGGATCATCGTGGATTTTTACCTTTTTTTTTTTTTTCACTGGTCGAAAGAACTTTGAAGCGCACCCGGTATACGAATTGCTCGTGAAATAGAGAATTATGGGATAATATAAAAATAAAATTCTTGGTTATTCAGTCTGAATATCTTGCGTTTATTACACGATATATAATATATTTTGTCGTTCAACTACAAATATAAAATTATATTAGAGTTTTAAAATTGAATAATTTTTAAATAGTTTGCTAATGGTATGTTTAAACGGGAAATGGAAAAAAGTGGGATTGAGCAGTTTGTTGAATAATTTAAAAGGTAGACCATTTTCTTTTGTAAGTTCGTTCGATTTGTTTTTCGAGAATGAAAAAGTTTATGGAAATGAGATTGTACACGGATATTCATATCCATATTTAATTATGACAAGTGTAAGAATAGTTTTCTCGAATATTTCTTTCGATTAAATAATTGCTCAAAGTGCAAATGTCAATGAATGGAAATAATATTAATTTCCATTTAAAATGTAAACACGAAAAAATAAACATTTCAAATAGGATTTACAATGAAAAATATTATATACATGTATGTAAAATATTTGGGAAAAAAATCAAATTACATATATAGTCACAATTAAATTCATTATCCATTTAAGTGAAATAATTAATATCACAAAAAATATGAATGAATTTCAATGTGAATTTTATTTTATTTGTCAAAATTAGAATTTAGGAAAAGGATACGTTTAAAATATGAACAAAGAAAAAAGTTAGAAATAAAAATAACGAGATATGATATATTTTATACGAAAATAAAAAGAAGAAACGACAAGATTTCGTCGTTCGGAATCGTAAAAAGAAAAAAAAATGTCTTTTGTCATCGTCGAGTCATCGTACTCCGAAAGAGAAAATAAATCGTCGGTGTGTATGTCAGAAAAATGTAAAATGTGTTGTCAGAGCGTCGATCTTTGCACTCTATGCGGGCATCATATATCACTTTTCGCGTTTTAAACCTAGGTAAAAGTTTCTACGACGTGAACTATAGGAAGCAACGTGAAAAATATCGTGCACGAAAGAAATAATAACATTCTACGTTCACTTCCTTCATTGTCTTTTACTTCAAATTTTAATTGAGATTATTTTCCATTTTTTCTTTGACAAATTTTACAATGAACACTATATATATATCGAGAACAATTTTTTCAAAAAAAAAAATGGATACGTTTCAACGTTTTATAATTATTACAATTTTTAATATATAATAATTTTTTCGAATATAATATATAATCATTCGTTTCGAATATGATATATAATCATCGTAAAATAAAATAAGTTCACAACACACGTTAATAATAATTAACATCGACTTTCCAAAAAAAAGAAAAAAAAAGAATGCACAAAATATCTAATATGGCTCCATAATTAGCATAGAAGCACACCGATCATTATCGGTAAAAATTTTCATCAACGAGAAAACATCAAGAATTCATCTCATCCTTCCTCCATCAGAGAGATACTCTCTTAAAAAAAAAAGAAAAAAACTCTAATGCATCGGCCTCTCGATACTCGTGCGTTACGTTAATTACAACAGTACTTTCAGGCCAAACACACATACTTTCATCCTCAACAGTTGTATTCACGGTTCGAATACTTTCGCGAGCGAGCCACCGTGCACACTCGGCCCCAACTTGTTTAAAATTCTCCTCAGCTCTGGACGAGCATAGTCTTCGATTCCTGGCCGTGCAAAAAACGCGCGGCTTATTAAAATTTCAAACGTTCGCGATGTCGTCGTACGTTCCGCGCGCTATCTAGCGGAATCATTATCCGTCGAAACCGCAGCCTGCCTCGGCGTAATCTCCTCGTTTCTCGCGAGGAGAGCACGAAGAGAGAGAGAGGGAGAGAGAGAGAGAGAAAGAGAAAGAGAGAGAAGTGTTCGGCCACTCCGCTCCGGAGAATAATTTGTTTACCAAATCTGTGGTCTGTGTACGTGAGCGATAGCCCGCTGGAAAAAGAGGAGAGAAAGACGAAGGCAGCGAACGTTTATCGCGGTGAACCGCGACGATTTATCGGTGTCGCCATTCCTATCTCGTCCGGCTTGATTTGAACTCTGACCAACGCACGCGAGTGCGCTTGTTGAAATCGCGGAATTATATTTGTTATTCCTATTGACCGGATCGGAGAAGGAGACGTCGATCTCTAGACGTGGAAGTCTAAAAGTTTTGACAATCTAATTTGCATCTAATATTATTAATATTGATATTAATACTTTGAGAAGGGAAGATCCGGATTTAATGCAACTTAATTCCTATACTTAATTCCAAATAAATTATTCAAATACAAAGTAAATCTAATTATAAACTTGGATCTAGATATTGATATATTATTAATATACTATATCTAATGGTTGGAAAAAGAGATAACGTGAGAAGTCGATGACCCATTGGTATACTTTACAAATATGTAGAGTTTGGGAGAAAAAAAAAATTCGTTTCTGGTAATCGTTTATGTGACTAGTATCTTCTCTAAGAATACAATGGTTAAACTTCAAATAACATACCTGGCACCTCATTACCTTGTTAAAAGAATAATATTACAATGCTGCAAATGGTGTCGAATTGTTTGCAATTTTTTGTTCTGATGAAGTGTTACAATGAGAACAAAAGGCAATCCTTTTGGATGGGCTTTTAATATTCATTGGCACGTTACTTCTTTTTCAACGGTGATGAATATATATTGTTGTTGCAAGTGCGTCAAACCGCGCATGATTTATCAAGCATTGACCCCTCACGAATATCGGGAAGTGTGTTGTGCAAGCATGCAACCGCAGAATATTTTTACGGGTATCGAAATTCCACGCACGTTACCAGGAATTCGAAAAACGTCCGTTGCCTCGTAACATTGTGCAACAGATCTTGCAAATAAGAATTCCTCCAATTTCACAATTTCTCTATAAAATTAGCGAACCGTTCTTAACAAATATAATAACAAATATAAATCTAATTTCGCTTAAATTCGTAACTTGAAAATATTTAGAGGATGATCGAGCAACTGCGTCGTTGCTTTTGCTGGAAAAATCCCGGTCAGTGTCATTGGATGAGTCTAATTTCGCTTAGACATCGTTGAAATCCTTTGTTGCGTAGTTTGAAAATATCGTGCGGCCAAATGCGTTGTTCTTTCATTGGAAAAATCCCGGTCGTTGAAACGTCTAACTTTGCAGAAATAGTATACATAACAACATTGGCACGTATGTAGTTTAATCTTTCTTCGATCCAAGCAGATTTTATGAAATAGAAATGATCGTATTAAATAAAAGATATAAAATTTCAAAACATATTTCTTTAATTATATTTATCTTGTCTTTTTCAACTTCACGAATATTTTACGATCTCAAACTAAAGAATAATAAATTCGTTCCTTTCTCTGATTTTATAACAATAAATTCATCGCTTTAAGAGGTTAAGTTTCTATGGCTAACAAAGGCTTCGAGACTTAAGAGCGCCCTCTACAACTTATGATATTGTATATTATTGAAAATAATACAAGTGCTAATTTAGAAACAAGAATGTTCGATTAATTTTCATAGTGATCGATAAAGTTTTTTTTTGATAACAAATAATCGTTTAAATAATAACTTATATAGTTTAACGTTAACGTGGTGATTAATAGATAAATGTAATCGATGGTTTTGCAATATCATCTGTGCTAGCAAAAAAAAAAAAAAATCGATATATAATCTGTTTTAATTTCAATAAAGTATACACTTAAAAAATAATATTTAGTCTACGTAATCGTGAATTAATTTTAGGTTATCATGCGATTACCAAGTTCAAAATAAAAATTATGCTTACATTTTATTCGCTTGGAATATGTCATAACCTCTCTATGCATGATGTCATTATGCTGGTACAGATTTTCTTGTTGCTAATAGAAAAATGATAATTTTTATTTGCCGCGTAACATATTTTACATATGTTATTTAGTTAATTAAATTTGAAATTACAAATTAAATTGCAAATTTTTTTACTCCTTTGACTTGTAATTTGCAATTATATGCAATTTTATGCGATTCTCATCTCGGATTTTCATGTTCCCTAACATGATTTATACGTACAAGCAAATACGATTTCTGTATTTAATCTGCACGTGTCTCTACAATCCCAAGAATAATAAGAATCAAACATTTTTCGAATAGCGATTCGCAAAGAATGCCAAACACTCAACGACGAAAACATTAATACATCGTTCATCGCGAATAAATTAAGAAAAAGGGTCACAATAACAAAGTCAAAAAGAAGAAGAAAAGAAATTCAAACACAAATACCAATCATATCAAAACATTTTTCCAAATAATCACCTTTCACTTTCCCATTAAAAAGATAATTATGATCGATAGCGAAATTGATCATCTTTGACTACCGATTTCACAATGTATCACAGAAGCGAGTGCTAAGTAAATTTAAATATACGTACACACACACGTTCTAAAATCATCTAACCGGCATTACTATTACTCAGCAATTTCTCAGCGTAGAGCGTAACTCGGCGGACTCGTTCCTCTTATTTTTATTATTATTTTTTTTTTTTCCTTCCTCCTCTCGAAATCGCGGCGTTAATCGCGGCATAAATCATCGAACGCTTCTCTCCCTCTCTCTCCCCCGATCGTAGAAAACAAACGTTCGAAACGAAACATCCATTACAGGCGTCCAAGCGAAATAGAATTTCAATCAATTCCCCATCAACGTTAAGTGCCGGCCTCGTTCACTGTCAAGAGATCGTTCCTCGACTTCCGCCGCCGATTATCGTCATCGCCTGAACGCTCGTCACTCGTTTCGTCGAACAGTTTCCTCCTCGGATTGCAGAGGAGAGAAGAATCCGGCTCGGAAATGCCGTTGACAAATAATCTCGGAACGTTCACGCTTTCGATCGCTTCCAAGATTGCTTCCTCGAGAGACAATTGCGGAAACGTCCCCCTCTGAGATGAAGAATTCGTTCGCGGAGATACATTATGGGAGAAAAATTTCGCGATTCGAAACGCGGAGGAAGAAACGCGATTTCTGAAAATTGGTCGAACGGGTGGGAAGAAAGAAGCAACCGATTTTCGAGATAAAAATTGTACGTTTGTACGAGTGAAATTTTGGATTAAGCATGGGATTTTTCATTATATGAATTAGTGGCGGGATTTAATAATAATTAGTTATAAAATTATAATTATTCAAATGTAAAGAGTTCAAAAGATTCGTATTGATATATGAAGACGTTCAGTGTGTTAATTATTGAAATTGTTACTTTCGTTTTCCAATGGAACAATCGAGGATACCCTTTCGCTCGAGTTTCGTCTTGACAGTTAAACGAAAGAAATCCAATCCCAAAACGAACAATATTATCTCGCGTTCGTCCATTATTAATTTACACATGTTACACGTGTTATCATCCAAATCTCTAATCTCTTCATAACATTCGCGATAAATATACTCGTGTAATGTATCAACCGTACATGTGTTTCTTCCGATCTTCGAATTTATCTCGGTAAAATCGCATGGATCCCGATCTTGGCTCGAAGCCAAAGGAATTTCCACCAATACGCAATATGTAGTACGTAATACGGCAAAATAATCAAGTCCAAATACCGGATCAATTAACGAGAACCAAAACCGTTTTTCTCTCTTTCTCTCTCTCTCTCTCTCTCTTTCGATTATCATAATTTCAAAGATTAAGAAAATGAGAGACGAGACGAGAAATCAACGAGGAGCCAACCATTCTGATTTTTCTACTTCTACTTGGCATCGAATGGACGGGGAGAAAGAGAGAGAGAGAGAGGTTGTTTGGGATCCACATTCGTGTGTACGAATGAAATTATCGTTATAAAATAAGGAAAATATTGCATCGGTGGCTACATATTTTGAAACTTCTTCGAGCGGGGAGGCTAAGTTTACGGCATCGATTACTGTCAACCGGTATCTAAATTGGCATGGCGTCATGCACTTACAGATAAACAGGAGCTGACCGCGAGATTATAACGAGGCTCGCGCGGCTCGTTCCACTTTTCTACCTCCGTGTATGATTAAGATAACTAACTTCCTATAAATTAAACTGACTCTTGAACATTCTTATTTATTTTTTTTTTTTCCTTTTTCTTCTCCTTTTTTTTTTTTTTTTAGTTTCTTCTCGTAATATTTTCTTGGTTTATTTCATTTCTGTGGAATATCTTGGAGCGTGGGTTTTTTTTTCCTTCTTTTTTTCTCTCTTTGTGAATTAATCTACTTTAGCAATGGGGAAATCTCTGGTGCAGTAAGATAAAAACTTAGCGTTTGAAGTTGTATGGAATGATAAAAATAAAAAGAGAAAAATGTGATATTATGGGGCTTAAGGTAAGTTGATTTTCTTTTTTTTCTTTTTTTTTACGATCTTCGTTTACACGCGAGAAAAATATCCAATAATAAACGATACGTTTTGTTCGTTAATTATTTAAAGAGAAATATCAAACGAAGTATAATCGTTGATATTATTGATCCAAACATTTCTATCTAGCCGATTGTAAAAAAGAAAATTTATTTTCCCTGTTTAAGAGTTGCTAACTCTCCGATACTCTATGCAAAAGAAGAATCCTTCTTATAAAGTATTTTGTCACAGTTTATTTATTCGATGTCGTCGATCAGTTTATATTATTAGTCTGATTGGCCAATCTTTTGACCTATACTTAACCACTGAAGAAGGTGAAAGGGAAAAAATGAAAGGGAAAATGGAAAGAGAATGGTAATTACTTTTCCAACACTGCGACACAAAACTTTTCGAAAGTGTCCACGATTTATTGAACACCTTGTCTCCATAAGAAAATATATAAAATCCCACTAGATTGAACCAAGTTACTCGAGTTACTCCAAGTACTCTTCTCGCCTACTCTATTAGACCGAAATACATTTTCCTTTTTCTTTCATCGCATATAATGAAAAATCTCCTTTGAAAAATCTTCGAAAAACAAATCGTCGTGCAATTTAATTAACTTACAGTATATATAAATTTCAATTTTCCTTTCATAAGAAATAACAAGTCCACGTACTCAGGTATTACATTTCTCGATTTACCACGTAACCATCTCCTCTATTCAAAGCATATTTACGTATATACATTCCATCTTTCACCGCGATGAAAGCAAGCGCAATCGTGGAACGGAATCGTGGTGCAAAACACCGGGGGAGCAAATTGATTTACGAACATCGCGTACGTACTCGCGTGATTCAGCAACATCTTCCGTAGCTCGGCCTAAAATCGCTGACGACCATGCTGACCCGGGGTAACCAAATACCTGGCTAACAGCTGCCGGGTCATCCGTGCTCATTATCCCGACACTTAATTCCGCGTAACAGCTCTCGCGTAATCGCGTGACATTCCTCGATGACAGCAGATTTACACCAGACAGACGCCATAATATATGAATAAAAAGACAGATCGATCCCTTTTTTTTCCACTCTCGATAATCTAATCCACTTCATCTTCCATTTTCTTTGTTCCTTTTCGTTCTCGATTCAATTCTCGATCGTTCGTAAAAAAAAAAAAAACACGAAAAATCAGAAAGGATAACCTATTATTACCAGGATCATTTATTCGTTCACTTCAATTTCGACTTGTTTCGAATCAAAAAGGAACGAGAATCAAATCCACTTCTCGACGATTGCGCTTCGATTTTATCCTGCGAGGATAAAAGAAGAAAGAAAATTCGAAGACGAAATCTACATACAGGCATAGGCGAGGACTCGAGGCCGGTGTTCGCTCGTGCGGGGAATTCGTGGAGGAAAAAAGGGAGGGTGAGGTATGCGCAGGTGTACGTGGCGGACGTAAATGCGTCCGGCCAAGATCCTTCCGTCATTATGTTTCTTTTCCGACATGCCCGGTTTTCTCATCGACCAAACATGTCCCGATGTGAGTGTTGACCTCGCGGTTACTGGGAACCCATCGAGATACGAACGTGGACGTCGCTAGACATCTATCTATGGTGTTGCAGGACGGTTTTTAGGCACGGGAAGAATTGACGCTTAACCCAGGTTGGGAAAGTTGAGTGGTCGTCATCGGGCAGGCAGAAAACATAGTGGACTCTCGCGTGTACTACACTAATGTAATTCGCTTTTTTATCAGAGCCACGGCCATAGCCGTGCGATACACCGGCGAAACCACGACTGCTTTTTTCCCCCCCTCCTTCCCTCCCCCTCCAACAAAGGGGAGAGCAACAAAGGGTACTTCGAAAATGTATTTAGTAACGATAGATCGGGGAAAATTTGATCGAGGTTTGGAGAGTAGTATTTTAAGTAGTTTTAAATAGTGTTAATTAACAGAAAAATTTGTGATTCCACTTGAAACTTAGCAAACAAATTAGAAGAAAATCGAATTTTTCTTTACAAATATTAATCTAATTCCTTTCTTTCTTGATGATATTCCATCGTTACAAATTATTCGTAATAAGAAAAAAGATTAAAGAATTTTTAATAATTTTTAGTAAACTCTTTCAAAAAATGTCTCAAATCTATCTTGGATTGAATATTATACTTGGAAGAGACTGCCTTCGAAAAAATACGAAGGTGTATCGAAAATATATTACGATAAAGTTGAAAATTAATAAAAATTCGTCAATCCGTGTACATCCAATCATCACTCGAAAGTGCCATTTCTATTTTTTTCGGATCCAATTAGACAATATTCAACTTGCCAACCAAGCAGCGAGCGGTTGATCGTGCAACATCGCGAGAGGTCCTGTTTTCTACCCGATCAGGGCCCGATCGAGAGCCCGAATGAGAGAAAAGAGCAAGAACACGGCCGAGCAGCAGCCGCTTTTGCGCAATTTTCCCCGTTGCCGTGCAAACGGCCACGTTAATAAGGTGTTAGCCCGAGCCCGCGAGGAACACGAGGCATAAGATACGACACAGGTTGCAACAAAGCAGCAGTGACTGTTACGGACGAGCCATATCCGGGACGTCGGCCAATAAAATTAATCGCTTTTGCTACATTGCTTGAATAATTTATGCCTGCTGCGCCGTGTTTTAGGAATTGCTTGATCATAGCTCGAGGCCGTGTTCCTTCGTGGTTTACACGCTTCTTCATCGAAAGGCATCGTTTCGTATTCGCCTCGAAAAATCGGCTAACGATCGGTTGGATCCCGCATTTTTCCAACGGGGGACTTTTAGTGGGGGAGCGGGTGAAGTAATCGTAAGTGATTACTTAAGGATCGAGAACGTCGAGTGTAAGGTTCGAATTTTTCCTGTGTATCTCTGCAACGAGGATTTTATTATTTTTGGAATTTTGGTGTATATTTTTAGAAGATGAAGAAAAAATAAATATACGAAGAAAAAGAAGAAATAGCATATTCGTGATTTATAATAATGATTCAATCGATCGTTGATTTGAGAATATTTTTTTTTTAGAAAAAATGCGGAAATATAGAGAAGAATAAGTGAATGATCGATGATCACAGAAACAAAGCGGAAGTATTGGCTTTGAGGTTAAATTTCAAGTTGTTGGCGTATTTAACCAAATAACCACTCCCGCTGTTCTGACTATTGCGCAAAGGTTCTCAGAATTTCCGAAGAGGCCGCAAAGATCCATTGCCGTTTCCACAGATCAATCACTTTGAGCCGAGCTGTCTTTTCCACCACTGAAAATATCGCGACGTCTGCGTGTCGTTGGCTCGTGAAAGCTGTCTACGTGCCAATTGGAAGATGCTTCCGTTTAGCGTCTTCGTTCTTCGGACAACAATGCTTCCCTCGTCCGTGGTATGCATTATTCAACGCATCCGGAAAACTGCTTCTGGATTTGAAGAGATTGACTCTTCTTCCTTCAATTCGTCTCTAGTTTTTTTTTTCGCAGTTTCTTTGCTAAACTTATTCGATCGAGGATACAAAAAGAAAAGAAAAGAAAAGAAAATGGTACCGTTTCGTTTGGAGAAAGAATCCTGGAAACATTGTTCTTTCCGATGAATGAAAATTTTTATTATCGAAATGAGTTAAAATAAAATTGTATAAGAGAAAGAAAAAGAAAAGGATAAGTTATTGTGATTACCATATCATTACTTTCAGTGATAAAAAAAAAAATCGAATTCATCATATACAAATTTTACATAATTTCGTAGATATAAAATAAATGTAAAATATTTGAAAGTTATTTATTTGAATATAATTCCATAGGTAAATGGAGAATCAGAGAATTAGTTATAAATTTAAGGAATTTATGACTTTAAATTTTATTCTTATATTTATTATTTTTGATCGTTAATAAAAATTATATTAAAATATATATAATTTTCTTTTCCAATTTTAAATATCTTCGATTTAAATTCTTTTCTACGGAATATAATATCGATGAAATAACTTTAAAACTGTAAAAATTATACATGCGAATTCCTGGAAGATTACAAACCTGCAATACGATAAAATCAGAAATAATTTCCGCGTATTCTAGTATCAATAAGAATAAACTCGTAATATTCAGTGTATCATATAACACCAATCATAACATCCTCCATTTCATCAAGCATAACAACAAATATTTTTAAATCAACTTGAATACTTTCTATTTGCTTCAATCATGATTCTTATCCTCATACAGGTATATAAAATCTATTTTTGTAAGTTATACTTTCTTATAACATTTATTATAACATTTATTATAGAATTATGTATATTGTTTGTTATATAATTTATTATACAAAAATAGATTAGAATTAACAAAAAAAAAAAAAATAAAATAAAACAGAATTATGATAAAATTATCAAAATCACTAAATTATCCACATTTATCCAAAAACTCAACATTTCGACATTTCAACAACATTTCAAAATTCGGGAAAAAATTAAGTCAAATGTTAAAAATTTAAGAAATCATCTCGCTATGATTGGAAATCTCGACTCGATTCATGAATTTCATTCGATCGTTTACGAAGATATTTAACATGGCGTAGCCACTTGGGTTACCAAAGGCTCGTAAATAATCCCGTCGAAACACACGTTGAACCATCTCGAAGCGTAACAGTTGAGGATCATCGACGTTCGAAGTATAAAATTCAATTAACACGGGTGCAAGCGTATAATTTCACGGACATCCCTCCTTTTGTTCCAAACGCTTTTACACCTACGATCTATCCAATATCTTTTCTTACTCTATCCGGTTCTCTGGATCGGATCGAGGCCTGTTTCGAATCGGTCGAGTATTACAAACACCTGGCATGATTCACTCACCGACGATGCTTTTCAATATCGATTATCGATGACAAAGAATTGTGGCATGTGATTGGCAATCATATTGGCGTGATTCTGATTATCGAGAGGATTTTTTTCTAACAATACCTTAAAGTAATAACTAATTGTTTGATCTTCTTTCTTGCCTTTCTTCAAAATCGAAATCTCTGAATTTCCTCGATATTTTCCTATCGAAAAAATTTATACACGAAGTTAATTCTAACATTTAGATATAATTTCAAAATTTTACTAAAAAAAAAATAACTTATTCAATTTCCCATCGAACGTCTCCCCTCAAAAATCACAATTTTTAGATCAGAATCAAATCTTTTGAGATGGCAAACGAAAATATTCCTTCCTCTGCAAGTAACATTCTCCTACAAAAATGTTTAATTCACCTCTCTCTCTCAATTTCCAAACTCAAAATATCACTTTCATCCCCCCACGTACCCTCTCTGAATAAACTCGACGAGGGGGAGGGAAGAAGGAATTGCTTGAAGCCGGCCCCATCCTCTCATAACTACGATTCAAACGTGCGATCCAGTGGTCCGTTTCAACGTCATCATCGTCGGAACAAGCGTTTCGCGGTTGAAGCACGAAGAGAAAACCGGTTCCCCCATTATTTCACACACGAAGTTGGCGTCACGAAGTTGCGATCTCGGGCACGAAGTCGGGATGAATTATCGCATCGGTGGTGGTAATTATAACATTAGCCGGGGGATTTAGACGGGGATCGGTAGTGGCCGCTTGTTAAGAAGGCCGTCGCGCTTTGATACAGACTTGACGCGTGTTTACCCGGTTAACCTTTCGCGGGTTTATATACACCAGTTTGACGCGTGGTAGCTCGTTCCAATGCGGAGAGGATCGTGTTTTACCGAGGCTGTGTCAGCCTACGAATGTCTTCATTATCGTTGACGAATCTCGATCGCGTTCTGAAATTGTCCTTAATCACTTTTTCCCAACGATTCTTCTCTGTTTTTAGTTTTCTTTCATGGACGATTTAGAAAGTTTTGTCTCTTGTGATTGGGAAAAAGGATCGATTTTTGTTGAATCCGATTGATCTTATAGATCATTACATAACGAATATGGAATACGTCATATATAGGTTTCACATCTTCTTATATATTTTTCTATTCACAAAAGGGATAAATTTTTATCGATTAATCTAATAATCTAATAAAGTTGGAAAATCTTTTATTTATAAAAATATGTATAAAAGATAATCGATTGTGATTATTCTATTTCTTTCTGTTTTGAGTTTAATTTTCACTTGTGAAAATTTCAATGAAAAAAAAAGTGACTTAAAGAAGATTGTTAAATTAGATGTACTATGATTTATATCAATAACAACGAATACGGAGGGGAAAAAATAGCTGATGAATGGGTTCGAATTTCCAATTTTTTCCAATATAGTCTATAACCATTACTTACGGGGTGGTGCAGCCCGCGCATCCACAGTTTTCGAGTGTAACCCTGTGCTACTCGGTAGCCATTACGAGCAGGATTAGCGGTTAAAGAGGCGGCGCATTCATAAATCACTTGGAAGCGACAAGCAATTATAATAACTATCGTTGGCTATAGACGCATAAATAAAATAGTAGAACCCCTGGGCCAGGTAATGAGGCGTACGAAGCGAGGGATGCGAACCAGTTTCTCGACTCGTTAATCGCGACACGGGCAAACAGAGAAAGGAGTACTTTTCATGG